>NC_073268.2:67760000-68385000 GCF_029289425.2 Pan paniscus | reverse complement strand
TAAAACACTACAATTTGAAAGGATAAAGTTCTAGTGCTACAGCGAAAAGACAGAAATCAAACTGTTGAAGATGTGAGGGGCAGCAATCTCAACAGACTTCTCCTTGTGATGCTACAAACCAGAATTGCCACCAGCTTGTTGAAAAGTGGAGAGGAAGAATACAAATGAGAACAGACGCTCTCTTGGGAAACACTGGATTCCTAAATACTGGTAGTGGTCAAAGAAAACAAGAACTTCAGCCTTCATACTAACAGAAAACACAGCTGTATTAACTTTTATTCACTTTTCTTAAGGGACCAAACAAATCATTCAGCAATTATTTTCAAACAGTTTATCATATAGTTTTAAGATATATATTGAGAAAAGAACAAAAATCAGCGTTTATGTAAGACATTGTCATTTTATAGCCTATATCTATGGCAGGTTTTTCAGCTTGAGTTATTTGCCCTTAAGGATGGAAAACCAATAAACTTTCTTTTCGTGTGAGAAAAACCGGAATACATTTGCAGACAGCTAGCCAGATCCCACACTATTCCTGCAGCCAAAATTCAGCCCTCAACACACATTTTTCAGACTTCTACTTCTGCCAAAATAATAGACTGGATAATCAGGAAATGTCCCCACTAAAACACTTAGGAAGTCTACAATAATATGTTGAACACTCTTGAAACTCATAGCTAAAATTCTGAGAAGGGAAATTATTGGGGACAAGACATAAAAAGAACACTGAAAACTACAAATGTAAATATGTGAGCAGAAGTTACAACTTCCCTAGGAGATACTGTCAGCCTCTATGATCTGTATTTTGTATTGTTATATTCATTATCACAGGAGTTGAAACCTCAGGCCAGTGAGAAATAGGGATATGGAACTGAAACCTGCATCAAGCTGAGAACCTTGACAGTGGGATTAGTCAAATATATGAAAGATACTTTGTCTGCCTTTGCTTGGTCTTTGCATGGGGAGACAAGCCTCCCTTAAAAATTCATAATTATCAATTATGTTACATATGGATTTGGTGTCAAATTTATACCATCTGCATAGAGAACGGACTTCTAAACAGAGAAGACAATATTAAAATTGATCCCAATTTGTAATACCTGGAAGTTCTAGGCAGGAGAAAATTCCAAACCACCTTAGAGAAACATGCTTTTAAGCCAGCCAGGATTTTCACAGGGAAAGCCAGTCTAAGGAAACTCTCACATCCAAAATTATAAAAGACATGAAAAATAAACAACCACGAGTAAGAGATCGCATGCAGGCATTAGTACTCATTTAAATTGTATTTAAAATGAGTACCAATATGAAGAAAGAATTAGAGTAAGCAAGTAATCTGTGAAAAAAGAACAGATATATTTGAGAAAGAAACACATAACACTTCAGTAATTTAAAAAATTTTTTGTCGTTTAAATTGAAGGATAACTAATGGGTTAAAGGGCAGATTGGACACAATGCAAAAGAGCTGAAAAATACGTAGAAGAAAATTATCCATTATGAAACATAGAAATTAAAGAACAAAAAATATGAAAGGGAGGTTACCAGGGGAGAGGGAAGGTTCACAATATACCTGGTAGGATTACTAGAAAAAGAAAAAAGAGTATAGAGAAAATATAACGTTTGAAAAAACAATAGCTGAGAATTTAGTACAACTGATAAAAGACAACAATCCTCAGATTTTCTAAACTCAGAGTCTTATGAATAATTTGAAAAGTTAATGAATAGATGTGCAATAAAATTGCAGCACACCAAAGATGATTAGAAGGTCTAGAAGGCCACCAGTGGAAGGAAGATTACAACAAGAGTAGCCAGAAGACAATGTTATTTCTACATGTTAGCAATAAAAAAATCCAAAAAAGAAATTAACAAAGCAATTCCATTTACGATAGCATTAAAAAGAATAAAATACTCAGGAATAACTTTAAGCGTAAAACTTGCACATTGAAAACTACAAAACATCCCTGAAATAATTAAAGAGCTAAATAAATGAAAACATATCTGTGTTTATGGATTGAAAAGCTTTATATTGCTAAGATTGCAACACTCTCCAAATTGATCTGTAGGTTCAGTCCAATCTCTACCAAAATCTCAGCTCACTCTTCTGCTGAAATTGACAAGCTGATCCTAAAATTCATATATAATTGCAGCATTATTCATTGGGGAAATGCACATCAATACCACAGTGAGATATTACTTCTTACCCTCTAGGATAGTTATAATTTAAAAATGGAAAATAACCAGTATTGGTGAGGATTTGAAGAAATTATAACCCTCGTATATTACTGGAGGGAATGTAAAATGGAGTAGCCACTTTGGAAAACTGTTTAGAAGTTGTTCAAAGCTTTAGGCACAGATTTACCATATAGCAATTCTTCCTCTAGGTACATACCCCAAAGAATTGAAAACATGTGTCCACACAAATATGTGTACACAAATGCTTAGTCATTATTCATTCTAGCCAAAAAGTAGAATTAAAATATTCATCAACTATGAATGGATAAACAAAACGTGATGTATCCATACAATGAAACATTATTTATCCTTATGAACGAATGAAGTACTGGTTCATGCTGCAACATGGACGAAACCTGAAATCATCCTGCTAAGTAAAAGAAGCCAGAAGAAAAGTTCACACATATTCTATGATATAATTTATATGAAATGTCCACAATAGAGAAATCTATAGAGATGGAAAATGAGTTAGTGTTTTCCAGGTGCTGGTGGAAGGGAGGACTGAGGAGTGACTGCTAATGAACATGGGGTTTCTTTTGGAGATGATGAAAATGTTCTGAAATTAGATAGTCATGAATTTAATGTGTAATGATTGCACAAATTGGTGAATACACTAAAAACCACTGAGTTGCACACTTTGAAAGGATAAATTTTGTGGCAGATAAACTATATCTCAACATCTCAAATTTAAAAAAAAAAGAAAAAGAAAAAGAAAGGTAGGAACCCATGAAGGCAAGCCTCACTGTGCAAACACATCAAGTCTCTGCTCACACAACCTTTATGAATATCCCATTGGCCAAAGCAAGTCCACGTGGTCTAGACCAGAGTGAAGGGCCATGAAAGAACATTTCACCAATGAAAATGTTGAGGAGACAACATGTACTGAGTAATCATCCAACGGGACATAACTCATAATAATTTATAATGCTGAGTGTATAAAATCAGGAAGGAATTAAAATACTGGACAAAATCAACATATAAAGTAAATGACAAAGCATTTTAATATTATTGTATTGATTAAATGGAGAATACAAATATTAATTACTTTTAGACTTAAGCATATTTTATATTTAAGAGTAACACAAAAATCAGACATTTTATACACATATATATACATATGTATTATATATACACATATCTGTATCTTCAAAAACAATTGAAAAATAAAAAGGGAATAAAAACTACTTAATTAATTCAAGAAGGTAAAAAAGGAAGGTAAAAAAGAGGTAAAGAGAAGCCTGGTGAATAGAAAGCACAAACTAAGATGGTAGCAATAATCCCAATTACATAATTAGTCATAATAAATGTAAAGTGCTCCAAAACTATCAGGTAGAAGACAAATTTTGAGATTAGAATTTTAAAACAATAAATGCATTTATACGTTATACACAAATGAGAAGACAGAAGTTTTTTTTTCATTTTACTGCTAACAGAATACAAATACTCCCTTTCCCCTCTTAAAGTCTTAAAGGCTCTAATGAAAACATATTTAATTAGTATTTCCAAATTATATGAGCACTTTACTTCAAATCAAGGACATTTAAGTTCTGTACAGGATTTTTCTACATTCACCATTATATCCACCCCCTACCGTTGGTGGCAAAGAGTAAAGGTCAACTTCTTCAAGTGGAAAAAATGGACAGACCGACAGAAATTTGCAAGTGGTTTCCTGAATGCACACTGGGGGAGGCTGGAACATGAAGCATATTGAATCTCCATGTGATGAAGGAGCTGAGATATAATCTGTGACAAGGACCATATCAGGGGACTCTTTCTCCCTGACCCACTATTTTGAATTGTCCAGAAGCTTAGTCAAATACGGAAGCTATTAATGTGAGGGCTAGAAAAGTGGCAAGAAAACTGTCTGAGGTCAGTTGCTGTAAACCACAATTCCTATATTAGGTTCCAGACTCAAAGACTATAGCTCAGCAACCGATTTGATTTGAAAGAAGCAAATAGACAAATAACCTACTAACCTTTAAGGTAATTGTATTAAGAAATAAGGAAACAAAACAAAACATAAGCTTGTCTAACTGTTATATGATTGATTGACCCAGGTGTCCCCAAACCCTGGGCCACTAACCGGTACCATGGTACCATGGCCTGTTAGGAACTGTGCCACACAGCAGGAGGTGAGTAGCCTAAACAAGCGTTATCACTTGGTCTCCACCTTCTGTCAGATCACTACTGAGGCATTAGATTCTCATAGGAGCACAAACCCTATTGTGAACTACACATGTGAGGGATCGAGGATGCATGCTCCTTATGAGAATCTAATGCCTGATGATCTGAGGTGGAACAGTTTCATCCAGAAACCATCCCTGCCCTTATCTATGGAAAAATTGTCTTCCATGAAACTGGTCCTTGGTGCCAAAAAGGTTGGGGGCCACTAGCTTCACCCTTAAGAAAACTCCCATGTCCCTGAGCTCACACTGTGTTACATAGGCTGCTAAAGCAGTACAACCTATACACAGAAAATGGCCTTCTTAAATCTGGCCACAGAGGGCAATGAAAAAAGAACAATCCATTAGAGAACACCTGGGCCACCAGATTGACTAACCAAGACTTTCTGCCTTTATCAGAGATGAAAATTTCTGCTTTCTGACCTGCAGGATATGATGACTGCCATGGATATATAACCACTGTATACTATTCACCAATATCTACCTCTTCAAAGAGGAGTCTTATACCATCTGTACCCCACAGCATATTGGTTAAGTTAGATGTAGATAAATTTATAATTTAGGCATATATTAAAAAATGAGGAGGAGCAACATCCCAAAGCGACCAAGAAAGCTATACATCAGTTAAGGAGAAATCCTGGACTTGAACTTTTTCCCTTTGAGTGAGTTTTATGTATGAAAATGTAGGTGTGTGGGCATATTTTGAATAGCAAGGAATATACTTTCTTGAACATCTGTTGTTTTCAGCTCAGCATCCATTTACCCTCCTTCTGGGGACAAGACCATGAATTTCCTTTGAGAAACTAACTCACTTTCTTCTCAGCCTGGTGGATTTGGTTGGATTAACCCCATACCTGCTCAATGGGCCCTAAACAGCTAAAACCAATAAATGAATCCTAACCCCCTCGATACAATGAGATGAACTCTATCTATCATGAGAGAGGGGGAGAATAATGAACTCTTTTTTTTTAATTCTTTGTAGGCAACAGAGTATGTACCTGTCTCTATGAAATTACTTGGTAGTGATCATTTTGTTTATTTGGTAGCTCTATGATTATTTTGATCAATTTCCTTCTTTCTTTCTTTTTTTTTGACACAGAGTTTCACCCTTGTTGCCCAAGCTGGAGTGCAATGGTGTGATCTCGGCTGCAACCTCTGCCTCCCAGGTTCAAGCGATTCTCCTGTCTCAGCCTCCCCAGTAGCTGGGATTACAGGCACGTGCCACCACACCCAGCTAAATTTGGTACTTTTTAGTAAAAACAGGGTTTTACTATGTTATCCAAGCTGGTCTCGAACTCTTGCCCTCAGGTAATCTGCCCACCTCAGCCTCCCAAAATGCTGGGATTACAGTTGTGAGCCACTGCACCCGGCCTGATCAATTTCTATACAAACACTGACATTAAGCTCAATGTGTGGCACTATCTGTAACATTGAAATCACCAGTGGATAATGAAAGGATACCTATTTGTAAAATATATGTTGGGCAGAGGAATGAAATCAGGACAGTGGGTAAAAAGAAAAAAAAAATGAAACCTTGGTTAAGAGGGCAGACTGGTCTGAATAAGTTCTCTTCTGGTTCTGAAAATTACTGAAGATGTTGAAATATGTTCTTCAAATAAGGATTTGTATTAGCTTTCTATTCTGCTATAACAAATAACCATAAATTTAATGGCTTAAGACAACACAAATTTATCTTTCAGTTGTGTAGGTCAATCTGATATTTGGTCTCAGCAGGTTAAAAGCAAGGTGTTGGAAGTGTTGTGTTTCTTCTGGAAGCTCTAGGAGAGATTCCAAGTCCTTATTCATTCAAGTGGTTGGCGAAGTTCATTTCCTTGTGATTATAAAACTGAGATCTCCATTTCTTTACTGACTCTCAGCTGAGAGTAATTCCCAGCTTCTAGAGGTTGCCTGCATTCCTGGGTCACGGCCCCCTTCCTCCATTACTAAAGCCAACAACGACAAGTTGAGTCTCTCTAATACCTGGAGTATCTCCTCTTTCTTCTTTCATCTCTGATGAAATCCTTCATCTCTGATTAATCCTTCTACTTTTCTCTCCCACTTTGTTTTTTGGAAATGGAAGATTGGGCCCACCTCGATCATTAGGATAATCTCATCTCAAAATCTATTTCCTTAATCACAACTGTAAAGTCCCTTTTACCATGTAAGGTAACTTATTCACAGATTCCAGAGACAAAGGTGTGGACATCTTTGGCAGGCCATTATTCTACCTCCCACCACATTGTTACTATAATTTTAGCAGGATTTCAAGGAAATGTGTTTCAGAAATGGAAAACACAGAGGTGAATGCTTATAAGAAGCAACTCAGTCCAACTATCTTAAAAATCAACTAAGCATGTTGTTTGTAACATTTGCACAAAGTGAAAATAGCCCTCACTACCCAGATTGACTGACAAGTAAAACACATTACTTTATCTCTCAATGACAGCTACGGTCCACAGTGTGACATACACAGAAGAGACATCCTAGGTCCTTCCTTCCTTTAAAGCAAGGGCAATAGTTTGGGAATAATGAATTACTTTCACATTGGGCCACTGAAGTACATGACCATAGATTATTCTCCTCTGCCTAACATATCATCATTTCTGCATCTCCAAATTCTATTTAGCTGGACATGGCAGGTCTACTGTAGCCTCTTAAGATAAATGTAGAAACTATCATCCTCACATTAAGGTTGTCTTAATTTTATTTTGTCTGTATCAAAGCAAGATGCATTATTCCTTGATTTATTAAAATTCAAATCCATCTACAGAGCGAATAAGAAAAGAGAAAAGCAATAGGGACCAGAGGTGGAGGGCTCTAGTCTATACTCAGTCACAGTAGTGTCCTTGGCCATGCCACTTCCCTCCACAGATTTTCTCAGTTGCAAAATGTAGAAATATATTCTTAGGCCATTTGAGTTCTGGAAGTCTATATGATTAACCACGTCAGAAATTGAATCCAAAAAGTTCTTTGAAATCTCATTTACACTGAGAATCCCAATTTATTTAGGACCCTATGGGATAACTCTATTTTAATATTTAAAAACATATTAATTTATGCTATTAGCTATTGGCAATTGCATTTTACTTTTTTCAACTCATCTTTGGAAAGATTATTTTTCTGATGTCTTGAAGAGTAGAAAATGCATATTGGCAGAACAGTGTGGTTGTCAAATATACAGGATCTATCTACCCCAGACTATCTGGGCTTAATGCCCTGACTCCTACTTAGTAGCTGTATGACTGTGAAAAGATAACTTAATCTCCTTGTGCATCTGTTTCCTCATCTGTAGCATAAGAATAATAATAGCTATTATGAAAGTATATGAGATGGAGTTAATGAGTTAATATGAAGTTCTTATTGCTCAGCCTGACAGACAGCAAATGTCTAATAAATGTGAGCTATTATTACAAGACTCAAAGGTTCCTTTTAAAAATAATAATAATAATAACTGAAGGATCTCCCTTGAAATAGTCACAAGGTCCATTCTCAAATTTGAATCTATTCTCAAATGCCTGGAATCTTCCAGCTTATGGCAATATTCAGCTGAAATTAAAGCAGAAAAGAATCCAGGAATGCACATACAATGAGGCTTTCCTTGTAACAGTGATGATAAAACCTAATTGAGCCAAAATTGTTTTTTTCTGTATGTTTTTAAAGCATGTATATAATTTTAAGCAATGCTTGGATCCATCAGAAAAAACTTATCTCATCCAAAATTAAGGCCTGTGATTCTACACTACAAAAAAAAAAAAAAAAAAAAAAAAAAGAGGGGCTGGGGGAGATGGGTGTGAGAGTCACAGTTAAGCAGGCTCTGAAATGTGCCAGGAATCCTTTGACATTAGTACTAGTGATATTCAGGCTAGAGCCAATGCTTGCAATGTAAACTCTGGAGCATAACTGCAGCTTCTGTGAAGGTATCATTTTTCCTTCTCTCCAAACATTAGAACTTAATCTTCATTTGTAAGTCTATAACACCAGCAAACTGACAGTGTGCCTCCTGTGACCCTTTTCTTCAAGGGTGAGTCTCAGTGGCTAGGTCTTCTCTGCAGAAACAGGATAGGAACAGATGTGACAATCAGTTCAATTTGTGGTTTCTTCTGGGTCTTCCCAAAGTAAAGAAAGGTCTCTAAGAAGAAAAACTTGGTAGTGATAGATGAACATAAAGATGATGATGATATTGGTAAGAAGAAGAAACACCTTTAAGTTAAGTGTCAGCACTTAAGTAGCACCTCAACAAATTCATGAGATGGGAGTATTTGGGTCATATTCTGTGGAACAGAACCAAGGCACATCCAGGATTAGTAACTGGCCCAAGGTCACTACCTTATTTAAACCTCTGTCTGAATTCAGAGACCCTCACACTGACCACTGTACTTTACTGCCCCCATAAAACTGCAGGGAGGGTCCCCCTCCATCCTTTCTCACCTCATCCCGGCACAGTGTCTTTCCCTTGTCTCATTTTCCTTGGCATCCAGGCTCACATTCAGTATATTTGTTTACTTAACAAAGGGCTTTGCTCCAGTGATTAAGGACCTAACGCAGATAATTACCCTGTGATTTGCAAGCAGTGCAGTGGCTGGTATTTCAGGACGTAGCATTGCCCTATAAATATTACCTGTGTGCTGTGTCAGCTTATTGCCCACCTTGAGAGCAATCTCCCTGTTAGTTTTATGGCACATTAAGTCCCCTTTTGGAATGAATTGGGTTTGTGTGAGCCGGATTGGTTACATCAGAATAAAAGAGTAAACAGCAGGGATGACTGGAAAGCTATAAAAGAGACGCATTAGAGGAAGGGAAAGGTGGTGGGAGGGGGGAGGCATTTAAAGGAGACGTTTAAAATGATAAACTAATAGAAATGGAGTGAGAGTCCGAGATGGTTATACTTACTGCAGAGAGTCTGACTGTTACAGCAAAGGTGTGAGCCAGAAGATGAAAAACAGCACTACAGGAAGGAAATTACCTGGGAGGGGGTGGGGAGAAGACAAATATTAATAGCTATTATATGTCTACCCCTGTCTCTTCTTGGACATTTCAGTCAGCTGCGGACACGCACTTACTAACTTTCAGGGACCAAGCTGACACCACGTGCAGTCTTCCATCTTGCCTCTGCCTCCATGCCCTTTGCCGTCGCCAAGAGAAAGGGACAAAAAGGGACTTCAGCACCAGGTGCCAAGCCCTTATTACATGAACCAAGGTGCTGACGGGTGTGTTTCCTATGCTAACATTATAACCATTGAAGCCAGAGAGCATCTTGCATATTTTAGCATGCCTGATACTGGCAGGAAGTGCTCAATAAACATTTGTTTGTTCAAAATAAATAAACGAATGAATAAGATGATGTACTGAGCAGCAAAGTCCATCTCTAGAAGTGCCAGTAAAACTGGATTTCTTGGTATGAATTTCAGTACAAACCTGGAGTCTCTCAAATGCTGTTTTGTTTACTAATTGCAGATTAGGGGCCTGGAATTTGGTCAAAGTCCTTAACTTAAAAAACTTTATTAATTTTGAGATTGCTTTGTGCTATAGGTAGGAATTTTTAATAGTATAAAAAATACAATAGTTCCTCTATATACTCCTATGGAGGGGAGGGGTCTGTATGGTGTATAATTAAACAAAACCAAATCAAGGTGAAGAAAAATATTAGAAAAAAGGGATGCAAAGATGTGTGTGTTTGCTTTGCTTATTCCAAAGAGTCACAGAAAAATTTAAAAAATTAAAATGGTAACCTGTGGGGGGAGGAAGAAAGAAAGAGAATACAGAGGAGTGAGATTACAAGTTAGAAATGTCTAAATAAATCTTGTTTTATACCTTTGATCTTGGGATAAAATATGTATTTAACATAATTAGAAAATACAAATATAAAAGCAGTACCTAAAACTAGAAATCATAATGAAATCAAGGAACCTAACTGTGTATTGAGTTGGTGGCATCACTCTACATAGGAGAATTATTTCATGTGCTTTCAAAACATGTTTATTATACTGAATATCTCTAGTAAGATACATGCTAAGGACAGCAGACTATTACATATATGGAAAACAGATATATCTTTACATTTGTGGTACTCTTGTTATTCTGAGACTGACATGAATTTTAGAATTTCAAAAATTAATACTTATGTTGCTGACATTGGGAACCAAGATTTTTGATGAAAGAATGAAGGATAGATCTAAGCTTAAATAAACTAATTTAAAACTTAGTAGCCCGAGCAAGCTTATTTTGAAGTACCATAAACTTATGTGTTTTATCTTCGAACATAAACATGCACTTATGTGTGTTTACAGACACACATGTACATATATATATACACATACATACATGTATGGATATATTTCCCTTTCTGATTCTGTGTACTGTAAAGACCTAGAAATTTTGGCCAACCTAGGAGCATTGAACACCTCTATCATACAGAATATGGTCTCAAATTATCAGGACTCTTTGAGAGTTGTTGACAGGAATTGTACTAGATGAGCTTGTAGCATTTCATCAGACCAGAAAGCAAGGAAGTTATCAAAGACTATGTTGCTTTTTTACTTACTGACCTCTTCTGGAGCAAGTAAAAATGATTTTTATTAGTCATTGTTTTTTATTTATACTAGTTTCTTCTTCCATTTAGTGTAGTGCACACATAAACACATTTCATGAATTTATGGTGGATAAATATAAATATGACTACATTTGGAGGAAGGGAAAAGGAAAACCACCAAAAGCCCATTTAGACAATTAGAACCTACTCTTTACATCTGGCATATAAGCTGCTGAGAACTACTCTCTTTAAATCATTGTTACATGCCATTAATTAACTTGAAGTCTGGACTATTCTTTGGCTTTTCCTTTTTGCTTTTGTTTCAAATAAATATCATTTCAGTTTATTATTGTTTTGCTCACATTCTATGCTTTGCTTTTCAATACAAGTTAACTAAGCATAGGTATTTTTTATGTTTTTACTAAAATCAATAAAAGGTTTATGTTGCCTTTAATAGAATAAATACAGAAGAAAATGGATGAAATTAGCTGCTAGAGTACTCCAATTACACAATTGATAAGGTGTATTAAAACCTCCCACAATTTTAATTTTTTCTATTTTCAAAAGTTACATTTTAAAAATATATTCGACATTTTATTAATTGGTGCATAAATGTTTACAATTGTTATCTTTTATTGCAGACTATGCTGTTAGTAGTATAAAATAAGCAGCTTTTGGCCAGGCGCAATGGCTCACGCCTGTAATCCCAGCACTTTGGAAGGCTGAGGCCGGCGGATCAAGAGGTCAGGAGATTGAGACCATCCTGGCTAACACGGTGAAACCCTGTCTCTACTAAAAATACAAAAAAAAAAAAAAAAAAAAAAAAATTAGCCGGTGCCTGTAGTCCCAGCTACTTGGGAGGCCGAGGCAGGAGAATGGCGTGAACACGGGAGGCAGAGCTTGCAGTGAGCCGAGATCGCGCCACTGCACTCCAGCCTGGGAGGCAGAGCGAGACTCCGTCTCCAAAAAAAAAAAAAAAGAAGGCAGCTTTTTTTCCACTTAATGTTTCTTACCTTGAATTATAATTTCACGTATGCCTTCATTGTCCTGGTACATTTCTCAGATTGCACATTGCGTTCTGTCCAGTCAGCAAATTTGAGGATGTAATTTCAGAGACAGTTTTCCTCTGTCTACAGAATCTCTGCGGGGATAAATGTCCCTAAACTATAAAAAGTATCCTTTTCAGCTTAGGTACAATAAAAGGGAAGACCCAGACTATATACTCTGTTGCCTCCTAAAAAAACCAGATAATTAAGTGTGGTCTGTAGACCACCTGCTTCAGAATCACCTGGGATGTTTGTTAAAAAGATAAGCTGCAAGACCCCACTTAAGACACATGGAGTCCGTCTTTGGGGGGATAAAGTCCTGGCGTCTGAATGTTTAGCAAGCTCCACAGGTGGTTCCTATAGTCATTACAGCTTGAGAACAGCTGACTGAAAAAAATAATGACAAAGCATCACTAAAATAAATTCACTTTTTATGTATTTGGATGATTTACATAGAAAGCTTCCAAATTAACTTTTTCTCTGTGCAAGAAGAGTTAAGCAGTTATTAAGAGAAACTTACAATATTTATGGAAAGATTATTTCCTATTTCCTCTTACTAACTCATAATAGCTGAAGAAAAAGAGGTAGCATAGTATTCAATTTGCCCACTTTCCTGCCCTAGATTTTTCTCTCATTTTACCCAAATGTTTCCCATTTTCTACCTTTACCCCATCTTTAGCTATTACTGCCTTCCTATTTATACTTCATGATCCTCACCTATAGGATCTTTTGTATAAACAAACCAAGGCTTTTTTTTGATTTTTGATTTTTTGCAAAAGGAAACAAAATAACGCCACACATTTGAAATGATAACAATGTGTTAACATGCTCTGATTACATAATCAAGGTTTCCTCTTTTCGTTTTATTCCTATGCAACAGAGTTTCAATTTACCAGACCAAATAGCTCAGTACTTTTGCTGTCAATCAATGAAGCTGTAATATGTAATTCAATCATCATGCATTTCTTTCCCCACTGAACAAACATTTACTGACTTTTTAGATTAATATTTTGGCTGAAGTAACTCGAAACATTGTCAAACACATAGCAGTGTATAATAACTAGATTGAGTCCCTTCCCTTTGCCCAGGCATTAGTGAGGCAAATTTTTGTTTATTCACTTTGTTTTATTAGGTCAGGTCATCAAAATGGGGCTCTTTGTAAGCTTTAAATGACATTTCAATTTGTTGAGTACATTCCTAATGGAATTCTATACACTTTCCCCTTGGGAAATATTTGCCTTACAGGCCCCTATGAAGCAAAGTTCACTGCAATGTCACTAATGAGTTCAAAATATCTATTAGCAAACAAAGATTTTGTTTGATCCTTAGAGACATAGTACAAATGAAATAAATGGACCTTTAGAGAGAATCTAATTTAACTCTTTCATTTTTACATATAAGGAAACTGGAGTACCTAGAGATGGAAAGTTTCCTACTCAAGGCAAAATTATAAGTGGCAAAGCTCAGACAAGTATCTGAGTTCTAGTCCAGTGCCACGGTGGCTATGCTGGGCTATCAGTGGGATATGTCAGGATATTATTTTTCACATTACAATAAAACTTTTCCTTGAAACTGCCGATTCTCTGCCTGTTTGCAAAACCATTATGTCTTTGTTCCACAATAAAATCTTTAGTTCCTCTTTTTCCTCCATCCCCTATAACCATCAACAAATCCTGTAGACACTACCCTGGAAATAAATTCCAAATCCAACCGCTTTCTCTAGTCTATGACCCCAACATCTCTTCCCTAGTCTGCAATTGTAGCTTCTCTCAGATGATCTCTCTGCTTCCACTGGCCATGTCCTCCTCTTTGTTGTGACCTGTGTCAGTTCTCTACACTGGAGATAAAGCCAGCAGTCTTCTCAAAACAATAAATCCTTTGAGCCGAACACTCAAATGACTTCTACAGCCCTGAAGGAATAGAATCCAACATGTTACCATAGCCTACAAGGTTTGACAGCATCTGATTCCAGTCTACCTCTCTGACCTCACCTCCAACTACCCTTCCTCTTGTTCATTCTAGGAGAGCTACACAAATGTCTTGTGGTTTTTCATACCAAGTTCACTATCTTCTGGGTCTTTGTACTTGCTATTAACTCTGCCAGAAATGCTCTTTGGACTCTGCTACTTCATCCCTTCTTTGATCAGGTCCCAATTTGAATGTTACCTCCTTAGCAAAATCTATTCTTATCACTTGATCTCAAAGAGCTACCTGCTCTCCACCACCCCACCACTCTCTGTTACCTTATTCTACTTTAATCTTCTCATTTAGCTATCTGATATATAATCATATAATGATACATTTACTATTCCCCAACTACAATATAAGTTTTATGAGAATAAAAAAAACTGTCTATTATGTTCATCTCCAATGTTTTACTATCTGTAGCAGTGTCTGTCACATAGTAAAGACCTTAATATTTATTGAATAAATAAATAAACATCACTTTCTAGAAAAAGCAAAAGCATATATACACGCACTCACTCATACATCCATACACACACGCATCCAATCTGTTTTGGTTAGACCACACTAGAAATATTGCATTTAATTCTACATCCTCTTTAATAGGTTGAATTAATGGGGCTCTTTATCTTTTAAAAAATGAATATAAAATTATTTGAAAACCAAAATATCACCACCTGAAAAAGGAGTAAATAGAGCATGGGTAGAGCCTGAATATATGAACATTTTGGAATAAAAGTTATAGGCCGAGCACAGTGGCTCATGCCTATAATCCCAGCACTTTGGGAGGCTGAGGCGGGTGGATCACGAGGTCAGGAGACTGAGACCATCTTGACCAACATAGTGAAACCCCATCTCTACTAAAATACAAAAAAATTAGCCGGGCATGGTGGCGGGCACCTGTAGTCCCAGCTACTCGGGAGGCTGAGTCAGGGGAATTGCTTGAACCTGGGAGGCAGAGGTTGCAGTGAGCGGAGATTGTGCCACTGCACTCCAGCCCAGCAACAGAATGAGATTCCGTCAAAAAAAAAAAAAAAGTTACAGAAAAATAGATTTTAAGTTCATTTTAAGAAAGGTCTTTAGGCCGGGTGCAGTGGCTCATGCCTGTAATCCCAGCACTTTGGGAGGCCAAGGCGGGGGGATCACCTAAGGTCAGGAGTTTGAGATCAGCCTAGCCAACATGGTGAAACCCCGTGTCTACTAAAAATACAAAAATTAGCCAGGCATGGTGGCAGGCACCTGTAATCCCAGCTACTCGAGAGGCTGAGGCAGGAGAATTGCCTGAACCTGGGAGGCAGAGGTTGCAGTGAGCCAAGATCACGCCATTGAACTCCAGCCTGGGGGACAAGAGTGTGAGACTCGTCTTAAAAAAAAAAAAAAAAAGAAAGAAAGAAATGGCTTTAATAGCCATAAATAACCAAAAATAGAATGGACATCAATGTGAAATCAAGGGTCTACAATTATTGAAGATGTCCAAGTATAACCTGGACAACCGTTGATAAGCACGGCTGTAGAAAGTAGTTCAACACAAAAATAGACAGCTGCAGGAAGTGGTCTGATTTGTCTGTTCCAGTCCCAAGGTGCTCTGATACAAAGATTTTACTCACATTATCATTATTCAGAGCATTTATGAAATACTTTCTTAGAAGCTGCTTTCAAAGTCTGTGGCTCATTCTTTAGAATATACTTATTACTGACAAATTCAAGATTGCTGAAGAAAGTGAGTGATAAGGCTTGTTGATAATACTTTTTTATACTTAAAAAAATCACTGTGACTGTTATATGGCTACTTCATTTTAACATGACTTTTAAAATTCATTTTTCAAATAGGAATTCCCATATTATTTTGAGAAATGGTAAAATTGGAAAAATCCTTTTCCGAAGTTCCTCCTTTGAAGAGCGAAATTATTTCAACTTGCAAATTTTGATTTGCATGAATAAAAAAGAAACATGCTGAAATCATCAAATTAAATTACAATTTCATCTCTTGCATAACATTCATAAGTTCCCTAACATATGCAAAGTGATTAAACGAAATATCTCATTTTAACGCTTTCATAACATAAACATCATTAGTGTCTCTATTTTGCTGATACGTAATTGAAGATAAGACATATTGAATTACTTAGTTCATAGTTAATTGAGTGCAGACCAGGTCTCAAACCTTGATTCTAGTTAGTGGTCATATTATTCACCTCACCCTGATCACTTCGTTCTAGAAGGAAGACCTTAACCAATGCTGCAAAATTCCAGGCCCCACCAAAGGTACATGGAAAAAATAATTCTGGGAAGTCTACTTTTTATTTTTTCTCAGGCTATGCTGTATAGGAAGTTTTCTATTCAACCTCCTTGTTGGAATGTTCCAGCTATAAAACACAATAAAAATGTCAAAAATTATTCTCTCTTGTAACGTGGGCCTTTTCTTGCCAGCGTGTAGAAAGCAATGATGGGTTTTCAATACACTTGATAAATTGTCACACCCTAGTTATTTTGTTTTCCAAAATCTATTTACATTCCATGGCTTTATGTTAAGCTTGGGTTACTAACTCACACATTTATTCTGAACTTAATTGAATTTTTATTACTCATGATAAAATTGGTGTTTTGCATTTTGCACAATATTTCTCTGCTGTGGACTTTCATAAGGTACAATTATACAAGAATCAGAGCCTGGAGCAATTAATTATTAATGAATGGAATAAAGATATTAATGTTTATTTGAAACAAATGAGAGGCTACATTTGCATCCCTCAGTTGTCACAGCAGACCCTGGATTTCGATGCCCTTTCCTTGCCTTAATCAGTAAATTCCAGTCCCAGGATTATAATAGCTACATTATCTAATACTAAGATACTATCTGAAATAGGCCTTTGTATATGTGTATGTATGTATATAGATAGATATGCATATGAATATATATACATATAAATACGAATTCACACATATATGTACAAGCATACACGTATACACTCATATACACATAAGCACACATGTATAAAGTGTTTCGCACTGATTTTTTTCATCAGCTCCACCACTGAGTAACTCTGTAAGGTAAGGAGACTCAGTATTACTCTCTTTGTTCCAAAGATGAGGAAAATAAACCTGTAGATTTTAAGTGACTTACCCAGTAACACACAGCCAATAAGCGGCAAGGCCAAGACCCAAGTCCTTATCTCACTGATTCCAAAGTCCACAAACACTAGATGCTCAGGGGCTGACAATAATGACTCCCACTAGGGTTTTTAGGGTTTATTCTGTACTAGGTACTTTGCATGTAATATCTCATTCATTCTGCTAAACAGCCATGGGTTAGATAGTAATTCACCTATTACAAAGTCAAAAAACAAAGCAACAACAACCAAGACAGAAGCTGGACAAGGTTAAGTAACTTTCCCAGATAACTTCTAAATTGCAGAGCAGTGACATCAACCCATGTCTTTTGATTCCTATTACAGTTCTTGGAAACTCATCTCTCTGGTGTTTCTCCTCTCTGATAAGAACAAGAAGAAAGGCTTGTTAAGTGAATGCCAAATAAATATTTGCTTTACACAGAAATGTCTGCTTGAATAATAATCTATTCCATTTTACTTTACCTTCCCTAACCCCCATTCCCATCCAGATAATCAAAGATCATGGTGCCATATTGGTGAGTGGGGAAGGGATATAGAATAAGATGCATGAGAACCATGACTTGGTACACATTAAACATCTGGTAAATAATGTCTTTTTAAATTCCTGATTGGTATGTTTCATAAACCACACATTATATTTTCCAATTACAATTCCATATAGAATTAGATGAATTAATAATTATTATCTATGATGTGTTAAATGCTTCTTATTTATACTGTTCCATTTCATTGTCTCAATCTATATAAAATATGTTTTTATTCTGCTTTTGCAAAAGAAATTGTGGCTCGAGCACTTAAGTGTCTTTTAAAATCCCATAGGTAGAGAATGGCAGACTTCAGATTCAAACATCAGCCTTCTGATTCAGGGTGCAGTGCCTCTTTATCCACTGTATTCTCCACAGTGCCTGAGGCTGGCACATCTTTAAGTTCAAGGCAACTCATTTCTTTCAACAAAATTTGCCCAAATACATGGTTGATATTGGGCATTCCTCTTCTGGGTTCCTATAATGGTTTCTGAAACTGCAGATCGGCAGCAATGCTTCTCTAACTCAGATGACCTCAGGGTCAAGTTTCTGAATCAGAAAACATTTTTTTTTTAATTTTATCATTAACATTGTCTTCTGGTAGGTTCTAGGGACATGAAAGTGAGGCAACATCCTTGGTGTGATCAGCTATTTGGGGGCTAGTCCCCACTGTGATTTTAAGGAAGGCTCAGCCATTTACTGTGATGACAGCAAGCCAAAGCTGTGGGATGACAAATTTGAAGGTAGAAAAGAGGCTGTGGGGTAGGCTGCTTAGTTTCATAAGGTAGCAAGAGCTTAGCTCAAAAGCAGATTTTTGGAAAGCCAAATACATATGAAATTGTGGGTTAGATATCAGAACTGCTATTGAATGAGAGAGAAGTGCACTGGTTCAATATCAAGCACAGTGAAAAGCTTCTGAGGAGCAAAACTTCACCCTGAAAACCCTGCACTATAACAGCCGATGTAGCTCTACAACATTAGAGGCTAATTTTTCTGTCACTCAAGTCTTGTCGTGGTCGGAATTAATGGGTGTGACAGTTATTAGCCTATAATCTTTTTTTTTTTTTTGAGAAGGAGTTTCATTCTTGTTTCCCAGGCTGGAGTGCAGTGGCATGATCTCAGCTCACTGCAACCCCCGCCTCCCAGGTTCAAGCGATTCTCCTGCCTCAGCCCCCACAAGTAACTGGGATTACAGGTGCACACCACGACGCCCACCTAATTTTTTTGTATTTTTAGTAAAGACGGGGTTTCACCATGTTGGCCAGGCTGATCTTGAACTCCTGACCTCAGGTGATCTGCCCTCCTCGGCCTCCCAAAGTGCTGGGATTACAGGTGTGAGCCACCACACCAGGCCTAACCTCTTTTCATTCCCAATCCCTCCATACTCTGTGATGCTATTGCTGGATCTCCATCAAGCACATTTCTCTTTTGTCAACTTGCTCTCTATTAGGTTTTTGCCAACAGGGAGTGCTAGAGGGAGCCTAGAAAACAAGAGGTGCAAAGAAAGGACTTGATTCATTCAGTTTTCCATACTGGTTTTGCAATTATCTCCCAGCAACAGCTCTTCACTTCAGCAAGCAGCAGTTGCTTCCACTTTCCAGTTTCTTCCAACAGTCTCAGAACCAGCTTCCACTAGGTTTCAGTGTCAGCTGAGAGGGAGGCTGTACTCAGAGGTCTGAGTTACAGCTCCTCCTCTGAGCTCTAAGATGCCAGTCCAGTGGGATGCACCCTCTCTTGCGAGGTACAGTTCCTAGATCATCAGGGACCCCTCCTCCAGGCTTCTTGGTTCTGATCATCCTAATCTCTTTATGTTGTCTCCCTGGTTATAATGGTGGTAGCTGTTTCCTAGAGTTATTCTCTCTGCATTAACTTGGTGTTTCACGGTGGCTTTTTAGTCCTCCAATGCCTGTTCAACCAATTCTCTACTTTAAATTCTCTCTGAAAAATAACTTGTTGTTTGTGTTCCTGTTCAACCAATTCTCTACTTTAAATTCTCTCTGAAAAATAACTTGTTGTTTGTGTTCCTGGAAGGGCTCTGCTTGGTTTTTTGGATCTGCATTATCTAGTGTGGGTTTCCACCAGAGTAGCCCGAAATGTCTTCCCCTC
Organism: Pan paniscus; assembly: GCF_029289425.2. Lineage (NCBI taxonomy): Eukaryota > Metazoa > Chordata > Mammalia > Primates > Hominidae > Pan > Pan paniscus. Next base: position 68,365,287 of record NC_073268.2, on the reverse strand, counting down.
AGTGTGAATGGTTAGATTGAGATTCTTAAGTTCCCTTACCCCTAGGTACCTTTATTTTAAATTTGGCCATTGCTTTTCCATATGGACACAGCATCTCCAGCCTGACTCAAGGTTGCACCCTGCTGGTTGAAAATAGACAGCTGGTAGACAGGAGGTGAAAAGAGGCTATCCTGATAGAGGCTCAGCTGCCAAACCGTTTGGATAAAATCAGTCCCTGAACCAATAGAGACTCTATTCCTATACCAATGACCCTTATTCAAAGTTTTTACCATTTGATTTTGTGACACTTTCATCCCCTATACCTCATTTGTAAATTTATTTTTTATTTTTATTTTATTTTATTTTAGAGACAGGGTCTTGCTCTGTCACCCAGGCTGGAGTGTAGTGATACAATCAGCTCACTGTGATCTCAAACTCCTGGGCTCAAGCAACACCCCACCTCAGCCTCTTGAGTAGCTGGAACACAGGTACATACCATGGTACCTGGCTAATTTTTTTATTTTCATTTTTGTAGAAATGGGGTATCACTATGTTGCCCAGGCTGGTCTTGAACTCCTGGTCTCAAGTGATCCTCCCCCATCAGCCTCTTGAAACTCTGGGATTACAGGCATCAGCCACTATGCCCAGGCCCCCTACACCTCCTTAAGAGCCATTGTAATTAGAGTATATTAAAATCAATTTTTCTTTGAAAATTTTATAAAACGTCTAATGGTAAATGAGAAGAATTTTAGAGTAGCGCCCACTTTCTACTTGATAGGAAGCCCTATTATTTATCTTTGGTTATTGAGAACTTTCCAACAAGCTAACTCAAGTGATTATTGGTTGAGCTGAATCCAATAATTCAAACATTATTATGGCAACATCTCCAAAATTACTACCATCTTCATCTGAAATGTACTTATGCAAGAGGAGAAAATAGAGCTTATTCTGCTCATTTTATTTCCAGCAAAAATTGACTGAAGTGAAAAGGGCAGGTTGCCAGTCTGTTTCCCATTTCATGGGAAGGAAAATGAGAAACAGCCACCAGAAATTGCTATTTTATCATAAGAAAAGTTGGGTGAACACAGATGAAAACAATATAAGTTTTTACTTTAATAGTTGATCATTTAAAATATATTTAAGATTTCATTCACATTCATTAAAAAATCTATTTTCCTAAAGAAATAATTTATGGAACATGAAAATGGAATATCATCTTATATGTAATATTAACTCATACAAGTCTCAAAAGATTCATTAAGGAAAGCATTTGAACTAATGAGATAAGAACCATTAGTTAGTCATATGTTTATGTGACATTTACAACAACCTTGATATTTTTCAATACCTGACAATGGCATGTTTATATTTTTGTAGGAAAAACTCTACTCTTTCAACCTTTGATCTCAATTGTTGTTAACTCCATCATAAAATTATGGCTACTCACAATATCTCCTGTCCTGCTGGGCAGGAGGCTCTTTTTGTTTTCATTAGTTTTCTTCTCTATCTAGTAGCAATCAGAGAACATATTCAGAAATTTGAGGGTTTTCTCCTATGGTAACTCAACTCTTACTTTATTACATCCACACAATAGAACCAACGAGAAAAAAAAATCTGTTGTTGAAGCTGGATACAATTCAGGAAATCTCATTTGCAGGAGAAGAAAATTAACTAGATCTCTGTAGCAGGGTCTTATCTTCTGTGTTGATTTGGAAATGGAATTCCTTTCAGAGCCCTCCAGTTGCAGTATTCCTGCCTTGCTGAACTTCCTCAATGCTCTGAACAAGTGGCATGTTATTTCACCAAGGATTTGATGTTTAATACTGTTAAGGTGTGTGTTTGTGGTGGTTGGGTGGGGCTGGGAGGATCTCTTTCCCCAAAAGTAGGCTGCAATGCTGGTGAGTGCATACCCAGGACTGAACCTGTGGTCAAAGAATGGCCCTTTAAGGAGATGTGTGTAAAAGCGTGGTCTTAAGGCACTTGATCCTGAGATATCTCATACAAACATGAAAGACCCTACATGAATCACTTGACCATGGAAGCAGTGGCCAGGAGCAGAAAGAGAAGGGGAAGGGGCCATGGGCTTGGGGGAGGGAAGACTCTTGTCCCATACCTCTGACTTTTCATAGTGGATATGTCTGCCACACCCATTATTTGTTAATTTTCCTAATAAATAAATGAGACATATAACTCTATAATCTAGCATGTAGACATTGCTGAGTAGAGAACTACAAAGAGTCTTTCAAGTGCAAAATGAAGCTTAAAACTTGTAATTTTAATGCTAATCATTGGGAAGACAATGTAAAAAAATAATCTCAGCAAATAGTTTTAAAACCTAATGTGTTAGTTGCTAACTCCAAAATTATGCAAGCTGTGGTGAAAGCAGACTGTTGTGCTAATTTAAGCCTTTCTTTATACCTAAGAACCATTATGAAACTAAAATATTCTATACTGATCTATAACTGCTACCCGATAGGGCAGTTGGCTCACAGAGAAGAGCGAAGCATTCCTGTTGGTATAAAACTTCACTGGAAAGTGCTTAATGTAAAATAAACACACACCACCCAGTCACACCCACACACATACACACACACAAATGGTCAGGTAGAGTTGAAAGTGCATTGGACAGAAAGAGACAATCTAAGAAGAATGTCTCCCACTAAAATGCCTGGTTTTGGCTAATACATTTGCCATCTATGTTTCAGCTGTTGCACTGTGTTACTTGGTCACAAAAGAAATAATGATGGAAATGGAAGGTTTATAAAAACTAATAATTAACTAGGAAGGCTGAAATTCTGGCCCTGCCCCTGCTTTTGCCTTTGTTGAACTCGGACACATCACTTGACCTAATCTTAAGCCTCCATCTTCCCACATAAAAAATAAGGGGGTTGGACTACATTAGGGCTGAAAGTATATTAATGTGCACTTACAATGTATTAGGAAACATTTATCATCAAATTCATTACAAAAAATGGAAGAAAAGTGGATTTATTTGAATAAACAAACAAACAAACCTATTCAATTTTTCAGCAATCTTTTACAGAATGCCTGCTATGTACTCATTGCAAGTAAGTCTTCCATTTTTAAGATCTTGAGTTAAGGAGACTGGATATCTGAGAGAAATTAAATAAAAAGGAGAAAAGTGTAACATGGGTTTCACTAACTTTCAAAATGATGCCCAAAGCCTTAGCCCAAGTGCCACAATCTTAATGTGAACTATTTCATCAAATTCATTATCCATCTGCCAAAATATAAATAGTAAATAAGGTATAGCATTTTAATTCTTTGATGTTGGACACAAATTATAGTATGGGTGAGAAGAAAGCCTATTTTTAAAATATAATGAGCACTGGTGGTAATTAAACTATTATCTATTCCGATATCAAAGAGAGGTAAATAATCTATTCTCCTAGTGGTATGTGTCATTTCAGCATCCTCACATTCTTTGTCCAGAGAAATGAACTGCATCCACTCAAATACCTTAACATTTCCTCTTGATAGACTCATTTATAGAGAACAAGGTCTCATACCAATTCCTCAAATAACTCACATGAACTCACTATTGAAAAATGTAAGGTACATTACTGTATAGATTTAAAAGTGGCAGCTTTTTTTTTTCAATTACTTTATGAGAAGCTCCATTGATCTACACTTGGCACTCTTCATGTGACCCAAATCAATCTGCTTGCAATAGGTAGAATAATGACCTCCTAAAGATGTTAACATCCTAATCTCTGGAGCATGAGAATGTGTTACTTTACATGGCAAAAAAGATTTGACAGATGTTATTAAATTAAGGATCTTGTGATGGAGACTATTTTGAAATATCCAGTTGGGTTCAATGTAGTCATAAGAATCCTTATAAGGAAAAGAGAAACTCAGAGGAGAAGAGGTGAGGATGAAAGCAGAAAGTAGAGTAAAATCATTTCTGGAAGACAGCCATGAGCCAAGGAACATAAACAGTATCTAGAAGACAGCAAAGGCAGGGAAAATGTTCTCCCTGAAAGCCACCACAAAGAATCTGCCCTGCCGATTTGTTTCAGATTTCTGACCTTCAGAAGTCAAAGATACATTTTTTTGTTTTAGAGCCTTATGGTTGGCGAATGCATCCATGTGCTGAGAGTGTGGCACATCCTAACTCCATGGGAGAAGCTCCTGGGCTCAGGGCCCTTCTGGACCTTGTCCTATCTACCGCTTCATTGGTATGTTTTATGATAAACCAGTAAATTTAAGTACAAATAAATATATAATAAATAAATAAATGCATTTTTGTTATTTTAAGTTACTAAGTATGTAATAATTTATTACAGCAGAAATAAGAAGCTAATACACAGCTTGACAGCCCCAATCTTCACACTGGATAGCAGATTACTAGTCCTCCTTTTGAAGTTCTTATTTCCCTATTAATTTTTTAAAAAATATAATGGTCATACACTTTCTTCAGTGTTTTTATTTCCACCTGACCTTAGTCTACACTGAATATCTTTTAATTTTTTTATTTTTAGTGTTTATGGATACGTAATGGGTCTATATATTTAAAGAGTACATGAGGTATTTTGACAAAGGCATGCAATGTGTAAAACTCACATCAGAGTAAATGGGGCATAGGGTACCCATTACCTCAAGCATTTATCATTTACAAACACTCCAATTATACTTTTTAAGTTATTTTTAAATGTACAATAAATTATTATTGACTGTAATCACTCTGCTATGCTATCAAATATTAGATCTTATTTATTCTATCTAATTATATTTTTGTGCCCATTAACCATCCCCACTGCCCTTCCCAGCCTCTAGCAACTATCATTCTACTTTCTATCTGCATAAGTTCAATTGTTTTCTTTTTTAGCTCCCACAAATTAGTGAGAACATTTAACATTTGTCTTTCTGTGCTGGCTTATTTCATTTTAAAAAAACCCTATGATTTTATCCATGTTATGTCAAATGACAAGCTATCATATGTTTTATGGTTGAATAGTACTTACTGTATATATGTACCACACTTTCTTTATCCATTCTTATGTTAATGAACCTTTAGGTTGCTTCCAAATCTTCAGTATGGTAAATAGTGTTGCTATAAACATGGGAGTGCAGATATCTCTTCTATATACTGATTTCCTTTATTTTGGGTATATTACCTTAAGGGTGGGATTGCTGGATTCTAGTTAGGTCAGTGCAAAAGTAATTGCAGTTTTGCCATTACTTTCAATGGCAGTCACTTGCATAACTAAAAAAAAAAATGGTAATTTTTTTAGGAATCTCCAAACTGTTCTCCATAGTTATTATACCAATTTGCATTCCAAACAACAGGATATGAAGTTCTCTTTTCTCCATATCCCCACCAGTATTCATTATTGCCTGTCTTTTGGATAAAAGCCATTTAACTGAGATGAGATGACATCTCATTGTAATTTTGATTTGCATTTCTCTGATGAACAATGATATTGAACATCTTCTCATATAGCCATTTGCCACTGGTATGTCTTCTTTAAAGAAATATCTATTCAGATCTTATGCCCATTTTGAAATCAGATTATTAAATTTTTTTCCATTGAGTTGTTTGAACTCCTTATATATTTTGGTTATTAATTCCTTGTCAGATAGGTAGTTTGGAATCCCTACTAACTCTTGGGGAGTCCCTTCGGGGTTGATTCATCTGTTCATAATCCCTGTTATCACCAGTGTCTTCACCATCCCCCACCTCTGTTCTGCCACAGGTCTGCCCTTTGTGTCGCTGTCCATTCTACTCCATGATTTGAGGTACCACCAAGGTTTGTTTCTGCTTCTCCTACCATCTCCACATTGGTTTCAGAACTGTGGCAATTCCCCTCATCATTTTAGTCCATGCGTTTGCAGGGAATTTTTCCAAAAAAAGTTACAATGTTTATAAATAGTTATCTGAAGAGCTGGTAGAAAGGAATAACATTGAGGCTAACTTGTCACTGGTTACCAGACGTGATTACTCTCAGATCAGAGTTACATTGCCAATTTTATTAGGTCACTTCAGTGTACATTTCTGTCTTATAAAGCCTTCTTCCCTGACTAGCTCACAGCCCACAACCCAATCACAGTATTCAGCTTTCCCAGCACCATTATACATGCCCGCGAGTGTACATAGACACTTTAACCTATCATCCTTGCTCAATGAACAAAGCATTTGTTGCTAAGCCACAGTCTAAGGCTCATCTTTCGAGTCTTTATTTCTATCCCAAGATCTGCCTCTCTCCAAGTCTGGCAAACCTGGGTATTTTCCACTGCCTCCAAAGGAAATCTGCCCAGTTAATAATGGAATTTTACCCTATGGTACCAACAGGATAATTACTTTATAATATAATAATCCAATACCTGTAAAGCAGATAAAGATATAGCTACAACATCAGAGCTATTTGTTTTACACCAGAGCTTACAAATTGCGGAGACATACAACTCCTTTTAATATTTCTCAAAGTTTAAGTAATTTAGTAGTAAGTAACATCTTGTGCAGAGAAACAACAGTTCGGTAATGTTGAGTTTCTCTAAGCCTAGTCCAGCCACACTTTTAAAAATATCTATTTATAATTACAGTTTCTGCCTTATATTTTCAAAAAACTAATTCATTCATTTGGCTGGATTATTATCAGGTATAACTGACCTAAAACAAAGTGCATGTGTTTAAAATGTATATTTTGATAATTTCTGACATATGTGTACACCCATAAACCATCAACATAATTAAGATAATTAATATAGCCATTAACCCAAAAAGTTTCCTTATGCTGTTCCAGTCTCTCCCTCCCATTCCTCCCCATTTTCTGGCCTGCCTCCCCAGGCAACCACTATTCTGCTTTCTGTCAGTGTAAATTAGCCTATATTTTCTAAAATCTCGTATAAATGGAATCACACTATATGCACTCTATTTTATCTGACTTCTTTCACTCAGTGTAATAATTTTGAGATTAATCCATGTTGTTCCATGTTGCAATAGTTCATTACTTTTGTATTGCTGCATAATTATTTCAAAATTCAATTGTCTATTGATTCGTTGACGGGCGTATGGGTTGTTTTTAGTTATGTCTATTACAAATAAAGGACTACGAACATTTGAGTAAAAGTATCATATAAACATTAGCTTTTCTTTCTCTAGGATAAATATCTATGAGCAAAATGGCGAGGTCATATGCTTTATATATATTAATATTTAATTTTTTAAAACTGCCAAACATTTCTCTAAAGTCATTGCATAATTTTACCTGACCAGCAATGCATGAGAGTTCCAGCTGCCCCACATTCTCACCAACACTTGGTATTGTTTTTTATTTTGTTTTGCTTTGTTTTTAGTTTTAGCCAAACTAATATATGTGTACTGGTATCTCATTGGAGTTTTAATTTTTATTTTCCTAATGACTAATAACGTTGAGCATTTTTCTATATTCTTAATTGCCATTACTATATCTTTATGGTAAAGTGTCTATTCAAATCATTTGCCCATTTTAAAATTTTTGTTTTAATAAATTGAGTTTTGAGAATTATTACCTATTTTGCTTACAAGTCATTTGTGCCATATATAATTTCCCAATATTTTCTCTTAGATTATGACTTTTAAAAATTATTTAAAATTATCTTTTGAAGAATATTAGTTCTTAATTCCAACAAAGTTCAATTATTTTTAAATTAATAATGATATTAGTGTCATCTGTAGAAAATCTTTGTCTAACCCAAACTTACAAAGATTTTCTTTTATTTATTTTTAGTAGTTTTAAAGGCTTGGGTTTTACATTTAGGTTTATAATCCATTTTGAGTTCATCTTTTTTTTATATAGTGTAAGGTATGGATTGTAGTTCATCTTTATTTTTTCTCAAAAATAGACATCGAAATATTGAAAAGGCGATTTGTTAAAAAGACTATTCTTCCTCCAAGGAAATGAGTGTGCACCTTTGTTGAAAATAAACTCAATCAATATATGTCAGACTATTTTTAGACTCTCTCTGTTCTATTGATTTGTCTATATTCTACTACATTGTCTTGTACCACATTGTCTTGATTACTATAGCTTTATAAGCCTTGAAGTTACATAATTTAAATATTCCAGCTTTGTTTATCTTTTTCCAAAGTGTTTTGGCCATTTTAATTCCTTAGTATTTTTATATGGATTTTAGAAACAGCTTGACAATTTCTATTTAAAAATTTGCTGGGATTTTTATTAGGATTATATTGACTCTATAGATCAGTTTGGGGAAAATTGGTATTTTAACAATATTGGGCTTTCTCATTCATGAACATGGTATATCTTTCCATTTATTTGGGTAATTTTATCTTTTTGGTAGAAGTTAGGGGTAGCTTCATCACGAACTTTTCTTTCCCTCTGGCATCTAAGCAATTAAAAATAGAAACATTTTCTAAATGGGAATGGGACAGTCCTTAAATAGAGCTTGATGTGTTTTGAAATGGCATTTTCCAATTATTCACCCCAAATTCAAAACTAGAAAATCACTTATAAGGATGGTTGGGTCTACAAAGAAGGCTCTAAATATGCTTTCCCAGCCACATGCATGATTGTGACTGGCCCCAGAAAGCTAAGTACTGCAAGAAAGCAGAGACCTTACTAGCTCTACTCTTTGAGAGTGGCATACAAAATAAATATGCATAGGTACACACACTAAAATTGTGAGCTCACTGTGCCTGAAGGTAGCTTTACCAAGAAAATAGAGAAGTGGGAAGAGGGATAGATTTCCTTTGTCTTCTAATACAGTGTGCTTGGCCTCTGATAAATGCACCCTAATGAAAGTCAAACTCTTAAAAGTTTACCATCAGTTGAGTCATCCCTTCTTCTATGGCGTTGAGTGAAAGAGAAGGTACAGGAAGAACCCAAAGGAATTTAATATTATTCTCTCTTGGAAAATGGAAATATAATTCCTTGCTTTCTATAGGACAATTGGTATCTCTCACACTTGGGTGGGCTTGGCCAAGACCCTCTGTTAAATGTGTAAGATACTTACACTTGATTTGTAGTGCAGAAATGTAGAGGAGTAGGAAAGGAACAAAAGATAAAGGCGGGTATGATGTGGAGAGATTCTTTGTAGTTATTTAGATATACATATAAGCACATTAAAATATGAAAAGGTCTAAGAATATTTTCTAGCTTCATGGAACTTTTTTTTCCACATTTCTTTGGTTTGTTTTTTGGGCTAAAAAAACAACAAAAAAGAGAGGAAGAATTTACTTAAATTTAAAGGCTTCTATTTAATGCATTTTTTTTACTGAGTTATTTTCTGTATTAAGATGGTGAATTTCTCAGAAAAACATATAGCAACCTACTCTAGAAATGTAGTAGCCTAGAAATGACTCAAAAATGTATGGCTCTTTCTTCTAGCAATTGCTAGTATGGAATCAATATGTTGGGGACTATTGTATTCACTGCTGTATTCCAAGTGCCAGAACCAGAACTGACATCTAGCAGGTGCTAAAATTCTATCATTAGAAACGCTTTTGATTACTTCTGATTCCCAGTGATCTTTTCCTTATCCCAACTAATGTAGTTGGGTTCTAAATTGCATTGTCTACCATTAAATTTTAATACCACCTTTGATTAACTTCCAGCTGTCATATGTGTACTTCTGTTCTCTTTAAGTGCAAAATAACCTCCCCAAGATGATATTTTTCATTTTACAGAGCATATAAGGAAGTGGTGTGACATGACTTCTGAGTTTAGACTTTCCAGCTATGGTCTCTACACTACTGATTTGCAGCTGTGCAGCCTTGGGCAAATAACTACCCTGGTATTGTTTTATTGTCAGTAAAAGGGAAGTGATAATAACATTTATCTCACGGTCACATTATGATGATTAAATGAGATAATTTATGTAAGGGATTCAGAATGCTTCACACATAATCTTCACACATAACAATCAATACACATAATACTTCACACAACAATCAATACACTCAAACTTTTTTTAAACTAACAAATACTGTCATATGAGTTGGTCCCTTTCTTAAAAACTGAAAGCACTTAGTGGCAGATCACAGATTAAATATTCTTTGGGAATGCTAGAGGTGAGTATGCAGACTGAAAGGGTGGAAATAAAGTATTATTTTACTGGCATTGGCTCTTAAAGCAGAATATAGAGGGATATATGGTCTGCAGATTTTTTGAAAGCAAGGATAATGCATTTTCAATTACAAAGCCCAAGCATCTTGCCACAGTGTTTGACACATATAAGACACTTAATAATTGCAGAATTCATTAGTAAATGAGTGGGTAGTGACATAAAAATTCAGGCACCATGCTTCTGCTTCCAGAGGAGAGACCTCTTCTGCCAGCCTATCTCCCCACCCAAGCAGGGATGGTAGGTCGCTGTCCACGGTTCTGAACTCTCACCAGGCTGGAATCTGCTCATCTTTGTCAGACTGCTTTTTTTTTCTTTCTCCCTCTCTCCTCACAAAAAAAAAAAAAAGAAAGAAAAAATAATAATAATTCTTCATGCAGTCTACTTTCAAGACACGGAGACAAACGCCCCCATATATTTCCCAAATGGGCTAATTCTCACTATCCGGAATTCTTTTAATGTTCTGAAGTTTCATGCTTTTCCCTGCTGAGCCTGGAAGCTCTCTACATAAGAATGCTGGATTTATTTCATCTGGGCCTAGATTTTTAATGTGTTGACCACCTAGAGTCCTTGGCCTTTGTTTCACAGAACAGATCTCACGGCCACATCTCCTTCTTTAAGAGTAGGCAGGTCTGCCGGCGATTCCTTTTTCGAATCCCTAGAGTCGGTGGGACTACGTAGCTCTGGCTCCCGCAGCCGCCCAGCCCAGACAGCTCAGAGAGCTGCTGATCTGCTCTACGTTCTCTCTTGTTCCTCCCTCTTCTCCCCGCCACTCAGCAAAAAGACCCGCCAGACTCCTGGGCAGTTGGAGTCCCTTCAAGAACCCTGGGAGCACTGTAATGTAACTCCTTTAGCTCCCACTCCGCACCCTCAGATGCCGCACAGCCTGGGTGCTGGGATCAACACGGGAAGATTCACTAGATTGACTCTGTGCGGATGAACGGGCACCCTTTCCTTCCCCTCCTCCATCTCCACTTATCTATCCTTTGTGCAGTTCTTAGACCGAGGTTTATACTGAAATAGCTTCTAAACATCAAATATTAAAAGTGGATAAAAAATCCCCGCGGGGTATGTGTGTGTTTGTGTTTGTTATGTGTGTGTTCATCCGCGCTTGTGCAAAATCTCCTAACGTCACAGTTCCCAATCGGGACAAGCGCGCCGAGAAATCCTGGATCTTCCCAGGGATTCCCTCTACGCTCCCTCCTCTTCTTCAATAACCCCAAAGAGGTAGGTTTGAGCTTTCGCAAACCACCACTGCAGCGATGGAAGCAAACAAATCTGTTGAGATTTTGTCTTTCCCCTTTCGTTCCCAGCCCTCTTAGGCAAGCAGTTCTGAGCACAGGGTTTTCTTCAATTCCCCTGCATCCACACTGCAACCGGGTGCAAGTCTTTCCTAGGTTGTAGACAGCCCGCCTCCCCACGAGACCTTCTGCGGACTGGCTGCCCCTGGCCTCGGCCTGGGTGGGTGGGTGGTGCTCGCGCCGCCTCTACTTTCCCCTGGGGCCCTGGAGAGCCGCGCGCTCGGTGTGTGTGTGTGCGCGCGCGGGTTTGGTGGGGAAATCTCCTTCAGTGGAAGCTGCTGAGTGTCGTTGGCGGAAAGTATCCTGGAGCCCAGCAAAAGCCTCCAAAGCACTAGAGCTTCCCTAAAGAAAAGCAGAATAAAAGAAGGACAAGAAGGGAAGCCCGTTCCTCTAAAGCCCAGGTTTCCAATAGTCCCGGATCCTCCTGGAGTTGGGCGAAGGCGCAGTTGGCAGCAGCCGCTGCTGGTACCCGGACTTGGAAAGGCGGTGTTCCCCCTTTTCGGGAGGAGGGAGGCAGGGACTTGCAGGCAAGAGTTGCACCTGGTCTAGGAACCTGCAGAGAAAAGAACTCTGGGGTAAGTAGTGTTCTGGCACTGGAACGGAAAGGGGTAAGGGGTGGGGGGCATGAGAGGGACGAAATGGAGAGGGCAGGGAATGAATTATGCAAAAAAAAATCTCCAATATTTCGCAGCGGAGGGAGAGCACAGCACAGCACTCCCAGGATGAGTCCTGCCTGGGTCTCCCGCGCCGAACCCGCAGCACGAAGTTCTTTTTAAGAAGAGAAACTCGAAAATCCTGGAGGGTAACAGAGGCAGCCAGGGCGGGGCGGAGTGCGGAGGCGGCTGCCAGGGACTGGGGCCGAGGCGGCGGCCAAGGTGGCCTGAAGCTGTGACACCCAGCCTCCTCCTCCTCCTCCTCATGGCCGCGCTCAGCCTCACCTCCCCGCCCGGGCCTCCTGCCTCCGCCCCCGGGTGCCGGGCTGCGGAGCTGACGCTGGGACTCCCGGCGGCGGCGAGGACGCTCACCTGGCCAAGCCTCCTTCTCCTCCTCCCCCTCCCGCCCCCACCTGTCCTCCTCCTCTCTGAGTTGGGAAGCGTAGGGATCCGTAGGCGAGGAAATAACGACCCCTGCAGTTGTATTGCGGAAAATCTCGGCAGCGGCGCTAGTTGCGGGCGATGGAAGGCAGGCAACTGGGGGTTCTGGGGAGTTCAGGAAAATAGCAGAGGAGCAGGAAGGGCGCGCGCGACCTGGAGAGTCCGTGTGCCCCCACCGCGCCCCAGTCCCCGGGGCCCAGCCCTTCCCCTCGGCGCCCTGGACGCACTGCCGGAACCCGGCTGAGAGGCTGCAGGCTGCGCGCGGACTTGGGGAGCAGGGAGGGTCGGCGGAGGCTGCCGGCGGCTGGCGGTTTCGGGCAATAATCCCTGCCTCTCTTTCTCTGTGTGTCTGCTGTGTCTGCTCCTTCCCCGCCCCCCGGAAGCAGGAGAAGAACGGCCCCGGAGCGCAGCAGCCACCCTCCGACCATGCCCCGGTGAGGGGGGCGGACTTCGAGGGCAACTTGCCGCGGACTGCCTGGGCTTAGCCAGCGAGCTACGCGCTCCCGGGAGCCCGGAATTGCACGGCGCGGCCCGGCGGGGGGCTATCGTCTATGTCTTCTTGGGGCGCCAGACGAATCGGGGTCTCGTTTTTGCTGGAAGAGCCCAGTGTTGGTGGCTTCAGGTGGCTGCTGCCGCCGCCGCCGCCGCCGCCGCTGCTAGTGCGGTTTCCGCCGCTGGTGCGAAGAGAAGAGACACGCGAGCGGGGAGACCTCCAAGGCAGCGAGGCATCGGACATGTGTCAGCACATCTGGGGCGCACATCCGTCGAGCCCGAGGGGAGATTTGCCGGAACAATTCAAACTGCGATATTGATCTTGGGGGTGACTGTCCCTGGCCGGCTGTCGGGTGGGAGTGCGAGTGTGCACTCGCTCGGAAGTGTGTGCGAGTGTGTATGTGTGTGTGCCGTGTCGGGCTCCCCCCTTCCCCCCCTGTTTTCCCGTCGAGTGATGCACTTGGAATGAGAATCAGAGGATGGAAATAGTCTGGGAGGTGCTTTTTCTTCTTCAAGCCAATTTCATCGTCTGCATATCAGGTACGGGACGCGCCGAAGTCACTGGCTGATTTGGATTATGTTGTGATGTCTGGGGTGTATGGGGTTTTATTGTATGTAGCCGCGGGGCAGAGAGAGGGGTGGCGAGACCCTTTCAGTTCTGCGGGTTTGCCGCCTTCAGAATCAAAAATCTTCTCAGCCCAAGGGTGTGTGAATGTGTGTGTGTGTTGGGGCGGGGGGGCGGGGGGTGGTTAGGATCTGTGTGCAGTCCTAGAAGGGTGAAGGAAAAAGTGGTGGGGGATGAGAAAGAAGAGGCAGATGGGTGTTGATTTTCAACTGCTTTCCTGGCTGAGAACTCTGGCGCCGAAATCCGAGCCTTGGCAACAACCACCCCCATCCCCTGGCTTTCAAAGTTCCCAGACTCGGTGGTTCCTGGCTGGCAAAATGGACGCGGGGCCCTGCCCGGGTATCTAAACACTTTCAAGAGACTGCGGGAGGATGCGGGACTGGAGAGTACCAGCAGGGATCAGAGATATGTCCTCCATGCCTTACCCAAACACATCAGGACTGATTGTGATGCTTTGAAACCTGCTGGCACACCCTCCTCTACCCCCCCCCCAATTTTCTTGTTAAAGCACTACAGTGTCACAAATACCACTTTACATCACGGTGTTTCTTAATTCCCAGTAGCAAGGATGTGCTGGCTCAGACCTCTCAGTCTACTTGGGCCTGTCTGTGCTTTTAAGAGCAAACGGGATTTCAGGGTATTGAGATGAAAGAGGTTGGGCTTGTGGACACCTGTGCCTGAGTGTGTTAGGACGAGTTCTGGTTTTTGAGCACTGTCTTTGTTGATGCAGGGAATTGGGGTTGGGAGGAAGCTGGGAGGGAAAGGGGAAAGCCCCTGGACCAGCAGTATTCCCCAGTTCAGTGGCTCCTCCCATTGAAGGCACCCACCCCATTTCCCTTCACACCTGCCACTTAAGCACCCAAGGAAAAGCCCATTTGTAGCGCTCCCTTCTGCCTGCATTCCTTCTGCAGAACTGGGGACTCGGCCAACTTCCCATGAAGTCATCAGGAGAGGAGAGCAGGATATTGCCCCTTTGAGCAGCCACATTTAAGCAGCATTGGGGTGGAGAGACATGTTTCCTGCCTCTTCCTTCAGCCCTGTCAATCCCCTCCCTTTAAGCCAGACCTGATTCCGGATAGGAGAAAACAACCCTAGTTCTGCCCTCACCCTGGACTCTGTTCCAAATCCCAGTCTGGCTTCCAATTTTCTCCCCATAGGGAAGGAATGGGACTCTTATCCGAAATCATTCTGTGTGGGGCTTGGCTACCCTATTAAGAAATTTGTCTCTGTGATACATCAGTGAGATGTGTTGTGTACCTGGCAGACAAGAAAATGTGCCCTGGGGTCACCCCAACTCCTCTAGTGAGACTTCTATTATTCCATTCTGCATCTAGGAGTGAAAATTCTCAAGTGACTTGTAAAGGTTTATATCAGTCATATGTCCAGATATGAACTGGGTGGCATCTCACAAGGCCATATTTTACATCTTTCTCTTCTACATGTCTATTTCAAACTCTCTCTCTTGTTCCAGAATATTTGACTAGTTATAAAATAGCCTTTCCTTACTTCTCCCCAGTATCATTAATAATTTTCAAATCAGACAAGCCATCTGAGTACCTTTAAGATTTATAAAGGGTTAACATTGATTAAGGCTCTGGATTTCCTCCAGCATTCTCTCTGTCCCCAGCCCTTACCCTGAATTTGGCCAGGCAATCACCGAGGGGAACAGGCTGAGAAAGGGTCTGATCTTAGCCTCCAAAAAAAAGCATTAGTGGGATACCCGTCACAGCTATATTTGATTTGGTGTATCAGCAACTAAATTATTCAAACGGAACCATTAGGAGGGGGATTTCCAACCCAGGAGGAGTGCTATGGAGTACATGGCCTTTCATATGTATTTACTAAATAATCATTATTGCTATGTAATGAGAGGATAAAAGTGTAAGCAAAATTGCTAGCTATTAGCTAAACACAGAAAACTAGGTTAGCGTTCCAAATGCCTAGTTAGGATCTGCATTAATTTGCACTTTATGAAGACATTTAGGCAGGGATGCAACATCATATACTCTTTATTTTACACATCCATAAACAACTTTAAAAGGCCATTTCTTCTCCATGGTCAGGGTGGCCTCATCCTCCTGTAAGCAGAGCCACTCATTCAGTAATGCCCATGTATGTGAGAATTATTATTAGTAATATGATTATGACTCACAATTGCTACAGTTTGGGAGACTCAGACTCCATTCTTTTTCCATCTGGCAGCCTTAGGATGTATAGGAAATGCAATGCACTAAGGTTGAATATTTGTGGCTTTGAGAGAGTTTAGTGGATCTTTCATTTCTGTCTCCATGATTTGCAGTTTTAATTTACTCATGACTGAGCTCTATTGAAAGGAACATAACCCTGTGATCATAGAATCTACTAAATCTTAAATTAAAAAAATTAAAAACAAAGCACCTCTTTAGCATCTTGGAATGAATTTTCCTGACCACTAAGTGGGTGCTAATCCTTACAGAGTTACCAGACATTGATACTTGAAGCATTGATAGAGTTGGTTTCATTATTGAGAAACACCAGGCTGGAAAAGGCTAGTAAAAGTCTGTAGTCTAAACACTTTACAGAAGGAAAATGTTGGTAGCAGCTTTGTCATATGGAAGATATATTGACTGAATTTCATTTGGTGGCATTTGCTTTCAGGAAAACATTGGCGCTTTGTAGCTTAGTGTTTTGTTAACCAAAGGTTCCAACACTTCCTCTAACCCACCCCCAAATTTCTCCTTGGGCCTATTTGGATATATTGCTTAAAGTACAGACACCTGGGCTTGGCATATTTGATGGTTCTGCACTAATAATTTGGTTTTGATGAAACTGTTGGAAAATGGGACTGTTTGGCCAGGCTTAGCTAGATGCTGGGTCAGTAGCATGTATGTCTTTTATTTGTGAGATCACATCAGCTTTGGCTACTTAATGCAACACAGCTAGGCTAAAGGGCATGATTTGGGAGTTCTTCTGGCTTTCCATTAAACTCAGATCTCACTTTGCTGAAAATGTAAGGCATCCGGGGTCTGTGAAGGGATCAGAGACAGAAAGAGAGAGGGAGAGAGAGAGAACCAGAATGATTTTTCCGTGTACTGCAAGAGCACCATTCCCTTCCTACCAAAGCAGCTCAGATCAGCAAGAATGTATGCTTAGCAGCACGAGGAGAGAAATTTCTTGGTCAAACGAGAGCTGCCTGATTTAATTTTTACAATGCATCCTACTTCCTCCTTATGTAACTTTACTTCTTTGTCAGTTTATTCTTAATAATAACATCAATAACCATTTGAATTATGTGGCATTTTCACACATTGTACATATATTGCACATATTTAATTCATCTATTCTTAGAATTTGTGGGATAATCTTATAGATATAGCAACCAAAGCCCACAGAGCTTCAGACTAGAGGTTTCACATCCAGGTCTACCTGAGTCAAAATTCAGTATATCATTTATGTTTTGGTTCAAGATTCCTTTCAAATATTTTTATTTAATATTTTTTATTTTGATGTCTCTGAAAGAATAAATTAGGTTAAATGAATTGAAGTCTTAGAGAATTTGGAAGTAAAAGTTTTAGATGATTACCATTTAGAGCTAGAATTAAGGTAGCATTTGAGTTGTACATTACCCTGTCAATCAAACAGATGAGGCTATTACCCAAATGCCTCTAGCATCTCAGGATCAGCAATCTCTACAAGCAAGGAATATTTCCTACACTGTTTTCCTAATCTTAACATTAAAATGGCATAACTTCAGTTTCCTTATGTGTAGAAAAGAGATAAATGGTACACGTGTCACATGTTTGTTCTATCAACTAAATGAGATATTGTGTCCAATGATTTTCACACAGCACAGTTTCTACCACATAGTAAGCATGCAATAATGTCATTATTTCCTACAAATCTGACATTGTATAGGCTTGGTTCATGGTGGGGTAGAGCTTTTACCTTTTTCCATATCAACTTGTTTAAAAGCAAAAAGAAAACCATCATCAGCAAGCACATCTATAACACTGAGCACAAATCCTATTTTCCAGGAAGCCTTGGCTAAATAATTTTGAAAAGTCTCTTAATTTTCCTTCTCATACAAATGAGACTGGTAGCATTAAGCTTTGGTGCATAGTCATAACTGTAACCCACTTTATCCCTATGAGTCCAATATGGAGTTGAGGCTTGGAAAGTTTACTAAACTACCTGGAAACCATGTAGTACTTATTACCCAGGGGATCAGCGAATTTTTCTTTCAGTTGTATATTACAATGCAGTATAGACCCAACTTTAAAGTGCCTCAACACTGGCAAACGACATATGCTTTCAATATGGCTTGAAATAGAATGTCCCATCAAAGAAAAAGCCCCACCCTTACAATGACTGTTTATCTGATGATCTCTTTAGCAATGTGGTTTCTTTAAATCCAGTTTCCCATGTGATGTCATACAGCCCAGTTACTGACAGATAACCATCATCATAGATAAAACTCTCCAGATAGTGAGTCAAGAAAGTCTTTTGGAGTTGTATGAAATCCCAAGGGAAAAAATAAATGTCGATGTGAATACCCAGTCCCTTGGCTGGGGAGAGGGGTTTGATTACTAGCCTAAGTCAGTAACTAATGTCTCAATTTATCACCTTAATTAAGCATTACATACTTGGGACTAAGGTCAGAAAGAGGTCTAGGTATCATAAATGTGTATGATAGCAAGCCATTATAGAAAGAGTATGGAAATCAGAAGACCTATCCTTCAACATGACTCTACCTTCATTACCTTTATAAATTTGGGCAGTTTTCTTTACCTCTCAGAATCTCAATCCTCATCTGTAAAATAAAAATTATATTTGCTTTGCCTATTTCAAAGCATTGCTGAGGGAAACTTCAGAGAGTGATTCTTGAATAAATATTTTTTGCATTATGCAAGTGTAAAGCATCTGTGTCATTACTGTATATGATCCATACTTAAGATATAGTTATAGAAGCAAAGTTGAGATACATACACATAGTTTAGAATGATATAAAGTAATATGAGTAATGTTTATTTGTTAAGATATTATTATAAATGCAAAGTTGTAATGCTAAAATGCATTGTGATATAAAGGAATAGGAATAATGTCTAATTGTTTAATAATTGGCATAAATTGTATAGAAGGGAGAAGTTTAGACATGAAAGAAAAGGAGTATATTAGATTGATTTTGGAGGTTTGGATGAAAGAGACAGAGGGGACCTCATCATCAAAAAGGAGGAATAGAAACAAGAGGATGTACGCTAAAGAATGTCCCAACTGAAACAAAAAATTCACTTTGGGAGATACTGGAAAGTTGGGATGAGCCCACTTAGGGAGCTATTGAATTGAGAGAATATGAAGTGTCCTAATATGGTTATTCACTTTGTGACTTTCGTTTTTGTATTAAGGATCTTTGCAACGGTTCAATGGATTCTTGGTTAAAATTTGTTTGAAATTCTAACATTTCTTTGGATTTTAAATTTCTGTTGCATGTCTACAACTAGCACCGTACTTTATATAGTTTGTAGCCTGTTTGAGATTGTAGACAGTTGAGTTGGAATTTTTTCGTAGGGGGTGAACTGGAGGGGGCTGGAGGTAGGGTCTCAGCTTGCTCATCTGTAAAACAGAGATGATAATTACCTCTCAAGGTTGTTGTTTCTGCAAGGTAATTATAAGGATAAAAAAACACCGTTTGTAAAATGGCTAATGTGGTATCTGGAATACAGTAGCCATTGGCCAATGCATACACATCATATGAGAGTAAGCCTGGGTTTTGGAGCCCAGATAGGCAGACATGTGAATTCTAACTTTGGGATTCACTCTCTGTTTGGTCTTGGATAAGTAATTTAAGTTCTGTGTGCCTTAACTCCTCATCTGTAAAATGTGAGGTATAGAAAATGTACATAAGAATCTGCCATACTGCCTGACATGTATTAATCATTCAGTAAATTGAAGTTGCTCCCATAAAATTATCATCATCATCATCATCACTGACATCAATAACAATACTTGTTGACACTTTGGATCAGTTTTTGTAAATGCCAATTAATTATTTAATCATTTATTCTATGTTCAACAAAGATGTATCGACAGCAAACTCTATGCCAGGCACTGGAATCACAGAAATGAACAATACTTGGTCCTTAGTATTTAACAAGAGAGTACATGTTGTAAAATAGAAATGTGTATAAAGTATACTGGAAGTATAAAGGAAGGGCAATTAACTCTGTCGTTGGTAGATACAAGTGGGGAAGGGAAAAGATTTATAGAAAACATTTGAACTAGACCTAGAAGAACACATGAGATTTCAAAAGAACAGGGAGAAAGAAGACATATCATGTGGCAAGAATAGTATGTTCATAGACAAGAAGATATTTAAAAAACAAAATATCAAAGTATGGTGGATTGGGCATATGGAGTGGATAGGTTAGACTAAATGACTGGATATAGGGGTTACAAAAATAACCTTAGGCCAATGTGAAGGGGATTGTAAGCCACAATAAGATTAGACCTTACCTTTTACTTATGAGGAGCTAGCTAATGGGGAGCTAAGGAAAATGACGTAATCAGGTTTGTGTGCAACTTAATATTTTCACTTTGATTGTAATAAGAAATTACTTAGAAACCCAACTCCTTGTCTTCTTTTTCTGTCAACATTTATTCTTGATCACAAAACACATTAAAAAAAATCCTGACCTAATAGATCAATTTGCCCATTATGGGACATTCTAAGTGATACACTTTTTTAAAAATTCATTTTTTATAAATCTCTCGTGGCCCTCATTTATCCTGATCTTTGAGATTTGGTATTTTCAGGTTAAGCAAATACAAATATCTTCAATTTTGTACTTGAATAATAATAACAATGTCTTTAGCATTAGATGAAGGCTAAGAGAAATGAATTATCTGTACATGCATTGGTGTCATGAAGATTAATTATGGGTTAAGCAATAGATACACTATTTGACATAAAACAGATGCTCAAAGTACTACAAAGCATTGTGTAGCAGTTTTATCTTACTACATTCTGTTCAACTCTTATTTCCAATAGAGTACACATTCACTTAACAGAATATACCCATGGTTAACTAAATGATATATCCATTTTACCCACTCTATGGTTCAGTTACTATAAAATGAGTGTAGAGACCTAAATGAAATGGTTTTCATTGTCCACTTAATCATTCAACATTTATTGAGGATACACTATACATCAGGTACTCAGAATCCAACCAGAATAAGTAAGACAGTGACCTTTTCCTCCAAAAATTCTTCATCTAGTAAAAGACTGATTTTTAAAATATTGGTAGTCACAGCAGAATGTGATAGGCATTGTAATAAAAAGGTATAGAAAGTGTTTGAGGAGAAGAGAGAAGGGACATCTGACTCATCCTGAAAGTAGGAGGGGTAGAGAAGGAGAGTAATTAGCGTTAGTAGAGGATGCTTAGGGTGAGTCTCCAAGGATGTTAAAGAGTTGTCTTGGAAGAGTTTGGCTACTTAACCAAGAGGGATGTGATGAGAGATGGATGATCATATGAAACAGCATTTGCAAAGGAAGGGAGATTAGATGAGACATAGGACATGATTAATTCAGGAGACGGTCAAAAAGTGAACATGGTCACAACTAAAGAGTGTAGTGTGATGGATGAGGTTGAGATGGAGGAGTATTTAAGGTATATAATTTCAATAACAGTAATCCCTTGCATATAATAATGTCAGTAAAAATCACCCATTTTCCCTCTGTGCATGAAAGGCATCTTTTAAAGGCCCAAGGAAGTATGCAGTTTGCATCCTTCATTAGGAAGAGACCAGTCAGTATTAAAGCTTTGGCTCTTGTTCAGCTATGCTCTACTTGGCCCAGACCACTGATCATTTTCCACTGTTGTCCCTGGTTCCAGATGGCTTCCCAGAAGCTTTGGAATAACCCAGATATAGATTACAGAGTTTATATCATCTTGTTACTTAGTTTATTGTCATATATTTACACCCTAGGAAAAAAAAGCCAGGACCCTGTTGACCATGGATTTTACAGTATGTCTATTATCATCTTACTCATTGATTAGTGAAGGTTTTCTGTAACTTTTTTGCAGTTTTTATTTCATGTAACCTTAAACAGAACTTTAAAGGATTTCCAGCAGTCAGGGGTTGGGGTGGGAAGGTTTGGGTGGTGACAAATGATCTAGGATCACTTTTATAACAAAGCCACAATTGCTGTTTATTAGCAAGATTGGGCTGGTAACGGGATAGCCAGTGTGGGGTTTGATTACATTTGCATTACTGGGCCATCAGGATGGCAGTGGAGAGATTATCAATGGTTATGAAGGACACAGCATACAAATGCCTTTGCCTACTGATCTAGGAGAAGTGGTAATTTTGTCACAGTAAATGAAGAATTAATCTTTAACTTTGTCCAATACTTCATGCCTGGTGGCTGAAGGGGCTGGCAGTAGGAAATGAGGCCTGTGACTTTCAGGTGAGTTTTCCAGAGCCAAGTCTTGCTGGCTTTGCAACACATTTGGCAGCAATGCCAGAGTTGGAATAGACACATTTACTGAAGGATGTGAGTCAACATATTCTCTTTCCGCTCCCCTCTCTCTCACTACACACACAGCTACCTTTTACCCTCAAGGAAAACAATTCTGATAGCTGCAATTATTGAGGGAGCATAGGCCTGTCCTCCAACACAAGGTTAGAATAATAATAAATACCTCAGAGGATTCTTGAAATAAACAATAAAGTAATATATATGGAAGATTTTTTTCCCAGTGTTAAATGTATTTGTTAATTTATTGCACAAATGCTAACAAATGCCTCCTATGAGGTGGGCACTGGGCCAGGCATAAGATAAAATGTAGCAAACAAAACAGCAATGGTCTTTGCCCTATAAAATGTGTGTAGTGACACACAAATGTGTGAGTGTTTTTTTTCCCATTACCCAACCCAGTGCCTGGCATTTAGAAAATGCTCAATAATGAATGACTGAATTAATACATAAATGAATAATAAGGAGCGATGGAGAGTGGCTTTTCTGCATTCAGGGCAGACTGAGGGACAAGATCTGAGGCCATGAGGGAGGGGAGATGAAGAAGACACCTCTACCAGCTGTTGTCTTGCTTCTACTGCATGTAGGTTTTTGAGTGTGCAGAGTCACAGAGAATGGGAACCTTCCCAATGAGCAATATGTTTGATAGTTTTCTAGTCCTGCTCTGACTCATATTTCCATTTGACAAATCATCCTTATTTGGGGCACTTATAGTTGTTTAAAATGTATTTCGGCCCTTTTGTATTTATGACACCATACCAAAGGCTTGAACTAGGACAATTAAAGATCAGTGGATACATTGTCATTCTTTTCTCCATGTCATCTCTGTTCCTACTTGAGGAGATTGTTTGGAACATGTACGCTATTTCTTACCAAGTTCCTACTTGGGAGAAAACAACACTTTAGAAAGCTCACTGTTCCCTTGTTAGTGTGTTGAACTAGAGTGCTTTAGGGAGAATAGCCTACCCCACTTTTTAGTCTTGATGCAGAGCAATACAGGAAATTACTGTGGTCTCTATGGTGTTTTCAGTCTTGTGTCAGAAAACATTACTTCCCCTCTGGCCTTTTGTAACAGAATTGTGGTGTAGCTGACTAGTTCTTACCAGAGAAGAGCTGGCAGCCTAGGAATTGAAAGAACAGAGTGGATTTGCTGTCCTTGGCTGTGAATTCACCCTGTAATCACCTGGTTAATCTTTACAACTGTGAGGAGATGGTCAATTGGATAATTTGTTGTTGTTTGCTTGTAATCTTAATTACAGAAAAAAATAAAAAGGGGTTATAGAAAAAAAAGGGGCCCTATTGTTAATTTCTCAGTGGATGTTTGGGGATTTTAAAGTGAGACATCGGTGAGTATCAAGTTTCTATTGTATGACCTGGGTGTGAATAGAAATATGTCACTTGATGTCTAAGTCTTGTAATGCACCATAATGATACTGGCTCTAAGTTACAGTGACTCAAACCCCTGTAGAGTGGAATATAAAGTAGTGAAGTCATTATGTTTTATTTCTGTAACAAGTTTCATTCCTGTTTTTCCACTGTGGTGAAGTTCCTTGTGGCCTTTTAGTTTGTTTTAGCACTGAGTTTTATTGGTTGAATGAGAGCCACGTGCAATTTTAAATGTATAAGTTAGTGCAGGCTTTTTTTTTTTTTTTTAAATCTGCTTTTAGAACTGCTTAAATTAGAGCTTGACTAAGCCAGGTAAAGGCATATAATGTGCCACACCCAAAGTAAGACAAGTTGAACAACTTCATGAATGAGAGTTGTGTTTATGCCTTGGTTGTTTAGGCCAATTATGTATCCAACTCAGATGTTCTTTCTTGATCAGTGCTCCTTGCAAGACAGGGACTGTATATGCAAAGTGTTTTAGTGTCACAGACATGAGTGAAGCCTGGAATCAGAGTGTATTTTATGCCAAATATGATAAAATATTATGAAAAAAATTAGGAAAAAAATTATTCCCCATAGACCAAATTTTTGTTTACTAAATTTTGAAACTGTAACTTTTCCAATTTGTACTTTAAAAAGAAACTTTATATCTTAAATATTTCCCCATGTTGCTTCCTAGTTGTGTCAGTTCAGCATATCCTGGACCCTAACACATACACCCCACAATCTCAGTGACATAACACAATGGAGGCTTACTTCTTTGCATTAATTGTCCAATAGATGTCAATGTATGTGTGTGGGCATGTAGGTGCTTGGTGAGAGGAAAGAGATAAAAGAAAAAAAATTCTGTATTTAGTAGTGACTTGGGAGTCTCAAGGCTGATGGGGGCTGTGCTACCTCCTATGGTTTCCAAAGTTTTCCTGGGCATCAACATCACCAGATGGGGAAAAAAAGTGTAGAGGAAGACCATGGGAGGGGTTTTTGTGGGCCAAGAAGAAAAGCTGTGGGCATCCTTTCTGGTCAGTCACATTGCCACATCTTATTTTTATTTTTATTTATTTATTTATTTATTTATTTATTTATTTATTTATTTTGAGACGGAGTCTCGCTCTGTCGGTGGGATCTCAGCTCACTGCAAGCTCCGCCTCCCGGGTTCACGCCATTCTCTTGCCTCAGCCTCCCGAGTAGCTGGGACTACAGGCGCCCGCCACCACGGCCGGCTAATTTTTTGTATTTTTAGTAGAGGCGGGGTTTCACTGTGTTAGCCAGGATGGTCTCGATCTCCTGACCTCATGATCCGCCCGCCTCTGCCTCCCAAAGTGCTGGGATTACAGGCGTGAGCCACCGCACCCGGCCTATTTTTATTTTTTTACCATGGTGTTTCACCACATTGGTCAGGCTGGTCTAAAACTCCCAACCTCAAGTGATCCTCCTGCCTTGGCCTCCCAAAGTGGTGGGATTACAGGCGTGAACCAAAGTGCCCAGCCAGCCACATCTTATTTTTTTTTATTATTATACTTTAAGTTCTAGGGTACATGTGCACAACATGCAGGTTTGTTACATATGTATACATGTGCCATGTTGGTGTGTTGCACCTGTTAACATCTTATTTTAAAGCAGTTAGAGTTGTAGGCTAGCCTTGTAGCCAGGAGCAAAGGGAAAATGGTTTGCGAACAATTAGCTAGTATCTGCTACTTCAATATGCATTATTTTTTTCTTATATTTCCATAGTAGTTTATTCATGTAAAATAGCATTATTTATATTTAACTTTCCCTTGTTTTTAAGCATATATGTTGTTTCTAGTTTATGACATTTTTTGGCATTTGTTTTTATCCAAGTAGATATTTATTGAATTTTTTAAAAAAAATAATCTCAATATTGTGATTATTGGGTCAAACAGTATGAAGTTCCTTACCATTTTACTGTATTATATCTGAAAGTAATGTACAACCTGTTTATGAGGCTCTAGTAATGTGCTTGAATTCCTTGAGAGAGTAAGCAAGTATGTAGAATAGTGACTAATCTTTCAAACATCCTTTCAGCAATGGTTTACCTCAAAATCTATTAAACAAACCTAAATAGCTATGGGATTCAAGATGTTATTTTGCATAACAAGTTAGATCAGAGACAGGAAACTGTGGTTAAGATAAACAAATACCTTTTCTAGGTCTAGAATTTTAAGCCTTCTTAAGTATTGCTCTTGGAGCACATTTTTATACATTATAGGGAAGATAGAATTAGGTGATTTGCTCAAGAGATTACTAGGATGGAAGTTAAGACATGTTGTGTTTAGTGTTAGTTTTGCCACTACTACTTCTGTGGCACGGAGGAATTAATTTTACTATTCTGGGGCCAGTTTTCTCCTTTTAAACAGTTTAAGCATATTGGACTAAGTAGTTTCTAGATCCCTTTCCAACTTAGGAACTTTAGTATATTAAGAGACTTTTACAGAAAGTTGTCCAAATTTGCTGTTCATGCTAAACTTCCCCAGTTTTTGAAATGTTGAGGCAACAAGATGAAAATATAGGAAGATCTTTCACGACTGTGAGTGAACGAAAAGTGGAAAATGACTTTCTAGATGGGCAATCATATGACAAGGCATTATGAGAAAAATAACCCAAATAACATTTGTGGAATGATTACCTTGTCACCCTCTAGTGCAACGCTGGGAAAGAGTCTAGGGGTCGTCATTGACTCCTACAGATGTATTGAAGAGCATTCATCAAAAGCATTATACATTATACCTTATCTTACTATTTAACCTCAACTCTGATGTTTCTTATTGTGTAACTTTAGGAAGTTATTTAATATCTCTAACTAAGTGTCAGTATCCTCATTTGTAAATTGGAGGCAATAACACCTATTTTTGGAGTTAAGCGGGCTTGAAATAAAAAAAATGGAGCCTGGTGTTTGGCATATAGCATGCACTTGATAAATGGTGGCTTTTGCTTTCGATATGGCTGAAGCTAAAAGAATAAAAGACACGTTGAGCAAAATTAGGAAGGAATTTGGCAATATCATGTAAAACATGGGGATTAAATGAGCCAATGCATGTGAAAGTGTTTAGCACAATGTCTGCACATAGCACATAATCAGTTAAGGTTGGTTGAATCTGATTCACTAGGGGAAACTAGAATGTTTGGGGAATATTTTAAAGGTAATAAGAAGGGAGATAATCATGTCTTTTCATAGCATCATCTTCAGAGACAGTTTACTGGGTCTTGCCCATATGTTCCTTTAATAATTTTTTAAAAATTAAGAAATTAATGCCACATATTTTTAGTTTACAACCGCACTTTAAATTTATCAAAACCTCTAATGTAGGCATATGGTCTCATATAATCCAATAAATATTCGGCCTTGACAGTAGTGGCATAAATAGAACCCTGGCTCAGGAATTTGCTTATTATTTTTTCCCACTTAATACATTAGTAAATTCTAGATCATTTGCCAGAGCAATAAAGAAGTGAGGTATTATTATGGCCTAATCCATTTATGATAAAAGATACACTATTTACCCTGCAATTTTTGAAACTGTCACTCATTTTTACTGAAATTTGGCTGCTCTATTTCCTTTCCATTGTTCAGACTTACCTGCTTCCCCAAGCACTAATTTGTGTTTATGGTAACCTTACCCATGTTTTTTTCAACCTATTCTCAACATGAAAACATAGCTTTGATTTGTTTCATATTCACTTGAGAAAAGGATTTCTTTAAATGATAATTAAATGCTGAGCTATTCCTGAGATTGCGGTATGGTTCCTTTTCAAATATATCTGATCTGAGCATTTCAGCAAAAGGCATAAAAGGAAAACCAACAAGAAATAGGACAGATGATAAATACTGTATTGATGTTAAGTAAAGACAAGCAAACTGTGACCTGAGTATGTCTGTCTCTAGGGAGCCTGCTTTAGAGCTTTTCCCAGTGTTTGGTTTTTTGTGGGATTTTTTTCCTCCAAGCTCGTTGGTGGAGGCTGGATTACAACTGAGAATGCAGAGATTAATGGCCTGCTGTGACTAATCCACTAAACCTCTACTCCTGTTTCTCTTAAATTGATTGTACTTAGAGAAGCTGAGTGTAGACCCACCCCAGCCAGCCTGATTTTAGGTCCCAGTGATTTAATGAGATCCAGTAGCTTTAAGTACATGGAACCTTCATGGAACATCATCACTTTTTGCATTTGGGCATTATTTCATTAGTTGCTGATTAGTTCCCAATGGATTATTTTATAACCTCTCTTTTTTTAAAAAGAACATTTTTCACATGATTATATTTTAAAATTTTAACACTAACATAATCCAATTTAAAATAATTGGGAAAAAAGAGAAAAAACAGATCACTTATAATCACATAACCATAATACAACTATTATTAATATTCTGGTTTGTTTCTTTCTAAGCTTTTACTTATATAAGCATTTTTTACTTATTTAAAATTATATCACATTATTGTGTGTGGCCAAAAATTCATGTGAGATAAATATATGGTTTGTGTTGATTAAAGCAACATCCTCCTAAAATATAGCCCAAATAATGTGAAAATAATTATATACATAGATGGATAGATATGCCATTGATGGAAATCAAGATTTAATACTAAAGCAGTGCACTGGGATTGTATTAAATTTGAACAAAATTTAAATTTACAAATATTTTATTATTAATCTGGTGATCTTAAAAAATAAATCATAGGAAGATAAAAGGATGACAAATGTAATTATAGTATTGGAGATCTTTGAGGAGAGGGAACACTGGAGAAACAATTTAGAAATGATGTTAGAAGTATTTTATTTAACTATTAAAATGCAGAAATATGTTTAAATCCACTGAGATGCCATATAGCTTGAGTTGAGAATGATTAAGAGCTGCATTTAAACCCACACTCTGCCTCTTACAAGCTGGTTGGCTTTGGGTAAGTTAACTTCTTATGGATCTCAGTTTTCTAGTCTGTAAAATGGAGATAAAAATAACCCCATCAGCTCCTGAGGCCTGAGGAGGTTGTGAGGAATATGAGCGGTGCTGTCTCTCTCAATGTGCCCTTTAGATGATTCCCCCTCCTAGGGCTGCCTGCAGGGGTTGTAGGCTTGGGAAAGATTGTGTAGGTGACAGTGAATCAGAATGAAATGGTAGATTTTGTGTAGATGCATTTGTCTGCTGTAATTTTATATATATATTAAACTTACCGTAACTGTACAGTTCATTTCTGTTGTAAAACATCATTAAACCATTTTCCAAGTATTTTCAAAAAAAAAATAACCCCATCAGTGATTTTTTATAAGCATTATTAAATGACATATGAAAGTAAAGCATTTAGTACAGTATTATCAGGCACATAATAATGGCTTAATAAATGTGATCTGGTATTAGCATCAAATTCATAACATGTGAGATGCAGCCAACCATAGTCTCTTTGTAAAGGAGGAAGACTATTTGAGTTAGCTGCTTTGTAGGGGATATGGTACTACAAGCTCAGAAACCTTCAGTACCTGTCACTGACTCTTAAAAATAAAGAGTTCACACTGTTGAAAGTGATGTTTTAAAGTCTTCCATGATGTGCCATAGACTGACCTTTCCAACTTTGCTCCAATTTCCAACTCAGGATTCTGTGAAGGCACCTTGCAGACACTTACCTGTGCTTTTGCTCATGCTGTGGTTTTTACTTTATTTTGACCCACCTGAATCCTACATGGCTTACTCATAGGTTCTCACATGTTCAACCAGAGGCTTCTTTGTGAACACTGTTATGAGCAGTCCAGCCAGCAGCAGTATCTCCCCATAATGCCCCATCGGCTCTTCTTGTCCCCGGTGCTGCCCATCCACTGGCTGCCTTTCTACTTTCATCAGGAAAATTCACCATGGCCAGGATTCATCTAGGGTATCCCCATCCTACTCCTAATGCAACATGCTCATTGGTTGGGTTTTACTCTCCAATCCGTAATGATAGGTTTTTCCACATTCTCACCAGTAGTCTCTGCTGATTTAGGTTTTTTTCTCTTCCCTAAACCACCAAGTCCCTTCTAGATATAACACAACTCAGACCAGAGCTCAGCAAACAACAGCCTGTGGACTAAATCCAGCCCACAACCTGTTTGTTTACAACTTAGAAAACAAAGTTGTACTGGGACACAGTCATGCTCATTCATTGATGTATTGTCTAGGGCTTCTTTTACATCACAGCAGCAGCATTGAGTAGTTGCAACAGAGACCATACTGCCTGCAAAGCCTAAAACATGTATTCTCTGGCTCTTAACAAAAAAACATTTCTGAGAAACAATTGAATCAAATGCTTCCAACAGGTAGGAGGATAAACTGGGTACCTGAATAATGATTTTTTGTTCAGTAAGGGATTGATTGAATTTTACATGTAATAGTCAATTTTTAAAAGCTCGGAAGCTTCAAGAACCTCAGAACTGTCTTGACTTTTGTGGATACCTTGGCCATTTTACTACCCCAAAGTAATGCTTCAAGCACCTTCTACTGTCAGAAACCAAAAACAAGAAACCTCAGTTTGTGCTGGTTTGCATTTATAAAGCTCCCTTTGCTCTCAGAGGAGCTTAGAGTAGCTCTGGTCCCATCCAGGCAAACATTATGGGGGAAAGTCACCCTCCCCTAAGGCATGGTTTGTGCTGGGATGGCAGTTTGGCAGGGAAGGAGCAAGCTTTCTGAGTACTCTTCTTCTGCCAGCTCTTTGAAAACGTAACCCTTCTCTTTGGGGAACGAAGGTCAGACCATATTCAGAAATAAGAACATCACCTGGAGAACAAGCAATTTTAGGAATGACAACCTGAGAAATCAAACTTTCCCCCTGATGATTGAGACAGGCCAGACTCATAACCCAGGCCATGATCAGCTTCTGCACTTGGTAGAGCATTTTCTCTCAAATAACAAGCTGAATGAGCTTTACCAAGCTCTGAGAGATGATTGTTGTCCTCTCTGCACAGATGGCAAAATTGAAGTCAAGAAGCAGCGGCTTAGGCTGGCCACAGAGAGAGTGGGTTCTGGCAAAGACCCTACAGGGCTCACAGGAGCTGGACTCCCAGTCCTCTTAGACATGGTATTTGCACTAAGTCCCTAAGGCAGATTTCATAACGCTGCCTAACAAAGCCTCTTTGGAACTCTAGAGCAGGGGCTGACAAACAGTGGCCCACTGACCAAATCCAGCCTACTGCCTTGTCTTTGTAAGGCCCAGGGGCTAAGAATGGTTGTTACATTTTCAGATAGTTGGGGAAAAAAATCAAAAGAGGAAATAATATATTTCATGACACATGAAAATTATATGAAAACAAATTTTGGTTCATGAATTGTGTTTGATTGAAAACAACCACACCCATTCATTTATGTACTGTCTAGTATCTATTTTCGATGGCTACATTTACACCGTAGGGGTAAAGTTGAGTAGCTGCAACAGAGCCTAAGGCCGGCAAAGCTCAAATTACTTTCTATCTGTCCCTTCCCAGAAAAATGTTTGCTAACCCTTGCTCTAGAAGCATAATACATTAATTAATATAAACTTTTATTGAAGTACATTAAACATAAAATGCACTCATTTTAAGTATACGGTTTGATGAGTTTGGGGTAAAAAAGATAGTCCTATAACCACCACCGCAACTAAGATGTGGAACATTTTCATCACTCCCCAAATTTCTGTATGTTTCTTTGTAGTCAGTCCCTCTCCAATCCTTGTGCAGGCAACCACAGATCTGATCTCTGTTAGTGGTAACAACTTTTAAACAATTATTTAGAAAGGATTTCAGATCACTAGAGACCGTGTTGAGAGAAGGTGGTGGTGGGGGTGTTTGAAAACATGAAGTTGATTTTATTCTTTCGTTTGATAATTCCTTAATTCACTCCAAACACCCCTCCAAACAGCCACTTAACTGTTCATAATATTAGAACCTAACAGGCACTGTGCAAAGTGCTGTCCATTTATTATCTCATTTTATCTCTAACCCTATGAGGGAGTTCTTATCCATCTCTGATTCTATTGAGAGGAGACAGGCACCCAGGTAACACTGAGGAGCACACAGCTGTTAAGATGTAAGCTAAGATTTGCATGTGGACCTGTCTGAATCCAGAGTCTGAGCTCAGCCACCATACCACATACTTATTCAATCTTCACTACAAGTCTGTTTGGGAGTATATTATCAACATTTTGTAGAAAAAGGAAGCTCAGAGAGGTTAAGTAACTAGTTCAAGTCACCCAGCTACTAACTGCTAGAGTTAGGATTTGAACCAAGCTCTCCAAACTGCAAGCAAAAGACACCAAACAGAGAGGGATGGAAATGCATTATTTTGAAAAAAAAAAAAAAATCACCTTGTCTTACAGATGGATAAAGTAAGAGCCATATGTGAGCAAGTTCTAGATAATGCAGAGGCAAATGAGGCAGTAGGCAAAAAGCAGTTTTAAGCCAGATATAATTTTGCTTTCTAAACTAATGGATATCCAAGACTATTTAATTTAATGTAAACAACTAAAGGCCATAAAGTGCTTTGAAAATCACTGAGGGGTGCATCCATGCTGACCAGAATCAGTAATCAAAACCTCTCTTGCTGTTCCTTCACAAACAGAATTCTATCTGAATTGGTCTGTCATATTGAGAAGAGATGAAGATCAAAGTCTCAGAACAGACCTCCATAGGATATTCTCTTTCTCTCCTCCCCCTACACCGGGTATTATAAAGAACAGCGCAATTTACCAACTCCTAGTTTGAATGATTGCATTCCATTTCTTCAGGGCCTTTTTTACTAAGTACTTGGCACCTAAATGGTGCCCCAAATGATTGTCTGCTGTTCCAATTTTCTAGGAGCACTCCGTCAGCCTCCCTGCAAGCCCTTCTTACAACCTAGCACAGGAGGCTATGTCCATTGGGTTCCTTAGTTATAAATAATGAAACCTTCAGGACTACTATAAGCAGAAAAAAATTTTTATTAAAGCACTTGAGGTGCTCACAGAGTCTGAGGGTAGGCCAAAAAATAGTAATTGGAAATTGTACTTACAAGGGTATATTATGTCATTGCTCTAAAAAAAGACTCCTGCCACTGCTGTGTAGAAACAGCCAGATCTCATCACTGGTGTGGACTGAGCTCTATACACCATTGGTATCCAGAAAGCTGGACACTGCTGCTACCAACCTCGCCAGAAGATGGATTTGATATCAAACCTGCTTGCTCATGCTGTTCACTTTAGAACCATAATCTCAGGCATCTGAATGACTAAGTTCAGTCACATGCCTGCATCCTGTCCAAAGTAAAGTACAGGATTCTACCTGGGTGGGACTGGATACAAAAGGCAGGAAATACTCCAAATATAGTGAGTTGGCTGAAGAATAGCCTCCCAAAGATGTTTGTGTCCTAATTCTAATGCCAGGAACCTATGAATATGTTTATTTTACATGGTAAAAGGGATTTAGCATTCATGATTAAGGATCTTGAGATTGGGAGATTATCCTAGATTATCTGGGTGGGCCAAATGTAATCACAAAAGTCATTATAAAAGAGGGGCAGAATGATCAGAGTCAGAAAAAGAAGATGTGAGAACAGAAGCTGAGGTTGGATTGATGTGCTTTGAAGAGGAAGGAAGGGAGTTACCAGAAATGCAAAAGATCCCCAGTAGCTGGAAAAGACAAGGAAATTAATTCTTCCCTGGAGCCTCAAGAAAGAACACATGCCTGCTGACACCTTGATTTTAGCCCCTTAAGATTCATTTCAGATTTCTGAGCTCCAGAACTGTAAGATAATACATTTGTGTTGTTTTAAGCTACTAAATGTATAGTAATTTGTTACAGCAGCAATGGGAAACTGATGCACATAGGATAGGTATTCAGAATGTGATGACAGTCCAGGGAGCATGACAAATGTCCACCACAGCTGTGGTGAAGGAAAGCTCGAAAAATTATTAATATTTCCCGCATCCAGTGCTCTCTACTTTTTGATAGCATTCTAATAGATTCCTAAAGCTAGGTTGGGTGCACAAGCTAAGTAAAATTGCTTGTGATTGTTCAGATTGTTCACCCACTTTATTCACCCCGTGATTTATTCAACAAATGTTCCATTTATTAAATAAATATTTACTGGAGCTGAGTGCCAAGCACTGTGAAAGATATTATGGCTTCAAAGGAGAATAAGAGAGTAAGACTCAAAACTGACAGTCAAGAAGTTCATAGATACCAGGCTTATATTTAACTGATTTTCAGTTGTCTCTTCATATCAAATCCTACCCCAAATTTATATTGTTTGTTTTGAACAATGGGAGTTAGGATGTCAAGATGATTTCACAACAATTTATGCATAAAAGCATTATGCTGAAATGAATATTTTCACTTGAATATCTAACAGTAGTCAATATTTATTGAGTGATTCCCGTGTGTTACAGATAATAGTAATATTTTATATTATTTATTTCACTTAATTGTCACATCAACCCTGGAGAAATGGATAGTTGTTCTCCCCATTCTGCAGATGAGGAAGCTGAGGCTTAGGAAATATGACCAAATTCATACTGCTAGGTAAGAGAGCTGGGATTTGAATTTCCA
Organism: Pan paniscus; assembly: GCF_029289425.2. NCBI lineage: Eukaryota > Metazoa > Chordata > Mammalia > Primates > Hominidae > Pan > Pan paniscus. The sequence goes on along the minus strand of NC_073268.2, from coordinate 68,331,273 downwards.
GTTATTTGATTTTTGGGTCCATACACTTTTGCCACCCTACCTCCCTGTGTGCCAAGCTCTGGCCTAGGGACTCACAAGTGTGTGTGAAAAAAAAAAAATCCCCACATACGTAAACTTCAAAATTTAATAAGTATTATAAAATGAGCTATAGAAATACGGAAGAAGAATTTATATAGATTTCCAAGTTGACTAATTTTTACAGGGAAAAAATTCCTCATTTTGATATTAATTACCAGGTCATTTAGTAAAAGATCACATTATTTTACAACTGAGGTATTTTCCAAAGCAACTCCATGTTGCTTTCACTAATCTAGGTGCAAAATTTATTCTCTTAGATTATTTCCATTTCAAAGTCGTGTCTCACAAGGAATATACATGAAATATACTCTCTTCTGTCACCTCCTTCCCTCCATCCATAACAGTGTGAATACTTTGGCCAGTGATATTGTTTATGTTAATACCTGTTGTAGCCTCTTGCCAGAAATTATTAGGCTCAGAAAGGGGGACAGAGGAAACTCTCCAGGACCCTATTTCTAGCTGGATGTCTCCCTTCTGCAAAGCTCATCAAGCACCCACACAAAAAAGCTGAAGCTGGCTGGACTGTGAGCAAGACACACAGATACCACCCCTCACTCCCAGCTTGAGTAGTTAGGGTGCGTAGGATTCCTTGACCGTGAAGCTAGGGGCCATGTCTTACACAAATAGCACACAAGTGTTTTGCTCCTTAAATTCTGGGAGCTGCTGTTGGCTGAATTACCTCTCAGCCGTCCTGTTGACAGATGGTGTAACTTGCTCATTAAATCAGGATCCTCCCCATTCCGAGGGCCCCAGGCATGTTAGGAGACAGACTTGGTGGTGTTTTCTAATGCTAATGGTCTGCAGCTCCAGAGCGAAGATAAATATTCTACTTTATTGTGCAACCACTAACTTCAGCCTTACTGGGTCTGCTCCCTTCATTTTGACAGGGCACATTTAGAAAAGTGAAATGAAGTGCTTTTAGGCATCCAGTTCCTCCATCCGTCACTTTCTCTTATATTCTGCCAGCCTCGTCTTTTTCTCTGAAACTTGTCTCCACACAGTGCTTTATATCAGTGACATACAATATCCTGAACTAAAAAGAGACCTTCCTAGTCCAGAGTTCAGGGCTTAACTTTGGTTTTAAGCAGTATTGTTCAAGGCTTATTTATTTGGAGAGCTTGTTGGAGGAAACAATAGCAGCCTATGCAAAGAGGGGACCTGATATAAAGTCAGTGTGGCTCCAGCACAGATAATAAGTGTGATTATTAAACAGCCATGTTTAACAACTTGCATGTGTATGCTAAGAGCAATGGGGAAGCCAGGAGAGGGCCTTAGGGTGGGGGTTTCACATGATCATAGTTATGCTTTAAGAAGACCCCTCCAGCTACAGAGTGGAGAATTGAGCAGTAATGAGAAGCAGAGAGGGAGACAAGTATCAACTGAAGAATGACAAGATTCATAAATTTGGGAAAACAGCTTTATTTCTCATAAAGTGTTGCAGCCTGCAGGGTGCCCATTCCCACAGGCTAGGAAGCATAGCCTCTTGCCAGAAGCTAGAAACAGACACTTCAAGGGAGAGGTAAAGGGAACAGGAACGTGTGCTGAGCAAGGTGGCCAAATATACATATTTAATAAGCTATAGGAGGAGTCATGAATATTCATGAAAGGAGAAACGTGGTCCTGTGCAATTGAACTTCATGCCCATTTGTGGGTCCCATGTACAAAAAAAATGGTAGCATTAGCATGATCCAAGGGTGGAGTTTTGAGCTCTCTGATGTCAAAAGGTGAAGCAGAGGACACAAAAGCCTTTACTGCACATTCTCCATAGACTGGCCAGAACCACTGCATGGTCAGTGGTCTTTTCTCAGGCAAAAAAAGGAGGGGCAGCATCAGGTGGTTTGTTGGTATCAAAAGTGGAGTCTTTCCAAAGAGCTAGTTTCTGTTTATCCCTTAGGGAGTAAAGCCTAACATGGTTAGCGAGGGAGGGATATACTGAGGCATGTCTGACCTCTCATCCTGTCATGGCTGAGAACTCAATTTCTAAGGTTAATCTGGGGTCCCCTTGGCCAATAGAGGGTCCGTTCAGTTGGGGGGCTTAGGATTCCATTTTTATTTCTCACAGGCGACCTCAGGAGGGCAGTCAGGAGGCTCTGGTGGCAGTCTGGGTTGGAGATGCAGGTAACCTGTTGAAGGTGATGGCACACATGGAGAGCAATGGCCAGCATCAGGAGCCGTTCAGGATGTGGATTCACAGATCCTGATGAACTGTGTATGGTGGGGGTGAGGGAGAATGGTGAGTCAGAAGGAGCCCAGGGTTCTGGCTCATGCATGGGGTGGATGGCAGTGACATCCACGGTGCGAGGGCACAGTGGAAGAGGCAGCTGTCATGCATAACCTGAGCTCTGCTTTGAGTCACACAGAGAATTGCAAAATACTGTGAAGGGAAGAGGCAGATGTGCAGTCATAGGAGGGGAGAGAAAAAGAAATAATAACCTAAGAAAGAGAAGATGATTCTTTCTCCCAGAGAGTATGCCAGGGCATAAGAACAAACTTACTATTATTATTATTTTTAACTAATATTGGCAGAACCACTATTACTAGCTGCTGGTATTGATTGTTTAGTTCATGTTTAAACTTTACAATAGCCTTCAATTCTTACCAAAATCATGTGGATAGGCATTATTTATCATGCCTATAGAGGTGAACAGACTGAGACTCAGTGATATTAAATAATTTAGTTAAAGACAGAAAGCTTGTGGGTGGATGAGCTAGGCTTTGAACCCAAGTTTGGCACTAGAAAGTACACTCATAACTCTTAAAGAAAACCATCATCTCCCAAGGGACAAATAAATAGGTACAAGGTTACAATAAGTTAAGAATAAAGTACTGAGTAACAAAGAAGCTGATGGGAGGTTATTTTAGGATTATTTCTTGAAGAAGTTGAGGTTTAGGATTATTTTCTGGAGAACTTGAAACATTTTGTTTTGAATGGGTCTATATATGCCAAATCTTTGAATGTGAGCACATTAGTTTGAAGTAGGGAAGAAATGAGATTAATAACGTATAGAGTGAAGATGGCACTGGGGGAACAGCTCTTTGAAACATTCTGCTTTACAGCCTTTTATTATGCTACCTTGCCAGTGGTTGAAAGCTGAAATGCTTAGCTTGGCTCACATCACCAGCATGATATGCTAAGACACCTTTATAAATCTCACTTCCTGCCTCCCCTCACATGCACCCTGTACAGTCATAAAGCATCTTCCCTCCTTCGTTCCTTCTTCATTCATTAATCTTCTATTCATTTAGTGACCATTAATTGACCATTAGCTAATATGTGCCAGGAACTTTACTAAGTCCTGGGGATATAAGGATAAATATCCTCAAGAAAATGATGAGTGGCTATAATATCCAGAGTCATAATTCATTACATAATATTTTGAAATATGCTATTACAAACATTGTATCTATTAAAACAGAGGCCAGAAGAGGGTATGGCTTTGTCTAAAGGAGGTGAACTTTGAGCTAGAATTAAGAACAAGTAAAAATTTGTCAAATGCATAGAGCAGTCGGAAAAATGGAAAACAGTGTTCTGTAAATGTTGACATGAGAATTGAGCAGTTTCTGATATGCAACTGTTTTTTTTTTTCTTGTTAACACTTTTTGCTTTGCTCTCCCCAAATCCTGAAGCCTCTTCTTCCAGTCTCCTGTTTTCTGCTTCCTTCCACCTCTTCACTGACTTTCCAGATTAAACTCTGCATTGCGGATCTCTGACAGTTTCTCTCCTGCTTTGCTAACCACTTTAAAAAATAGACATTTAAAGGCCTTCTGTGTGTCTCCTGCTATGTTATGGCTCTCCTGCTGTGTGAATTGAAGCTCCCTGCCCAGAGGACGGATGCCTCACCACTGGGGCGCTGGAGGCTCCAAGGCTTACCTTAGAGGTTTGCACCATGGGCTGTGATGAATGGCAGCTTGGCTTTCGTTCCCCAAGGTCAGTCACCTGTTCCATGCCTGATTTCACCAAAGGGCATGGTACCAGATTGCTTGCTCACCAAGAAGGTGAGGCCCAGACAGGGCAGTGAAGCAGCTCCATGCAACATGGATTAGGTCCAGCCCAACTCCCAGCTTTTCCTTACCTTTGGAGTCATATAATCCTTATCTGCATACTCAGCCTGCCCATGGTCCTCTGGGCTACTCCTGAGAACAGGTAGCACTGATTTAAGCCCTGTAATTCCACCCCATATATTAGGCTCTGCTCCAAGGTACCCTTGCTGTTGTCTCACTGTGGTTCTGTGCCTCGGTTGAGCCACAAGATGTCACCTGTGTCTGGACCAAGTCCCCAGTTTGTACCTCAGTCCTGATGAGGGCCCTCTCATCTGTACCTGGTGCATGCATTTCGATTGTGTTAACCTATACAAGGACCTTGGAATCTCTAGGCTTAGGGCCCCAAATCCTCCCTAAATTTGTCTCTAGAACTGCCTATAAGCTAACTTCACTAAAACCAAGTGTGCTCAGATGGCCAGAGCCTGAGGAAAGATGCTGAATTCTGCATGTTCACTGTGCCTTCATTCCCTGTTGCTGTGCCTCACATATAAGTCAGAAACCCAGAAGTCAGATATTGGTCTTCATTCTAATTATTCAGAATAATATAGCAGTTAACAGGTACAGCACACCTACTTTCTCCTTTACCGTGCTTAGCACTTTAGAAGAATTGACTCACATAGCTCACAACAGTTCCATGAGTAGCACTCTGTGGCACTGGGATTCCAGTTTAGGCAGTCCTCTTTCAAAGTCCATTTTCTTAGCCCCCCATGTGCTTTACTGTCTGCCACATCTGGACCATATCCTGTTGTTGTCATGCTCAGTGCCTCTCCAGTCAAACCATCTCTCTTGCAGCGTCTTCCTCTGAGTCTGCCTCTCCATTGCTTCCACAGCTCTTGGGGACAAGCTGTTTTAATTTTTTTAATTTAAAAATAAAAATAGTATTTCTTTATTATTATTATACTTTAAGTTTTAGGGTACATGTACATAATGTGCAGGTTAGTTACATATGTATACATGTGCCATGCTGGTGTGCTGCACCCATTAACTCGTCATTTAGCATTAGGTATGTCTCCTAATGCTATCCCTCCCCCCTCCCCCCTCCCCCCACCCCACAACAGTCCCCAGAGTGTGATGTTCCCCTTCCTGTGTCCATGTGTTCTCATTGTTCAATTCCCATCTATGAGTGAGAACATGCGGTGTTTGGTTTTTTGTCCTAGCTATAGTTTACTGAGAATGATGATCCAATTTCATCCATGTCCCTACAAAGGACATGAACTCATCATTTTTTATGGCTGCATAGTATTTCATGGTGCATATGTGCCACATTTTCTTGAGAGCTGATCTATTTCTAGTTCACCAATACACATACAATATAGTCTATTTTGATAAACCAAATCCAGAAACTGATTTAAGTTAAAAGAATGAAAGTTACCCAGTTTTTGACTCCATTAAAGTCAGAAAATTCTGACTACCTATTTTAGTACTGAAAGCTCTCTCCAAAATTAAATGCTCTTTATCTTCTGTTTTTGTGTTAAACTCCACCTGGACTTCTTTATTAATTATAAAACAAATAAACCACTTGCAATGAGCTATAATGTTAGTCACATGGAAAACATGTTAGGCAAAAATACTTTCTGCATATAGTTGTAATTCAGTAATTGTTTCACTATCACTCAGAAGAGAATTATTTTATACACTGGTTGCATTTAGTCCAAAATTTAAATCATTTTCCCTCATTAGAGAATAGTAAAATGTAAGAGAAATATAAATTTCATGTTTTTAATTTGTTCAAAATTTTAAAACATTAAATTTTGTAACACTGTTGCCATGCTCTGTTGACAGATATATTAGAAGAGGGTGGAACAAACTCATAAAGTATGAGGCCTCCTTGGTTCAAAGAAAGTAGAGACAGAACACTCAAATATATATTATTTCCATTTATTTGTTTTTTTAAAGGGGAACTTTGGGGTAATGCCAAACAATAATATTTATATTTATAGTCTAAAAAAATAAAATAAAATAAAAATAAAAATAGTATATATTTATCATATGTAATATTGTGTTTTGATTTATGTATACATTGTGGGATAGATAAATCAAGCTAATTATACATATGCATTACCTCACATTCTTATTTTTAAAAAACACTTAGAATCTATTCCTTTAGCAATTTTCGAGTATACAATACATTGTTATTCACTGTAGTCACCATGGTGTACAATAGATCTCTTGAACTGATTCCTGCTGTCTAACTGAAATTTATATCCTTTGGTGGTGTGTGCCTGTTGTCACAGCTACTCAGGAGGCTGAGGTGGAAGGATCACTTGAGCCCAAGAGTCTGAGGCTTTAGTGAACTATGATAGTGCCACTGAACTCCAGCCTGGGCAACAGGGCAAGACCCCATCTCAAAAAAAAAAAGAAAGAAAGAAGAAAAAAAGACATGTATATCCTTTGACTGCCGTCTCCCCAACCCTGCACCATCTAGTCACTAGTAACCACCATTCTATTCTCTGCTTCTATGAGTTCAACTTTATTACGTTCCACATATAAGTGAGATAATGCGATATTTGTCTTTTTCTGACTTATTTCAATTAATGTAATGTTCTCTAGGTTTATACATGGTGTTGCAAATGACAGTTTCCTTCTATTTTAAGGCTGGATAGTATTCTATTTGTGTGTATACCACATTTCTTTATTCATTCATCAATTGATGGACATTTATATGGATTCCATATTTTAGCTACTGTGAACAGTGCTGCAGTAAACATGAGAATGCAGGTATCTCTTCAACCTCTGATCCCGTATACTCTGGATATACACCTAGAAGTGGGATTGCTGGGTCATATGTTAGTACTATTTTTAATTTTTTGAGGAACCACCATACTTTTTTTCTTAATGGCTGTACTAATTTGCATTCTCACCAACAGTGCACAAGGGATCCCTTTTCTCCATATCCTCACCAACACTTGTTATCTTTCATCTTTTTATTAAGAGACATTGTAACATGAATAAGGTGATATCTCATTGTGGTTTAAATTTTTATTTCATTTCACTGATGATTAGTGATGTTGAGCATTTCTTCATATAACTGCTAGCTCTTTATACGCTTCTTTTGAAAAACGTCTATTCAGGTCCTTTGGCTATTTTTAAAGTGAGTTGTTTTATTACTTTTGAGTTTCTTGTATATTTGGGATATTAACCCCTTATCAAATATCTGGTTTGCATATATTTTCTTCCATTCTACTGGTGTTGTCTTTATTCTGTTGACTGTTTCCTTTTCTGTGCAAAATTGTCAACAAATCTTGTTCCAGTCTGGCCCCTTCCCTGTGTCCAGGCCTATGTTAAGTAATTGAACTATATGCAGTTGAGTCTTGAGATGATGATAGAGAGGACTCAAGGACACTGAAAAGCCCATGGGCATCAAACTGTAAATTAGGCATCTAATGAGTACTTACTTTGTACTTATTTATTACTATTTAGTACTATGTACTTTGTCAGCTGTTTTTGGTACTATAAAAGGATCACATGAAAGAAAGTCTCACTGGTTAAGCTCTTAGATTCTAGAACCAGGCTGCCAAGATTCAAATACCTGATTCACCACATAGTATATCCATGTGATCTTAAGCAAGTTACTTATCCTCTCTGTGCTCAGTTTTCTCATATCCATAATGAGGATAGCAATGGCATCTACCTCATAGTGTTCTTGTGAAGATTAAATGAATTAATTCATGTAAAGCATTCTGCACTCAATAAGTTAAAGAAAATATTTGCAATGGTGAAGAGGACAATGATGATAAAGGAGAGTATGGCAATATGTTCCCTGCTACAAGAAGCTTTTTGCCTAATAAGGGAGATGATAGATCACATAAAACAATATAAGACCATATATAATTAAATGCTAGTTTGGTTGATGAATATCAGAAGTTAATAAGTATCCTAATAACTGTTGGGGACAGTTGAGGAAGGCAACATGGACTATGGCTTTCAGGATGAGTAGGCTACAGAGAGGTAGAGGAGAAAGTGGTGGCTTAGTCTTCTTTACATGAGGGCCACTTCTTACAATAGAACACTGATAGTCCTTGTTACAGTGTTTGTTATATGTTATTTCAGTTACCATTCGAATAAACAGGAACTCAAGATGCTGGGTCTAACTGAAATAGTGAGGATTTGCCTTAGTCATGGGTAGGGTGTGATTCACCCATGGGAATTAGTGCATGAATTGGAAGGTGATTCAAAAGATAGTATCCAGATGTTTAGCTGTCATGGAAGCCAGGCAGTCAAATCAGGATTTCCCTCAGCAGCTGAGCTGGAAAGCAGAATAAAGGCATGCCCAAAAGACTAAAATCTGGGGTTAAATGCTAGAAGAAGAGGTCTGGGAGGGAAAGTTAGAAAACAGGGTTTAGAAGTGAAGGGCTGCAAGATATGAAGGTCTCCAATTGATCAATTAAGGCAAATTAATTCTAATTAACGTATCAGATAAATTAACTCACATGAAGACATCAGATCCTGCATCAGTGGTGTCGTGTGAGAATGGGCCATAAAGAAAATGGTTCTCAGTGGTAGAGATAGGATTAGAAGCCATTCGTATCTAGAGGTTCTGATATGAGAATTACCTCCTGAAAAGATGCCACAGTGGGCGACCCATGAAGGCCATTGTCAGATTCAGCAGGGGGACAGTCAGTGATCTTGGATTGTAAGGGAGAACTTTTGTGAAGCTGAGTGGTAAGTACATCTTTCTTTCAAGATATATTTATCAAGTTCCTACTGTGTTTGAGGTACTGTATTTTTTGAAATGGTCTTGGAGACAGAGGTGACTCATCCATGCATTTTTCAGTTGAGAAGCTAACAGGCTAAAAGTTAAGATAAATCCTATTGACGAATAACTAATAAAAGGTAGAAAGCAATGCCTGATGCAAGGGAGGCAGAGATAAACAGCCTTAGGAGAGCAGAGAAGGGAATGATTGCTTGCAGTAGAGTCCAGTGGCTCATAGCCCCAGAACTGGTGTTGGAAACCACCCAGCCCAGATTCAGATTTCTGCTCTATGTCTTAATAGCCCTTATGTCCCTGGGTAGATTTACATACCTCTTTGTGTACTCATTTGAAAAATGTAGATCAAAGCAATATCTATCTTACAGAGTTATTCTGAGGATGTATTTTGAGGATGTATTGAGATAGTACATCCAAAGTGTGTGTCAGTTAATCAACGGTAGTTGTTATTAATTCCAAAGAATGATTTTAATGGTCAGGTGAAACACAGGTTCACAGGATATCTGTTATCAAAGATCTAGCCTTTTAAGTACTGCTGAATTATTGTGAGCATGTCACATCTTATTTCAGCTAAAAACTGAAATAAGAAAGGACAAAGAAGCATTAAAAAGGAGTTCACCCTAGTGAAATGAAAAGGGGAGAACCATTGCCAGCTGAGCTCCTTTCACCTCTTGGGATTTACCTACTGAATGTATGTTCATAACCCTCAGAGAGCTAGAGGACACCAGCCTCTTCTGCCCAACTGACTACCTCCCTAGAATACCACAGAGATGCTTAACTGGAGTGGATTCTGTTGGTGGAAGTGTACATTGTTACTTCATTATCGGAGGGCAAGTCTGCAGTGTCTATTTAAATTTAAATGGAGGAAAGGAAGTGAATACTTCTGAAGCCACAATTATACCTCTCAGTGTATACCCTGGAGAAATATGCATGCATGTGTGCTGGGAACCATATACAGCATAGTACATCAGAAACAGCCCAAAAGCCCACCCACCAGAAATGGGGTAGGTAAACTGTAGTGGATCCATGTAATACAATACTATGCCACAGTGAAAAAGAATATGCTAGAACTCGATGTCCCCACATGGTAAAGTCTCCAAGACATATGTCAAAAACAAACTTGCTGGACAATATGTATAGTGTGCTATTTATGTAAAATCCATATATATGTTTGTGATTACATACTAAAAATTCTAGAAGGATACATACCAAATTGATAACAGTAATCACTTCATGGTTGGGGTAAGGTTATGATGAGGGAACAGAATAGGTAAGAGGAACTTGAGCCTTTTAATTACTGTCTGAATTATTGTGAGCATGTGTTCACATCTTATTGTATAATTTCAAATAAATATACAAATATATAAGTAAAGAGGCCAGTGCTCTCCTCTATTTGCTACATTCTCTCCTCACTTCTAGTCAGCTTTCAAAAAAGTTGACATCAAAACATTCTTTAGCAAAATGTAATACAGAAAAGGCATTGCTTAGTTTATTTTTATGTATTAATCCTTTATAAAGCTACATAAAGTATGCTGCCATTTTTTGAAATTTTGCAAACAGTTGCAAAATTAAATTTGATTCCTAAGTTTCATGGGTAATGATTTAATGTTCTCCTACACATTGTTGGAATTCACATATGCCCCAAATAAAAACAAGCTACATAGAAATATAAATAACATTTATGTGAGATGGACAGTCCTGCTTAGCTTGTTTTTCAAAGTGGGCATGAAAATGCCCATTTAAAATTTATATTTAGACATGAAAATTACCATTATCTCAATAGTATAAGAAAAAAATAATAATCCTAGAGATTGATGCTTTCAAGGGCACAGCAGTAAGTGCATGACTTTTCCAACCATGCAGATAGGTTAACCAAACATTCAGATGAAGACCGAGGCTGTCAGCCAGACATTTGCTCATTTTCAAACATCTAAATGACTGATGGATATTTTTTTAAAATTCATGTGTTGGCTCTTGGAAAGGGCAAATAGACACTGCATTACATCAAAATTAAAATAATAACAGTAAAGGCATATACTTGATCTATTTTCAAAAATGCATTTCTATTCTTTCATATGTGAGCCTCATAGCCAACCTTGCTAGTTATTTAGAGCAGATATTATTAGCACCATTTTAGAATGTTATTTTATAACATTGAGTTTCAGAGAGCTTTAACAGGTTTGTCCAGGATAGGATGAGCAATATCATAGCCATGTTTTTTCACATAACACTTACCACTAGTATATATTACATTGTATATGTGATTATCTTTTTTTAATCTGGTCTAACTCCCTTACTGGAAAACCTTTTGAGGGCAGGGGCTTTGCTTATTCCCTTCATCACCTAGAATAGTACCTAGCACTTAGGTAGAAAGTATTCTGTAAATAGCTGTTGAAAGAATGAATGAATGAGTGAATGGATAGGACTTGAGCCTGAGCTAGCACCCCATCCAGCATTCTTTCCACCACATCAGTCACCCTCAAACAATAGCATCAATCACCCTCAATCAGTCACCCCCAAACATCAGTCACCCCCAAACAATGGAAGCACTCTGTGAAGAATGGAACCTGAAAAGATGGAAATGAATCTACAATAAGGAAAATAAAGGAGAAACTGATCACAGACTCTTCTGGGAAAGGCAGGAAATATATTAAAGAAGAAAAAAAACTGTAAGGATAACTGTTATGGGAAAAACACCTTCATCCCCAAACTAGGAAGGTGTCGAGAGTCCAAAGAATGATTTGGACAAGTGCAGCTTGGCAAGCAGATGAGTTAAGATTTACATATAGGGTACTCCTGGATGGCAGGCAGGAAGGCACCTCTGGAGATCCGCCCCACTTCCCACCTCTAAGCTGCTTTTAAGCTAATTCTCTGGCTCTTAGGCCTACTGTGCATGCATGATGGGACTGTTTTCCTTGATAGGTTCTTAGATACTCTGGGATGTTTGGGTTCTCAGGGACACCTGCTCTTTGGCTGGTCACCGTGACCTCAGCTCACCAACCAGCCGGCTGTCAAGATGCAGGCAGTGGATATACACCCTTAAGTAACCTGATGGGGGATTCTTCACACTACAGTAGCACTGGAAAAGTCAGTCACTAAGTACTTATCAATGAGACACTAGCAAGGAGGTACCACGATGGCGGAAGCACTCAGGCAGCAAGGAAGACTGACACCAACACTGACTCAGCGGGCTTCCAGAAGAATGTGACACGTCAGCTAAGACCTCACAAACACCAAGTTGAAATTTTCCTAGCAAAAGTGATGAGGGAGGCAGAGGGAGCTGTGTGTGCAAAAGCTGTGAGGAGAGACAGATAGTGATGTGTATGTGAAAACCGTATTTCATTATGGAGAGAGAATAGCATCAGAGGGCATGGTAGGTATAGGAGAAGAAAACACTGAAGATATAAGCAAGATATAGATCATGAAGGGCCTTGACTGCCATGTAGAAAGATATGGACCTTATCCTGAGAGCTGTGGAAGCTGCTGAAGTAACAGTGTTGTGGGCACAGAGGAGAGCAAGCCTCACTCAGTGAGAAAGGTTCCTAAGTCATACTTAACAGGTTCTAGAAGGATGAGTTGGAACTTGCTAGGTGAACAAGGTGGGAGAGGCATTGAGGATGAAACAGCATAGGCAAAGGCTTAGAGGCATGAAGGTGGAGGACAAGGGATCCTGCCAGGTTAGCATGGTTTGGGTACTGTGGGAATAATGAGCAGTCATGGAGAAAAAAGCAGGAAAGTCAGACAAGCCAAATTATGAATATCTTATATATCATGCTAAAGAATTGTATTTTTATTCCATAGGCACAGGAAGATAGAGCTCTCTAGTATCATCTGAACCTTCTTACATGACTTATATCATTCATTTTGTCAGGCTTTGAGCAACTGCATGCTGTATACCATGTTGAGGTCCTTGGTAATGTAACAGAATCCTGGGGAAAGGAGACCTGGTTCTGAATCCCAGATCTATCACTTACTGAAATCTGAGGTCATCACTCTTAAATCTCTAACCTTCAATTTCTCCATCCATAGAATGGGACTAATAATAAGTTTTGCATTGCCTTCTTCATAGAATTGTTATGAGGAATCACTCAAAAAGTGTGCAAGAAATTACCCATGCTGGACCAAATTCTGTAGGTGGGAAATGGGATGAAGGAGAGAGGATAAATGCAGGACTAGAGAGGGTAAACTAGTGTGTTGGAGAGGCAGGAAGTACAGGATGGAGCACCATAGTGAAAATGAAGAATAAATGAGTGTGGTTAAGGTTGTATACTATCTTGAACAAGATATTGGAGGGTTCAAGTGGGACAAATCCAAGAGGAAGCATCTGTGGAACATGTCATTGATTTGTTAGCCAACAGGTGTGAATGAATGAGGTGCTTTATAATGTCTCTTAATGATTGTTCTTGACAAGATGCTTTTTTTAAACAGGGTCCCAAGGGTCTGCTCCTATTGGATGCCCATATCTATCTTAATATGGTTTTCTAATCCTGATGCCTTTTAAAGTTTATTCGGATGTTAAAACAATGGTGATAAAAGAAGGAACTCCTCATTCATTTATTTATTCAATAAATATGCATTGAGTCTGTCCAGGGAGAACGCTGCAGGATATTAGGCCACACAGGTGGTTCCTGCAACTCAGAGAGCTTACATTCTAGTAGATAATCTTGAAAAACTTCTGGAAATGTTATTTTCTTAATGAATTATGTCAAGCTTCGATCAATGGCTTTGGGTCCCTTGGTCTGCTTTCCTTCCATACATTTATAAGCCTTGTATTCATTCATACTTGCTCAGAAACTCATTGCTCTACCAGATCTCTTTCAGTTGTTTGCCATAGCTGATTTGTTTCAACAAAACAATGGTTCCTACATAGGAGGTCCTTAGGTCCCCAAAGAACTAGAAAGCTGGTAATGGAGATCTGGATTATTTTTCAACTTTTAAATGGAAACATCACACACACACACACCCACACCATATATATACACACATACACACACACACACACACACACACACATATATGTAATCCTGTTACTACTATACCAAACTTTTTTACATTACAGTTTTATAAAGCTAGGTGAAAACATGGTATACCTACCATTTCTTTCATGTCACTCTTTTAAGTTAATATTTCATTATAATTATTTTTGAGAACTCAGTATTTCAAAATATCTAATGAAATTGTGGCATCCTTGATGAAGCTGGGCAGGCTAAGTTGCAGGTCAAGTATCTCCGCCTTTGATCACAATTGTGTTGGTTCCCTCTGGCAATCATAGGTGATCTCCCACTGATCAGAATATATGATTGGCAAATTCAGATATCTTGGCCTATTAAATAGTGGACAGAATTTATGCATAAATTCATTCATAAATGTTTGGCAAAAAAAAAAAGTATTTCAAAACACAAGCCCTGGTTACAGGTGGGGAGAAAAAGAGTCTTTGATGGTATAAAGCCTGGGAATTACTGATCTAAAAGGACCTTGTTTGCGAAACAAAACCCAACATACAGCAGAAATGGAAAAGTTAATGTTAAATTTGTGACTTTCCAATTACAGTTTCTCTTGAATAAAAGCCATAGCAGTTGAACCCAAGAGGCATATTTAAGCTGTTTAAGAATGCTTAAGTAGGATCTGCCCTCCATTCCACTTGTACTAATTCCGGGGCCTCTGATTTTTTAAGATAAGATGGTTAGCAATATTATGGAAGGCTATATCAGAAGACAATACCCTTGTTCTTTCTAGTGATACAAGAATTATCAGTAATTTGGAGCAGGGCAGGGATAAGCATGGGATAAGCAAGGAGCTTGCCTTGGGTGCAAATTTAAGAGGGTGCCACCAGGAAACTCCTAAATCAAGATATGTTAATATTTTAATAAAACATTTTTTAAAAATCAAACTTCATGCAAAAAAAATCCATGATGAATGAAATATCCAAATATTTAATGAAAACACGATCAGCATCACTGATTTTCTCTTTTGTCTTAGGCTTTAAAATGGCTCATCATGGTACTGCTGAATTTTATTATTTAAAATTTTGATATTTGGTTCACAATGAATTTATCTGTATTAACTTCTATTTTAAAAAATGTATTGCATTAGAATATAATTTATCTATCTCAGTCACTGAGCTTTTTAATGCACCTTAAATTTTGCCTTACCTGCCTAACTTCCATCAACTAGCCCCCAGCATCTGTGGGTTCTTAATACAAATTTGACTTTGCAGTTGATTTGTCTGGTTTTAGAACTTTTTCTTACTCTTCTCCCTCTCCAAGCTGTGTTAATGGCTGTTTGGGTAATTCTGATTGAGGTGTGCATAAAAGGATATTTGCTACACGATGAAAGGCAGTAAGAAGTATATTTGTGGGTGAGATGTTAGTTTGCTGCTGTTGGTGCTAGGATAATAATTGCTACATTCTGAGAGATGCACGAGAGGTTGGGGACGAGTGAGTAGGTCAAGGCTCCTAATGATCAGCTTCTTGCCTACAGGTTTCTGGAGGCCATTGGATGAGAAGGCAGCACAGGTGTGCAGCAGGGGCAGGATTGTCTGGGAGACGGGCTTGCTTTTGTAACACAATTTTCACTGTGTTCTGAGCTGTGATTGACCTAGTGCCTTCTAGCAGTGATTGGAAGTTAATATTTTGCCCTGGTGTGTGTGTGTGTGTGTGTGTGTGTGTGTGTGTGTATCTGTGTGTGTGTGTGTTTAGAGATAGATAGAGATTCCCTAATTTTTTTCCATTTTATGTGATTTCCAGAGGATCTCTACTGAGGGGCTGCAATTCTTTTTTTTTTGAAATGAAGGTCTCTTTCTAATGAAAATTATGGAATGGGTTTACAGCTTCACATACCTAAGCATTGTAGAATGATTTATGGCAGAACTATTCAGCAACTCTGTTCTGCAGCACATACTAAGTATTAGGCTTTAGTTTGCATGCTAAGCAGAAGTCTTTTTTTTTTTCTTTTTTAAGCAATATCCCTTCCAACCTAGGTCTTCTCCCTATTTTAATGCTAATGAGACAGTTTTGCCAATAATAGCAGAATCAAGGAGTTCTGAATGTCACCCTCGTCTTCTCATTTTGTCAAACCAACTAACCAGAGATGAGGCAGAGAAGGTGAATCCTTTGAGAGTGCTTGGAAGGATTTCTTAGCGTATTTGCCATAACGTCTGCAAGAGAGGAGGTGATTCAGCCTTTTGAGGCTATCTGCTATATGGAAAACTCTGACAGCATTTAAGTAGATTAGACACCAAACCACATATGGCAAAGACATGGAAACCAGTCAGATTCTTGGAGGCAGGGAAGTGATGGGTGAAGATTTCAACAGAACAGTGGAAGGTATCCAGGTTAATATGTAGTCATCATTTGAGCAGTCCTACCATAAACAAGTTCTCAGAAGGTAATGATACAGGATTCTTTCCTCCTTAGTTCAGCTAAAATCCAGGTCCTTGTCTCACAACAAGGAAAACTTAGACACATTGAAGGGTGAGAAAGGTAGATTTATCAGGTGAAAAGAACACTCTCAGCAAAGAAAGAGTGGGTCCTGCCAACAGGATCCCACCTCACGGATCGAATACCAGGCTACCACACATGAGCTGAAGAGGCCAGCCTCCTCCCCCTGCATGAGGCGTGAATTCCTGGTGGCTCCACCCCATTGACCCAGTGCACATGGGCCACCAGTCCCTTGTGGGCATGCCCAGGCAAGACCCTGTGCAGGTTCCCCCAGCTGCACAAAGACATCTGGCATAAACACTTGTGGGGCAGGTCAGAGATTCTCCAGGGACACTTCCTTATCTGCCTCCTGCATCTATCATTCCCCCTACTAAAGAAGTACATCTAAATGCCCTTAGGTTAGAAGTACATCTAAATGCCCTTAGGTTAAAGATAAGGATAAGGATAAGGATAAGGATAAGGATAAGGATAAGGTTAAGGATGAAGACCAATATTAACTGCTTCATGCTGACAGGGGGTGCTGTTTTGGGGAATCAGCAATCAGATCTCCCTCATAGGCCTATATAAGGGTCCCTGGTAAAAGGGGTGATCATCAAAGGCTCCGGTGGCAGGACTATTTGGAGTATTTGGAGTTTGATGGCCTGAAGGCCAGAAGAGACAAACTGGGTTATTGGAAAACATGTATCAAAATGAAACAAAAAGGGATGGGTAAGGGCAGCTCAAAAATCCCAAGGCTGCTGGCACACACAGATAACTGGTGGCTATAGTTATGCTTGCTAAGATTTGGGTGCATGGGGCTTGACTTTGGTTAGCTCCCTTGGTCTTATTTTCTCAAAAAGGATACCTCTGGGTGATGAGCACCCTATTTACTCCTATCACCTGCCAGGATTTGCAAGGTAATTGCCCAGAACTAGACTATTTGACCCAGATTTTTACATTACTCATCTCTTTTGTTTCTTCTGAGCTGCAGTTGGAGATCACTGGTTGGTTCACAGGAATAATCAGAGTTAACTTATAATGTGGGGGAAAAAAATTAAAACAGCTAATGAGTCTAGAATTTAATGACAAATGTCTAAGTTTTGGAACATAATTTATCTCTCTCCAGTCCTCATTCTTGTCAAAAACAAATCATGATGGGACTGAGTTGTTTGAAAAATAGACTTTAGTCTTATACTTGGCCTGATTATTTGCATAAAGTACAGCACAAATAATTATTTTTACATAGGCCTTTCAGATTGGCTTTGATGGAACTCTGTTCCACAAGGAATCTGAGATAAGACTTTTTCTTCTTTTTTTTAAAGCTGAGCCCAGCCATGAGTTTGTACCCTCAAATACCTGAGTTGCATAAACTCCTCTCTTCTTGAGGTCCAAGAACATGTGGTTCCTGGACTTGATAGAAAGCAACATTCTTTACTTACCATGGGTCAGGAACCCTATACAGGGACTGTGAATACAAGGTGTGAGGCCAGTTTTCCCAAGGGACTTTTATCAGCTCTGCAAGTCAAGCTTGATTCCTTAATAGGATGCATACCCTTCCAGTCAAAGCTTCGGTAAAACAACCAGTTTCTCCACTTGCATTCTGTTGCAAAAGAAAATGGATTCTTATTGCACTGACACAAATAACTATTTTGCCATAAGTCATGAATACTGCCATAAGTCATGAATACTCATGACTAGTTTCCAAATTCTGGAGAAACCAGGCAAAGTGAAACAAATATGCTCCAAATTTTGTCACAGAATTGTACTTTATTCAATTATTAAAGGCCATAAATAGCTGAACATAAGGTTCCTTGACTCTGAAAAACAAAACAAGGATCAGCAGTGTTCTAAGCAAACATTTAAAAAGGCTACTTCAGTTTTCTGTTAGTTCAGTCCATTCCATTAACTCTTGTTCTATTTGATATTCATGAACATTTCAGCTCTTCATGAATTCATTATTCCAATGTCACAATCTCCAAAATTACAAGAAATCTGCATTTGAGAGTACCTGTCAAAGTTCTATAGCTGATTATAAACCATCTTTTGAACAGGATCAAAACAAGACAACAATTGCCTGTGAATAAAAAAAATTCTAGGGTAGTTACAGTCAAAAACACGATTGACAAAGAAATTTGGTTATCTCTGTGGTTTACAATAACTTAACATAATATCAACCTTAATCATGATTGATAGCATATACCCAAACATTAGAATTTTAGAAATCCCATACAATTTTGGAATATATATTAATATTATTCCCTAAATTATAACCTGAAGAAGATTAAACATCATTTTGGCAATCCCATGTACCTCAACATGTCAAATAATCCTGTTTACCTCTCTTTTGGATGCTCCAGGGGCCATCTGTAGCATCCGAAAGCTGAGGTCAGAAAAGACAACCTGAAGCTGAAATTTGATTCAGGGAAGCCTGTTAAATATGTTAAAAATTTAAAACACTTGATGCTATAAAATAGAATTTCAGATTACCATAAGTTATTTATTTTGCCAAAACGATGACTTAGGAATTTTAAAACAAGGCAAAAAATCTTTACTCATTAACAGGGAAGACTTAGTTTTCCAAAAAATTTTTCTCTTGTCTGCTCTTTCTTTTCCTTGGCAGTCTATCCACAAGGCAAATGAAAATCGCTCATTATCCTTTACTAGTACATGAAAATCTTGTACAAGGGAGAGAAAGCCAAATTTTACCCTTACATTAATGGTAATTTTACCCTTACTATTAATGTCTATCCCAATTTTCTAATGAAACTTTACAGACAATTCTATCTTAACCAGTTTAACCACCAGGTGAGATCCTTATAATCCTTTTATAACCCTCTACAAATTTTGCTAAAGAGCAGATTAGTGCCTTAAGAAAACCTTGTTGTGCTTTTACTTCAATGTTCCATTTACAGAAAAACCATATAATACCCTTTTGAATTAAAACCATATAATACCCCTTTGAATTTTGTCAATGTGCAAACACAGAATTTCTTTTGCAAGATTAATTCTTAGAAACCTTCCACAATGTGTTTAAACCTTTAGCTTTATCTTATCTAATTTTAAAAAATTCTTTAGCCCTAGGCAAAAATTTACATTTCCATGCCTTCTTATAATCTTTTACTAAAAACACATTTTACTGTTCTTACACACCTTGTATGTAAATCCATTTTCAGTGGTCTCAATTACATGTTATAGTGGTAACTCTTAGGAATTTTTAACTGTAATGCGAAATCTGGTAAGTTGTTTTAATTATGTGCTAGGCATCAATGAAGTTTGACTAAGTTTGATCTAAGTGCTTATTTTTCTTTAAGCCAATTAATTAGAGCTCTTTTTTATAGACATCACACACAACACATATATAACTACACAGACAGAAGAAGATCCAGTAGCTATAAAATTTTTCATTTGCCAATCTCAATTCTCAGGGTGGAGAAAAAAGAAAAAAAATCCCAATCTCAACAATCCCAATTGGATTATTTGCCTCAGGATGGAGCCCTTTAAGAGCATGCTGTTTCCAGGGCCCAATAAACAGGTATAGCTGGAAGACAAAAACAGATTTTGAGAGGGATTTATCCGCTTCTAATTCCTGGGCTTCCATGAGGAAAACAGAGGTTTCTCCCAAAATGGAATCCGTGGTGTCTTTTCTGTCTTTCCCAAGGAGTCCCAGGCCATCAGAAATTATCTTAGGGGCTCTAATGCATGCATTAAGAGGGGCAAGGCAAAATGGAGAAAAATAATTCAGTCAACTGAGGAAAACCCTTTTTTCAGCAAAATAAGATTCAAGAAGAGAAAAACATAAAGGCCTTTTAAATATACCTATAACTTGGATATACACTTCTAATTAAGCTGAGCTCTCTTTAAGAAAATCCTTTTAAATCCCTTATTAGTTCACTTTAGCCATGCCAAGCAGCTGATGTATCTAGCTTTTGAACTTTATCAAAAGTAACCTCACCAGTGAGACCAACAAGCCTCAATTAAGACACACAAAGCATACCAGATTGGCTACAGCTTAAGACCAACCTCATATATCCTTTTTCATTAATCAGAACTTCACAGATAATATAAACAGTGATTCTTATCATTCCTCTTACTGGTGTGCACAGGGAGAGGGAAGCCAAAAGCCCAACTGGTAAAAACTTTTACCCTTTTGCCAGCATGTCAGGCTTCTGGGTTCCTTTCCCCTGAGCTCAACTCCAAGCCAACTAGACTAAAGATGAATGGCTACTCATCTAGAAGGGGTAACAGGCACCCCTGGTCCCTTTCTCTTTTTAGTGAATACCCAGGCTATATGAGTGAGAGAAGGAAAAAGCATCCTTTTTCCTTCTTCCATCTTTTTATTCCCGAATCCCAGTGGCCATGACAGGGTGCTGCCCATGAGTGTCAATGTGGCTTTCACCCATGTTAATAGGGGGGCCTGAGGGAGGGATTATCTGCTCTTACCCATGAACTCCATGTCCCGCCTGCTGTCAGTAGCCTTCAAGTTCCAAAGCTTGGAATGGACTTTGGGGCAAAAATGTGTCTCATGGGGTTTCATGGACTCCTTATAAGCTGAATGTTAAGGCAAAGCTGTGGAACCAAGTTCCCCTCCAACAAGGGAGAGAAAAGAGCATCTTGTGAATTGGGGTCCTGGCCTAGTAAAAACACCTTCTAAAAGGAAAAATCTCTCGCACAAAAGTTAACTCCTGATAGGGTGAAAAAAGAAGAAAATAATAATAGTTTAAGTGCAGGACTGGAAAGATGCCTGGGGGAATAACCTCTTATTCTTATGTAAATGGGTTTCTCCAACAGGGAGAGAAACTTTTTTTTTTTTTTGAGACAGAGTCTCGCTGAGTTGCCAGGTTGGAGTGCAGTGGCGCAATCTCAGCTCACTGCAATCTCCGCCTCCCAGGTTCAAGTGATTCTCCTCACTCAGCCTCCCAAGCAGCTGGGACTACAGGCGTGCACCACCACACCCAGATAATTTTTGTATTTTTAGTAGAGACAGGGTTTCATCATGTTGGCCAGGATGGTCTCGATCTCTTGACCTTGTGATCTGCCTGCCTCGGCCTCCCAAAGTGCTGGAATTACAGGCGTGAGCCACTGCGCCCAGCTGAGAGAAACTTTTAATTGCTGTTGGACTGAGGTGGACCCCTTGGCCAAGAGAGGGGAAGACTCCCGGTGCATGGCAGGGAATGCTGGCCAGCCAGCCACGCAGGGCCCTTGGGCCATGTGCCCCAGCCCCAACCGAGAGGGGAGGGGGGCGGGGAGCTGCTGCTCACCCATCTGTCCTGTGCATGCACCTGTGGCCATTGGGGTGGGGGTGGAACACCCCCAATATTGTAAAAGAAAAGATAGCTGCCATTACAGTCCTAATAAAAAGAAGGAAATTGCCATAGAAAAAACTGGGCTGGACTGAGGCCAACATTCCTGACCCCCAAGAGTGACAAGGCAAGTCTCAGTTTTTTCTACCTTTAGAAGAAATCTGAGAACAAGAAGGCTCCAAAACAAAAGGGAAAGAAACATTCAGGTCCGTATTTTACTCACCCTTCCTCAGGTCCCCATATGGGCCACCAAAATGATGCAGGATTTTTTGCTCCTTAGCTTGGCTAAAATCTAGGTCTTGTCTCAAGACCAGGAAAAATTAGGCACACAGACACATTGAAGGGTGAGGAAAGTGGTTGTATTAGGCAAAAATAAATCTCTCAGCAAAGAAAGAAGGGGTCCTGCCAATAGGCTCCCACCTCGCAGATTGAATACCAGGCCACCACACAGGAGCTGAAGAGGCCAGGCTCCTCCCCTGCATAAGGTATGAATTCCTGGTGGCTCCACTCCATTCCTTCAGTGCACGTGGGCATGCCCAGGAAAGACCCTGTGCAGGTTCCCTTATCTGCACAAAAACATCTGGTGTAAACACTTGTGGGGCAGGTCAGAAATTCTCTGGGGACCCTTCCTTATCTGCCTCCTGCATATGTCAGTGGCAGAGCATAGCATTAGGGGGCCCCAGTGGATGGAGAATGGCTGGGATGCAATGACTTAGTTTTTAGAATCACTGACATTGGTCAACACTAATAGCTCTTTCCAGAGAAGCACAGGTAGTCTGGAGCCAGGACCTGATAGGTAGAAGGACAATTTTTGAATTAATTATAATATTATAATTAGGTCGTATTAGTGGAAGGAGTGGGGTAAGATACACACAAGGCCAGAAAGAAGACTACCAAATTGATAAACTCCAACTTGTTATATCTCCATTTGTAGGACCAGTGTTGGTCCCAGGGAAGGAGGCAGGTTGCCTCTATAGCTGGCATGTTAAGTAATTAAAAGAATTACTAATTCTGCCCTCTTACTTAGCAGTGACAGGGTATGCCAGCTTATATTTATAAGGAATTTACTATGTATAGTTCAAAAAGCTTCACATGTATTAGCACATTTGGCCCTAATGACAACTGTATGAGTTTAATACTAGTATCCTTCCCATTTACAACTGGGCAAACTGAGGCTCAGTGGATGGCTAAGCAATTTGCTCCAGATCACAGCAGTGGGATTGGGATTGGAACCTAGGTAGTTTAGTTTGGGAGTCACATTCTTTACTGCTATGCTTACGGAGTTTATACAAGCAGATCATCAAGCTCCAAAATAAGAACTCTAGTGGTCCAAAAGGAGCAGAAATCTGAGGGTGTAGTTAAATTTGAATTTGGTGGCATATCTGGAAATAAGCCTCTTCCCCAAACATCTAGGAAATAAGGGTGGATGCAGTGAATTGGTGAATATGATAAGCTTCATTCAGGAGACTCACTTGTAGATGTTTTAGCTTAATCTTTCTAGAACGTTTTAGAATTCAGCCATGCCTGTTCATTCGTACTGACTCTGGGGAGGCTACTCTGATATTCAGCTATGTTCTGTCAACTTGTGGGCCTTTTGATGCTGTTCAGGACCCCATCCCATCCTCCTGTTTTTGCTACAGGAGCATGCCTTCTTCTAAGACTTCACCATTCCTGGTGTTCTGATTTCCATCTGAATCTTTTGGTCTAACCTACACATTACAGCTGAAGTTGTTAGAAAACAAGGTTCAGCGACTGATTAACACACATTGTTAGCCTGGGAAGCTAGTTAATTAATGTTTATTTTAAATGAAAACACCTCAAATTACTCACTTGAAATGTAAATACATATTTAACTTTAGTGTTTTTATCTTCCTTCAGTAAGAGGAAGTAGGATGGCCATTTTCTTGTGTTTTGATTAACAAATTTACATCATGTGGATTTTATTTTCCCCTGAAATTTCTATAATATTAACTATCTGAATTTAGCAACTAATTACTTATTGCATAGCAGTATCTTTTCCACTGTTGTCTTGTACTGTCATTGAACTCATTAATTGCTATTTAACTTTTCATGGGCTTGTCTTGCTTTCTCAAGCAGATTATTAACTCCCTAGGATGGGAATTTTACCACATTGAATTTCTCCATGGTGCCCAGGGCAATGCCTTATGCATATGGGTATCAGTATACATTTTTTTTTAGAACTCAGAACACTGACCTTTTTATTATTAACCTGGCCGTAAGGAAAAGGTGGAAAGGAAGTGAAAGAGAGAGAGAATGAAAGAAGTGTAATCTATTTATTCATCTGTATTTCTCAAAAAGGTGGGTTTTTCAAAATTCTACTAATTTTATCCCCACGTTACATTCCTACCTTACAGAGGCTGGGCCCTCTGTTCATCTTGAGCATCTAATCTGGACAAACTTGTAAGCTCTCTTAGGAATTCAAGGTTTATATTCTAAGCCAATCTCTGATCCTACAATATCTTTAGAACCTCTAATTGATTCTAAAGATGAAAAAACACTGTGAGTCGTGAAAACAAACCAGTTGTTTTGCCAGGGTTGTTAGGCTGGCCATTAAATATTTTAGACAGAAGAAGGAGGTTTGAAATCTCTGCTCGAGCTTTTTAACTGAAGCCATCTTCCAAGAATAAAGAGAGGAAAAGAAAAGAAATGGCTTCCCTTCTGCGCAGCTGCTATAGAATACCTAGAAAGTATCTATGTGCATTCAGAACATTGGAGAGACATTCCAAACTTATCCATGAGAAAGGGCAGAAGGGCCTCTGGGTGGTTCTTTTGGCATGAGAGCCAACAATGCATATGGGGAGAAGGATATTTGTTCTTGCTGTTTATAATAATAATGGCTAATAGTTATTGAATCCTGAATATATGCTAGATGCTGGTCTAGGCACTTTGGATATTTAAACTTACTCAATCTTCCTATCAACGCTAAGTGGTAGATAGTGTTCATTTCTTCACGATGATTACATTGAGAAACTTTCTGAAAGTACCACAGCTAATAAGTGATAGAACCAGTATTTAATATCAAGGAGTTTGGCTGTAGAGCAAGAGTCAGCAAACATTTTCTATAAAGGGCCAAATATAACTATTTTTTGGCATTGTGGCCAGCGTGGTCTTTTTCTCACCTATTCAGCTCCACTGTTGTTATCCTAAAAGAAGCATAGGCAATATGTAAATGAATGGGCATGGCTGTGTTGTAATGAAACTTTACTAACAGAGACAGGCAGAAGAGAGATTTGGTCCATAGTTTATGGGCTTCTAATCTAGAGCTCAGCTATATTCCTTTCCAAAATTAAAGTCTGTTTTTGCCATTAAAGTGGATGTATTAATACATGTGAGAGATAACTTTTTGTATTGCCCATACCAAATTGTGAGGTTTTTTTTTCTTTTTCTTCTTTTCTCAAATACCTCATGATCTCAATAGAACTAAAATGAAATCTGGTGAATTGGGGCAGTAGGTCCACTTGTTTTACACACATGAATCTTCTGAAATTCAACAACTAGTCTTTAGGCATTCATTTCCTTGACTTCATGAGGGTGATGATGATGTATAAAATCCCCATTTCCTTTTATATGTTATCTATTGGCCGCTCACAATTAAGGCTCTAGAACCACCTGCTAGATTTGTTTTCTGAATTCAATTTAGTCTCTACCAGTAGAGAGAGTATTAGATAAAAGTACAAGAAAAGAGCAGGTTCCTCAACCTGTTTAGGCTCCTTTGTATTTGTCCCTAGTCACCTGAACAGATGTGAAATCTCTGGAAGGGGCTGATTAATTCAGAAGGAGATGTAGGTAGAGCCAGGAGCACTGAACATAAAGTTGATAGTAGAATAATTAATACTAATAATTGACCTTTATAAATCACCTTGTGATTTACAAAAAGCTTTCCTCCATTCCTACTGATGACCAGCCCAGCTCTCTCTTTCTATCCCTGAGTGCCTGGGGATTTGTCCTAATGGTATTTCAGAGTGTAAGGCTGCTGATACAATCTAATCTGAGCAGGTACTGGGACCTGTATACATTACTTATTCATTCATTTGCTGATGGAGATGGAAACCCAAGCATGACATCAGTAGATCCACAAGACAATCCTTCACATCTTCTATCTCTTTAAATCTGGGTTCTTGCTTGTCAAGGAGAAGAAAAAGTACATTATTTAAAAGCGCACCTGTCACTTACATGCTTGGAAACATGTCACAGTGAATGGTGAAACATTATTAATTCCTTTTGCCTTCAAAGAATAATTCATGCACTTACAAGTATAATCTGCATCACAATGAAATATTTGGATGTAAGCGTAGGTGTAATTAGCACCAGAAAATCTCTGAAACAAGAGAAGCAAGAAAATTTACAGTTAAGTGAGCGTCATACATAATCAGTGTGCCTGGGAATTTAGAGGTGTGCTACAACCTTGTGTAGTCTTGGCAATTCTGAGGGCCAGTGAAGGGGAGGAATGTGACAGCTGTCTCCAAAGATTTTGAATATGTGGATGAGACAAAAGCTATTCATGCTGGCTTTGCACAGTCTATGCAATTTAGATTCTTCAATTTAGTTCAACTATTTATTGAGTCCCTGTCATGTCAAAAGCTCATATTTGGACATAGAATGATACAAATATAATAATAGTGTAGTGGGTGTTTCTGGTGCCTTTCCCAGATCTCCCTTACCTGGCTGCTGTGAGTATAGGTTACTGTCAGCTCACAACTGCCCTATTCTTCGTGGAACTGTCCTTGGCCATGGGAGCTGCTTGGCCATGGAGGATACGTCCTTCTGTGCCCACAAAGGAAGGCAGCCTATAGCCAGTAACCAATGGATATGGAGGGTTTGAATGGGGGGAGGATAGAAATGGCTGGACCCATCCCAAGAGGGAACCAACCTTTCGGTGCAATTTATGCTTCAGACCTCCCTGTGGGATCAGGCTGAAGCTAGAGTTCAGCTTAGCTCCTCCCCCGACTCTGTCTTACTTCCCTAACTCCTTTCTTTCTGAGACCTCTCCTTCAGGTAAATCGCAGACACCCAAATCTCCATCTCAAATATTAACTCTAGAGAGCCCAACCTAGGATACAGTGGTATTATTTATCACATCAATTGCTAGGGGCAAGCATTGGCTAAGCCATTTGCATAAATGTCATTGGATACTTACAATAACTGTTTTCCTATTGGAATTGAGGCTCAGAGAGGTTAAGTGCCCAAAGCCCTACAGTTAGTAAAGTTGGCCTTCCAGGTTAGGTCTGTGAGACTCCAGAGGACTCATTTTATCCTGCTGTCTGAGTTAAGTAAGGCACGTGATCATACCTGCTCCCTACCCACAGGAACTTACAGTTTAACAGGCAGAGAAAGCAAATGAAAATCTATTATCAGAGAATGGAAGAAAGGTTATGGGGATCCAGGGGAGGGAGAGCTAGCATTCAGTTGAAAAACATGACTGTAGAGATTTTATCACATGCTTATACAGAGACCATGCTGATCTGTCAATTTTTTCAGCTGGACTCATGCCGGTGTCTAGTCTGGGGTATTTTATGCTTTGTGTTTGCAGAATAGTCATGCGGATGAGATTAGGAGGGTATGAGCATGCACAGTTATATAAGCTCCTCATACACCTGTTGCAGATAAAACTTCTGTGATCATGATGCCAGAGGATGCATGGGATGTGATGCCTCGAGATTCCAGAGATAATAGGAACAGGGTCTCAAATTCTTTAAGTCAGAAAGGAACATGATTCTTCCTTGCTATTGCCTTCTCTGAAATTGACTGCCTGAAAGTCATGAAACACACTGTCAACGCCCCTGTTCCTATCTTTTGGACCACTGATCTAAGATAGTAATAGTGGAGATGGAGAGAATAATGGAATGTGAGACCTATTTTTGAACTAGACCTGATAGATTTTAAAGACTTGCTCATGAGATTGAATGTGACTTGCATTAAACTCCCTCTCTATTAATTTCCAGTCCCTAGAAACTAATAGCCACTATTTTGTCTACAGTCCTCAGAGAGAACACAATGTAATCTACATTAATCTGCAATAGTTTATTCCCCAACCAGGAAATGATCTGGGGAAAGATTACAGCCTTCTACGATGTTTCCCACACAGTGCCTTGTTCTGGAAGGTACTCACACTGAATAGAACTCTTGCTTTGGAAAAGTTAGTGCAGAATCAAACTCAAACATTTCTTCTCTCTACTCTATTGCTTTGGTTTTCCCCTGGAAATATGTGGTTTATTTTGTTTTTTGTCTCTTCGGAAAAGAAGATGCACATCTATGCATCCATACAGCCCTAGCATCCTTAGAAGGACTTGAATGTTTTCTCAGAAAATCTCTTAGAGCAAAATTTTAAATATCAGAAAATAGTACTATTATCTGTGGGATTCGGTCTTTGTAGGGAAGATACATAATCTTCTTAATTATCATCTACAACATGAGTGTAATGCCCCTATGACTCCCTAGTATTGGTTTTGTTGCTGTTGTAATAAACTTACAGATTAATTTGGGGAGAATTGACGGCTTTATTATGTTGAGTCCTCCAATCCATGAACCTAGTAGGGATGTCTCCATTTATTGAGGTCTCTTTGATTTCTTTCATCAGCAATTTGTAATTTAATATACAGATCCTGTGTTTTTCACTTTTTTTTAAAAAAAGTTTGTACTTAAGTATTTTATTTCTCCATAACTTTTTGGGGTACAGTTGGTGTTTGATTACATGGGTAAGTTCTTTAGTGGTGATTTGTGAGATTTTGGTGAACCCATCACCGAGCAGTATACACTGCACCATATTTGTTATCTTTTATCCCTTGCGCCCTCCCACTCTTCCCCCGAAGTCCTCAAATCTCATTGCATCATTCTTTTTTTTTTTTTTTTGAGACAGAGTCTCCCTCTGTCACCCAGGCTGGAGTGCGATGGCTCAATCTTTGCTCACTGCAACCTCCGCCTCCCGGGTTCAAGCGATTCTCCTGCCTCAGCATCCTGAGTAACTGGGATTACAGGCACACACCACCAGGCCCAGCTAATTTTTTTTGTATTTTTAGTAGAGACGGGGTTTCAGCATGTTGGTCAGGCTGGTCTCGAACTCCTGACCTTGTGATTCGCCTGCCTCGGCCTTCCGAAGTGCTGGGATTACAGGCGTGAGCCACTGCGCCTGGCCCATGGCATCATTCTTATGTCTTTGCATCCTCACAGCTTATTTCCCACATATCAGTGAGGACATACAATGTTTGGTTTTTGATTCCTGAGTTACTTCACTTAGAGTAATAGTCTCCAGTCTCATCCAGGTTATTGCAAATGCTGTTAATTCATTCCTTTTATGGCTGGGTAGTATTCCATCATATACATATTTTATATATATATAATATATATATAAAAATATATTAAAAATATATATATACACCTAATATTGATTTTTAAAAAGCAAATACAATTATTCATTTCAAAGTGCCTGATAGAATAAGTGCCTGGCTTATTCTTATAATAGAATAAGTGCGTGGCTAATTAAATGCAAGGACATTTTATTTTTAAAAACAAATTCCTTTCTTGAAACTTGGTAAATTTTCCCTAGGCCAGATTATTGCTAAGTCAATCAATTTTACGTTGTTGTATGTGGCATTTTCTGCTTTTTCTCATAGTAGAAAAGAAGTTCTTCCAGCATTGCCTTGCTCTGACTTTCTTAAATGCTCTTAATGTTTGTTGCAAGGATGGAGGATTACACTGTGCTCACCCTACCTGAGCAAATGTCTTCTTTGAACTGTGACTAGGGACTGGGTAATCCACCAAAATGATGGAAGGAAAAGGTTGCCGATCACATTGCAGATCTGCTTTGTGGAGGGAAGTAGCGCAGCTTTTAAAAAATGTTTCTGCTTAGGGACTCAGAGCCAGCTTTTCTCCCTTGGACTTGAAGGGCCTCATCATTTTATTTTCCCCCCCAAATTATAAGAATCTGCAATAAATCTCCATCTAGAATCTGGTGTTGGATTTTTTTCTCTCCTATGTTCTAGATAATAAAAATGTTACAGTTTATTCAAACTGTTCATGTGGAGACAATAGTTTCAGCTACAAGTATGGGGAGCTTTGTGAGGAATAGATCCTATGTTTTCTAGAAAATTGTCATAGGAAAAAAGAAAAAAATAACCTTTTAAAGGGGTTTTAAGAGGAATTATCTTTCCGAAAATTCCTCCCTGTCACTTATATGTGCTCGAGGTTAGTATGAATTCCTAACATATTGGAATTCAAAGGAACCCTGGAGATTTCATAGCCTCCTTATTCACTTTATAGCAAGAGTGAAAGGGAATCAGAACTAAATCTCAAATTAGGACTCGATCGCAGGGCACCTGGCTTCTAACATGGGGTGCAGTCCCTACCGCCCCAGCTTGAGAGATTAAAAAGGGGCCTTGTGCCTGTCCTACCTCAACCTTCTCCTTTCACAGATGAGAGGGTAGGCCCATGTGAACTCAGATCTTCTGGCTCCTGGTCATGGTTCTTCTTAAATTATCAAATATATGGAATCGAAAGATCTTTCAGGAAGCAGAATATTCAAAAACAGAATAGACAATTTGGGGTTTTATATACAGGAGTCTCCCCACCGTACTCATAATTGACCTTGAAAAAGTATGTTTGACTTGAAAAGGCCAATACTTTCTAAAAATAGCTGTAGTTTTTGTAGGACAGGTCAAAAACAGGCATGTACTCCAGCATGTGGCCAGTAGAGGGCGATCAAGTTAATACAATCTGAGCCGTGGGCTTTCAATTAATGCATGGAAGTGAATAAATAAAACAAAGAACCAAGTTAGTCTAAATGTTTTAAAACAAACCCTGTAATCAATATCTGCTAAATGGAGGAAACCAATTTTTCTTTATCTACTGTAGTCATTCACCAAGGAGTATTACAGAGTTGTAGCATAGCCTGTTACAGTTCCTTAATTAAGCCCTAGAAATCCAGGCAGCTTGCTATTCCATCATTGTCAGGGCTCTTGGTGGCCATCAGGTGGAAGACAGGCATGGAACTTGACATGTGTTTTTGTAGCACTTATAGCATTTTCATATTAACAACAACGAAAAGCTATACTCTTCCAGA
Organism: Pan paniscus; assembly: GCF_029289425.2. Taxonomy (NCBI): domain Eukaryota; kingdom Metazoa; phylum Chordata; class Mammalia; order Primates; family Hominidae; genus Pan; species Pan paniscus. The sequence goes on along the minus strand of NC_073268.2, from coordinate 68,300,652 downwards.
GTGAAAGAACCTCTTATCAAATGTGATGGGGAGTAGCTCTTAACTCATTTCTCACACCTCCCTTTTCCTCCCTATTCAATTTTCAAGGACTCAGCAATAAACAAATCAGCGGTGGAGGATTCCACCTCCCTGGCTCACTCCACTTCCAGCATAAATCAGTTCTGCTCTTGATTAGAGCCATGGGCGGGTTGCAGCATTTGGAAACGGAATGAATGGCTCCGTGGTCAGGAAGACTTTCACCATCTTGAGTCACAGGCAAAATCAGTGTAGAGGGTGAAGGCAAGTGGAAATTCCCTAGTAATCCATTCGTTTGTGCATTTAGAAAACTTTCCTTAAACCCGTGATGTGGGCCAGCCCCTACAGCAAAATCTAAGAAATAAGCACAAGAAAGATCTTTGGCTTTACTTAGGAGCCAAGCTGGGTATTTTCTTGGACAGGAAATGTATTAAGAATACTCCAGAATTATCAACTTTTATTGAAAATTGACTATTATGTGCAATTATAACAGCTGGCATTTACTGAGCATTTACTATGTACTAGGGCTCTGCTAAACACTTTTCATGCAATATTTCATTGAATCCTCATGACTTACTTCTTTTACGCTGTTTATAATCTCCTGATGCACAAAGGTGTTAAGTAGCCCAAAGTCACAGGACTGGAGATGAGTCACTATGTCTCATATACACACACACATAAAATGCTAATCCACAATAAGGAAGGGCTCAATAAATGCTTTAGCATGCTAATAATAATAAGGTATCACTTAGTGGGACTTGCTGTATGTCACACAGTATGCTAACTTATTTCCATCTTACTTAATCCCCATGAACACTTCTGTGGAAGGTACTGTTATTATTGTCATTTTGTAGGTGAAGAAGTGGGTAAGAACCTTGCTCAAAGTAATATGGTAGTGAGTGCAAGAATAAGGATTTGAGGCCAGGTGTGGTGGCTCACGCACTTTGGGAGGCCGAGGCGGGGGGATCACGAGGTCAGGAGATTGAGACCATCTGGCTAACACGGTGAAACCCCCTCTCTACTAAAAAATACAAAAAATTAGCCGGGTGTGGTGGCAGGCGCCTGTAGTCCCAGCTATTCGGGAGGCTGAGGCAGGAGAATTGTGTGAACCCGGGAGGCGGAGCTTGCAGTGAGTCGAGATTGTGCCACTGCACTCCAGCCTGGGCGACAGAGCCAAGACTCCATTTCAAAAAAACAAAAAAAAAACATAAGGATTTGAACCTGGGTCTGATTTCAGAGCTGGAGAGTTTAATAGGAAGCCAGTGGGTTTTGAAGCTTTAATGCATGTAGGAATCATCTGGGAGCTTGAATACAGATTCCTTGAGCCCGGGCCAGTGATTGGACCCTAATCATCTTACAAATCACCTGAGAAGCTTTTTAAAATTACCCATGTTGCCCTACCCCAGCCTAATTGAACCAGAATCCCTGGAAGTTGAGCGTCTAGACTTCAGGTGAGTCTAAAGTGCAGCTAGGCTGATCTTTCTTCAGTCTGGGTGGCTCTCAGGAACCCCTTATTTTTTTGTAAGTACTCCAGCAAGAAAAGTTGCCTAAGCTCTACTGTTAATTAACCTAAGCTTTATCTAACCTACTGGGAGAAAAGAAATGGTTGTCATCCGTGCAGCAAATGATGAATCGACGGAAAGCCCTAGCAGGGCCAAGACTAGCGAGAGGCACCCAGGGCCCACAATTCAAGGAGTCAGTGCTTAGGACTTGGGAGAGGGTGAATGCCTCCTTAAGTCAGTACCCTCAGTGCTTCACTTGCTGTGCCATGGAGTTCAGCACCTGGGAAACATTCCAGGAAGGCACCAAGAGAGGAGGAGAAGGAGGTAAGGTTGGAGATTTCAAAGAGGGTTGGATCTAGGGGTGGGAGAATGGATGCTTTGACAAAGTTCTCCCAGTAATTGTTGTTTGTGCCCTCGTTTGAGAAAGCTAAGAACAAGGCAGGAGGGCCAAGCACAGTGGCTCAAACCTATAATGCCAGCATTTTGGGAAGCTGAGGCAGGCGGGTTGCTTGAGCTCAGGAATTCAAGACCAGCCTGGGCAACATGACGAAAGCCAATCTCCACAAATAAATGCAAGAATTAGCTGGGCATGGTGACGCATACCTGTAGTCCCAGCTAGCTACTCAGGAGGCTGAGGTAGGAGGGTTGGCTTGAACCCGGGAGGCCAAGGTTGCAGTGAGCAGAGATCGTGCCACTGCACTTCAGCCTAGGTGACAGAGCCAGAACCAGACACTGTCTCAGAGAAGAAAAAAAAAAGGCAGGAGGTGTGATGAGGGTCCCCACCCTCCTTTGTAAAGGGAGCCAAAGGAGGAAGGAGCAGGTGCTGATTGCCTAACAGATGTCCTAATACTATCTTAAGTCCATTAGACTTGTGAGGCAGGTATTATTAATTTTTTAATTATCCTCATTTTATGGATCACAAATGGAATCTCAGTTAAGTATGGTCATTGGCCCAAGGCCACAGAACTTTAGGTTCTGCAGAGCTGGGGTTTGAACCTAGATCAGTCTGGCTCCAAAGCCCGAGCTTGCTTCACTACATCAGTCTGCCCATGTGGAAACATCTAAGGTGTGAGGCAGCGCCCATGCCAGTGTGAAGTCATGTCATCCACCTAACCACCCAAGTGCTGGGGGGACTACCTCTTGCGGTAAGGAGAAACTTGGGCTATGAACTTGAAACAAATGAGAGCCTTGGAAGAAGAAATGCGATGAACTGCATCCTTCATTTTGTGTATATGAATCACCAACAGTAGTTCCCAGCTTTGTGACTAAAGACAAACGTCAATGCCAAAATCACCCTAGTTCATCCTAGCTGCAGCATCAAACAGTCATGGCCACCTAATCCAGTAGGGAAGCTAGCAAAGGTTGAGTTTCCCTAATTTAAGGGTCAGCAGTCTCGGGCACAGACACAGACTACTGAGTTGCTCTGATTAGGAGGGAGCTTACCCAGACTCACTCTTCAGCAAGATTGACCAGCTCCCTGTGGGGGAGCAAGAATGAGATTCAGGTGACAACCAATGGTATAAAAACGATGTGTGAACAAGTGCAAACTTGCCTCTCTGGCCTTAGAAGTCACTGTGGATTGTGCTGTGGACGACTGGGAGAGTGACTGGCAGGGAGTTGATCCTGGGGCAAATGCTAGAGCTTGTGGTCACTGAAAAGCCTTAATTATCTAACCACAGGTGGTTCCCAAAGAAAGAAAACAATAACGCTATCCTCCTGCGCTAAATAGTGGAGAAGCCTTACTTAGGGCTGTGTACAAAAATTACCAGGGAAGATGGTTTTACAAAACACAGGTGCTGGGTATAACCCTCAGACTCTCATTCAAAAGATCTAGTGACGTTCTTTGTAGTTTCAAAATCTCCAGGTTATTCTCATGATTACCTTAGGCTGAGACAATTCTGAAAGTGTAAACCCAAGGACAACAAAAAGAAGTGAGAAGTGCGTGCACATAGCAGGAAAAAAAAATCTAATACATGAAAGCCCTTGAGGATGTATATGCATGTCAACAGTAAGTGACTTCCTTAGAGGGTGAAGGGTACATAAGAATATATGTGGGATGACATGAATTTTGGACCTTTTGTAAGGTTTAAACACTAAGAATGAAACATCATTCTTAGTAATGAGGTTGAGGAAAATTTTATTTACATTCTTGAGAAGAATACTGTTAAAAGATAAACTGAGGCACAATAAAATTGTATAGAGTTTATTCGGGCAAACAGTGACTCATGAATCAGGCAGCAAGTGGTTCAGGGTTCTGCTGAAGAAGCCCAAGAGGGAGGCTTTTATAGTGAACACAGAAGCAAGGCAAGGAAGATATCTGATTGGTTTGGGTTATGTAGTTGCCTCATTTTGTCTGTCCTACTGGAAAGCTTCTAGTTACATAACTCTGTGTTAGATGGCAGCTTTTGATTGGTTCAGTTAAAGTTCCATGTTTCTTAATGTTGGCATTTATAAGAAATAGCTCAAGTTAAGTTCCACTTGTGGTTGCGATTCAAACAAGTTTAAGGTCACTTTCAAGGCCTATCTCTGTCTTCTCTAGAATTTTTCATGCCTGGTCTCCATTTTAGTTTATTTTAACAACATTACATTTGCTTGAGATAATCGCTCAGCAAAGTTGTTTACTAAGGAGATGAGAAAAGGTAGAGACCTCAAGGACATGTTTGAGTAAACAAAGATGTTCCACAAACAGCCTTCTAAGGAGGCCGGCCAGAATTCTCTGGAGGAGTCTCTGTTTTCCTGAGAATCTTGGTGTTTAGGTTGGCAAGTTAAAAGCTGAGAGAGTGTTATAGGGAGTTAGAATACATGGGAAAGTAATTTGAAATTCCACAAGTGGAGGGGACAGGATTCAGGAAAGCAGAGCTGCTGGTGTCAGGGTGGCTAAGGAGGGATTTTGGAGAGCAAAATTGTCTGTGGATTTTAAATTTTAGTGGAAACAATATGCACTCCAAAATATCCTTTACAATGACTCAATCACTCTTCAGTATGGAAGACCAAGGAAAAAGTGAACAGAAGAGAAAGAGAAAAAAACGGAAGGAAAGAAAAAAGGGAGGGAGAAATTTATTTAGGTGTTCATTATTTACCTTTGAATATTTCTATTTAAACCCTATGCTATATATGTTTAAGTTGATTTTATCTATACCCTAGGAATAGCTAACATTTGAAGTGCCCTTGAGAAGAATACACACCCCAGAGGGTAGCATTGAAGAGAAACTTATTAGTAGTCAACAGTTCAGTGGCAGCCAAGACAAGTGATCAACTCTCCTTACCTAAATCTCTACCTAGAGACTTTGTTGGTTAACATAAGAAATATTATAATTTTTTATTGGTGAAATGGATGGTCTTCAGGACATGTGGATTGGTCAAAAGCATCACACAGGAACAGCTGCCCTTGAATAAATAAGGTATGAGGATCTAGCAAGTCCAAAAGCTGTATGCTCCTTTCTAGTGGTGGCCCTCGCTTAGGGATCCATTTAATAAGTCTTATGTCCTGCCACTTAACAGAGAATTTGTTTGGCTGATTTTAACTGGAATACTGGCTGAATTCTGCTGCTGACATGATGTCACATTTGCCTCAAGTAATCTTTTCATACAAGGGTCCTTTTGAAAGTGTCTTAACAGAGATGGTGCTTCGCCATCTCATATGAGAAAAAAAATTGTGTACATGCTCATGAATAAAAGGATGTATGTGTTGCAGAAATTAGTCAGACACATGTTTTCATTGCAGCATCTCACCTAGTGGCTGGGTTGGGAGGAGGGGACTTAGCTCTCACTTGCATTTCATTACTGGAGGCCATCAACATGTACCCAAAAAATCCTGCCAGCGGGGAATGGTGGCATCAGCTTACATTATTCTCAGGGTTGTTGAGACTAGAATTCTTGGAGGAATATGTGAAGGTCTGAATTTTGCAACTACATTGACTTAGAACCAAAAAAGAGTAAGCCTTATTTGGGCAAAGGATTAGCTAATATCTGGACTGTAAGTCAGAGTAGCGAAAAATATTTAGAAGGCATCATAGACAATGAAGATATCATTATTTCCTCCAAAGAGCCTACCAAAGCTATAATACAGTACAAGAAAGACCTTACTAAGCATGTAATAAAACTGTGAGAAATCAAAGTAGGGCAAGATCGATGGTGGGTGACATTGATGGATATCAGGAAAGGCTTGATGGGGGTGACATATTTTAGCTGTTCCTTGGAGGAGGAGTGAGAGTCTCAGCATACCAGCATGAGAGACCAGATATGGGGAGAAGGCTGTCAATGGCACCATTTTAAGTGTCAGAAATGGTGTGGGAGAACTGAGACAGGATAAGACGTAGTTCCATAATTTTAAGACATTTTTATGCTGTTGAGGATATCACATTTCCTCTCCCCATTTCTCTGTTCAGAAGTTGCTTACCTCTTTCTTGCCCACTTTCATGTAGAGTTTTGCTTTTGTTTTTGTTTTCACTTGTAGTTTGTGGGGTCCCACTAGGTGTCGGCTTGTCTGTTTTTCTTGAGAGTCCTGTTGCCCTTGAGAATGGGTTATGATTTTTCTCAAATATAGAAGAAAATTGAGGCAGACAGAAACTCCTATACCTTTTCACTGCCCAAATAAACTATCTGTATCTCTATCCTGTCTCTTTCAGTACTGTTTCTATGAAGATGATATCTCTGTGCCTATCAGAAATCAATCCTAATGCTTTGGTCTGGATCCCGGTCCTTTTCACCTTCTCAAGGTCTTTGCTTCTGCAATTATATCTTCCTTTATTCCTGAATCATCACATTATCCCTTTCAACTAGTCCATTTCCATTATTATACAAATACGCTCTTGGATCTCCTATTAAAAAATTGATCTCTTATTTCCTTCCAACTACCACTCTCTTCACTCCGTTCACATAAAATCTTGAGCTTATTATCTACAATCATTATTTTTACGTCCTTTCTGACATTCTTAACCTATCTGATCAGACTTTCCTCCCCACCACTCCACTAGGGCCACTATTATCAAGGTCACCACTGATCTATGTATTGCCAAATCTAGAGGGTTTTCCCTTGTTCTTGTCTACCATGACCTTACAGTAGCATCACATATAGTCAGGCCCTGCCTCCTTGAAACACTTCTTTGAGCTCACAGGACTCCATATCTTCAGTCTTCCTCTTTTCATTCTTCCTCTGACTTAACTGGCCACTTCTCAAATTCCTTTGCTGGTCTTTCCTCCTCTGATCAATCTGTTAGTATGACATTCCCTATGGATATGCCTTAAGAACCATCTGCTGAATATGCCAGGTCTTTTGCTCTTGCCCGACAGCTCATTGAGTCTTCAGGACTCTTATTTCCAACAGTCAGCTTGCCACCAACACGTGGATGACTGGCAGCCATCTGAAACTTACCATGATCAAATGAAACTCTTGAGTTCTCTCCTCAAACATCACCCATACCACAACTTTCCCCAACCAAGTAAGTGACCCCAACAGCCAACTGACTGCTGAAACCAAAAACAAACAGAAAAAGTAGTTACCCAGTAATTCTGTCTGGAGCCTTATAGAGTCTACCTCTAAAATCCAAAAACCTCAATGATCACTAAGGCTACATATCACACTTAGAATAAAATCTATACTCCTGACCCTGACTTATGTAGGTCAGCAGGATCTAACCCCTTTCTACCTTTCAATGTCAGTGTGTTCTATCCCAACCCCCATTCATTATGCTCCAGGCAGTATACTGACCTTCCCAGTCTGTGAGCATATTAAGCTCTTTCCTGCTTCAAATTCTAGTACCATCTATTTTCCTGCCTGTGACGCTTTTTTTCTTATTATCTATACATGGCATCTTCCTGCTAATAATGCAGGTCTGAGCTTAAATGACATCATTCTGACTGCCCAGTCCATAGGAGCCACCCTGCCACCCTCATCTCTTGCTATTATTTTCAGCATAACACCACCATATGAAATTCTTCTTGTTTATTTATTCATGTATTTTTGGAGCATATCTGACCCCAGCAGAATATAAATTCCATGAGAGGAAGCACTTTGTCTCAGTACCTAAAGCAATGACCACCAGGTACGAATGCTCACGCACTATTTGTTGAAGGAATGAATGAAACATTGTAAAGATGTGTCTTAGAGCCTTAGCTCCCTGGAGGATTTCTTTAATATAGCAATGGGCCCTTGTACAGCTAAAGAAGCTCAGGTGCATTGTTGGATGCATGCTAGGTATACCTTCTCTATGGACTGGCCCGGTAGAGGAACAGGTAGGTATCACAGGCCCCTCCTGACATCGCTAGCCTCCAAACTAGTGTAGCTGCAAAGAGATACATGTATACAAAAACATATCTCCATAAATAGAAGATGAAGTAGTATTGACTTTAACTTTTGCTTTTCCTAAAAAGACTTAGAGGACTTAGGTCAGTACAGGACTTAGGTCAGTACATGTCTGTAGTGTGACACTGTTGTCAGATAACTGATTTGACATTGGGCTGGGTCGTTATTGTTGGGTCAGAATTATGTTGGTGTTGGTTCAACTACATTTTAAGCTGCAAAGACCCTTGCTACTCAAAATATGGTCCTCAGACTAGCAGCATTGGCATCACCAGGCAGGTTGTTAGAAATACAGAATCTCAGGCCCCAGCCCAGGCCTTCTGAGTCATATCCGCAATTTTTTAAAAAAATGTAGATGTTTCATGCACACACTGAGGTTTGATAAACACTGTGCTTAGACTATTTTTCCATGAACCTATGTATTGTTCTGAGCACTATCATGTATGAAGGATAAAGATAGATGTGAAAGAGAGTGATTGGGACGGTGAGAATACCTGTAACCAGGACACAAGTGAAAGTAGCTCCTTCCAAATATGACAGTCAAATATGTAACAGCAGTTCTGGGCACCAACCCATCAGAACAGGCCAGCTGCGGCACAGGCATAAGGTCCTGGTATACCTCCCACACCCTGCCACCCCCTTAGTTGATATAGAAATATTGGGGGGCCTCCCCTGGAAGAGTGGCCAGGTGATGGGGGAAAGATACACAAGAGGACTATGACAGTGGATACTTATTGCAGGCAAGTTTTATAGAAATGTCTGTTTTAATAAATGGTGTGGTGAGAGGGTGAATATCTGTTAAAGTCATCCTCATTCTGTCCTACCTTTGTTTCTTGTGCATACCACTATTACTGGGCTTACCATGTTGTATCATTAGTTAATTTGATGTCTGTCTGTCTCTATCAAACTGTATCTCCTTGATGACTTGACCCAGGTTTTATTCCTGACTTTGGTGAGTGCTTAATTTGTGTTTGCTGAAATGAATAAATGAGTAAGTATGTGAATGAATGAATGAATGAATGAATGAATAAATGAACAAATGTATATGTAAGGCAGTGATATGAAAGAAAGGTCAGACTTATTCCGTGTCAACCCAGAGTGCAAAACCAGTGTACTGGATAGAAATGTCAACAATACAGATTTGGGTTCAATTTTAAAAAACTTCTGAAAATTAGAAATGCGAGAGAAATTGGTTGAGCTTTGCTGGGAGAAGTAAAAAGTTCTGGAACCAGAATTATTCAAACAGTCTAATAAACCATTTGATGTACAAAATATATAAACAAGACTGTTTATAGGTAAATTCCAACAGCCATAAATGTATGAAACATTTGTTCAGCCTCACTGGGATTCAGGGGAAATTAAAATTGCAGTAGCATACCATTACAAACCCATCTATTGACACACATTTAAAAATGTGATTATACCAACTGTGGCCAAAAGATGTGGTGTTTTAAATTGTTATAACCACTTTAGAAAGATCTAATTTGTTCCAAGATAGGCATACTCTACAATTGAGCAATTCTGCTTCTCAGCATCCATTCTAGATTTTTTAAAAATGGGATATCCTAGTTCATAAACAATGAGATCTACACAAGGATATTCATTGCAGCATAATTTAAAATAGCTAAAAATGGCAGAAGTGGGGTGGATCCAGCTATTTATTTGTAAATAAATGGACAAATCCATGATCATTTATACATTGCAGTTAAGATGAATGAATTGTATCATTGCAGTTAAAATGAATGAATTGTATCTGCATTATGATAAATGAAAAAAGCAAGTTACAAAGGATAGACAGGGCTAGATGCATTTTCTATAACTTTAATGATACCCCATAGCATATTATGTGAAGACTTTGGATAGAAAACCAAAAGCATATATGCAAATGGCTTTCACCAACCTCAGAAATGAGTTGCCTCAAGGGAGGGGAGAGAAAGAGAAAGCATACAGAGTAGAACTTCAACCCTATCTGTAATTATATTTTTCAAGAAAGAAATCTTAGTACATTTAGCAAAATATCAATGGCTCTTCCAGAAGGATATTGGAGACATTGGTGTCTATTATGTTATTGCCTGAGCTTCTTGGAATCTGATATGTAGTAATTCTTGAAAACTGAGGGATACCAGTTGTCATAGCCATTGATGGGATGGGGGATAAAAGATTGTTCACTCTGTCCTCAGAGCCAATTCTCATCTCTTTCTTCTGTAATCGGATGTACCAGAGTGTCCAGGAACTTTTTCTCTAAAGATGGGGAAAAGAAGGTAGACCAGTGGTTCAAGTTCCTTGGTCATTATCCAGCCAAGCCTTTTAAGACACTCTCACAGGCTTCTTGTTGAGATTCCTTCTTCCTGACAGTAGAAGGTGTGTGTTCATTAGTGAGAACACCCACTAAGTTCCAGAAAGGAAATGTGGGTCAGAGAAAAAGCAACAGATGGAGAGCAATGAGATAATCAAGCTGTAGTGGACACTCAGGCCTGCTGCTTTCTTTATGTCAGCCTATGTACCCCTATATTGGCAGCCAGGTGAACCTTAGTACCCATGCTTTCTAGCTCACGGTGCTTTCCCCACATGCATTATCCCAAGAGATATTCACAATACCTGGGAGGTAAATAGGACTAGCCTGGTTTTTAGAGGTGAGGGGGCAAAAGTTCAACAAATTGAAACCAAGATTTCACAGGTAATAAAAGGACATCTAGACTCAAGCTAAAGTTTTCTGACACCGAATATTACTCTCCTTTTATACCACCTTTCAATTTCTGTGCTAAGCACCTTGTTCATTTAGCACATCATGTTATATCCTTACCTACATCCAACATGGGTTTGAGGTCCTGAACGGCATACGTAAAACATTTTCATCAGAAGGGAAGTGGGGCTGGAGTTTGGGGAGTGAGGAGCAGAAAGCGAGAGAATGAAAGTAAACATATCAAAACCCAGGCTAAAATGATTAATTTAGTATTGAATTCGTGTGTGCTTCCTGACACAGGTGAGACATGACAGGATATATGGTTTTATTATGTGATAAAGGGAATCTTACCAGAGTGTCAGGAGAGACAAATGTTTTCCTTGGACCTTAATTATTAATATAAAATGGATAGATCATATAAATTCTTATTCAGGAAACTGGTATAGTTACAAGTATATTTCCATTTTCCATGACAGAGTGCTGTTTGGTTGATTACTTGCTTTTTAAATTGAGATTAACATATAAAATGCACAAATCTTAATTGTACAGATGAATTAATTTTACACATGTATATACCACATAACTATCACACCGATCAAAATATGGAACATTTTCGTCACTCCATAGGTTCACCCCCATCCCTTCCCAGTCAGTTACCAACACCCTTCACCCTCACCCAATAGAGGAAAAAAATATTCTGACCTTTATAACTATGAACTTGTTTTGCCTGTTTTTAAACTTCATATAAATAACATCATGCAGAATGTACTCTTTGTGTCTGGCTTCTTTCACTCTACAACCTGAGACTCACCTATGTTGTTCAAGGTAGGAATTGTTCATTCTTTTAATGTGTAATATGTATGCCATTGTATGAATGTACAAAAATGTGTTTCTCTGTTCTGGTGTCAGTAGACATATGGGTTGTTCAGTCTTTGGCTATGATAAATAAAGCTGATGTAAACATTCTTGTACATGTGTTTTAGTAGACATGTGCACTAATATTTTTTGCATCTATACCTAGGAGTGAAATTATTGTCATAGAGTAGATGAAATTTGTAGTTTTTATCAACTGTAGAAGATAAGGCCAAACACATTTTCAAAGTGGCTATACTAATTTATATTACCACCAGCAGTATATGAGAATTCCAGTTGCACCACATTCCTGCCAATACTTGCTATTATCCGTTGTATTAATTTTAGCCATTCTGGTGGTGGTAGTGGCATTTCATTGGGGTTTAAATTTGAGTAGTGTTGAGCAAGTTTATATATGCTTACTGCCCATTTGGATATTCTCCTTTATCAAGGATCTATCAAGTCTCTTGCCCATAAATGAACAAAAGACTTCATCTTTTCCCTATTAAGTTTTAAAGTATTTCTGGATACTGTATGAGTATATTTTGGATACAGTATATTCTAAATTCAATAATTTTGCCTGGATGTATATATCTTCTCCCAACTCATGAATTACATTTTCACTCTTTTATGATATCTTTAGGTGAACAGAAGTTTTTAATTTTAAAGAAGTCCAATTAATTGTTTCCCCTAGTGTCCTGCTAACGAAGCCTTTGCTTACTCCAGTTTCCTGACGATACATTCCTATGTATTCTTCTAGAAACTTTATTGTTTAGTGTGACACAATTTTAAGGACATAATCTTTTTTTTTTTTTGCTTTATACATTTATTTAGGTTTTTTTAAAATTATACTTTAAGTTCTGGGTTACATGTGCAGAATGTGCCGTTTTCTTACATAGGTATACATGTGCCATGGTGGTTTTCACCCATCAACTCATCACCTACATTAGGTATTTCTCCTAATGTTATTCCTCCCCCAGCCCCCACACCCCACAGGCTCCAGTGTGTGATGTTCCGCTCCCTGTGTCCATGTGTTCTCATTGTTCAGCTCCCACTTATGAGTGAGAACATGCGGTGTTTGGTTTTCTGATCTTGTGATAGTTTGCTGAGAATGATGGTTTCCAGCTTCATCCATGTCCCTGCAAAGGACATGAACTCATCTTAAGGATGTAATCTTCAGAGCTGAATCTTGCTTTCAGGCCCCAGCTTTCCAACTTACCAGATGAATGACCCTGATCAAGTAACTTTGAACTTCAGTGTCTTTATGTATAAATAAGGTAAAAACTACCTAATAAATTTCTGGTGAGAATGAAACAAGATATACGTGCAAAACATCTAGTACAGAGGAGACTCTCAGAAAATTTAGTTATTACCCTCTTTTCCATTCTACTGCATAAAAGCTAGCAACACTTAGGAGCACTGGTCTCTTGCATTCAAAATATTAATAAATTAAACATTTATTTATACTAGCATCTTCTCTTAGAGGGGCACAATGAAGACACAAAAGTATGGTTCTCTTAGTTGAAGAGGCAGTGACAACAAGAGAGGAGTGAAATAACAACACAAAAGTTAAGTGATGATTAAAAACCCCACAGGGAAGCAAAGGATAAATTGCTAAATAGGTGAACATTGTCATAAACATTTAGAGAGGAAGAGTTGTTTCAATTCGCGGCAACAAAGGAGATTTTCCATAGGTTGGTGATGGTTTCGGTCAGGATGTAAATAGCATTTGTACAAAGAGGGAAAAACCTCAGAAGAGGTCTATGAATGTGAGCAAGAAAACACATTGCATTTATAGGGGGCACTTTTCTAGCTGGCTGGAGTGAAAGATTTGCTTAGATGAAGATTGGGAGATAATTCTATGAGTTGGTTAATTCATTAATTCAATAAATTAATATATTAAGCAGCTAGTATGTGCCCATCTCTATGTTGCTTGGTTTCCCCAACTATGTCCTCTTTACTTCCCTGATATATGTATGTGTACATATGTATCTGCACATATATACATATATGAACAGTAAGTCCTCACTAATATTACCAGTAGATTCTTGGAAACAGACTTTAAGTGAAACAACATATAAACAAAACCAATTTTTTTTCTCGTCAACATGATAAAACATTACATTGAAGGAAATGATATTATTGAAGGACCTAGTATAGGTTGTTTTGCTTAAAGTCCCAGTTTCTAAGAACCTATCAACAACATTAAGTGAGGACTTACATAGACAAATTATTTTACCTTTTATTTTTTACAGAGAATAGATAGAAATCAAATGCCATATTATCTTACAGAAGCTAAGGAAAAAGCAGTTTAAGAAGATGAGCTCCATGGTATTCAATCCTCAGAGAGCAAGTACAGTAAGGACTGAGTGAAGGACATTGGGTCCTCAACATCAGAAAACTCTGTGAAGGATACATTTATTTTGTCTCAGGAATGAAAATCAGGTTGCAGGAAGTGAAAAAGAGAGCTGGCAGGAAAGGAATGGAGGTGGGAAGGATGGAGGGCTGGTTGCTCTGCTGCCTTTATACCTGTGGGTTAGGTCAGTTTACATCTTAGGCCATGGATTTCCCAGCCCATGGATTAGGAAGAATAGCCTTGTATCACGGAGAAGGTGCACTCTGCAAGCATGTCCACATACTAAGAAGGGTGTTACTCTGGGGTCCACGGGGACTCATTACCGAACAGCCATCTTCCATTTTCTGTGAATAGGTGGCCTTTGGACAAAATTCTTCTGTGAGCTTCAGTTTCCTGATTTATAAGAAAAGTTTTTGGTTTTTTCTTAAAAACGTTTTTCCTCCTCTTAGGATTGCTGAATGGCTTGAATTAAATAGTGTATATAAAGTAACATAGTGCCAGAAAAAGTAAATGCTATATTAGTCCCCTTCCCTTTTAAGAAAAAATCCTGTGGACAAGAAAGAAGGAATGTTATACAGAGAATGAGACAGAGATAGACACTGAGAAAAATACAGACAGACACTCATAGAAATGCACACAAAGAGGGAGAAACAAAGGAGAGAGTCAGAAGGAGACAGGGACAAATACAGAGACAGACAGGTTGTTTTAACTCATCCCTCCCACAGAAAGATATATCGGTATGTAGAAGTTTGTGTAGTGATTTAGAAGCCCTATGTGAAGAGCATAGGCAGCATATACTTTTCAAAGGTAACATTTATCCCATTTTACCCATGGCTTATAAAACCTCACTGGCTATGCAGAAAGCAGGTCTTTCCAGGGCACATTCGTTTCATTGTGCAGCCCTCTTAGGAAACCCTGTATCATGGAGATGGTCTTTGGGTTCCCTAAAGCATTTGCCATTTCCTGCTAAATTGAATTCTGGTGTATACAGCAAGGTCCCCCTCCAACAGCAATGTTCATTGTCTTGTACAACTGCAAATCAAAATTGAGTCCAAAGTGTTACCAAGTTCCCTGAGCTTAGAGCTTGAAGTAACTCTCCAGGCTGTCCTCCTCATCAATCACCCTTAGGGTGGTTTCTCTGATTTAACATGTATCTTTTATGCATGAGCAAAACGAGTAACTGAGAATGGGGGGAAATTGTTTAGCCAGCAGCACAGTGGCCAATGTGCGGGAGTGAGAAATTATGCTCAGAAACGGTCAATGTCCTTTGGGCTTTCTTGCTCCCATCTATACCACTGAAAATGAAATATTTATGTTGGGAAAACTCATTATTTTTACCACTGGGAAGTTGTTAGGGTCCTCAGTGAAATCTAGGTCACTGGTTCGGGGAAGCTCAGCACACAGTGGGAGGTTTTGCCTTTTTAAAAATTTTTATACCATTTTTATCCTAATCATAAAAAATACACATTACAAAAAGTTGGAAAATAATGGTTAGAAAATTAACTTCACTTCATCATCATAACACTTGAAAATAACCTCACTTAACATTTGGTTGTATTTCCTTCCAGATATTTTTTCCTTCTCAAAATTAGGATCATATTTTATATACTTTTTTATATCCTGATTTTTTTTCAGATAGTATTTTTTGGTGAGGATTTTTCTGTCTTTACATAATCTTCAAAAAACATTATTTAATATTTCTTAGTGTGAGTGTTCCATAATATATTTAGCTAATGCTGTATTGTTCAAAATCCTGTTATTTGTAAGTTTACTAAAAAGAGTGTGTAGTCAGCAGCTATTTACATAAATCTTTGTCTTCCTTGGTTCATGGTAACTCCCCTGGGGTATCCACTTATCTTTCCTTTAAAGAAGCCCAGATCATCAGATAATCTACATAGATCTGTAACCCAGTTTTACACCACGTTCCAGTTCATCTCATGTAGGGGTGTGGGCAGAATTTATTTTAATTTCTCTGAATGTTCTGTGAGAGTTAGACTGCTGGTCTACCTAGAATGCATAAAAAACCCTTAGGTTTAGGACAAAGAGGAACCTACATTAACTTAAAGATGCTTTATTTACAGAAAAAAATAGTTATATTCTATTTACCTATTTTAAAATTTTCATTTTACATTTAACTTTTAAATCTATCCAGGATGTATATTATGACAAATATAATAATTTTTGTTACAATTAGCCAATTTTCTTAGTAATTATTAAATAGTCCACTTCTTTGCTGTAGATTTTGATATTTACATTGTTATATCTTATACAAAAATATGCTAGGGAATATTTCAGCATCATCAATGCTGTTTAATTGATCTGTCAATTACTTATCAATACCTCATCATATTAGTTATTATAACTTTATAAAGTTTTGATATCTCTACAAGTAAGTCCCTAGAATTTTCTTTTTTAAAAATCTTGTTTGTTCTTCCATGTAATTTTGGAAACAGTTTTAAGTTACTGAAGAATCCCTTAATGTTACTGAATTAGGATTTCATTAAAACTACATCTATTTAAGAATTGACGCCTACTTGGCCTATCACTTTTGAACTACGAAGATTCTCCCGATCTCTATCTTACTGATTTATCTATCTTACTCTTCCCTCCTGAGGTTGTTTTTTTCTAGCTAATTTTTAAAAACACCTTTACAGTTACTTAATAACTTGTTTGTTTACAACTATACCTATTTTTCCTTGCCTATTTTAAAATCATGGCTTCTTTTAAGCATACTGGAAAAACTACTGAGAATACGTGAAATACTAATAACTCATCATTCTAAAATAGCAAATATTAACATTTTGCCATATTTGTTTCTGATATTTTCAAATAAATAAAATTTTAGTAATCTGTGTATCCTTTCCCAATTGTATTCCCCATCTCTCCCTTCCTCTCAAGATAGAGAACCAATTTCTCCAAGTTAATATGTATCCATGGTTTTATAACTTTACCACATATGCATGCATGCATAAAATTTATAGTTTTGAGAGTTTTAAAATATGCATATTATAAATGTCATATAAAATATATATACATTTCATATTATCACTGTTCTATTGTTTACTAGCTATTGTTAGTGTCTTACAATGCCTAATTTGTAAATTAAACTTTATCATAAGTGTCTACGTATAGAGGGAAAAAAAACAGTATAAATAGTCACCAGATATCTGAGACTTCAGGCATCCACTGAGGTTCTTGGAACATAATCCCCTGCAGAGAAGGCAGGAATACTGTAACACAAAAGAGAGTTGATGTGAATTTAATGAGTCAATACATATATAAAATGCTTAGAACAGTGCCTTCCTATAAAAGCTATTTAAATGTTAGCTATTTTTATTTCTTCTCTTGGCTAACTTTTGGCTGCTAAGAAAACCTTGGAATCCAACTCAAGTCCAAGACCTAATGCCAGCCCACCCTTGGTCCCTGTGGTGACACTTTCACACATTGTACACTCACCAAGACCAGCATCTTTTCATTGAACACCATAGTAAGTGTACATATAGTGACACAAAAACTCAGTTAAGGTCAATATTGGTGTATTTCTTGCACACTTCTGTAATCTTCCTATCCTATCTTTTTGACCTTGAAAATTAGAGCACAACATTTGCATCAGCAGCATGTGGAACGTTTTCTGTGTCTGGTTTTGCCCACCTTTTGAAATTCGTGATTACGTGATCCTGCCTGTTCCAAAGGAAGTAGAATTGTAGCACTGTGGAGCATTAGCCTAATGATGGAATTGCTTACTTTCTAAACAAAGCATAATCTGTGAAACCTGGCCACCATGATGAAAGCATTTTATTGACAGATTTATATATAATCTATAGTATATTTTTCACTTTTGTGCTTGGTAATTTTTTCTTTTCTGAAAGTTAAGGATGTTGTAGCTCTTACAAATGGCATCTGCCTCACCTGTGATTTTAAAAAGTGTAAGGGTTTTTTTCTTTTCATTTCTTGCTTTTGTAATCATATGCTGGCATGTAACATTTATAACAAAAATATGGTGTTCTTGGCATTCTCAGAAATTTGAGAAAACCTATTGTTTGAGGGGAAAAATGCCTATTTTGAAGTGCATTTTCCTTTGTTCCTTGAAAGATTAACTTTTAGAGGGGGATCTCAAGGAAAGCAGTTCCTATTGGTTCATTCTTTTCATTTGTAATAATCTGTCTTTGATGTACAAAGTGAGTAGATCTTGAGGTTATGTGGTAGAGTGCTGGAGGTGAATAATGGAAGAACAAAAGGTGCTTACTGTAACTTGTGACCCAGGAGCTTGCCAAACTGTTCTTCCACTCAATTTTCCTATACAGGGTGCACATACTCCTCTAGAGTCACTTTTCTATAAGCCAACAAGACAGAATCTCATTGGTACACATTTCTTTGGTAGAATGACTGCATGTGATATTTAAAAACTTAGGAGTTTGCTGACTGCTGAACTAATTATCCTAAATAACTGAATTCAGATGTTCTGTTTAGCTGACAACTAATTCTTCCTTTTATGACTTTTTTTTAAACTTTTTTTTTAAGTTCAAGGGTACATGTGCAGGTTTGTTACATAGGTAAACGTGTGTCAAGAGGGCTTGTTGTACAGATTATTTCATCACCCAGGTGGTAAGCCTAGAACCCATTTGTTGTTTTTCCTGATCCTCTCCCTTTTCCCCACCCTCCGTCCTCCAATAGGCCCCAGTGCATGTTGTTCCCCTCTATGTGTCCATGTGCTCTCATCATTTAGCTCCCACTTGTGAAAACATGTGGTATTTGGTGTTCTGGTCCTATTACTAAGGATAATGGCCTTCAGCTCCTTTTAAAATCCTTTTGTATGTAGTTGATAGAGCAGCAATTTGGTCACCAGAGCCCTCATAGTGTTGGCTCCTACCGTTAACTCTTCTGAAAGTTTTTATTCCTCTAGGACTCTGTTTCCCCATCTGATAAATAAGGGGAGCATAAAACACTGTCTTAAATCTCCCTTTCACATGTATAATTCTATGTTGTATTTTCATTTTTCTGAACATGCTGTTTCATATTTAGGAGAAAATTAAATGTAATTAAATAATTTCTGTATAAGATAATTATAACTTATTATATTCAATATGTTGTAATACAACTCATTCCGGCAGCTATTCTCACTGTATAGAACAGAATTGAAGACAGCATAGGGAGTCGTGTTGAGTATTTGCTGTTGAAGAAAAGTTATTCAGGGAAGAAGGAACCATTCTCCATACCTTCTACCACTCAGCCTTTAATTCCTCTAATAAGCTTATTTTCTTGACATTTGCCTCTTTTTGTCTAGCATTTAAATACAAGGAAAGGGGCCAGGTGCGGTGGCTCACATCTGTAACCCCAGTACTTTGGGAGGCCAAGGCAGGAGGATCACCTCAGGTGAGGAGTTTGAGACCAGTCTGGCCAACATGGCAAAACTCTGTCTCTGCTAAAAATATGAAAAATTAGCTGGGTGTGGTGGCACACGCCTATAATCCCAGCTACTCAGGAGGCTGAGGCAAGAGAATCACTTGAATCCAGGAGGCGGAGGTTGCAGTGAGACGACATCAGGCCACTGCCCTCCAGCCTGGGCAACAAAGCAAGACTTTGTCTCAACAATAATTAATTAATTAATTAAATACAAGAAAAGGTATCTGGGTCATCAGGTTTCTAGCAATTGTGTCTTCTGCAGCCAATTGAGTTTTTTGTATTGACTTATTGGCTAGCAAATGGTGAGTAAGAAAGCAGGGGAAAGAGACAGGTTGTAGGAGGATTGAGAGAAGGTGCACATTCTTGATTTCATTTAGGCAACAAACACACAAGACAAAATATGGGTCAATATGTGGATAATCTGGTAGAAACCTAAATGCCCTACAACAGAGTCTTCAAAATGGCTAAAGCTGCATGTGGAAAAGACTGCTAAGTGTAGAGATGATCACATAATTCATCATCTAAGCTGGGACATCTTTGAGACCCCATTTTATAACAATATTGGGACAACAAATGCAAATAGAATATTCTAGACAAATTAGAAGTTATAACCACTCTGGCTGCATGTTCTCCAAAAAATATTTACTCCTTGGTCCATTTTAAGGGAGTGGAAAACTTTCAAATTCTCTTCAGTGTCATTGTGTGTGAGGGATTCTACAAGACTTCCCTCAGTTCTATCCAATCCAACACCACTGTGTAGTCCACAGCTGGACTACATTTCCCTAGCCTCCTTTTACATTTAGTTGTATTAAAGAGGCCAAGTTCTAGTCAATGAAATGTGGGCAGAAGTAGTGAATATTATTTCTAGGTTTAAGCCAGGAAAACAACTTTTGAAAAATCCTCCACGCTTTTTTTCCATTCTGGCTTGACCTACACAGCATAGTGGCCTTTGAAGTCTTGTATTGCAGATAGCAGAGCCACAGGACAGAAGAAACCTGGGCCCTGACTTGGAGAGCTACATGCCAATCAGGAAAACCAGTTTGGAAATTTATATGTATGAGAAATAAACTTGTACTATGCCATTGAGATTTTAGAGTTTGCCTGTTATCGCAGGTAAACTAGCATTGTCAACACTATCATTATCTTAATTTGTATATTGCATACACTTTAGCCTAGAATATATTAAAGACATCCCCTTATTTCTCATTGCACTATAAACCGCTCCAAAATAAAGACCTAGAATGAGTATGCAAACATAATGAGTATGTTCTAAATATTAATATTTTCTGGATTTGATTGAATTGAATCATATCGAATTGGACTGAAATGAGATAAATTGTATTCAATATGGTAAGAAACTTCAGAGATTATAATAAAGCTTTCTTTTATCTGGAGAAACCACGGAAGGTTTTTAGAAGGTAGTGTTTGAGCAAACACTTGAAATATTGGTTTACTTTGGATATACAGTAAAGAATATGATATTCCAGTAAAAGTAAATAGTGTGAGCACATGGCAAACATCACCAAGAGCAGATAGTTCAGTCTGACTAGGGTTGGTCAGTGAGAAACAAATGTCTAAATTTACTTCAGTCCAAATACATTTGCAGGGCACCTATTCTGAAAGGAGGACAATCTCATGAAGAGGTGATTTAAGAAAAATATATATGTTATAAGTAAATGTATATAATAAATGCCATGGGAGCACAGAGAAAAGACGCCCAAAGGAGATAGGATGAGTTTTGGAAAACAGGTAAGTTAACCACACCATACAGTTTGTTGAAAGTTTCATTGGAACACTTGCACATTATCGTGTAACCAATAGGGAGTCATTGAAGGGCTTTGCAGAGAGACTTGAAAGATGGTCAATGAGTTTGGACCTGGCTTTGTAAATAGTTGGTAAATGAGCTTCATAGGAAGACTCTGTGCATGTCTTTCACTGCCCCTCAAAAGTTGAAGACGACATGGACACAGTGCTGCTGTAAACAGGAAACATAATCATGCAGGAGGTGTGAAGACCGCAGCAGGGAGCATGGATGGACATAGGAGTCCATTTATTAGGCCACTATAATTGGCCATTTAAGTAATCACTGAGGGCCTTTGTCTAGGATCTGTGTCTAGGCAGTAGAAATATGAAGGAAAGAATGGATTAGAGCTATAGCAGAAGTAGAGTCAATGTCTTCACTCCATGGGTATTGAAGGCAAGTGTGTATCAGCTAGGATTAGTTTCAGCTATGAGTGATGGATAAGTCTAAATAAGATGGGGATTTATTTATATCTTATAAATGTAGGCCATGCAGGGATCCTAGCTCTTTCTATCTTGATGCTGAAAATAAGGCATTTGCATGATGGTTCAGGATGGCTATTTGAAGTCTAGCTATGATGTCCACATCCCGGCTTGCTGGAAGAGGTGAGGAGAGGCATAGCATTTTCTTTTAGCACTTCCTGGAACTCTTATACATTTTCTAACATCTCATTAACCAGAACTTATTCACATGTCCACATCTACCTACAAAGGAGATAGGGCTATATAGTCTGTATTCTGTGATGTCTTACTAAAACCAGAGTCTTCCTTGTTAAGGAAGAAGGGGAAATAAATATTGGGAGATTTAGTAGCACTATTTTTGCCACAGGGGCAGAAGACAGTTGTGATCATAAGGTCCTGGAAAATAGCAGTATTCTAATTAGTAGGCTGCTGAAAAGCTTGCATGGAACTGGAATAAAAAATCCAGGTGGGGAATATACATTTGATAATCATCCTCATTGAAGTAATAGCTGAGATAGGGATGGTCCTCAAATCTCAGATACAACTCTCCAGACAATTCAAGTTCCAAATTTTAGTTTGGTCTTGCTTATTTATATAATGAAACTCCAGTTTGGCTTGTGTGGAAAGCCCAGATATGGTCATAATTCACTGGCTCTACCACTTATAAGTATGTGACAGCACCTGTCATATAGTGCATGCTCAGCAAATGCTGTGTGGATCAGAATCAGAATGAAGGACAAAAATATGTTGAGCTATGATATATATAAAAAATAAATCTGCCCTGGCCTTTTCCTATGGTTTGCATGTGGCTTTATGTCCCACCATGGCAAATTGACTTAATAGGTCATTTCGCCTACTTTTCTACCGGGCATTGGGATTTCTCTGGGCTTTGTCCCAGCAAAGACCACATGTTTCCTGGATGAGTTGCCTGAATCAGTTGTTTTCCTGCTGCAAGTCTTATATTCTGTTCCCCAAGTTTCTTCAGTGACTGTACTTTGACTCACAAATGGCACGAATGTCCTCAGAGGCTCTTGAAGTCTTTTTTCAGTCAGGGAGGGCTATCTTTTTTCTTCCACAAGTTGGCTCCCAATTTAGAGGAGTTTTCTTGGTAACTAAAAATAGACTACCATTCAATCTGCAGTCACAGTATTGGGTATCTACTCTAAAAAAGAAATCATTACATCAGAAAGATAACTGCATTCATATGTTTATAGCAGTACTGTTCACAATAGCAAAGATATGGAATCAACATAAGTCTCTATCAATGGGTAAGTGCATAAAGAAAATGGGGTATATCCATACCGTGGAATACTACTCAGCCATAAAAAAGAATGAAATCACATCTTTTGCAGCAACATGGATGGAACTGAAGACCATTAGCTTAAGTGAAATAACTCAGAAACAGAAAGTCAAATATCACAAATACTTATAAGTGAGAGCTATAAGCTATAAATGTATACATATGGACATAGTAGAATAATAGACATTGGAGACTTGGAAGGGTGGGAGAGTGAGGGGGATGAGGGATGGGAAATTCCTTAAGGAGTATAATATACCCATTAAGGTGAAGGTTACACTAAAAGCCTAGACTTCACCACTAAGTAATATATCTGTATTTAAAAAACTGCATTTGTACTTTTTAAATTTATACAAATAAACATTTTTTAAAAAGAGATGAAATAATTCACCCAAAGTGACACAATTAGTAGCAAATTTGTGATTTAACCCCAGGGTGCCATGTATTTTCCATCACTTCACACTGCCTCCCAAACCAACAATTCTGCTGGATTCCTTTCTTTTCATTGCATTTAGCCTTGCTGAATTCAAGCTTAAGAGAGATACAAGGAGATTTTAGTCTCATTCAGAGATTTCAGCTGTGATAGAAAGTTTTATGTGACATGAGATTAACCCCACAATTGACTAACCCATTGATTTTAGGAATTACCACTAGTTTATTTCCAATTGTAGTTTAAAATGGAGTTATTATATCAGTATGCTCCTAGCATTCTGAATATAGCACATACACGTTTTCCTTATTGCTATGATTTATGGGAGGCTGCATGAACCTAGGCATGGACTTGTACTCTTGGGATCTGAAGTTTCATCCATCTGTTTAAAAACATAAATACACTCTACTACAAAAAGGAGCTACAATATTTACAGAGAATAAATCTATACCTGATTCCAAACAGATAAATAATAGTAAAAATATGGAATAGATTTCTATGAAATGTCCATCTCATGAGCTGATGGCAGAACAGATTCATTCATTAGACTAATGATGCTTCTTAAGTTGCCTATTTGTCAGAAGTCAAAATTATATTTAAATGGTTAGCATTATTTTATTATGTAGTTATCCTGAAAGTACCACCAGAATTTTCCTTTGAGAAATAATAATTTATACTTTTGTGGCAATGCAGATTGTTATAACATTTTTTACAAAGTAACTCAACATATATACTTCTGTCCCTTGACTGTGATTTTGGCTCACTGTGCTAAAGAAAGGTCTAAAAGAGGATGAGTGAGGGAAGCTTTGTACCTGAGAAGGTTAAGTGCAGTATTCAAACAACTAGATAACCAATAGGGAAGGAATAATTGGTAAATTATGGCATAGCTACTAAAATAACTAGTATCTGTACATTAAAAATAAGAATGAAAAAACAAGACGTAATGTTTGGTGAAAGAAGCAAAATTATAGCTACCCTCTTAAAATTACAGAGATTGGAGGTAATCTTTTTGTCCCTTTTCTTTTGTGTTCCACTATTATTGAGTTACACTCTTCTTTGAATTCTAAGGAACTTTTATCATTAAACTTATTCCAAGGAAATCATAGAGGGTAGTCATCAGAGTGAATATTTCTATAAAACTTGTAAATAACATTTATAAATGGAGGTTCACATGTCATTCTCCCTTTCCTAGATTTATTAAGCAAATATTTGTCAAACACTGTGCCAGTGTACCTACAATATGTGTTGCATTATGGAAGACAAAGCACAACATTTTTACCCTTGAGACAGCTTTAATTTAGTCAGGGAGAGAGAAGTAATAGCAAAATATATGTTAAAAATATACAAAGAAAGTGTTGCAGCCATGAGGAGACTGAAGATGTTCCCAAATTACTCCCTCAGTCTCCCTGGTCATCTCAGTAACTGTCAACATCTAGTCACTCAGACTAAAAAGGGTGGGAGTTTTCCTTGAGAGAAGTCTTCAACTTCTCTCATCCAGTTCATTACCAAGTCTTATCCATGCTTCATCTAAATCTTATGATGTTCTATTTTCACCAGCACTGCCCTAGTTGAAGCCACCACCACCTTTCTCTTGGGCCGCTACTTACATTGTCCGGCCTCATTTTTAGCCTGCCTTTCCCCTGTATCTACTATTATCACACCTATTGGCCACTTTTAGTTTTCTTAAAGAAGCCGAACTTATTTCTGCCAACTTTCAGTCTTTGAATCCACCTGAAATACTACCACTGCTGATCTTCATGAAGCCAATTTTTTTTATTTAAATCTCTGATTAAGTGTCATAATTTCAGAGACCATCACTGTCATACAATCTCATATGTTCTTCTAGTCACTTTACTACCTCACCCTCTATATCACAGAGTACTTTTCTCCAATTTTTCTTATATATTTGAATTCAGTTCTTTCCTTTTCTCTGTCTCCCTCCCGGAGAATGTATTAGGTTTACACAAAAGTGATTGTGGGTTTTGCTGTTAATGGTTTTGCCATTACTTAACAGCAAAACCCACAATTACTTTTGCGCCCACCTAATAACTTCATGGAAAACAGGAACTTTGTACCCTCAATGCTTAGAATACTTACTGACAATCATAGTTACTCACTAGATGTTTCTTGAATTAACAGGAATGGCAAATGAGGAATAGACACTAAAGTTCTGAAATTCAGGGAAGTTAGGGATTACAGTAGAGTTGGAATGATCAGTACGCCTTTCTTGAAAGGAGTGTAAATTGGAGAGACTTTGAGAATTGAGTAAGACCAGGTCAAGAAAAAGTAGACAAAGAAGGAATTTCGGGGGGAAAAAGGGCAGAGTGAAGGTGTGGAGAGAGTAATAAACGTGGTATACTTGGGGACAGCAGGAAGAATGACTCTTGTAAATTTTATGAGAAATGATATTAAATGTGTGGTAAACCCAAATTGCAGAAATTCTAGAATACTAGGCTGAGAATTAGCCATAATAGGGACTTTCCTCTTGATGATTTTCAACTCTAGTTACCTTTGAGCTTCTATTTTTTTTAATTTTTATTTATTTATTTATTTTTGAGATGGAGTCTCGCTCTGTCACCCAGGCTGGGGTGCAGTGGTGCGATCTCGGCTCACTGCAAGCTCCGCCTCCCGGGTTCATGCCATTCTCCTGCCTCAGCCTCCCGAGTAGCTGGGACTACAGGCGCCGGCCACCACGCCCAGCTAATTTTTTGTATTTTTGGTAGAGACGGGGTTTTGCCGTGTTAACCAGGATGGTCTCTATCCCCTGACCTCGTGATGCGCCCACCTTGGCCTCCCAAAGTGCTGGGATTAGTGGCGTGAGCCACTGCGCCTGGCCTTGAGCTTCTTAAAAATAGTATCATGCTAAGCATTTTAGATGAAAGTAATACGGGCTACCCGCCATCAATATTTTTTTCTTATCTCCCAACACAAATATAATTTTGTCAGCTTGCTTAGGTCTGGTCCAACATGAAAGGTGATTCTAGGTCATACCCATCTTCTCTCTTTGGAAATAGTCACTTTGTCACCCATTAACCAGTTCAATTCTCAATGTTCTGAGTGTCCTGTCTAGTTTGTATGGCAAGTGGGGTTTTCACATAGGATGGAGAGATAGAAATGAGTTTCATCCTGTCTTGCGAATTCAGGAAAAGCAAAGAAAGACAGAGATGTAAATAGTTCCAGGTATGACACATCTTCCCCTTTGCTTTTAAATGAAACACATTGTGCTAAATAAAAGTGGGTTTGCTAAGGCTTTGATTTCCCTAGGCAGGGTGTCAGCTCCTGGTACTCTTCCATCTGTCAAGCACGTGTGGGCCTGTCAACCAACTTGAAACCACTTTTGTCTACATTCCCACTGACCACAAATATAGGCGTCACACCCACAAGTCTTTGGATAGAGACTAAAACCTCCCAAGGATTGTGTGAGCTGGACTGCAAGTTGGTATAATATACAACTTCACTACCACGTTTATCAGGCATTCACCCAATATTTTTCTGGCACTTATTATGTACTAAGCTTTTGCATAGATAATGGAATTTTTTTTTTTTTTTTTTTGACGGAGTCTCGCTCTGTCGCCCAGGCTGGGATGCAGTGGTGTGATCTCTGCTCACTACAACCTCCGTCTCCCGGGTTGAAGCAATTCTCCTGCCTCAGCCTCCCAAGTAGCTGGGATTACAGGCATGTACTACCACACCCTGCTAATTTTTGTTTGTGTTTTTGTTTTTTGAGACGGAGTTTCGCTCTGTCGCCCAGGCTGGAGTGCAGTGGCGCAATCTCGGCTCACTGCAAGCTCCGCCTCCCCGGTTCACGCCATTCTCCCGTCTTGGCCTCCCAAGTAGCTGGGACTACAGGTGCCCGCCACAGCGCCCGGCTAATTTTTTATATTTTTAGTAGAGACGGGGTTTCCCCGTGTGAGCCAGGATGGTCTCGATCTCCTGACCTCGTGATCCGCGTGCCCCGGCCTCCCAGAGTGCTGGGATTACAGGAGTAAGCCACCGCACCCGGCCAAATAATGGAATTTTAAAATAAGATATATTCTCTGACCTCAGGAAGGTTACGGTTAGGTGGAAATGAATGATATGGAAACAGATAGTGTGGGGCACTATCTAAATGTTAGAATGTAGGACCACACATAATACAGAGAGTGCACAGAAGAAAAATACCTTCCGGGTGTTGTAAAAGTCAAGCACCTGAGGAAGGGCATTATCCCCGTTAGTCTAGTGAGTGCCATGCAGCTCAATGGGGCAGTCATTTATGTTTCTTCTGATGATCCATGCACTTCTCAATGTTCCTGCTTCCCACTTAGAACACAAAATTGGCCATGCAAGGAAAGAAGTGATGTCATGGATATGCATCCAATGTTAGAAGTACTTTTTTACCTTCCAACTTATGTTGTTTCCTGGTCAGTAGACTTGGTACCTTCCTCCTTGAATTACCTCCTCCAGTGGAGAAATGCAATTTCTGAGGGAAACAACCATTCAGGGCTTCTACCATTACATTAAAATGAAGTAACCATAGCAGTGTATGTACTCTGCCTCTCCTCTATATCTGGCTTCATCTTTGCTAGTTGTAGACCACTTGGCACAGGTATAATTGTACTGACCCAGGGCTTGGAAGCTCATTTTTGCAATGTATGTGCTTATGGTTTGGTATGTTTTGACTGATGGTGGAGTTTTATTAAGCAACATCCCTTCCCCAGCTGGATCTCTTTGTGAGGGCTCTTCTGTTCCCTATTGCACCATTTCCTTCCCTACCTCAACTGTGCTATCTCAGATGTTGCTTTTAAGTCTTGTTTCCCACCAGGTCAAGAGACCACTGTAATTTCCAAATGGAGGTATTTCGCAGTTATGTTTTCTCTGAACCTAAGTTAGTTAAATTAGTTGACTTGGAGCAGTAAGCTCTGTTAATGATAGGGATTTACTCACAGGCCAGATCACGTCATCTTTGGGAAGTTTTAGTCTGGATCCAAAGACTTGTTGGTGTGATGCCTGTATTTGTGGTCAGTGGGTATATGAACATAATTTTTTAAGTTGGTTGGCAGGCCCATACTTGCTTGAGAGAGTTTATGGACTTGTGGGAAGAACAAAAGGGGATCAAGATATTGTTCAGGTCTTTATTGACTGGTTTGAAAAACCCAGCATGGGTTGTAGGCCTTGTTTGTATAAAGCTCCACCAGCTTTGGTGGTTTAGCCCAATGGAAATCGGGTGGAGAGAGGGAAATATTCAATTTTATGTAGATGCTGGTGACCAATTTCAGATCTGGAAAAGATTTAGTATGATAGATACCTTCTGCAGTACATACTGATCAGATATCAGGCACATGTAATTAGAAACCCATATATTTCAACATTCTGATTTTTTTTTTTTGTAAAGTAGCTCACTTCTGAACATTTAAGTAAGAAACAGAACTGGATAACAAAAATCTTTTAGATCCAAGACAGGACTGAGCAAACTATGGCCTACAGATCAAATCCAGCTCTCTGTTTTCGTAAATAAAATTGTACTGGCACACAGCTACACCCCTGCATATTGTATACAGCTGTTTTTGTGCTACAATGGCAAAGTGGAGCAGTTGGCACAGAAATAGTATGGGCTTCAAAGCCTAAAACATGTATTATGTCGCCCTTTATGGAAAAAATTTGCTGACCTCTGTTTTAAGACCCCAACCTCTTGTAAGTGAGGTTCCCTTCTCTGTGCAAGAAGGGATCACCAAAAGCCTCTGTTCCATCCAGAAAGTTGCAAAACACTTTGCTCTTTCTTCATCCCCAATGATGACTTCTTCAGCTATCCCATTCATTCAGAAGTAGAATTATGTAAGATAATTCTGCTCACTTGTATAAGAAGCCATTGGAGCAATGAACATTGTCTCTCAAAATTCTGAGATTCAGAGTTTCCTTTGGAAAATCATCAGTTCTCAAACTGCCACAGTGAAAAATAAACCGAGAATAAAATTGAAATAGATTTTTCCTTGCTATGTATATCTTTTCCTCTGGCAGTGATGACGATTTTTATTGTCAACACAATTTTTTTAATTAGACACCTGGATTTTTCCCAGGGGCTGGTTGCACATTAAAAAATTCTGATCCATACCTAGGCAAAGAGGAGCATAGAATGCTGTAAAAGCTCAGGCGGCTCTCTGTTCACCTGTTTGCTCTGAGGAATTCTCAATCAGCTCTTCACTCACTTCAAATCACATGTAAACAACAACAAGATGACTACCAAGGATCTGGTGGGAGGCATTAAAATAAGAATCCTGTATTTCTCTAGGAGATCCATCTATAATAAACTTCTTGTAGTACTGTGGCAGAACTTTAAGTGAGGTACCTTTTTAAATGTGCCATCCTGTCTTTCTAAATTACCAAACAGTATGAGGCCAGCCTGAGCATCCAAGGGAATTTGAAAACATTACATAAATCATCTTTATTTTCTTCAGTTCTAGTCTGCAGCCATTAAATTTTGTAATTGATAGACATCAGATGGGCTCTTCCAGCTGATTGATTTTTGGAGGGTGAATTTGGTTCTTCACAATGCACATCAAAGACAGCTAACAGGAGCTCTGCAGTTCTACTATTACAATAGGCTTTATTCAGATGGTCTGATTGTCTTATTACCTGCTAAAATCTTACATAGTTCTGCTTCTGAATGGATGTGATAGCCAAAGAAGCAATGATTGGAGATGAAGGAAGAGCAAAGTGTTTTGCAACTTTCTGGATGGAACAGAAGCTTTTGGTGATAATCTTGTCAGTTCTAATACTCTTACTTACCCAGGGGCTTCTTTCTTCTTCCTTCTAGATAGATGTTTCTTAAATTGATATTTCAGTTCGACTGATAGGTTGTCCTTAGAGGGGAGTGTGGAAGCTATGCACATGTAAGAAAGAGAGATAAAAAGAGGGACTAGGAATGCATCTAAAAATCTGAGAACCTAGTCATCTTACTCAGGTTTTATTAGAGTTAGCTTTCCCTTTTTTGCCGTCTTGACAACACGCATGTATGCTTTCTCTTTTTTCCTTACTGCTTTATCCCTTGTAGAAATGAAAGTTTCTTAATGATATGGTCAAATGGCAGGAAAGAGTAGAAAAAATATTTGAACATATAATGGGGTGGCAAATGTATTCCATATGACACTACAATTCAGATATATGGAGAAAGATGTATCTTTTGCCTACTTAGACAAAGCATTATCCTCTAGTGTTCAACATAATGTTTCATTTTATCCTCTTTTAGCACATGTAAGTACTATAAATAGCACCTTTAGGTCAGTGACTGTCAATAGGGATGTCACCATTTCTGGGGGAATATTTTGGAAATGGGTGAGGGCACTTAAGATTGTTATAATGAAAGAGTGGCAATTAGCAACAACTAAAGGGGGACAGAGATGCTATGCTCTGCAACATATTAGATAGTTAGAAACAACGATAAATTATCCCATGTCCCAACAGACATTCAAGTGATTGGAAAAACCGTTTTATTTATTTGACCCTCCAATCAAACTCCATTTTGCATATGCACACAAAGCATGTCTTACAAAGTTTTATTATACCTGGTTCTTTAGCAATGCAAAGATCATGTAAATCAAGAGAAGGTGGTACTTAATTGTGTTCTAATCTTTCCCAAGAGTTCACTATTTTGGGAAACCACATACCATTGAGAGCAATGCCACTTGTGGATTCTGGAATCTCTAATATAATACGAAGTTCTTATTTGTGTCTGTGTTAATTAAGCATCCAACTTCTTCATTTTATCTTCTAGTGCACCATGCCCAGGTATTTACATATTGCAATATATAATATTTTGTTTTACATTATGTTCCTTGTATTTCCCCCTTGTATTATAGTTAAAGCACTATATTGATTATATTGATTGTTTTTCCTTTTGAAATTATGTATGTAAATTAGCACTCAACAAATTTTTTCAGTAAAGAGCCATGGAGGAAACATTTTAGGCTTTGTGGGCGAAATGGTCTCTGTCATAACTATTGCACTCTGCCATTGTAGTGAGAAAGCAACTCTAGAGAATATGTATATAAATATGTGTGGCTATTTGGCAATAAAACATTATGGACACTGAAATTTGAATGTAATATAATTTTAACATGTCAAAACATTTTTTTCAACTCTTTTTTTTCAACCATTTAAAAATGTAAATTCATTTTTAGCTCTTGGGCAGTACAGAAACAGGCAATGGGCCATATTTGGCTAGCAGGCACAAGTTTTCCAATCTCTGTTCTAGTGTATCATACTCAAGCATTTTCACATTGAAATATATATTATTATAAATTACATTTCTTTTATTTATAGTTAAAGCACTACATTAAATTTTTAAAGTGATGTGTAAATACTGTAAAAATTTTTTTGTAAAATAATTAGGTAAAAAGCTTAATGTAAAACAAAAATTGAGTGCTAAGTGGATATTTATTTGGGGTAATGAAACACATGCAAGATAATGCAGCTTCCCCAATGTCTGTCTCGTAGAATAAAGAGAGAAGGCTGGATTTATGGTTTAAATTGTTTGATGACAGTCAGTAATCCTGACTGGATAAAATTTGGTGTGAGTTTTTATAAAACTCTGAAGTTTTTGCCTGTGATAAGGAAAACCAGTCCTGGCTTATCTCTGATGCAAAGCTGTTAGGTGATGTTTATAGTTCAAGGCTTTTAAGATCTTAGAAACATGCATTTTTCCCAGGCTTGAGACATTTTACATGTCTAGCAGAGCTAGGCTGAAGTTTAGTGAATTATCAGGTTTGGGGTTTGGTTTTCTTGTTGTTGTTTTTTAGTAGGTTGTACTGTCTGTGAATTTTATTTAATTATACTCAAGGTGAGCATTACAAAGTAGTTGTTTCATAAGAGGGCCATTAGATATCTGATCTCACAGGTTTCTAAGCCTTTGGGATTCTCCTCTGGCTCCTATGATGACTGTCTAATGAATTGGGGGAGAAGGAGGGTGAGTCAGGCAATACTAAGACCCAGAGGAAGAATCAGAACCCTTTCTGAACTCTAGAGAAATGTTGTCTACCCACTTGGGGAATTTTGCAGCCATATCCAAACCTTGATTTGGTTTCTTGGCTTGGTCGGGTCTAAAGACCTCCTGGCTGACTTCAAATCTCCTTGTCTTTCCCTGGTGCTGCAAATTCCCAGAGTCTCAGTTGAATCTTCCACCTGACACCCTGGTTGGACAGAACCTTTCTGGCTTCTGCTTTGAGGTGACTTCCTCCTTTGCCTGCTGTCCCAGAGCAGATGCATTGGCTTCCAACTCAGCTGACCTCGGGATCTTCCTCAAGGGCTATGGAAATGTCTGAACTCTATCCACACCACAGGGGCAATAAGAATACCAGGAAATCCAGGATACTTTGGAGTGTCCATGCCTGAGATTTGTGCTGGGCAAATTTAAAGGTGTTATTTTTTCCAGAGTCTTAAATAAGCTCTTTGTCTCTCTTCTATTTGTTTTTAAAGTCCCCTAAGCCCACTGTCAGTTCCAGAAGGAGTGGGCTTCAGTTTCACTCATCCTATGTCAGAAAATCTCCTTCAACCACAAAGATACAACTCTCAGGGCTCTTAATATCATAGGAAGAAAAAGTATCTTCACTATACTATAAGAAGAGACTTGAAGCTAAACGGTCCAAGCTTATCTGGAAACTAGAGAAATCTAGTAAATCTTCTCTCTGTGCAAAGCCTTGCATTCAAACCCATTATCTTATACCCATTCTTTCTAACTCAGAATGATGAGTCTTTTCCCTAGAACTTTGAAGAGGAAGGCTGGAAAAAAACCCCCACCAGATTTAAAGAAGAAAAGAAAAAAGTTAAGATTTAACATTAATAGTAGCCAAATTACAAATATGATTGATGCACTTATTTTCTTCTAATGTGTCTGGGAATTGAAATATGAATGTAGTTTAATAAAGGGATAAGCATAAATTTATGTATCATGTATACTTTGGGGTTTGCGTGCATGTGTAATGGCATTGCCCCAATTCACTTGTCAACTGTCATGAATTCAAGGGTTTCCCTGAGGTCATGTCAGCATGAGCTTACAGATCTCCACGATATTTTCCATTATCTTGAGCCCTCTGCCCTTTTTGCCTGTGATGTCGAAAACCTCCACCACAGTTATTTATATTCTTGTTTTCATTTTCCTGGGACCTAAGGAAAGCTGGCTGGGTATACCTTTCAGCCTTCCAGACTGGCTACCTCAGCAAACTTCAATCTCTCCCAAAACAAAGGTTCCATGGACATACATGGATGGGATCTGCCTACTGTCTCCTCAATTTCAGCAGGAGCACTGTGTGTGTGTGTGTGTGTGTGTGTGTGTGTGTGTGTGTATGGGGAAGATGATGAGGACAGGTAGCAGGGGACTTAAATACATAATTACTATCTCTTTAACATCAATTAAAATATCAGAGAACTTTCAATAAAAATTTTTTTTATATTTACCGATCAATGATCTATTTGAAAAAAAAAAGGGAAGGGAGAAGGAAGGTTCTATTGTAGTATGACTTTGGGGTAGAAAAGGATTATTTTATGGATATTCACCCTTCTTACTCGGACAGCCGGGACACAGTGCTTCTCTACTATCATCTTAATCTCTCTTCTTTGCTTTTCCTTTAGCTCAACAGAATTCACCAAAAATCCATGAAGGCTGGTGGGCATACAAGGAGGTGGTCCAGGGAAGCTTTGTTCCAGGTAAGTACACATTAATTCTTTAATTTATTTATTAAAAACAAGTAGAATGAAGGCTAGCATTATTTCCAGGATTTTACATTGCAAAAGGTGAGGCAGTCTAATTTATGTGTGCAATGAATACTCCATCAATACAAAGTTTGTTAAGTAACGGGCAATTAGAGTACTTTTTTTTCCATCTGAGCCTGCAGTCTCAATGTCCTTCAATCTATAGGATGCCCTCAGGGGCAGGGGGATGGATGATTAAGGGCCGAAGCTGTGTCTGCTGACATTTGGTTAAGTGAGGAAGAGCCATTTCTTAACATTAATGAAACAGAAACTATGAAAAGACTGACCATGGCAATGGAGCTGCTGGAACACATGCTGTCACTTTAGCAGCATCCATGGCCAGGACTTAGCACATCGGGCCAAGTATCAGCTAAAAATACCAGGTAAAGTGGATCCTGTCAGCATGGGGGCAGAGGACAGAGAACTGAATACAGATTAAAGCAAGGATTATATTATGACTTTAGTTCAGAAGCAAGGCGGAGGGTCCCTGTGTCTCCTCCCACTACTCTTACCCTCACTATGGTCCTCTTGCTTTTAATGGTCCTCTTGCTTTTGCTGCTTTAGTAAAGAGAGGCAAGAGAAAAAGCAAGCAAAAGGCAAGGATAGAAGGGAAGGCAGGTGACATATTTCAAAGTATTTTTAACTGCTCAGATGTGAGAATAAGAAATAAAGCTCTCAGCAGGAGCCAATGTGCAATCTCTACTCAGGCACTGAAAACAGAGGGCTGGAGATGTCAGTTGAGGTCTCTGTAGTTGGTGGCAAATAGAAAGAGCAGAGTCCCAGGTCACCTCATTCATTCTTGGCTTCTATGCCTTCTTTTCCTGTCCTTCTGTAGAGTCTATTACACCAGCTGTGCAGAGCTAAGCAAGTCACAAAACCCCTCTGAGCATCATTTTTCTCATTTGTATGATGGGGCAATTATAAGTACTCGTGAGGCTTTGCAGTTAGAGGAAAGCAGGCATGGTAAGGGAGAGTGGGTGACCCAGGAAAAAGCCAACTGGCTGCCAAATAGCCTCAGAAATGAATATTATTAACTTAATAAATTTACTATGGCACATCTATTCTATGGCCCAGTGAACATAGAAACCGAACTTGATTAATTCATCTAGAAATGACCAGGTTTCTAATGATATAACAATTTCATTGGCACAAGCTATGTTCATGTGAAACAATATTGACAAATGGCATTCAATACTTACAATTGAGGATGTCCCTTTTAAAGAAATAGAATGTTTACATACTTTTTTCCTAGGAAATCTGTTATATTCAAGATATCTCAGAAGTTGCATTTATAATTATATTCTTGTACCTTGTGAGTATGGAATTAGAGAAATAAAGGGTATTCTCTCCAGGTAATAAGAAGTCTTGCTAAGTTAGTACAACCTGTAAAGAGAACATCCTCTGAAGTGATTGACATGCCCATGGGTAGAACTGGGTGGTCACTGCAAAATGTTGTGTGTCTGCCTCACATTTTTCGATGTTATTTTCTCTGTCGTCACGTTCTTTCTTTAATGTGTTCAAGGCCCTATTTTGAGTTGGTTGTTGCTTCTAAGACAACCACAGGAAATAATTTTTATTGTCCCCTTACATGTTGATATAAAATAACTTTTCCTCACTCTCAAATTTAATTGAGATAATATGTGTAAACCTTACTACATGGGAAGCAGTAAGGTGTGCAAGTGTGATCATGGCCTCTGAAGTCAGAATTGATGGGACTTGAGTCTGGGTTCTGTGGTTTCTTGTTGGTAGGACTGTCAGCAAGTTACCTACCCATCTCAGCTCCCTGGGTTCTTCATCTGTAAAATGGAGATAAGGACTAAATCAGCCTTGTGAGGTTTGCTGAGGATTAAATTGCATAATGAGGTAATGTGTGTATGGTCATGTCTGGTGCATGTTGAGTCAGTATATATCAATTGTTGTTGGTATCTGCTTGAGAAGAGGGAGACAATTACAAACTGGATAGTGTAATAATGTGTGTAAGGGTTTCTCAAGATGCCTGAAACATGGGGGATGCTTGAATTTATAAGGTCAAGGGTTTCTACACAGTGGACAACTAAAAGATGACTTCCTCATCCTCTGAATTTAACAGGTCTAAAGCCTTTTGTCTTTCTGGTAGAGAAGATTGGTATCTGATGATTCCACTTTCTAAACTTTTGGGAACTCCAACTCTGTTGAAAAGGATAAGAGTCATGAGAATTTGTGGATTAAGCAACTGAACCTGGGGCTCTAACATCTGGCTCCAGATGACCTACTTTATCTGAGTGGGTACTTGTGGCAAACAATGGACCCCTTACCTCTTATTACTTGACTATAAAGTTAAGAGGGTTCTTCAATTTGTTACTGAGATTTTTTTCAGGTTATGGATGTGTGAAATAGGAGAGAACTTGATATGACTGAACTAGTTTTATCGTCCCATAAGTTCCTCACTGAAGTGTCTAGAAATAACAGTCAGTTGGCATAACAGTTGTGAATCTGTGACTTCAACAAAGCTGTGGTGGATAAAAATATATGAGCTCTATAACAATGGTGAGTACAAGGTTAATTCAGCACGCAAACGCCCCACTTTGGTCAGTTCAATAGCATTTATGGAGTACCTACCTTGTGCTGAGCACCAAGTTTGGGTGGTTAATAAACAGATAACTGACATATGATTCTTACTCAAAGGTGAGCCTACAGTCTAAAGGGGAAGATAAGCCATAAATCCATGACTCAGGGTAACAAGGGCTCCAACAGGGTTTATACATGTAAAGGAGGCAACACAGTATTGGGATTCTGCCTGCCTAAGTGTTTAACAGATGTTGTTTACCTGCTCAAACCTCTGCCTTCCTCTGACCTTACCCACAACTAGTGTCTGTCTTGCAGGCAGAGCCCTGACTATGCTTGCACATTCGCCCTCCATACCATCATATACTCAGGGAAGGAGCCCCTTACCAGCCCCAGAGGGTTACTCTTGGCTGAGATTTATACCAACAATGGTGATTCTGGTCTCTTTCTTCTCAGTAATCGGTTTAGACATTGTGATGACTAATTTGATGTGTCCATTTGGCTAGGTACGTACCCAGATATTAGACCAAACATGCCTGGATGTTGTTGGGAAGGTACTTTTTAAGAGCAGATTAACATTTTCATCAGTAAACTTTGAGTAAAGCAGATTATCTGTATAATATGTGTTGAGTTGAAGGCCTTAAGAGAAAAAGACCAAGGTCCCCAAAGAAAAAGGGAGTTCTGTCTCCAGAAGCCTTAGGCCAGGAGCAGCAATATCAACATTTCCCTAGGCCTCCTGCCTATCGGCTTACGCTGTAGACATCATCCTTGCCAGCCATCATGTGAGCCAATTTCTTAAATAAATCTCTCACTGTCACCCCATTCTGTTGATTCTCTTTCTCAGGAGAACCCAGAGTAATACATTAATATAGACATGCATATGTGATAAACAGTTCTATTCATGCCATGTAAGGAGAAGCCTTCTGAATAAACTTGGGTACAAAAGACATACTAAGATGGCAAAATGGAGAGTTGAGAAAAACCCATATCTTCTATGGCTCACTTAAGGGTTGAATTCACCGTGGAACTGCCTCACCACTTATTGTGTTAAGTGATGTAACAAACTTCTTACTGCTTGAGCCACTTTGAGTCAGACTTTCTGTCACTTGCAGCCTAAAGCAGTCTTCCAGGGCCAGGCATCTCACTACAAGGCTAAAGGAAGAAAGGAAGGCTAAAGGGTCTTGACAAGGTTCAGGAGTACTCAAAGTGGAGAAGGGTGGCAATGTGAGGAATATTTGACAGCACAGGCAAAGAGGGATTGTATTAGTCCATTTTCATACTGCTTTAAAGAACTGCCTGAGACTGGGTAACTTATAAAGGAAAGAGGTTTAATTGACTCACAGTTAAGTATGGCTGGGAGGCCTCAGGAAACTTACAATTATGGCAGAAGGCAAAGGGGAAGCAAGATACCGTCTTTACAAGGCTGCAGGAAGGAAAAGTGCTGAGCGAAGGGGGAAGAGCCCCTTACAAAACCATCAGACCTTGTAAGAACTTACTATCATGAGAACAGCATGGGAGAAACCACCCCAAGATCCAATTACTTCACCTGGTCTCTCCTTTGGAATGTGGGGATTATGGGGATTATAATTCAAAATGAGATTTAGGTGGGGACACAAAGCCTAACCATACCGTACCACTTTGGTTCCCTCCCAATCCTCATGTCTCTGACATTTCAAAACCAATCCCACCTACCCAACTGTCCTGCAAAGTCTTAACTCATTTCAGCATTAACTCAAAAGTCCACAGACCAAAGTCTCATCTAAGACAAGGCCAGCCCCTTCTGCCTATGAGCCTGTAAAATCAAAAGCAACTTAGTTACTTCCTGGATACAGTGCAGGTACAGGCATTCGGTAAATAGAGCCATTCCAAATGGGAGAAACTGGCCAAAACAAATGGGCTACAAGCCCCATGCAAGTCCAAAATCCAGCAAGGCAGTCAAATCTTAAAGGTCCATAATGATCTCCTTTGACTCTGTGTATCACATCCAGGTCATGCTGATGCAAGAGGTGGGTAGCTCTGCCCCTGTGGCTTTGCAAGGTACAGTCCACCTCCCAGCTGATTTCACAGGCTGGCATTGAGTGTCCACAGCTTTGCCAGGTGCATGTTGCAAGCTGTTGGTGGATCTACCATTCTGAGGTCAGAAGGATCTTGGTCCTTTTCTCACAGCTCCACTAGGCAGTGCCCCAGTGGGGACTCTGTCGGAGTTCGCACCCCGCATTTCCCTTCCACACTGCCCTAGCAGAGTTGCTCCATGAGGGCTCCCCACTGCAGCAAACTTCTGCCTGGACATTCAGGTGTTTCCCTACATCGTCCAAAATCTGGGCAGAGGTTCCTAAACTTCAGTTCTTGGCTTCTGTGCACCCACAGGCCCAACACCACATGTAAGCCACCAAGGCCTGGGGCTTGCACCCTTTGAAGCAACAGCATGAGCTATATGTTGGCCCTTTTTGGCCACAGCTGGAATGCAGGGCACCAAGCCCAGAGACTGCACAAAGCAGCTAGGCCTTGGGCCCAGCCCAGGAAACTACTTTTTCTTCTAGGTCTCTGGGCATGTGATGGGAGGGCTGCTGTAAAGACCTTTGACATGCCCTGGAGACATTTTCCCCATTGTCTTGGCTATTAAAATTTGGCTCCTTATGCAAATCTCTGCAGCCAGCTTGAATTTCTCCTCAGAAAATGGGTTTTTCTTTTCTATCACATCATCAGGCTGCAAACTTTCCAAACTTTTATGCTCTGCTTCCCTTTTAAACATAAGTTCCAATATCAAACCATCTCTTTATGAATGTATAAAATTGAATACTTTTAAGAGCATCCAAGTCACATCTTGAATGGTTTTCTGCTTAGAAATTTCTTCTGCCAGATACCCTACATCATTTCTCTTAAGTTCAAAGCTCCACAGATCTCTGGGGTGGAGCAAAATGCCACCAGTCTCCTTGCTAAAGCATAGCGAGAGTCACCTTTATACCAGTTTCCAACAAGGTTTTTTTATCTTCATCTGTGTTAATCTGTTCTCATGCTGCTAATAAGGACATACCCAAGACTGGGTAATTTATAAAGGAAAGAGGTTTAATTGACTCACAGTTCCACATGACTGAGAAGGTCTCATAATCATGGCTGAAGGTGAAGGAGAAGCAAAGTCACGTCTTACATGGCAGCAGGCAAAAGAGCTTGTGCAGGGGAACTCCCGTCTATAAAACCATCAGATCTCATGAGACTCATTCACTACCACAAGAACAGTATGGGGGAAACTGCACCCATGATTCAATTATCTCCACCTGGCCCTTCCCTTGACATGTGGAGATTATTACAATTCAAGGTGAGATTTGGGTGGGGACCCAGCCAAACCGTATCACCATCTGAGACCACCTTAGCCTGCTGTATTTCATTGTCCATATCACTATCAGTATTTTGATCAAAGCCATTCAACAAGTCTCTAGGAAGTTCCCACATCTTCCTGTCTTCTTCTAAGCCCTCCAAACCATTCCAACCTCTGCCTGTTACCCAGTTCCAAAGTCACTTTCACATTTTGGGTATCTTTAGAGCAGCACCCCATTCTCTGTGATACCAATTTACTCTATTAGTCCGTTTTCATACTGCTATAAAGAACTGCCTGAGACTGGTTAATTTATAAAGATATCAGGTTTAATTGACTCATAGTTCAGCATGGCTGGGGAGGCCTCATGAAACTTACAATCGTGTTGGAAGAGGAAGCAAGTCACCTTCACAGGGCAGCAGGAAGGAGAAGAGCTGAGTGAAGGAACAACCGGATGCGATGAAAACTCACTCACTGTCAAGAGAACAGCATGGGAGTAACTGTCCACATGATTCAATTATGTCCCACCAGGTCCCTCCTACAACATATGGGGATTATGTGAACTACAATTCAAGATGAGATTTGGCTGGGGGCACAGCCAAACCATATCAATGGGCAAAAGCCTGGAAGCTTGGAAGAGAATGTTCACTAGTGCAAGAAGAGCTCTGGGAATTAAGGCCTTGGAGAGCAGCAGGGGCCTGATTATGGAGGGC
Organism: Pan paniscus; assembly: GCF_029289425.2. Taxonomy (NCBI): domain Eukaryota; kingdom Metazoa; phylum Chordata; class Mammalia; order Primates; family Hominidae; genus Pan; species Pan paniscus. Next base: position 68,260,262 of record NC_073268.2, on the reverse strand, counting down.
CATACCAACTGGGAGTTTGGATTTTACCCGAAAGGAACTAGAAGTTTGAATTTTACCCTAAAGAATCAAAGGAGAGGTTGAAACTCTTACAGAATTCAAAGTCAGAGAAGAGGGCCATATGAGCTAAGATAGGAGCAGTGAGGGGCCTAGGGATGGTTCAGCTTCTAGAGTTAGGGACCTTATCTCTTCCCACCACCTATTCCTCCAGGATATACCTCAGGCCTTCCATGCACCAGGGGCTCAATGTTTGCCAAACAAACTTGGGTCAGAATAGACAGCAATATTCCTTAAAGAAAAAGACAAAGGCTTGACTTGGGAGACAGAGTGAAAGGCTGTTCCTCAACCCTTAAATTGAGTTATAAAATAATAATACTAACAAACACATCAGTACAATCTGTAGTACATGCTATAAGTGGAAAGTACTCAAGATTTTAAAAAGCCTAGTAGAAATAGTCTGGAGATCAAGGAGAGCCTCCTTGTGTAATCTAGGAGAAGCTAAGCTAAGGAAGGACGTTGCTAGTGCAGAGTCATCTTAGACCAGCTGTTTAAGGCAGAAGCATGAGCCTCAAGCGTGGGCATGACATGTATGAGAAATGGAACAAAGGTCACTGTGGCCAGAGTGCAAAATGACAAGTGCAAAGTGGTTGGAGATTGGGGTGGTCAGGAGCCAGCTCATAGAGGGCCTTGTGGGCCACATAAAGTATTTGGATGGAGATCCTGGAAATAAAGGACAATAAATAGTTTTAAGCACTTTACTCTTCCTCTGAGATCTGGGAAGCAGGAATTTCTGAGGAATTAGATCACCACTTATTCAGCAGCTTAAAATCATAATACAGAATTCCTCTGAATGATTAATAGAGGAACTCATTGCTGCCATTTCTGATCAGCATTGGACCTAGCAGGCTACTTTGGCTCAGGACAGCATCATCTGTTGCATTCTTTAAAATTGGGTACAAATGGTTTACCCAGGTCAATAACCCTCCCAGCTTGCTATTTTCCATCCTTTTCTTTTTGGGTAGTTTTAAAATCTAAAGATTATTGGACAAGGAAGGTAATTATACCCAACCACCTACAAGTTACCACTGATGTCTAATTGTTTATCAAAATGTCCACTTAAAAAAAAAAAAAGTCTCATGATTAACAGGTAAGGAGTGTAAGCTCTTCTTTCTTCACAGTACTCCCAGGAAAGAAATCTGGCTGGTTGGTGAGGGTTACTTGCTGATCCAGGATGGCCAGCCTGGGGCTGTGCATGCTCTTCATTCCTTAATTGATGGAGTAAGTGGTACCTGCATTGATTTTTTGGTTGCTACTTAAGAATTACTATTTATTTAGTAGTTTAAAATGACACACATTTGTTATCTCACAGTTTCCTTAGGTCAGAAGTCTGGACATGGCTTAAATGGATCCTCTACTGAGTCCCATAAGGCTGAAAAAGGTGTCATTCTGGCTGCATTCTCATCTGAAGTCAAGCTCATGCGGGTCCTTGGCAGAATTCAATTCCATGCAGTTGTAGGGCTGAGACCCTTGTCTCCTATGGCCTGCCACTGCTGAATAAGCAGTTCACAACACAGTTTGCATCTTCAAGGTTGGCAGGAAAGTGCCTCACTTACTTTAAATCTCCCCATCCTGAGAAGGCCTAGACTCTCTTTTAAAGGTCAAGCCTACTCAGTATAACATGCCTTTTTATTAACTGAAAGTCAATGGATTAAGAACGTTATTCACATCTGCAAAATCTCTTCATCTTTGCCAGAAATGGTAGTCTAATCAAGGAAGTGAAATTCCATTATACTCAGAAATCCCACTCATACTAGAGGGTGTGTACACTATGAGGTAGGAATGTTGGGGGCTGTCTTATTCCATTTGTGTTTCCGTAAATGAATACCTGAGGCTGGATAATTCATAAAGAATTTTGAGATAAAGAGATTCATTTGGCTCATGATTCTACAGGCTGGTGTACAAGAAGCATGGCACCAGCATCTGCATCTGGTGAGGGCCTCAGGCTGTTTCTACTCATAGTGCAAGTGGAAGGGGAGGCAGCATGTACAAAGATCACGTGGTGAGAGAGGAAGCAAGAGATACAGAGAAATTGCCAGGTTCTTTTTAACAAGCTCTTACAGGAACCAATAGAGCAATAACTTGCTCGTTACTATAAAGGTGGTACCAAGCCATTCATGAGGGATCTGCCTCTATGACCCAAACACCTCTCATTAGACCCCACCTGCAACATTGCAAATCAAATTTCAACATGAGGTTTGAAGGGTCAGATATTCAAACTGTAGCATTCCATGCTTGACTCTCCATGCCTCACATCCTTCTCATATTGCAAAATACAATCATTCTATCCCAATGGTCCCGAAAGTCTTAACTTGTTCTAGCATCTACTCAAAAGTCCCAAATCCAAAATCTCATCTGAGACTCAAGGCAAGTTCCTTCCACCTATGAGCCTGTGAAATCAAAAGCAATTCATCTACTTATAATATGCAATGTTTGTATAGGCATTAGGTAAACATTCTCGTTCACAAAGACAAAAATTGGCCAAAAGAAAGGGGTAAGCAGTCTTCATGGAAGTCTAAAACCCAGCAGGGCAGACATTAAATCTTAAAGCTCCAAAATAATCTTCTTTGACCCATGTCCTGCATCCTGGGCATACTGATATGAGAAGTGGGCTCCCAAGTCCTTGGAAAGCCCTGCCCCCACAGTTTTTCTGGGTGCAGCCCACATTGCTGCTTTTACAGTTTGGAATCTAATACCTGCAGCATTTCCATGCTAGTGTGGCTCATTGCCAGTGGCTATATAATTCTGGTGTCTGAAGTGTGGTGCTCCTGTTCCCACAGCTCCCCTGGGCTCTGCCCTAGTAGAGGCTCCCTGTAGGAGCTCCTTCCCTGCAGAAGGCTTCTGCCTGGGCACCCAGGCTTTCCAATACATCCTCTGAAATCTACAGGCTTGGCAGCTTCCACCGCTCTTGCATTCTAGGAGCCTACAGACTTAGCACCAAGTGGATGCTGCTGAGATTTATGGCTTGCACCCTCTGGAGCACCAGCTGAAATAGTATGTGGGGTTATTTGTGCCTCACCTGGAGCTGGAGCAGCTTGAATGTTGAGAAAGCATATCAAAGTGGCTTCGGGGTAACTCGGGCCTGTTCCCTGAAACCATTTTGTTTTCCCAGGCCTGTGGGCCTATGATGGGAGGGGGCTACAAAGATTTCTGAAAAACCTTTTTCCAATTTTTTTGACTCTTTGCACCTGACTCCCTTTTATCCATTTTAATCTCTTTAACAAGTGGTTACCCCTCAGCACCACTGGATTTTTCTCCTGAAAACATTCTTTCCTTTCCTGTCACATTGCTAGACTGTAAATTTTTCATGTTTTTATATTCTGCTTTCCTTTTAATTATAAATTCCACCTTTAGGTAATTCCTTTGCTGCCATATCTTACTGTAAGCTGTTAAAAGTAGCCACACCTTAGCCAGGGATGGTGGTGGGTGCCTGTAATCCCAGCTACTTGGGAGGCTGGGGCATAAGAATCACTTGAACCTGGGAGGCGAAGGTTGCTGTGAGCCAAGATTGTGCCACTGCACTCCAGCCTGAGCAACAAAGCATGACTCCATCTCAAAAAAAAAAAAAAAAAGTGGCCACACCATTTCTTGAAAGCTTTGCTTTGCAGCATATAGTGAATTTGTGAGGTTTTCTCCCTCAGAAATTCAGTATGTGACCACCCCTTCCAAGAGACCCACATTCAGTCTCCCTTTGATAAGCCAGTGAGTTTATCCTTCAATACATCCCAATTAAGTGATAGTTAAAGTAATTGTATTAGTTTCCTATAGCTCCATGTGCTAGTCCTTTTTCACACTGCTATAAGGATACTACCCAAGACTGGGTAATTTATAAACAGAGGAGGTTTAATTGATTCACAGTTCCACATGCCTGGGGAGGCCTCAAGAAACTCACAATCATGGCGGAAGGTGAATGGGAAGCAAACACCTTCTTCACATGGAGGAAGGAGAGAGAAGAAGCGAGCAAGAGAGGAACCATTGAACACTTACAAAACCATGAGATTTCATGAGAACTCACTATCATGAGAACAACATGTGGGGAAACTGCCCCCATGATCCAGTCACCTCCCACTAGGTCTCTCAACACCTGGTAATTACAATTTAAGATGAGATTTGGGTGGGGACACAAAGGCTAACCATATCAGTCTTGTAACAAATTACCCTAAAGTTAGTAGCTAGAAACAACAGATTTATTATCTTACCATTTTAAAAGTTGGACACACTAAAATCAAGGTGTCACTAGGGCAGCCTGCATTATGGAGGCTCTGAGGAGAAATCAATCCCTTGCCTTCTCCACCTTCTAGAAGCCACCTGCATTACTCAGTGCAGGGTCCCTTCCTTGCATGGCTCCAGCCTGTGCTTCTGTTATCACATATCTTTCTCTAACTCTGACCCTTCTGCCTCCCACTTTTCAGAATGTTTGTGATTGCATTTGGCCCATCTGGATAATCTAGGATGATCTCCCCATCATAAGATCCTTGACATAATCATATCTGCAAAATATATTTTGCCATATAAGGTAACACATTCACAGGTTTGGTGGATTAGAATATGGACATTTTGGGAAGACCATTATTCTTTTTTTCATACTTACATTATCTCCAAAGCTAATGGAAGCACAATTAACCCATCACATGAACATATGATTTTGTAGTTGTCAGTACTGGTTTACTCATGTTACTTCATTCATCCCTTACAAAATTTGCACTCATACTCCCCTTTTTCCAGATGAGAAAACAAAGCAAGTTAGATAAAGTTACTATCTAAATTTCCAATGCAGGTCAACATAGAAGCAGGTTTATAAATAAGCATATTTCTAATCCAATGCTCTTTCCACTACAAATATGAATAAATCTGATTAACAGGTGATACTTCTTGGATAGACAATAGTACTGTTCTGCTTATCTTCTAGAAAAAAATGAACTACAGGCAAAAATAAAAGGCTATATGCCAGATTAATCCACTGAAAACTCAACACAAATCTATCTTCTCTCTAGACATGATCTAGCATTTGGATATCATTTATTACATTTTAGAAAGCCTTTCCAGGTGTCATCTTTCAAAATAATTTTTTTATTTTGGAATGACTTTAGATTTACAGAAAAGTTATACAGGGAGTTTCCATATACTCTTTATCCAAGGTCCCTAATTTAATGCCTTACATTAGCAATACATTTGTCAAAACTAAGAAACCAACCTGGATACATTACTGTTAAACTAAACTCCAGATTCTTTTTTAATATCCGAGTTTTTCCACTAAGGTCCTGTTTCTGTTGCATAATCCAATTTAGGATACCATATTACATTGAGCCTTCATGTCTCTTTCGTCTCCTCTGGGCTGTGAAAGTTTCTGAATCTTTTGATTTTTCATGACTGGCAGTTTTGAGAAATACTGGTGAGCTACTTTGTATAAAATTCCTGAATTTCTGTGTGTTTGATGCTTTTCTTGGTTAATCTGGGATTGTGAGTTTTGGGGAAAGGTTCCCTGGAGATAGAGTTCCATTTGCATTACATCCTATCAGAGGGTACGTGATATCAACATGTGTTTGTCTCATTTGTGACAACTTATAAAAAGACACGTATTTCTATCACCAATCAGTAAATGTGGAAGATTCAACAAGGCTAGAGATTGATCTTTAGTTGTAGAACAAATGAATGATGGAGTTGGACCTAGAACCAGATCACTTGCATTAACAGGTAGTATTTCTCGAATTGGACTGTACTCCAAAGCCCCTCCTGATGTCTTACTTTATGACATCAATTGTTTTGCTACAAAATTGTATGTAAACCTTTGAGAGTAGAATTTTGTTTCAAGTTATCTTAAGAATAAAACTTGCATTTTAATGAGCCCTGTGGCATATTGAATAACTCTCTCCATTGGAGGTAGTCAGTCATTAACTGTGTAAGGTCATATTTCAGCCATTGAGTTTTCTTTTTTTTTTCTTTAGCACTTTTTTTTTTATTATACTTTAAGTTTTAGGGTACATGTGCACAACGTGCAGTTTTGATACGTATGTATACATGTGCCATGTTGGTGTGCTGCACCTGTTAACTTGTCATTTACATTCGATATATCTTCTAATTCAGCCATTGAATTTTCTTGGGCAGGGAGTGTGTGTGTGGGTGAGCACACCAGTATTTTGCGCCCCCGGACTTTTTGTTATCAATTGTCTTCCTCCTTTGGATAATAGATGCAGCAATGGGTTCTGGAAAATGCTCAGTGGCTTGTGTCTTCCACTGACCAAACATGAGATCTTAGGCAAGTCACTTAGCATATCAGGAGCTTGTTTTCCTCACCTATAGAATCAGGGTATTGAGCTGCATGGTTTCCAAAGAACCATTCCAGCTCTGATATTTTTTGTGAGCTTGCTAAGATTGGTTTGGAAGTTATAGTTAGCAGCATTAAGGAATAGAATATTGATTTCATCCACAGGATAATTTTATTATGTTCTCAATATCAGTGTTTGTAAGTGGAGGCAGTGATGCAAGTCTCTCTCTCTAGATTTCTGATTTTTCATCTCTAAGAGGAAGCAAGCAGAATTTAATGGATATATTCTCTTAGTATGAGAGGGTGATGTTACACTGACTCACCCTCAATTAGAAATACTTTGTTATTTTTTTCCCCAAAAATGGGGATGCATAGTGTGTAAAATTTACTCAGAGCCTGATGTGCCAGACACTCTGCTAGACACTAGGTATACAAATAAGAATAAAAGACAGCTCCTGATCTTAAGAGCTCGCAGTTGAGTTTAGAGACAGACATGCAAATTAAGAGTTACAGTTTAGCCTAATAAGGCATGTGAGACATGAGTGGTGGGATCCACACATGTGGATTTGCTGCAGAAAAAAGAAAACAACTAACCCTACCTGTGGGGTCAGAAAAGGCTTTGCAGATGAAGGCTTCTCTTGACATAGGGCTTAAAAGATGAATAGGCATCTGCCAGGTATGCAAGATGGAAAAGATCATTGCTGGTGGATTAAACATAGTGAAATCTGAACTGCTACTTAATAACAGATTGAAAACTTCATGTAACCGGTAAGCAGTCCTATTTATCATTTCATCTATGAGAGTCCCTATTATTACCACACTTCAGAGCTGCATGGCAGAAAGCCCACTGGACTCAGAAGGTCATGCTTTGGATCCCACTCCATTGTGTTCCAACCATTTGATGGACAATAATGTTTGAAAATCACCTAATGTCTCAGAGCCTCAGTTTACTCATTTGTAAAATACAGACAATAAAGCAATGAGAAATGTGTCTCAAACATTTTTGTAAAAATAAAATTTTGTATTAGAGTTAGTCCTGCATCATAGACTATGAAAGTATACAAAGATATTACTATTTTTATTATTATAATTTTGCTTTAGGCTATCTAAAGTTGCATAAAAGCAACCTGATCAATTGTACCATTACTGAGTTCCTGATCCTTCTGAGTTCCATCTGATCCAGGGAGGCACGTGTAAGGCTTTTCAGTATGTGCCAACTACAGTGTATTGTACTTAAAGACTCTACCTCATGTAAGTGTATATAAACCTGCATATATATTTCAGCACTGAGAGGGTTTGGGTCACATTGCAGCCATCCAATATGAAGTACTCCTGTTGGATAGGCTTTTGTACCAATCCTTCTCAGAGGTTCATGGCTTTCCTAGTCATACCAGGAAATTTCTGACCAATCAACACAAGTGGTTCTAGCTAATCAACCTCTTGAGAAACACTTTGGAACTTCAGGATCTACACAGTCAGAAGTGCACAAAGGAAGGAACATAGGGAGTGTTCCATGCTGGGTGCAGGCAGTAACAGCGTGCATTGTCTGGAGAGAATTTAATAATAATAATGAAACCCACCAAATGACCTGCTTTTTATTATCCCCAGGTGCTGGAAATTGTAAAAATGCCAGTGATAAAATACTCCACTTCGAAAAACCTTTTGTTGGTCTAAGCTCTAAACAATTGCTGTAGTTACTGTTGAGTTTTAACAATACAATTTACCCTTGAGCAATGTGGTGATTAGGGATGCTGACCCCCATGCCGCCAAAAATCCATGTATAACTTTGACTCCCCCAAAACTCAACTACTAAGAGCCTATGGTTGACCAGAATCCTTACTGATAACAAATAGTTCATCAACACGTATTTTATATGTTATATTTATTAAATACTGTATTCTTACAATAAAGAAACTAGAGAAAATAAAATTTTATTAAGAAAGTCATAAGGAAAAGAAAATATATTTACTGTTCATTATGTGGAAGTGGATCATAATAAAGATCTTCATCCTTGTCTTCATGTTGAGTAGGCTGAGGAGGAGGGAAAAGAGGAAGGGTTGGTTATGCTGTTTCAGTGGTGGCAGAGGCAGAAGAGGTAGATAGATGGGGAAGCAGGATGGGCAGGCACCCTCAGTGTAACTTATTGAAAATAATCTGTGTATAAGTCGACCTACGTAGCTCACTCCCTATGTTGTTCAAGGGTCAATTGCACGTTTTTGTTACTGATTCTCTACTATGCACTGTATTTTACATAGAATTTGATGGGGGCAACTCTGATTATTCAGTTAGCCTCCAACACAGAGGCATTCAGCTACATGAGTTTTGTTCCAAGAGAACATTTCAAAGGGTTCCAGATTGGTGGAGCTACTGTAGGCCAAGTAGTGTCTCTAATCCCTGTTGTACCACATATTCCTGAATTTCAGCAGTTCATATAAAATAAACAATAGCACTATGATTGTAAACACAAAGAACAGAACTTGAATTACATCAACTATATCATTCTGTGTGACTATTTAGAGCCTTTATTTGTACTTGGAATCAGACATAGCTTTACTGAAGAGCAGTTTAGTTATCTGTTGATACTTTGTAAGGGTAAGTAGTGCTCACTGGGTTGTTGTATGATAATGGGATTGTTTACAGAATACACAGCAGGATGCTTTAACCTCAGGTTATTCCTTTTTGTCAAGCAGAAGAAAATCAAAGACAGGAAGACTATAACTCCCAACCAGGAATTCTACTTCTTATAACTGCAAAAGCATGACAGGGATATGCCTGTGTACACTTATAAAATGTAGTTTCTGTAACAGTCTTAAAAAAGATAAACTATATAGCAAAGGCTTTTATGCAGCAAGTATCCAGCATGGGATGCTCTTACTTTGAAAATTTCACAACACAAGCAAGCCAGCTCCTCTTTCCCAGCCCAGCCTCAGTTGAAGGACCCATTTTGATGATCATGGCTGAGGTTAGGGGGCTTCTTTCTCCCCACCAACCCACTTCATGACTTCTTATGAATAGACTCCACGGTGACTTTTGATTTTTGCATTCCAATTCCAAATTGCCCTGCAAGCTGCCTTCTTCCCTCACTGGACATAATTGGGTCATCACTTCCTGGCAAATGCCCTTGTCGCCTTTCCAATCACCAATCACCAGTGACTGTCATTTTGGACACCTGCTCTTCCTTTCTGGAAGAGTGCATATTTCTAGATTTGAGGGTTCCTTTGCAGCCCGCTGTGCCTGCTCTTCCTCATGTCACCTCCTAAAAGGTAGACTTCCAGAGCCTCTTCATCTGCCATCTCCTCTTCTCACAGCTTCCATCAGTGGTCACCTGCTTTATGTGAACTACTACAAAATCTCCCACCCTAGTTCCAGTCACTTCCCAGTTACAACCTCATATTCCAAGAATTTGGTCAGCTTTACCTCCCCATGTGAGCACCTGAAATTCACAGGGTGTAGCTAATATCAATTATAAATACTTTTATGCTTTATTTGAGGCTATCTGCCTTATTCTTAGAGATATGATGGGTTTCCCCTGAAGGATCTTTCTAACACTATATCAGTTGCCCAGAATTATGCCTCATTTAAAAGAGTTTTATATTCAGACAATGCCATTCTTGCATTTATTTTTACTAGGAAAATATTACCTTTTTATGGCTAATTGGGAGAAAATAACCCTTCATCTCATCAGTCTGAAATGGTATCAGTAATATATTATTATAGGACTTTTTATAATATATTACACAATAATATATCAGTTTCACAATACATTTACACTCTTGATTTTTAATCAGGAATTTGGTGTTATGACAACTACTTTTTCTTTAATACATTCTTGGAGCCTCCAACATGCTGTTCTAATATCAACTGATGGCTTTCTAACCTTGTTTTCAGATATCACACTAAATTTGTTTTACTGCCTAGATTATTTCTATTCTTTCTCACATATTGTGGTATACATTTAAATTCACTTTATAGTTTTGGAAACTCCATATATAAGTTTTGCTTTGTTTTGTTTTTTTTTTTCCACCAGAAGGATATATCAGTGATGAGTTTTCTGAGTCCTCAGGTGTCCAATAAAAGGTTTGTGTTCACCCTCACACTTTACTGACAGTTCATCTGGTAATAAAATTCTAGTGTCAAAATTACCTTCTTTCCTTAAGATATTCCTAGGTGTTACTCTATTGCCAGCTTGCAAAGAGTCTCAGATAAGTCTAATGCTTTTGTAGATAAATGTTCCCTACCAGACCAGGCCTTACTGGCTTTTAGGATATCATCTTTATTCTCGAAGTTCAAAAATGTCACTGGGATATATCTAAGTGTATCTGTTTGTTAATTATTTGTGGAAGGCAGAGATTTCTTTTCCTGTTTTGTTTCCTGATCTGTAAATGCTAAGAACAATGCCTGGCAAAAAGTAAGAGCTCACTAAATCTTATTGACTAAATGAATATTCAAGTCACTTCCTAGAAAAATTTTCTTCTATTATTTCTTTGATTATCTTCTCCCATCTGTTACCCCTACTCTCTCATTCTGGATAGGTTTTGCAACACATAGGTCTTTTATGCCTTTTTTTCTTTCCATTTATAATTTCCATATCTATTGGGGGAAATTCACCCCCGATATTTCACGTAAGTTCTTTTCTATTTTCCCTAAGTGTTGGCCAGTCTGAGAAATAAGGGAAAGAGTACAAAAGAGAGAAACTTTAAAGCTGGATGTCCGGGGGAGACATCACATGTCGGCAGGTTCCGTGACGCCCCCCAAGCCGCAAAACCAGCAAGTTTTTATTAGTGATTTTTCAAAAGGGGAGGGAGTGTACAATTAGGGTGTGGGTCACAGAGATCACATGTTTCACAAGGTAACAAAATATCACAAGGTAAATGGAGGCAGGGTGAGATCACAGGACCACAGGACCAGGGCGAAATTAAAATTGCTAATGAAGTTTCGGGCACGCATTGTCATTGATAACATCTTATCAGGAGACAGGATTTGAAAGCAGACAACCAGTCTTACCAAAATTTATTAGGCAGGAATTTCCTCATCCTAATAAGCCTGGGAGTGCTACAGGAGACTGGGGATTATTTCATCCCTTATCGACGACCATAAAAGACAGCCGTCCCCAAAGTGGCCATTTCAGAGGCCTTCCCTTAGGGACGCATTCTCTTTCTCAGGGATGTTCCTTGCTGAGAAAAAGAATTCAGCGATATTTCTCCTATTTGCTTTTGAAAGAAGAGAAATATGACTCTGTTCCGCCTGGCTCACAGGCAGCCAGAGTTTAAGGTTATCTCCCTTGTTCCCTGAACATTGCTGTTATCCTGTTCTTTTTTCAAGGTGCCCAGATTTCATATTGTTCAAACACACATGCTGTACAAACAATTTGTGCAGTTAATGCAATCATCACAGGGTCCTGAGGTGACATACATCCTCCTCAGCTTATGAAGATGATGGGATTAAGAGATTAAAGTAAAGACAGGCATAGGAAATCACAAGGGTATTGATTGGGGAAGTGATAAGTGTCCATGAAACCTTCACAATTTATGTTCAGAGATTGCAGTAAAGACGGGCATGAGAAATTATAAAAGTATTAATTTGGGGAACTAATAAATGTCCATGAAATCTTCACAATTTATGTTCTTCTGCCATGGCTTCAGCTGGTCCCTCCGTTCGGGGTCCCTGACTTCCCGCAACATGTATCCTTTCTGTGCACTCAATTTCTATCTCTGCCTTTTTATGTTAATTTTTAGATTTCCTTTCTTATCTTCCATATTTCTTCTTTGGCTTTCAGCAATGACCATTCTTTTGTACAGGACTTCTGTTGCCTTCTTAAATTTTGACAATTATATCTTAATTTCCAAAAACTTTTCATTTTTTCTATTTATCTGTTTATGAGTATTTTCTTATTTTATAGACATATTAGTTTGCTAAATTCTTGCAAGTATACTGATTGAACTTTTTAAAAGTTTTCTTTTGTTTTTTATGTTACCTTTCTTTGTTAATCTTGGTTCTTCTCTCTCATGCTATTGATTTCCCTCAGATGTCTGGTTATGTTTATCTGTTTGTTCCTGTTTTAAACAAAGAGCTCAGTTGGTATTGGAAGCTGGTATGATTTCCTCTGCAGTTACACCTGTGCCTATGATAGCCCCCTACTTTTAATGAGAGGGTTAAAAATGGAGACAATGCTGATTTCACCATCTTCCTTCAAGATATAGGAGCAGAGGATAAAGAGACAAGTTGGTGAAATCTATTTCTAAAGTAAGGAAAACATTAGGAAGTGATATGTATGGTTGCATTTTAGTCCTCTAAAGAATTGTCCTTATTTTTTCATTTCTGTGTCAGCTGTGTGGTTCTGAAGTTACCTTGGTTTGGTCTGCTTCTCTCTGGCCCCAGGCACATAGTAGGAAGCCACCACACACACACATCACTCACACTCACACACACGCTCTCTCTCTCACACACACACACACACACACACACATACACACACTGTATTGCTTTACTGGAAGGCCCTTTACACGGTTTCAATATGGGAGCAAATGCCATATCCAAACTTAGCATTAATATGCAAAGGAGGAGAAGGAAAAGCAGCCAAGGCTTTCATAGGTTGTACTCTAGTTATTGCCCTATGTAAGCTGCTTCTGCTCAGAGTACTTTTGTCAGCAGGTTTAACCTTTATCTAAGGAGCCAGTGAGAAGTTAGGAAGAAAAGCTATTATACTACAAGGAGCTTATTCTCAGTCCTAGTTATTTATTTATTATTTTATTAAATCTGATCCTATTCACTTGATATCTTCTGAAAACTCCTCAAAATTCCTGGTCTTACAAGTACCACTTGTTCATATTTATTGAAGTTGTTATGTATTCATTTCTTTTCTAATATCTTTTCTGTAATAACATGTGGGAAGCATGCATGGAGGAGACAGTAAATATGTGTGCCCTGAATGATAATGAGCCAAAACTGAGTGAGTCCTCTTTTCATACCAAACTGGTTTATCCTTCTTAACTCCATTGTTTCAATGCCTTGCCAGGTCTGAGAGGCAAAAGTCAATGGCTACTCATCAGGGTTGGTGAATGCCTGTCTTTTTTTTTTTTTTTTTTTTTTTTTTTTTTTTTTTTTTTTTTTTTTTTTTAAAAAGCCTTTTAAGTTCAGGGATACAAGTGCAGGTTTGTTTGTTACCTAGGTAAACTTGTGTCATGGGGGGTTGTTGTTCAGATTATTTAATCACCCAGGTATTAAGCCTAGTACCCATTACTTATTTTTCCTGATCCCTCCTCCCTTCTCCCACCCTCCACCCTCTGAAAGGCCCCAGTATGTATTGTTACCCTCTATGTGTCCCTGTGTTTTCATCATTTAGCTCCCACTTATAAGTGAGAATATGAAGTATGTGATTTTCTGATCCTGTGTTAGTTTGCTAAGGATAATGGCTACTAGCTCCATTTATGTCCTTGCAAAGGACATGATCTTGTTCTTTTTTATGGCCGCATAGTAGTCCATGGTGTATATGTACCACATTTTCTTCATCCAGTCTATCATTGATGGGCATTTAGGTTGATTCCGTGTCTTTGCTATTGTGACTAGTTCTACAGTGAACATATGTATGCATGTGTCTTTATAATAGAATGATTTATGTCCTTTTGGGTATATACTCAGTAATGGGGCTGCTGAGTTGAATGGTATTTCTCTCTTTAGATCTTTGTGGAATTGCCACACTGTCTTCCACAATGGTAGAACTAATTTACACTCCCATCAACCGTGTATAGGCGCTCCACAACCTTGTCAGCATCTGTTATATTTTGACTTTTTAATAACAACCATTCTGATTGGTGTGAGATGGTATCATTGTGGTTTTGATTTGCATTTCTTTAGTGATCAATGATGTTGAGCTATTTTTTATAGACTTGTTGGCCGCATATATGTCTTCTGTCGAAAATGTTCCTGTCCTTTGCCTGCTTCTTCATGGAGTTTTTTTTTTCTTGTGAATTTAAGTTATCTATAGATGCTGGATATTAGACCTTTGTCGGATGTATAGTTTGCAAAATTTTTCTCCCATTCTGTAGGTTGTCTGGTTACTCTGTTGATAGTTTCTTTTGCTGTGCAGAAGTTCTTTAGTTTAATTAGATCCCATTTGTCAATTTTTGTTTTTACTACAATTGCTTTTCATATCTTCATCATGAAATCTTTGCCCATGTCTGTCCTGAATGGTATTGCCTAGGTTGTCTTCCAGGGTTTACGTGCCTTTGTTCCTTTGTTTCTTTTCTTCTCTCTCTTCATCCCTCCCTCATTTCTTCCTTTCTTTTCTTTCTTCTTCCTTCCTTCCTCCCTTCCCACTCTTCATTTCCTCCATTCTTCATTTTTTCCTCTCCCTCCCTCCCTCCTTCCTTTCCTTCCCTTCCCTTCCTTCCTTCCTTCCTTCTTTCCTTCTCTTTTTTTTTCTTTTCTTTCTTGTCAAAACATACATTTCAACCCAGGCACTAAACAGGGTCTGGGTGTATAGCAGTGAACAAAACAAATATGGTCTTGTCCTCTCAGCTTATAATTTAGGAGATGAGGCAAATATCAACCCAACAAGTCTACAATAAATACGTATTTTCAAAGTATGCACATTCTATAAAGGAAATAAGAGTTGGGGGGCCTTGCTGGGAAGATGTCATTTGAAGGGAGCCCTGAAGGTTAAGTAGAATTTGTTCAGTGGACCAGCAAGTTTAGAAAGTTGCAACAAGGTGGAGCACAAACCTTGGAAGTCCTTGAAGTGAGAAAGAGCTTGGCATGTTGGAAGATGATAGAGAAAGCCAAGGAAGGGATTGAAGGACATGAAAAGAGAATGAGAAGCTGGGAAGAAGAGGCCTTGTAGGCCATTTGAGAATATTGAGTTTTAATTCTTTATTCAGTAGTGAGTGATTATAGAGTGTTAACCAGAGTAGTGGCATGCATGATATACATTGTTTACCAATCTGTTTAGCCGTTGTGGGGAGAATCAACTAGAAAAGGGCAAGCATGGAATTAGAGAAACTGATTAGATGTCGATTACAGAAGTGCTTTTGAGAAATAACAGTGACTAGACCTGGAGAGTCAGGAGTAAAGAGAGCGATAAATGGACTGACTCTGGAAATGTTTTGGAGATAATGTCTACAGAACATACTGATGTATTGAATGGGGGAAAAAAAAGCAATGAAGGATGAATCTTAAGTTTGGATTTACAACACCTCCATGAATGATGGTGCCATTGTCTGAATTGGTAAACTATAGGTGATTCAGGTTTGGGGTGGGGAGATTCAAATAGTCATGTGTCACTTATCAGTGGGGATATGTTCTGAGAAATGTGCTAGACTATTTCATTGTCATGTGAACACACCATAGAGTGCACTTACACAAACCTACGTGACATTGCCTACTGTACACCTAGGCTATGTGGTATAGCCTATTGCTCCTAAGCTACAAACCTACACAGTATATCGCTGTCCTGAATACTGTAGGCAACTGTGGCATAATGGTGAGTATTTGTGTATCCAAAGATATCTAAACATGGAAAAGGTCCAGTAAAACATATGGTATTCCAGTATAATCTTATAGGATTATGGTTGTATATACAGTCCACCATTGACTGAAACATCTATATGCAGCACATAAATGTATTCTGTTTTAGTCATGTTAATTTTGATGCACTTGTGAAACTTTCAAAAGAAGGCATCTTGTTGGCAAGAGAAGTCTGAGGGGACATACACATTTGTCTCCTGCCAACATACAAATGATATTTATAGCCACTGAGTGAATGAAATTGGCTAAAGAGAAAATATAGCTTTCAAACAAAAGATTAAGAATGAAGAAAAGACAATGCTTTAGGAGATGGGCAGAGATGCCAAAAGTTTCACCCACAATGGCAACTCACATTAATATAGGACTATGTGAACATAGTGAGGTTTTGTTTGTTTTAACAAACACTTGTAAAACACTTACTTTGTGCCAGGCATGACTCCAAGCACTTTGCAAATGTTAACTTGTTTATTTCTCCTAACTTTCACATAAAGGAATTATTATGATTGTTGGCCATATTTTATGAGAGGAGGCATTCGCTGGTTTAGTAACTTACTCAAGGTCGCATAGCTAGTAAGTAGCAGAATCAGGACTCAAACCCAGGCAGTCCAGCTGCAGAATTCACATTCTGAGTACTCTGCCATGATACTATTCTGAGCATCCTGTGGTCACACCTGGATTCAGTGAGACTCTCGCAATCATAAGTGAATATGTGAGATGGGAATGAAAGTACGTCTGCTCCTGTTTAGCCTTCTGGATCTTGATTCTTCCTAACGCCCACCACTTAAAGTCAATATTGCTCAAACTCATAGCTTTTAACTACAAAATAATTCTTATATATGTCATTTTATTTTATGCCTTCTGCTACCATTGTGGTTTCAGGCTTTCAGAATATTGTGATAAACCCCTACCTTGTTTTCATTTTCTTCAATCATTTTTTAGCCATTGCAACAAGACTAATCAAAGCACAACAGCATTCTATTATATCCTTGATCGAAAACCCTCACTGACCTCCCATTTCTTGTAGGGTAATGTCTACACATCTCTCCTGGTAGCCAAAGCCATCTGCAATTTGGCCTCAACTTCTAAGCTCATCAGTCACAATTCCCCAGCATGTAGCTACTGCTGTCAACCTGGACTAATTAACTCTTCCCTGGGTATGTCCTCAGCATTCTCAGCTCAGCAGCTTTGTCATGCCTCTCAGCATATTCAGATTATTTTCCTACTCTACCCCACCCTGAGGGCTCCTATACCTGCCTGTTGAAATCTGACTCATTCCACACAAGCCAGCTTTAGATTACCCGCTTTCATGGCTCCTTGATGTTTCAGCTGGAAATGATCAAATTCTATTCTGAATTCTTAAACTTTCTTTGTACTCTTTACGATAGACATCACATTATAGGAATTTGTGTGTACAGACTGTCAAGTCCTAGAGGGCAAGTAATTTGTATCTTTCCACCCGCTATACTGCCTGCACGGTGCCTGGCTAGCAGTAGGTGCTTAAAGTATTTATGTACTTGATAAGCAGATGCAAGAAATCGCTCTCAGCTGCTTCTTTCTATCTGATTAGTACCTGCAGAGCACTGCCCCCTTTGTCTTGCTTTCCAGTGGAATGATTCTGCTTCCCAGATGCATTTGTATCTTGGAGTGATTTATTACATCTTTTCCTGAAATATATACTAAAACCAAGAATGCTAAGTGACTGACTCCAAAGTTAAGCCTTTTGCAGATAGGGTGAACTCTAAACAAGACATTTTTTCCCCCAGTTTGGCTCTCAGCAAACTGCCTTTCAGATGCTTCAGCAAAATAAAACCAAAAACAAAGGTTTTTTTTATTTTTTATTTTTGTGGGTGTGGGAGATTGGATGGAGCCATTGGTGTATAGATGAGAAGCAAATCTTGAAAATTCATTTGTTTTCATCTAAATAAGACCAAATGAAACTTCTTCAGGCTTTTATTTTACTAATATAATATTGTTTCACCATAAAACATATTTTCTAACTGGAATGTTTTAAGTTGGAAAGAGTTATTTTGCAATACTTATGAACTAGATATTCTGAGTTTTCTAATCAGGGAAATAAACTCCATATATTAGGTTTTAATTTTGTAGTTTTAGTAATAAAAGCAAGATACTGAATCACATATACAGTATTAAATTTTTTATATTCTCTCATAACTATAGAAGAATAACTCTGGAAGGAAAGCTGCAAAAAATAAGCATTTATCTCTGGATGATAGTTATTGTCTTTTTGTACATTTCTACATTTTCTATTTTTAAAAATAATTTGCATGAATTACTTTTGTGTGAAACTTTTCTTAAAATTGAACTTTCATTTTGAAAGACTTAGGAAAAAGGGAGATGTTGAGAGTTTATAGTCTAAAATTTAAGACTTGTGTGAAAACCTTATAGTCTTTTAAATATCTATTTTGTTGAGATATTATTTACTTATAGTAAAATTCTTTAATTTCAAATTTACAATTTTTTGAGTTTTCACAAGTGTATACAGTGCTGTAAAAGCAGGATATGTAATATTTTTATGATCCCAAAATGTTCCCTTGTGCCTCATTGTAGTAGAGGAACTCCTCTGACCCCTTCACCCTTGGAAACCAATACAATTTTACATTTCCCAGAGGTTCATATTAACAGAACCATATGCATATAATCTTTTGTAGCATTTCTTTCCCTTAGCATGGTGCTTTTAAAGTTCATCCATGTTATATTGTTGACTGTATTAGCAGTTCATTCCTTTGTATTGCTGAATAGTGATTTATTCTATACATACATCACAATCACATATTGATGAACAGTTTGAGTTGTTTCTAGATTTTGTTTATCTGAAATAAAACTTATGAACATTCATCTGCAAAGTCCATGTACGAACATATGTTTTCATTTCTCTTGATTAAATACCTAGGAGAGGAATTGCTGCATCTATGGAAATGGCTGTGTGGTCTTTTATTTTTAGTGTGTTAAAATGGTGAATTAATGATTTGTTTTTGAATGTTGGACCAACCTTTTATTTCTGGGATGAACTGCACTTGACTATGATATATTATTCTTTAATATATTGTTGTATTCCATTTGCTAATACTTTGTTAAAGATTTTTGAACTTATGTTAAAGAGGTATATTGGTCTAAAAGTTTTTTTTCTATATAATGTGTTTGTCTGGTTTTAGTGTCAAGGTGATTCTGTGTCTGGTTTCTGAAAGGAGCTGTAAAGTGTTCCATCATCTTCTATTTTCTAGAAGATTAAATGTTTGGTAGAAAGGCATCAAGGAAACCATCTAGGCCTACACAATTTTTATAAAGATTTATAACTACTTCAATATCTTGAATTGTTATATGACTATCCAGATTATTTCTTCTACAGTAAGCTTTGGTAGAAAGTATTTTCAAGGAATTTGTCGTTTTCATGTAAGTTGTAAAATTTATTAGCATAACATTACTCATTATATCCTTTTAGTATACTTTCGGTGTCTGTAGAATCTTAGTGATAAATTCCTTCCTTCCCTTTGTACTGTTGATAATTTATACCTTTTATATATTATTTTCCTGTTCTTTTTTTTTTTACTAGAAGCTTACCAATTTTGTCAATTTCTCAAAAGAACAGTTCTTGGTTGGTGTCATGGATTTTCTTTTTTCTCTGTTTTCCATTTCATTGATTTCTTTATTATGTCTTTTTCTTTATTTTAGGTTCAGTTTTCTCTGCTCTTTCTAGTTTTTTAAGCTGAAAGCTAAAAACCTTGCATGCGTTATTTTTTAATATAAGAATTTAGTGCTAGAAATTTCCCTGTAGGTACTACATTAGCAACATCCCACAAATCTTAGTATGTGTGATTTAATTTTTATTCAGTTCGAACTATTTTCTTATTTCTCTGTAATTTTTGACCCATGAGTTATTTAAAATACACTAGTTAAGTTCCAAATATCTTAAAATTTTCCTAGGTATATTCCTATTACTCATATCTAGTTCATTTCTGTTGTGATTGTCACATGTCTTAACTTTTTAAGACTTGTTTTATGTCTCACAGTATGATCAAATTGCAAAACATGCCACGTGCACTTGAAATGAATGCATATAGTGCTGTTATTTGGTGGAGTTTTAAAATACATGTCGTTTAGGTTCCATTGGTTGAAAGTGTTTTTCAAGTCTTCCATACATTAACTGATTTTTTCATTGTTATGTCAATTATTTAATGAGGTGTGTTGAAATCTGCAATTATCCTTGTGGATTTGCATATTTCTTCTTTCAGTTCTAGCAATTTTTCTTTATTTATTTTGAAGCACTTTTATTAGCATATGGAAACCTTACAACAGTATATTTCCATTGCCCTCCTCTTAGCTCTCTGGTATTAATGTCAT
The DNA here is from genome assembly GCF_029289425.2 of Pan paniscus. NCBI lineage: Eukaryota > Metazoa > Chordata > Mammalia > Primates > Hominidae > Pan > Pan paniscus. The sequence continues at coordinate 68,240,062 of NC_073268.2, read as the reverse complement.
ATATTTTATTCCTACTCATGTTATATACTGTATTACAATTGTTATTTTCACTTTAAATCATAATTTATCTTTTGAAGAAATTAAAAATGAGAAAAATCTTTCATATTTATCCAAATATTTAACTTTTATGTTTATTCCCTTGTGTAGATCCAAATTTCCATCTATAAAGCTATCATTTCCTATACGATTTTAGTACCTCCTTAAATAGTTCTTTGAAATATTGCAGAGCTCTCGGCAATGAATATTTTTATATATTTTTTTCCGAAATGGGCTTTATTTAACCTTTATTTATCAAATGTGTTTTTACTAGATAATAAAATCTAAGTAGGTTGATGGTTGGTTTTCTGTATTTGATATTGCATCAGTTAGTTTTGTTTTGCATAGTTTTAAGTAAGTTTGCTAGCATTCTTACCTTTGTATCTCTGTATGTAATATATTTTTTAGTTTGCCCACTTCTAAGATTTTTTCTTTGTTCTGGTTTTCATTTATTTTGTTATGATGCATCTTATTGTGGTTTTATTTATGTTCAATTTTTTATGGTTCATTGAGCTTCTTGGATTTATAGGTCTTCATAAAATTTGGAAAGATTTGGCCATGATTTCTTCACAGTTGTTACCATCACCCACTTTCCAATCTCAATTCCTTCTGGGATTCTAGTTCTACATATCTTAGATTGCTTGATAGTGTTTCACAAGTTGTTGAGGTTCTGTTCAATTTTCTTCTTTATTTCTCTTTGCACTTTAAGTTTAATAGTTTCTATTGCTGTTTCTTCTAGTTCAACATCTTTTCTTCTGCAGTATTTAATCTGCTACTAATCTCATGAAGCATATTTTTTCATTTCAGATATTTAAATTTTTTATGTCTAGAAGCTCCCTTTGTGTATTTTGGAAAGCTTCCATTTCTCTAAAGAAATTCCCAGGCTGGGTGCAGTGGCTCACACCTGTAATTGCAGCACTTTGGGAGGCCGAGGTGGGTGGAGGGCTTGAGCTCAGGAGTCCGAGACCAGCCTGGGCAACATGACAAAACCCCATTTCTACAAAAAATGCAAAAATTAGTCAGGTGTGGTGGCATGCACCCATAGTCCCAGCTATTTGAGAAGCTGAGGTGGGAGGATTGCTTGAGCCCAGGAGGTTGAAGCTGCAGTGAGCAATGATCATGCAACTGTACCCCAGCATGGGCAACAGAGGGAGACCCTGTCTTAAATAAAAATAAAAAATAAATTCCCAGAAACATACAACCTCTCAAGACTAACCATGAAGAAACAGAAAATCTGAACAGACCAATAGTGAGAAAAGAGATGAAACCAGTAATCAAAAACCTCTTATCAAAGACAAACCCAGGAGCAGATGGATCATGGGTGAATTCTACCAAACATTTAAAGACGAATTAATACCAGTCCTTGTCAAACACTTTGATAAAGTTGAAGAGGACAGAATTCTCCCAAACTAATTTTACAAGGGCAGCATGACTTTCATATCAAAGCCAAATAAGAACACTAGGAGAACAGAACATTACAGGCCAATATACCTGCTGAACATAGATGCAAAAATCCTCAACAAAATACTAGCAAATTGAATTCAACAGCACATTAATAGAATCATACACCCTGATCAAGTAGGATTTATCACTGGAAAGTAAGGATGGTTTAACATACAGAAGTCAGTAAACATGATGTACCACATAACAGAATGGATTATGAAAAATATATGATTATCTCAATAGATGGGGAAAAAGCATTTGACAAAATCAACATCCTTTCATAATAAAAATTCTCAACAAATTAGGTATAGAAGAAATGTACCTCAACATAATAAAGGCCATGTACGACAAGCCCACTGCTAACATTATACACAACTGTGAAAAGCTGAAAGCTCTTTCTCTAAGATCAGAAATAAGAGAGGAATGCCCACTGTCACAACTTTTATTCAATATAGTACTGGAAGTTCTAGCCAGAGCAATTAGGAAAAAGAAATAAAAGATTCAAATCGGAAAGGAAGAAGCTAAATGGTCTCTCTCTGCAGATGACATAATCTTATTTATAGAAATGCTAAAACTCCACCAAGAAACTGTTAGAACTAATAAATTTAGTAAAGTTGCAGTATATAAAATCAACGTGCAAAAAATTTTGTTTCTGTACATTAGCAACAAAATATGCAAAAAAGAGATTAAGAAAACAATCAAATTTACACTAGCACCAAAAAGAATAAAATACTTAGGAATAAATTTAACTAAGGAGATAAAAGATCTATAGTGCAAACTGTGAGATGCTGATGGAAGAAGACACAAATAAATAGAATGATAGTCTGTGTTAATGAATTGGAAGGGTTAACGTTGTTAAAATGCTCATGCTACAAAAAGTTATCTACAGATTCAACACAATTCCAGTGGATTTTTTCACAGAAATAGAAAGACAATCCTAGATTTCACATACAACCACAAACAGCTCTGAATATCCAATGCAAAATTGCATTACAATAACAAAACTGGAAGCATCACACTTTCTGATTTCAAACTATATTACAAAGCTCTGGTAATCAAAGGAGTATAGTACTAGAATAGAAACAGACAAACAGACCAATAGAACAGACTAAGAGACCAGAAATAAACCTATGGACATAACTCAACTCATCTTTGATAAGGGTGTCAAGAATACACAACAGGAAAAGGATAGTTTCTTAAATAAATGGTGTTGGGGAAAATAGGTATTCACATGCAAAATAATGGAATTAGACCGTTGTTTTACATCATACACATAAAAAAAGTTGAAATGAATTAAGACTTAAATGTGACATTTGAAACTAATACTCCTAGAATTAAACATAGGGGGAAAGCTCCTTGATATTGGTCTTGCCAAAGATTTTTTTAATATGACATCAAAAGCACAGGCAACACAAACAAGAATAAACAAGTTGGACTACATAAAACTAAAATTTTCTGAACAACAAAGAAAAAAAATCAAGATGAAAAGGCAAACTATAGAATGGGAGAAAATATTTGCAAATTATACATCTGATAAATGGTTAATATCTAAAATATATAAGAAACTTATACAATTCAATAGCAACCAACCCAAACAAAAAAAACCCTAATTTAAAATTGTGCAAATGATCTAGATAAATGTTTTTTTTAAAAAAGGCATACAATTGACCAGCAGATACATGAAAAGGCATTTAACATCATTAATCATAAGAGAAATGCAAATTAAAACCACAACAAGGCATCACTTCATACCTGTTAGGATGGCTATTATGAAAAAGACAAGAGATAACAAACGTTGGTGAGGATGAGAAGAAAAGTGAACCCTTATACACTGTTGATGGAAATGTACATTGGTACAGCCAATATGGAAACAGTATGGATATTCCTCAAAAAACTTTAAAATTGAACTACTATATGATCGTGCTGTCTCACTTCTGGGTATATACCCAAAGGAAATGACATCAGTATCTCTAAGATGCCAGCAGTGTCGTGTTCATTGGAGCACTATCCATTATAGCCAAGAGATGGAAACAATCTAAGTGTTCATCGATGGATGAATGGATAAAGAAAATGTGATTTTCTCACAGACACACACAGAGGAATATTATTTAGTTGTAAAAAAGAAGAAAATCCTGTCACTTGCCACGACATGAATGAACCTGGAGGACATTATATAAGATGAAACAAGCCAGACATAGAAAGACAAGTACTATATGATCTCACTTATATGTGAAATAAAAAATTAGAACTCATAGAAGCAGAGGGTAAAATGGTGATTGTCAGAGCCTGGAGAAGGGAAAAGAGCAGAGCACAGTGAAAATGGGAGATGTTCGTCAAAGAGTACAGACTTTCATTACAAGATGAATAAGTATTGAGTATCTAATGTACAGCATGGTGACTATACTTAATATCATATTGTATACTTTAATTCACAAAAGGAGTAGATCTTGTGTTATCACCACACATTCACACAAAAGGTAATTATGTGAGACAATAGATGTGTTTATCAATTTGATGGTAATCATTTCACAATGTACACATGTATCAAATCATCATGTTGTGTGCCTTAAATATATACAATTTTTATTTGTCAATTATACCTTAATAAAGCTGGGGAGTAAAAAGCTTCCATTTATCTTCTAATCATGCTCATGCTTTTGTCTACTTCCTGAACATATGGAAAATCATGATAATAGCAATCTCAATGTTTCTGTCTGCTAATTGTATCATTTGTGTTGTTTCTGCTTTTGTTGCCATTGATTGGTTTTTCTCCTGGGCACAGGTTATCTTTTCTTGCTTCTTTCTATGTCTTGCCATTTTGAATTGATGGTAGATATTGTGAATTTTACTTTTTGGGTTGCTGGATTTTGTCATATTCCTTTTCTAGTGTTGGATTTTCTTCTAGTATGCAGTTAAGGTTACTTGGAATCTCTTGTAGCCTTGGAAGCTTTGCTTCATTAGAGTAGTTCCAGAAATCATTCTAAGGCTAATTTAGCTCCTCTACCAAGACCATGACCTTTCATGGGTTCTACCTGATGTTGTGTGTATTATTTACCTGTGTATTGCCCCTTTACCTGTTGGGAATACAAACTCTTCCCAGCCCTTTGTGACCTTCAGAAATTGTTGTGATTACCTCTTTTCAGTTTTCTCCCCTGGCTTTGGGTATTCTTCTCTCCAGCATGCTAACATTCACCCTCAGCCAAAGACTCAAAAAGACCCATCTGCACATTTCTGGCAGTCCATCTCGGAATAGTTCCTTCCTCTTCAGTAACTTGCACCATGATTTCTAGCTGCCTTGGTCTCTCCAAACTCTGAACTCTGTCCCCTCCACTCAGTGAGGCTACTGGATTCGGTTTGGGTTCTCCCTCTCTGTGCTTTGATCTGGAAACATTTTTTTCAGATGATGCTCTGGGCCATTTATAAGGGTCATCTTGTTGGTTTCTCTTCTTTCAGGGATCATTGTCCTGCATAGCCTGCTGTCCAATGTCTGAAAACCACTTTTTATGTATCTATACTAATTATCTAATTGTTTAAGGCATGAGGGTAATCTCATCCCTGTCATTCCATGGTGGTCCGAAATGAAAGTTTCTTTAATGATTCTCTATTTGAAGACCTACATTCAACATCTCTAGAATGCAGAGAAGGCTTTCAAGGAAAAACAGAAAGCAAATTGCTATCATAGAAAAGGATATGAGGGTCCTAATACCTGTAATCAAAATGATACCACTAGTGGAAAACAAACATGAGCACTCATAAATAGAGCAGATACCTGATATCAGGGTTCCATGTTTACAGATGAAGATGAGAGCCCATGTCTTTCCTCCAGGGGAGATGGTGGTTTTTCTGTTATTGATTTTGAAAGTGACTTGAGAATGACTCCAAAAAAAAAAAAAAAGAAAGGAAAAAGGGGATCTTAATTTTATAAAGAATATTTGTTACTTCCCAGCTATATCATCTCCAACTGATAGCCATTTGCCCTCTCCTTACACACATTGTATGTCTAGTCAGTGTCACCTTCTGAGAAGACCTGTTCTAACTCAGGATTGCTTGATCCTTTGGAATCTTCTCTGTACCATTTAATCAAATATCTCTTCCTCCTGTTTATCTGCTGTGTCCTCCTGAATAACATAGAATGTACTGTATTATATATTAATAATTGACGACCATTATGAGGTCTCTCTTAAATCGTCTTTTATCTGAATTACAATCCTCTGTCGTCTTATAGAGAACGTGACTTTCAGACCCTCTTAATGTACTACCCATTATTCTTTGGACAAACTCTAATGTGTTACTTTTACACTTAGCATATGATTAAAAGAAATGAATATTCTAACTTAAATATAAGGTGAATGAGTCAATTACTTCCCATGACAAAGAAATTGATTTCTATTAATGCAGCTTAAGGTGGTATGAACTTTTTTCAAATGTGTAGAGATTTAATTTCTAGGTCTATCTGGAACTAAAGGTAATTTAAAACCCATTTATTTTCTACCCAAATGATATATGGGTAGCAGAGATGATCACAGGGAGCCCATTGGTTCAGCCATCTGTCTGGGCTTTGGATAGAGATTCCTGCTGGTTTCAGATCACTTTAAAAAAAATCAATGTAACTTTCATTCCCTGAATTAAAGCCAGGGCCTGCTGTTTAAGATGATCTCTTCTCCCCTGAAATTTTCTATCAGCTTCTAGCTGACAAAAGGTGCTGTGTGGAATGGAAGTATTTTTTTAATCCCTGTCAACAGCGAGAATAGGAACTTAATCTAATATTTAGAGGAAAAAGTTACTCATCCTGGATTTCAGTGCTACAATAATAATACTCATAGAGAAATTTGTCTAATACGTATTTACTTTCTTGGAATCATATCAAGAACAAGAAAATAAAGATATTCTCAGATTCCTAAGAACCAAATTGTCAAGATGGGGGAGAATTAATCTACATTTCCCTTATCACAGGAATTTCAGAAGAGTAAATAATTATAAAATGAATGAGTTGGGAAAAATTTTAGAAATCATTTAATTCCATTCTCTCACTTTACAGGTAAAGAAAGTGAGGCCAAGAGAAATAACAGGCCTTCTGACCCCTAGTCAAAATTTCTATGACACTATTTGAAATACTTCTTGAAATATACCATGTTATTAAAATAATTCGAAACAGGACTCAGAGAAACACCAAGTCTTAATTGCAATCATATTTTGATGATTAAGGCAAAAAGGAAAGGATAAGCAAAAAATTGGCAAGAGAAATGTTTAAAGAGTGTAGAGCAGGAAGTCAGGAGTCCTATAATTTATTGTCTCTTAGGTACAGAGAGTTGTTCCAGTTTTGCAAAATGCCTGCAAAATACATTGTCTTACTTGCTTCTCATCACAATTGTGTGAGGCAACTAGATGAGACAGATCTGATTTCTCCCCTTTATAAATCCATTTTTTATACACGTATCTGTTCTTGCCTCAGCAGTACAGATGCCATTTACTAGATCAGTTAATGGATGCCAAGTCTCTATTTACATCTTGTTTTAATGTTTAATTCAGTTTAGTCTTCTGTATTCTAATTCCAAAAAGCAACATGGTATCAGAATACTGAAGTATTGTAAGAATCATATTCAATTTTGTACTGACACAAGCTGCTCTATTTGGGCAAAAATTGGTAGCCTCTCCAAGCTTCTGTGCACTCATTCTTGAAATGGGAACGATAACAGTATTTTAAAGTTTATGTGACAATAAAATTACTTTTGACAAGTGTGCCTAGTAGATACCTGGTTACTTTCCTCTTCTTCGTAAGCCGTCCCCTCTCCCACATCCTCTCTGTAAACTTCAGTTCTCTGTATCCCACTCAGTTGTTCAGTTTATGTGCATAACTTCTGAATTAATTTTCTTTTGCTTGTCCTGAATTATTTAGAAATGCATTTTAAGCATGATACCTGTTTCCTCCACCCTTTCAATACTGTTTATTGACTGCCTTCTGTATACCAGGCACTTGGATACAACGAAACAATTGGATAGAATACAGACCAACAGAGAGGGAGTAGTTTTTCACCTTGAGGAATTGAGGAGGTAAATAAAAGAAGTGTAGGTTGTGAAAAAAAATGCTATAAAGAGTTTTGGGCCAGAGGATAGTAGTAGGTGGGCAAGATAATGAGGGTCTGGTATGGAACAAGAATCAAGCTTTAAGGTATGAGAGAATTATTTCCTTATTTTTGGAAAAGTTAAGGGAATTCTTCACTGAGGGAGCAGGATGACCAAAGGCACAGAGGCTAGAAAAGTCATGGTGTGTATTGGGAAAATACAGACTCTGCATAGTTAAGACAATCTTCATAAAAATGTCTGAGGAGTTGAGGCTGGGCTAGTGTCATCTGGGGATCACAGAGGGCTTGGAATGTCCTTGGGGAGAGGGTGAGAGTAAAGCTTTCAAATCTTTATTCTTGAGGTTTTTAGGAGGAGGGTATTTTGTTCGTCATGGGGAGAAAAATTGCTCTTTGACTTAATTTCTGCTTATCCCCTTTTACCTTATATGCAAATATATATTTCTTTATGAAATGTACACAATGCATTCCACCAGTATAAAGCAGAGGTCTAAATTGCCTCTCCTGGTTCTAAATCCAGGTGTTACTCACTGATCTTTATCTTGCTCGATCTCTGGAGTATTCTATATTGTTGACTGCAACTCCTCCTTAAAATTATTCTCTCTTAGCTACTTGGATGCTGTCTCATGATTCTTCTTTTCTACTTCTTTTCTACTTCTCAATGCTGACTTTTTAAGCATTGGTGTGAACTCTCTTCTCCCTACATAATATTGCAGGGTGATATTTCACTTCCATCTATTCAACTGCCAACCCAGGGATTTCGAATTTGGGTAGCCAAGATCTTTCTTTTGAGTTCCAGACATTTCCATTTCGATACCCCACTGATTTCCAAAATTGACCTCATCATCTTTTCTTCAAAATCTTTTCCCAATTCTTGGTTACCACATCACTTGTCTTAATCATTCTCTCCTCCTTCAATTATAATGGATACCTTAGCATGCCACTCTTCTGCCACTCTCTGCTCACTGCCCTCCCTGAGTCAGGCAGGGACTAGAGTCCTTCATTTTCTGGCCTTGCCCGCCTCAGTAGCTCCACCTGCACCTCATACTCTAGTTCATTAATGACTGTGAATGTATCATGCTCTGATACATCACTGGCTATAATAATAACACTAATAACAATTGCCCATATTTATTAAGGACTAATTGTGTTTCAGGCACTAGGCCAAAACACTATACATTCATTATCTTATGTAATTCACACATCAACCCTAGGTGGTCAGTTCTTTTATTATCCCTATGTTTGGAAGAAGACACTGAGGTTTTCAGGTTAAATAACTGACCCAGGCTAGTAAGTGTCAGAGCCGGAATTCCTACTGTGAAGCATGATGCCATGTTGCTTCTCTTATGCCTTACACAATCTGTTCCCTTTACCTGGAATTTCCTCCCCTCACCTGCCTATTTTTCCTGTTTGATGACTATTTATTCTTCAAGATACTCCAGGTGGCCCCTCCTTCAAGAAACCAGGTAATTCTCTGGGGTCCCAATGTTTCCTATGCTCCCAGGAGTCTTACATACTGTATCATCTATTATCTCATTTCTTCTACTAGACTGCAAGCCTCTAGAAGGCAAGGACCATGTCACATTTATCTTTATATACCCAGAGCCTAGCACTGCACCCAGGATACAGTTGTAACTTTATATGTTATTTTAAAATAAACAAGATTTCGAATGAAGCCTAAATTCTTTTACTTGCTGTCTGATCTCACTTAACAAAATTGGATCAATTCTATTCATTGATCCAGTTTGGCCTCATTCTATTCATGTATAAAATGAGAAAGTTACATTATAACGGTGGACACCCCCACATGTGGCCCCTGGACCAGCAGCATCAACATCCTCTGGGAACTCGTGGGAAATGCAAATTCTCAGGCCCCACCCCTACAGAATCAGAAAATCTGGGGGTGGGGCCCGCCAATCTGTGTTTCACTAGCTCTCCAGGTGATTCTGATGCATAGAATATTTGAGAACCCCTAGACAAGGTGTTGGCCAACTACAGCCTGAGAGTCCATGAGCCAAATCCTACCCAAGGCCTGTTTTTCTATGGAAAAGTTTTGTCAACTTCTGTACTAAATGCTAGTGAAGCAGGATACTTCCCTGACCCCTTCATGGGACTCACAACAGGAATGCCTCATTTACCCAGCCCACCACCCTCAACTCCTCGTGGGAGAGAGTGCATGAGCAAACAAGGCAGGAACTGGAGTGCATGAGTGTTGGAACTGACTGGCCACATCGGCACCAGCAGGAGTGAACTCCATGTGGGCCCCACGGCAGCATCCAGCTAGGGGTGCCTGTGACCCCTGAAGCCCCAGATGATGTGTTACAGTGCTTTTTTAGCACTGCCGTATGTGGATGGCTTAAATGTTAACAGCTCAGTGAGTCTTTTGTTTTTTTGTGTGAGGCAGCTGCCCTCTGCCAGCGAGGGCAAAGGGCCAGTGTGACAGCTTTTTGTATCTACACTCATGGCTCTTGGGCTCTTGTACAGCATCCAGGAAAAGTGAGGTCACACAAATTGAAGAATGGTAAATGCAGGAGATTTTATTGCCAATGAAAGTGGCTCTCATTGGGAAGGGGAGCTGAAAAGGGGACGGATGAGAGGGTAGGTAATCTTCCCTTGAAGTCTAGCCATCTCTGGCCAGATTATTCTCTGAAGTTACTCCATCAAGCCATCCCTCTGAAGTCAAGCTGCTGCTCTCTGACATCCAGCTGCTCCTCCTCTCTGCTGGCTGACTCTGGGGTCTTTATAGGCACAGGATGAGGCATGGTGGGGCCGTGGGTGGTTTATGAAAAGGAAACATTCAAGTGGAAAAACAGTGATAGAATTTCTCACTTTGGGCTGTTGTTTCAGGCTTTTCAGCTTGAAGGTGGGGCTTCACCAGAGACTCACCCTTTTCTGGCTAGAATTTCTCTGCCTCCTGTCCCTATCAGTAGGATCACCAAGGAGCCTTCCAGTTATACAGTTCTTTTGTTGTGAGCCCAGTGTGATATCTCTGATTGTTTCTACCTTGTAATCAAAGTTAATTCTACTCCCCTAACCTTAGTTTCCTTGTCATGAAAAATGAGATTGAAGTAAGGTTATCATCACCCATCCCAGCTCTCCTGTCCTCTACCTACTTGAGCTGTGCACTACATTGTTTATTTTTATTTCACCATCACTTATTTATTCCTGTAGTCTCTAAGAGCTTTCAAATACTAACTCATTTAGTCATTGTAGCACTGTTATTAGCCATATCTTATAGGAAAGGAGTTGACACTTGGAGAGGTAAAATCATTCTCCCAAGGTGTCACGCACTGGTGAAGTGGTTGAGCTGGACTGGATTGGACTCAGACAGCTTGGCTTCAGATCCCTACTAATCTCCCCATAAAATAGAGGGGACTCCTATGTAACCATCCCCCAGCTCTATCAGATCTAAAAACCTGCCAATTTGTGTCACATTTCCCTCTTCTCTTTTAAGAAATAAAGATACAATCACAGTTAAAGGCAACTATGTACATCTTAATTGATTCTCTTCTTTACTTTTCTACCTAGATCAAACCACTGTCCAAGACTCTATATTTGCATTCTCACACAAGCTTTAAAAAACTTTGAGATATAATGGACATAGGCTGTACATATTTAATATATACAACTTCATGAGTTTAGAGATAAATACACATTCATGAAACCATCACCACAATCTATGCCATAAACCTATCACCTCCAGAAGTTTCTTTCTGCTCTCTTTATTATTTCTACTATTTTGTGTGTGATAAGAAAATTTTACATAAGATCTACTCTCTTAGCAAATATTTAAGTATACAATACAATACTGTTAACTATAGGCACTATCCTGTACTGTAGATTTCTAGGACTTGTATATTCCAAGTGCGGATAAAGTGCTTTGTTCCCTTGACTAATACCTCCTCACTTACCCCTTCCTGAATTTTTGTCAACCACCATTTCACTCTGCTTCTATGAGTTTGACTAGTTTAGATTTCACATATAAGTGATATCACACAATATTTGTATTTTTGTATCTGGCTTGTTTCACTTAGCATAATGTCTTCTAGGATCATTCATGTTGTGGCAAATGGCAGGATTTTCTTCTTTTTAAAAGATGAATAATCTCTTAGGAGTGCAAACCCTATTGTATATAATTGATCGAAAGAGATATTTTCACTTGCATGTTCATTGCAGCATTATGTACAGTAGCCATGCAAGCCTTTTAATGTATACATTAAACAGTTTGTAGTACTATTTCCATGCTGTTAATCTTTATTGTTATGGTATCTTATAGAACATATCTTTCTGTAGCTTGTTTTCTTTTTCCACTTAATATGTTTGTTGAGACTTATTTATTTAGATAGATCCATTGGGTTTTAGTTCATTTAACTGCTGAATAGTACCCTATTAAATGGATTTACTACAATTTATTTTTCCATTCTGCACTTCATGAAAACTTATTTCTAATTTTTTGCTATGATAAACAATATGCAATGAACGTTCTTTTGTATTCTTGGATACACATGTGGGTTTATATCAGGAATTTGACTTCTGGATTATAGGGCATATGCATCTTCAATTTTATTAGACACTTCGGTGGTATTCTCCAAATTAGTTCTACCTATACATGGAGTATTAACCTATGTCTTTATCAGTACTTGGCATTGTCAGTCTTTTGTATTTTTTCAACGTGAAGGGGAAAAATGAAATCTTCTAATTGTTTTCTCTGGCTTCAAATTGGTATGAGCCACAGTATCCAATTTTACTACTCCATATCTTTGTCCTTCCTCTTTCATTTTGTATGAAACATTCTTCTGATTCTCCACTTAACAACATCTATTTTTCCTTCATGACCCAACGCAAAAATTTCTCTGAAACCTCTGGTGGCCCACCTTCCTCCAAATCCATGTTGTAGTTGGAGTCATTGCCAACCACTTAATAAGCCAAATATCTTAGTTCTCTTGACTCATGCCTTGATGTATACTTCAATTAGGGTTCTCCTTTGTGTTTCAAGACATTTAGATCCTAATTAGGATAATGTTTTTGTCAGTTGTCCTTGCAGAATTATTGATGCTCCCCTTTCATTCTCAAATGTCACGCTGTTTGAATAATGAATCAATGCTGACCCTTATAGGCTTTATTGGAGTATATTGACATCCCATGTTGGCCCATTTTTCTCCCTGGCAAATCTGAGATCTCTTAGACCAGTGATATTTTCAACGTGCCTGACTTCCAATATTTGCTCAATAAATGTTTGCTTCTAGCCAGCCACTCCTTTGTCAGGCAGAAGGAAGGTTTCCAGTCATATTTTATTCTCTTTTCATGGGGCCTGACTTGGCCCAAACCCAACTTCTCCTTGCCAGAGAGAAGTGTAAAGAATGCTTTCTCTGCAGAGGCATAGCCCATTTTCTTATGAGCAACCGGCCAAGAGGAAGGTACCATGAAGACAGTAACTAAAGGAAAATAAAGAGGCTGCTTTCTAATTTTACTTCAAGCTTTATTTAAGAGTGAAGTTTCATGAGATAATTAGATTAAGTCAGAGTGTTTCCAGCATGCAAAAAGAGGTACAAAGCCTTATGGATTACAGTTATTCAGAAAGCTATCAAGCAGACCAATGCATAAAAGGAATTGCTCTTCAAGGAAGATTCCTTGCAGAATGAAAATAATAATAATAATAATAAAGTGATATTGATATCCTTTGGTTGCCTTGGAAATACTAGTTCATCTGCTCCTGTAAGGTATTATGGTTCATCCCACTATATTAGGTTTAACAGAAAATCACATAACCAGCTATATTTTTAACCATGTCTGGGATTTAAAGCATTCACTGGGCTGTAGTGATAGTGGGTAAGCATAGAATTATGCATTTTAGTTTGTGCATTGATATGACCTCTCTGTTGGGTTGAGAGGGCAGAAAAGCCAGTGCTTTTAACTTACTCGATTTTTATTTGTGTGTATTAGAGATCTTTACTGTGCTCATGGCAGCTCTTGTATTTTTTCAGAGTGCTTTCAATTTCAAATTTTGGTCCCTCTGTTAAAATTCTGTATTGCCCTAAATATGTGGTCATGTTAACTATATCTCAAAACTTTCAGGGAAACCAGACATTCTCAATTTCTAATTTTTATCAACTGTATCTTTTTTTCATCATTTGATTTATCAATTGAGCAACTTATTGTAAAAGGGAAATTTGGGGGAATGGGAGAAGATATTAGCATTAATTAAACACATGGCATCACCAAAGAACTGTGTGAAGAACTCTTTACTTATTATTGTCTTTAATCCTTGAGATCTTAGAAACCCTTGATATTTTTAAAAAATATTTTGGGAAACTCTACTAGAAAATGATAGAGCTTTATATGAATCCTTTACATGAACAGTCACAGAATCCCATGTTATTCCTATTATACAGTGGTGAATTGGTGAACACTACCTATAATTTAAAAGTGTCAAAATTCACAAGATTGGGTGCAGGTAAGTAAATGTGTTTGTGCTTTACCCGTTGGAGAGTTGGAGTCACAGCCAGGCACAGTGGCTCACACCTGTAATCCCAGCACTTTGGGAGGCCGAGGTGGGTGGATCACTTGAGGTCAGGAGTTTAAGACCAGCCTGGCTAACAATGCAAAACCCCATCTCTACTAAAAATACAAAAATTCGCCAGGCATGGTGGTGCATGCCTGTAGTCTCAGCTACTTGGGAGGCTGAGGCATGAGAATTGCTTGAACCCAGGAGGCGGAGGTAGCAGTGAGCTGAGATCATGCCACTGCACTCCAGCCTGCACGAGAGTGAGACTCCATCTCAAAAAAAAAAAAAAAAAAAAAAAGAGTTGAAGTCATTGCCAACCACTTAATAAGCCAAATATCTTATTTTTCTTGACTTATGCCTTGATGTATACCTCTATTAGGGTTCTCCAGAGAGGCAGAATCAATAAAATATGTATGGATAAATGAGAAGAGATTTATTAAAAGCATTGGCTCATGTGATTATCAAGGCTGAGAAGTCCCATGACATCCTCAAGCTGGAGACCCTGGGATGCCAGTAGCGTGGCTCAGTCCAAGACTGAAGGCCTTAGATCTAAGGAAGCTTATGGCAATCCCCATTCCATGACCAAAGACCTGAGAGCCTCAGGTGGGGAAAGGGGTTGCTGCTATAAATTCTGGAGCCCAAAGGCTGGGAGCCTGAAGTTTTTGTCCAAGAACAAGAGAGGAAGAGTGTATCCCAGTTTGAGCAGATAGATTGACACATTCGCCTTTTCTGGACTTGGAAGAATGAATGGTGCCTCCTCATATCAAAGGCAGATCTTCCCCACCTATTTTACTCAGACCCACATGCTAATCTCCTTGGAAAAACCCCTCACAGACACCTAAAAATAATGCTTTACCAAGTTTCTAGGTATTGCTTATTCCAGTGAAGTTGAAACCTAAAATTAACCATCACAGTACCCAAGGACTGCATATTTAGAGCAGAGATGGAAATGGAATCCCATTTGTGCCTCCTGTGCTTCCATTTATGTGGGATTCTTCAATTCCCACAGGACTAAAGCAAGTTTCCTTTGTCAGCCTGAACATCCCTGTCCCGCCTCCTCCTCTCCATGGGTGCTGCTTCTGGGTACACACTCTTTCTCCCTTTCGTCCATTGATATTATCCCACTGTTTTGCAACTCATCGTTAAGAGAGAAAGGTCAACAGGCCCTACGGCATGATCTTTAAAAGGCTGATAAGGTCAAGATAAATGCATCCTCTTAAATCTGTTTTTAAAGGCCAGAACCATTCATGCATTTCTAGGAGAGGATAATGACATCAAAATTATTACCAGGAGCCAGTCCCTGTGATCATCAGGGGCAGCCAGGATTTACTGCTCAGCTGGACAGAAGCCTTTGCTACTACACGCCTATGTTTCTTCCCTGGTGGACTCAATTTTAGGGTATGAAGAGCAAAGTCATTCTCTCTGCACTCTGCAGCAAAGCAGTATGCGCTCTACAGAAATGAACAGATGCCCTCACTTGACGTAAAAAGTCTTATAAAAATCTTTCTCTCTTAAAGTATAAATACACAGTGTGTGAGATGTATACATATGTATTATAATACAATAAATTATAGAGTAGATCCACTTTTTAGTTCAGTTACATAGCTTTTTTCATACTTGGATTTGAAATGAAACATATGGCTAAGGAGTTATAAGTTTCTTAGAATATTTGTGATCAAGGTTCAATGGCTCACATGCTTCTTAATTTCTTTTCTTTTCTTGAGAGAGTCAAGCTCGAGGTGACTGTGAAAGTCACTGAATGACTGAATCAGGTACCACTATTGGCCAAACATCCTGACAGGCACTTTATGTCTCGCTGATCTTCCACAACAGTGATGGAGATGGAAATCTTTGGTGTTTTACAGATGAGAAACAGCAGAGGCCTTGAGAAGTTGAGCAACCTTCCTAAGCCTGTTGTGGGGTGGTGGGGTTGGGGGTGAGGGCGGGTGTGGTTTAACTCCAAGACCTGCGCTCTATTAATACACACCTGCTTCAATCTGAACAGGATTATTCAAGGTTCAGAAACATGGTGCTCTATCTAAATCAGTGTGTTTGCTCTAGAATCAGGAAGAGCACTCAAAAGTTGTGGGAATATGATTGGGCTTGTTGACAAAAGCGTGTTTTGATACCATCTCTTGAAAACTTAAATTTGAGATGATAATTTTTCATCTCCTATGATGATCTACCTAAATCAGGCAAGAGGGGGTCCAGGAGATCTAGGTGGGTTCCTTCTTGGGTTATAGAGAAGGTATGAGAGAAGGCAAGATCTAAGAGGAACTTCAGCAATGAATAAACATAAATGGGCTCAATTAAGTTATAGAATGAATTTATCATTTAAAACTGAAGATGTTCACTGTTTACTAGTGAAAAACAGACCTTGACATATTTGGGCTATGATAGCACCCTCAAAGGAATTATCCAGTAGTTTTAGATAAGATTACTGAACAGGTTGAGGGACAGGAATAATGTTGGAAAGGGAATGTAATGCCAGAAAAATACATTCTCCAGGCCACAAGTTGGGAAGAGTTTTAGTGTAAGCTATGTGGGAAAAGGTAAAAATTGAAATGTAAAAGTTAGTGTTAGCTTCTTCATGGCCCTAAAAGTCCTATCATCACAGCAGAAGCTTTGTGGGCACTCTAAGAGTCAACAATTTTGTGGGTTTGCATTAGAGAAGTGGACAGTATGTCTAAATCAAGATGATGGCCCCACTGCTTTTGACCAGCACTGGCCCTTTGCAATACACTGGCTCATAGCTAAGTATGGCTCCCTTCTTATTTTGTCCACACCCAGGTATTATTTTTAGTTGCTTTTCCAGAGCAACGACCTCCAATATTTGCAAGTGATGCAACTGGCTGGTAGAATCTTCTCTTGGGAGGGCTCCACAGCCAAAATCTCAAATGGTTGTGTAGAAACTTCAGTCATACCTCACTTCATGCCAGATCAGTACCTTTAAAAGGTTTTCAGTAAATCATTATTTTACAATTCCAATTTCACTGAAATGCCACAAAGCATGAAGTGTTTTGAAGTTTTTTAATAAGGAAAACTAGAATAGTTTTGTGAAAGATAGCTATATGTATAGATCCTTGATTGGTATACTTTTTCTATTAATTGGATTTGCATAGAATAGGTTTGTTTAAAAATGAGAACACACTTGTAGTCAGTTTCACTATTGGGAAATACTGATTTCATATCTATGTCTCCTTGCTAAAAAATTGAGAGGTGTAAGAATTTGGCCAAATGTAACTCTGCAGCCTCTGCATTTTGTTAATAACATCACAGTACCTCATGTGGTTTTTAACACCATCATTAAGAGGAGCTCATTTGGTTCTCACCTTTATTATCTCATTTATCTTACTATCCCTGGGAGGCATGGACTCAGATATTGCTGCTTGTATTTACAGAGAGGAAACTGAGAGGTCAGCCAATATAAAGTGATGGTCAGCAAGATGGCTTTAGAGAGAACTCACCTCAGCCAAAAGCAGTCCAGCCTACCAGTGTTGAAAGTAGGATCCCAGAAGCTCTTGACACAAGGGTTCAAGGGAAGGGAGATTCTGTCAAATGACTGTCTCTGTCTCCTACTTGTTTCTCTCTACCACTTATTAGATACACTGTGTCACTGTGGACAAATTACTCAACTGTGACTCACAGCTTTCTCATCTGAAAAATGCAAAGCATTGTATCTGCCTCACTTCTGGAAAGAGATTCTTTCCTAAGAAAAATTAGCTCTGATTCTGAGTAGGGGTGAGGGGAAAAAAGTGAATGAGGGTCTGCAAAAGGGAATGAGGTCTCCTGAACATGGCTTCTGTAAGAAGAGTTGCATAGTCACTGCTTCAGCCTCAGGGCTTCCTTCTTTCCTACACTATATAGATTTTTAAAATGTAACTTCTATGTGCATGTCGTCTTTCCCCAATTTTAGATCCTAGACTCCCAGAGTACCCAGCTGGGGCAGACTTCAGATAATTATAGTTCAAACTCCTCTTATTATAGATGAGAAAACTGAGAACCGATGAGGGGATTCCAAGAAGAAAGCCGGTCTGTTGCATTTCCTTTCCTCTAGGAGAGGGGTCTCCAACACCCCCACCCTCTACCCCCATACCAGTCAGAGGCCTGTTAGGAACTGGGCCGCACAGCAGGAAGTGAGCAGCAACAGGTGAGTGAGGGAAGCTTCATCTGCATTTACAGCCACTCCCCATGACTCACATTACCACCTGAGTTCTGGCTCCTGTTGATCAGTAGCTGCATTAGATTCTCATAGGAGGTCAAACCCTATTGTGAACTGCACATGTGAGGGATCTAGGTTGCATGCTCCTTATGATAATCTAATGCCTGATGACCTGTCACTATCTCCCATCGCCCCTAGATGGGACCATCTAGTTCCAGGAAAACAAACTCAGGACTCCCATTGATTCTACATTATGGTGAGGTTGTATAATTATTTAAATATTACAATGTAATAATAGAAATCAAGCACACAATAAATGTGATACGCTTGAATCATCCTGAAACCTTTGCCCCAACCCCCACCCCAGGTCCACAGAAATATTGTCTTCCACAAAACTGGTTCCTCGTGCCAGAAATGTTGATGATATGGTTTGGCTGTGTCCCCACCCAAATCTCCTATTGAATTGTAGTTCCCATAATCCCCATATGTTGTGGGAAGGAGCCCATGAGAGGTAATTGAATCATAGGGGTCGTTACCCCCATGCTGCTGTTCTCGTTATAGTGAGCTCTCTTGAAATCTCAGGGTTTTATAAAGGGCTTTTCCCCCTCTTGTTTGGCACTTCTCCTTGTTGCTACCACATGAAGAAGGATCTGTTTGCTTCCCCTTCCGCCATGATTGTTAGTTTTCTGAGGCCTCCCCAGCCATGCTAAACTATGACGCAACGAAACCTCTTTCCTTTATAAATTACCCAGTCCTGGGTATGTCTTTATTAGCAGCATGAGAACAGACCAATACAGTCGGGAACCGCTGCTCTAGGACGTTTTCTCCCATCATCTGCCTCTGTTTTTGAAAACTCTAGGTCTCTGGGAGGATTAAACTAGAAAAAAAGGGACATAGTAGATGCTGTTGAGTAGAGAACCATGGGAGTTGTATGAGAGAGGAAAGTGAGATTCCTCAAGTCTGGAAAGACAGTGGTGGTTCAGAGGAGACTTTGAGGCTTACATAATTTTACTCTAGTGCACATTTATTGCACAACTCACTTTGATGAAGAATCCTCAGCTGCATGGGGCCCCTAACCCATGTCACTCTGTTCCACCTCAGTGGAAGACCCTTTGGCTTTCTTAGACAATTTCCTCTGTCTTCACTGGGACAAGTTTACTTATGAATGGGAGCCCATATTTGCTAGAATCTTAACCTCAGCCAGATTAGGGGAAAAGTGTTATTCTTCTCTCAATTTAAAAGATATTTTCCTTCTGTGTGTACATGTATGTGTACACACAGATATATATATTTATATGTAATATACACATTATATATACATATATACTATGTGTATATATATATATATTTCTATGTTTGTATATTTCTTTGTACATAAAAAAGCATAGAAGTACATCCTGGACAAGTTTATTTCCTCAGCCTTTCCCATATGGGTTCCATCTCTTCCCTGTCACCATCAATTCTGTCTTTATCTACAGCTTGAAAAGTAATCATCAAATCCATTTGTATCAACAAAGTTGCCTATCACTTGCTGAAAAGGCTGGTATTTTATGCATGTTTTACTTCTCTACAATCAAAAATATCTTAAGTTAAATGAAGACAGAAAAGGCATTCATGAATAGAAATGGCAGTGTCCTGATTTTATCATTTTCTATCTAGGTGCTTTACCCATTTGGTTGAAGTGGCACTTAGATTTTTTTTTAATTATTCCCTTCTAAAAATGCAGTGAATTTGAAGCAAAAAATCCATCTAGTCCTATGTGAATGAACCTTGGGAAAATTGCTTTCTATTATCAATATTTTCCAGCAAGAGCCACAATGAGGAATGTGTCTCTTCTGAAGTATGTGCTGTTTCTCCTTGGAGTCCTTGCTTATTAATCATCCTGAAACTCTGAGCTATATAAACTAGTGTGAAGTCCTTCTTCAAGCTCTATGACAATAAGTTAGCTTTATTCTCTCCTTGACATTACTTGTATGAGGGAAAGTAGAGTAGAACCCAGGTGGAGGCATGTCCTATGTCACAGAGACCCTGTTTAGGGCACTGGTGCCCTGATATAGAACTCAGCCAGTTCAATCAGATAGAGGCTCAGAAGCATGACCACTTTACAGTAGAAAATATATTTAAAAGCAGTAAATATCAGACTTCCCTTTTTACCTTGACCTTAATATACAGTATGTATGTATATTTAAGACATTTTTTTCCATGGACCAGGGGTTGGGAGGGAAGGTTTTGGGATGGTTCAAGCATACATACTTACTGTATATTAAGGTCAAGGTAAAAGGGGAAGTCTAGCATTCTGTCATGTCATAGCTGACTTTTTGGGGGAGTGTATATATACATATACTATATATATGATATCCTCTTTCTTCATGGTAATGATAATCATTTTTACTTTATGACCATCATCACAATCATCAATATCTTAAACACAATAATTATTATCGCTATCACCATTATCATAGCTGACTTATTAAGCAATTACCCTGAATAAGACACTATTCTAAGCACTTTGCATATTTATTATTTACAGTCACTACCAGCCTGTAATATAATTATTCATGATTATCATTTTTAGAAATCTGAAGCTTAGACACAAAAAGTTATCTGCTTTTAGAGGGAGGCCTGGGTATCATCTGTGGATGAGGAAGTAGCCTGTGAGGGCCCCAAAGTGCTTCTGGATATCTTCCAATACACAATATGCCACGCTGCTACTTCCTTCACCTGGCTCCCTTCCTCTGCTTCCCTTTGGCTTGGGATTTCTGGCAGTAGCTTTACCCCCTCCCACCCCCCACTGACTCCAGCTTGTGATTTGGCAGCCCCTCAAGCATGCACGGGTTTATAGTGAGGTCACATTGCCCTAGTACTCTCACTTAGGGCAACTGGTGACTAGGACTGCAGATCTTAATGTTACTTAATAGGCTCAACATTATTATCTTTTTACATAACTTAAATTTGGCTCACATTTCACATATGTGACTATGTCTAAGTAAAAATAAGTATATTATGTGTTCAGTCTATGGCTAGGATTATGACAGTATAAGAAGTATCACCTCAAAAGGGGATGTTCTCCTTCTGGCTATGGAGGATTAGCTTAGATCAGATTGATCCTTTTGCAGAGAACCAGATAATGTGCATAAAATGATTTAAAAATATCCCAGAAGGGATTTTAGAGTAACTGAGGTTATGAAGCCCTAAGCAGCCAAGAGCCCAGATAGAAGGGAAGTGCAGAATAAGGTAGGAGTCATGTTCGCTGAGATAATGGTTGAGAATTTTCTGAAACTGATAAACACTAACCCACAGAAACAATAAACTTGAACCCCAACAAGAATAAAATAAAATAAAACTACACATAGGTAAAACATAGTAAAACTGTTAAAAAATAAAAGTAAAAATTTTAAATATAGACAGAAGAAAAAAGAGACATTTAACCTTTAAAGAAAAAGACATAAAATGCAGACTTCATTCAACACAAATTATGTCTGTTGCCCACTTTTTAATGGGGTCATTTTTTTTGCTTGTTGGATTGTTTAAGTTCTGTTTACATTCTGGATAGTAGGCCTTTGTTGCGTGCATACTTTGCAAGTTTTTTTTTTTTGCCATTCTGTAAGCTGTCTGTTTACTTTGTTGACAGTTTCTTTTGCTGTGCAGAAACTCATTAGTTGAATCACATCCCATTTGTAAATGTTGGAGGTTTTTTTGTTGCAATTGTTCTTGAGGACTTAGTCAAAATTCTTTGCTAAGGCCATGTCCATTAGGGTATTTCTTAGGTTTTCTTCTAGGATTTTTATAGTTTTAGGTCTTACATTTAAATCTTTAATCCATCTTGAGCTTATTTTTGTTTACAGTGAAACATAGAGGTTTAGTTTCATTCTGCATATGCACAGCCAGTTATCCCAGCACCATTTATTGAATAGAAAGTCCTTTCCTCATTGCTTATTTTTGTTGACTTTGTCAAAGATCAGTTGGCTGGTTGATTGGTTGTAGGGATATGGGTTTATTTCTGGGCTCTCTATTTTGTTCCATTGGTGTATGAGCCTGTTTTTATACTGGTACCATTGCTGTTTTGGTTACTGTAGCCTTGTTATATAGTTTGAAGTTGGGTAATGTGATGAAGTCTGACTTTTATTTTTGCTTAGGATTGTTTAGCCATTTGGGCTCTTTTCAAGTTCCATATGAATTTTAGGATTGATATTTCCAATTCTGTGAAAAAAGACATTGGCAGTTTGCAAGGAATAACATCAAATCTGTAGCTTGCTTTGGGCAGTATATTCATTTTAATGATATTGATTCTTCCAATATGTGAGCATGGAATGTTTCTCCATTTGTTTGTGTCATCTTTGATTTCTTTCAGCAGTGTTTGGTAGTTCTCCTTGCAGAAAATTTTCACCCCCTTGGCTAGATGTATTCCTAGGTATTTTTTTGTTGTTGTTGCTATTGTAAATAGGATTTTGTTCTTAATTTGGCTCTCAGGTTGAATATTATCGGTGTATAGAAATAGTACTGATTTTTGTACATTTATTTTGTATCTTGAAACTTTATTGAAGTTGTTTATCAGTTTTAGGAGCCTTTAAATGGAGTCTTTAGGGTTGTCTAGATATAAAATCATGTCATCAGCAAAGAAAGATAATTTGACTTTTTTTCCTATTTGGATGCATTTTATTTCTTTCTCTTGCCTGATTTGTCTGGCTAGGAGTTCTAGTACTCAGTAGAATAGGAGTGGTTAGAATGGCATCCTTGTCTTGTTCTAGTTATTAAGGGGAATAGGGGAATTGTTCTAGCTTTCACCCACTCAGTATGGTGTTGGCTGTGGGTTTGTCACAGATGGTGCCAATAATTTTGAGATACATTCCTTCAATGCCTACTTTGTTGAGGGTTTTTATCATGGAGGGATGTTGGATTTTACTGAAATCTTTCTGTGTCTATCAAGATGATCATATGATTTATGTTTTTAATTCTGTTCATGTCGTGAATCACATTTACTGATTTATGGATGTTGAACCAACCTTGCATCCCAGGAATAACACCTGCTTGATTGTGGTGAATTAACACTTTGATGTGATGCTGAATTTCAGCTTGCTAGTATTTGTTGAGGATTTTCATATCTCTGTTCTTCAGGGATAGTAGTTTGTAGTTTTCTTTTTTTATCATGTCTTTGCTGGGCTTTAATGTTGAGCTGATGCTGATTTCATCGAATGAATTAGGGAGGAGTCTCTCCTCCTTGATTTTCACTTGATCTTAGCCAAAGGGCTGAGAAGCAGTCCTCCTCCTTGATTTTCTAGAATAGTTTCAGTAAGGATTGGTACCAGCTCTTCTTCATATGTCTGGTCGAATTTGGCTGTGAATCCACCTGGTCCTGGGCCTTTTTTGGTTGGTAGTCTTTTAAAATGACTGATTCAATTCTGGCACATGTTATTGTTCTGTTCAGGGTTTCTATTTCTTCCTGATTGAATATTTGAAGGTTGTGCATTCCTGGGAATTTATCCATTTTCTCTAGATTTTCTGTTTGTGTGCATAGAGGTGTTCATAATAATCTCTGAGTAACTTTTGTGTTTCTGTGGGATTGGTTGTAATGTCATCTTTGTTGTTTCTGATAGTGCTTATTTGAATCTTCTCCCTTTTTTCCTTTGTTAATCTAGCTAGTAGTCTATTGATCTTTTTTATCCTTACAAAAAATAAACTTTGGTTTTCCTGTATAGATTTTTATTTTGTTCAGTTCTGAAAAGAAGACATACAACATTACTAATTATCAGAGAAATGCAAATCAAAGTTACAATGAGATATCATCTCAAGTCAGAATGGCTATTAATAAAAGAAAAATAACAGATATTGGCAAGGCTGCAGAGATAAAAGAATGCTTATACACTGTTGGTGGGAATATAAATTAGTTCAACTACTGTGGAAAGCAGTTTGAAGATTTCTCAAAGGACTAAAGATGGAACTACTATTCAACCAAGCAATCCCATTGCTGGGTATATCTCCAAAGGAAAATAAATCATTTTTCCCAAAAAGAAACCTATATTCGCATGTTCATTGGAGTGGTATTCACAATGGCAAAGACATGGAATCAACCTCAATGCCCATGATTGGTGTAGAATTTCAAAATTTCTGTGATTCGCTTTAATTCTTAAAAAATGCCATTCCATTTATTCTGCCTTCCATAACTTTTATTCAACTTTTATTTTAGATTCAGGGGGTACATGAGTAGGTTTGTTATATGGAATCAACCTCGATACCCATCAATGGTAGACTGGATAAATAAAATGTGGTACATACAAACCATGTAAAACTATACAGCAATAAAAAAAGAACAAAATCATGTCTTTTGCAGCAACAGTGAGTGATGCTGGAGGCCATTATACTAAGCAAACTAACACAAAAGCAGAAACCCAAATACTACATGTACACATACATGGTAGCTAAACATTAGGTACACATGGGCATAAAGATGGCAACAATAGAACTAGGGACACTGGAGTGGGTAAAGAAGGATGGGGCAAGGGTTGAAAAACTATTTATTGGGTACTATGTTTACTACCTGGGTGATGGAATCAATCATGCCCCAAACATCAGCATCATACAATATATCCATGTAACAAACCTACTTATGTACCCCCTGAATCTAAAATAGAAGTTGAATAAAAGTTATGGAAGGCAGAATAAATGGAGTGACATTTTTTAAGAATTAAAGCAAATTACAGCAATTTTGAAATTCTATACCAAGTAAAATTATCCTTTCAGTGTAAAGACAAAATAAAGACATTTTTAGACAAAAAATGATGGATTTGCAGAAAACAAAATACAAGTGAATTCTTTAGGCAAAGAAAAATGATCCTAGATTGAAGCAAGAAAATTCAGAAAGTAATGAGGAAAAAGTAGACCTATAAATTAATATTGACCCTATAAAGTGATATTAAAATATGATGCTACTAATATTGTTTTGAGTTTAAAATTTATGCAGAATTAAAATACCACCCCCCCAAAACAATGACATAAAATATGGAAAGGGTATCATTGGATTTGAAGCTTCTAAGAAGCTTGCATTGTTCAGGAAATGCCAAAAATATCTGAAAATATCCAAATTGTTTAATATGAGGTAATGTAGATTTAAGGCAAAAAATATTACCAGCGGTAAACAGGATATTTTATAATGATAAAAGGGTCAATCCACTAAAAAGATATAACAGTTCTAAATTTGTATTCACCTTAAATCATAGACTTAATTTCAGTAAAGCAAAAATTGACAAAACTAAGTGAAGAATAGAGCAATCTATAATTATAGTAGGAGACTGAAACAATTCTTAACAACTGATATAACAAACTTTTTTTAATCCAGAAAACACAAAGCAGATTGTATATATACATATACATATATATGTATATATACACTATATATATATCTCTTCACAGTGATATTACACTGTAAGTAAATAACAGGAATGTAACTAGGAAATTCCCAAATGTATTCCCAAATGTTGGAAAATTAGGCAACGTATTTCTAAATAACCCATGGATCAAAGAAGCAATTACATTGGAAATTACAAAATATTTCTTCCATGTGCCTACTTTGATCTGGGGCTTCTGGGATGCTGGTAATGTTCTGTTTTTTAGTGTAGGACCTAGATTTTTGGTGGCAAACACATAGATGTATTTACTTTGTAGAAATGAATCAGATTATATACTTATCATCTGTGTACTTTTCTGCATGTGTTGTATACATCAATTTAAACATAGTAAAAAAATTATAAAGTGTATGCTTGGATTGTTTCATGTAAGAAAATCTCCAAATACCTTCTATCTGCTGAAAACTGCTTGTGGGATTGACAAATTAAAACCAAACCAAAATAACCCTTCTCTCCCAGTATTCGGAGAGGGTGAATCAGTCAAAGATAACATTTTTGGTGTAAGAGACAATACAGAGAAACATTAACATGTTTCCAATGTACAAATTAATGTAAATGGCTACACTATATTTCATTAAAATATATAATTTCA
Organism: Pan paniscus; assembly: GCF_029289425.2. NCBI lineage: Eukaryota > Metazoa > Chordata > Mammalia > Primates > Hominidae > Pan > Pan paniscus. The sequence continues at coordinate 68,213,844 of NC_073268.2, read as the reverse complement.
CAACTAACGTTTTGTTCATTAAAGAGAATAATGGCAATGAGACTCTTTACCCTAATTTTAAACCACTAAAATGTCTGAATCTTGGTGTTTGTAAAAAGAACCTAGAATTATGTGTGTCTGTTTTGTGCTGCTATAAAGGAACACCTGGAATTTTGTAATTTATAAAGAAAAGAGGTTTATTTGTCTCATAGCTCTGCTGGGTGTACAGGAAGCATGGCATTAGAATCTCCTTGTGGTGATGGCCCCCAGAAGCTTCCAATCATGGTGGAAGGAAAGTGGGAGCAAGCATGTCACATGGTGAGAGAGCAAGCAAGAGATAGAGGAAGGAGGGTCAGTCTCTTTTAAACAACCAGATATCATGTGAACTCATAGAGTGAGAACTCACTCATTATCATGGGGACAGCACCAAGCCATTCATGAGGGATCTACCCCCGTGACCCAAACACCTCCCACTAGGTCCACCTCTAATACTGGAGGTCACATTTGAACATGAGATTTGGAAATGGCAAAATATCCATACCATATTACTTCTTCCCTGGTCCTCCAAATTTCATGTTCATCTCACATTCCAAAATACAATCATCCTTTCCCAATAGTCCTCCAAAATCTTAACTCATTCCAGCATCACTCAAAAGTCTAAAGTCTCATCTGACACTCAAGGCAAGCTTCTTCTACCTACGAGATTGTCAAATCAAAAATAAGTTATTTATTTCCTAGATATAATGGTGGTACAGGCATTGAGTAAACATTTCTATTTCAAAAGGGATAAATTGGCCAAAAGAGAGGAGTAACAAGCCCCATGCAAGTCTGAAACACAGCAGAGCAGACATTAAATCTTAAATCTCCACCATAATCTCCTTTGGCTCTGCTTCTTGCATCCTGGGAACATGGGTATGAGGGATGGCCTCCTAAGACTTTGGGCTGGCCTGTCCCTATGGCTTTTCAGGGTACAGCCCCCATGGCTGCTCTCACAGGTTGGAGTCTATTGCCTGTGGCTTTTTCAGACTGAGGGCATAAGCTGTCAGTGGCTCTACCACTATTTGGTCTGGAGGGCAGCATGACCCTTCCTACAGCTCCACTAGGCAGTGTGCTGGTGGGGACTTTGTATGGGGGCTCCAACCCCACACTTCCCCTCTGTACTGCCCTAGCAAAGGCTCTTTCTCAGGGCTCTTCCTCTGAAGCAGGCTTCTGTCTGAGTACCCAGGCTTTCCCACACATCCTCTGAAATCTGGGTGGAAGCTGCCAAGCCTCCTTCACTCTTGGGTTCTGAGGGCCTAAAGGCTTTGCACTATGTGGAAGCTGACAAGGGTTACAACTTGTGCTATCTGAAGCATCTGGCTGGAGTTGTACCTGGGACGCCTTGAGCCACAGCCAGGAAGTGGGGAGCAATGTCCTGAGGCTGTGCAGGGAAGCAATGCCCCAGTTCTGGCTCATGAAACCATTCTTCCTTTCCAAGCCTCTGGGCCTGTGGTGGGAGACCTGCCTCAGAAACTTGTGAAATGCCTTTGAGGTCTTTATCCCGTTGTCTTGGCTATGAGTGCATGACTACCATTTAGTCATGTGAATGTCTCTAGCAAGTGGTTGCTCCACAGCCTGCTTGGACTATTCTCCTGAAAATGGTCTTTCCTTCTCTACTATGTGGCCAGGCTGTAAATTTTCCAGATTTTTACACCCTGCAGTCCTTTTCATTATAAGTTCAAACTTTAAGTTATGCCTTTGCATGTGCGTCTAATTAACTGTAGGCTGTTAGAAGCAGCCATGCCACATCTTCAATACTACTGCTTAGAAATTTTCTTCTACCAGATACCCTAAGTCATCCCTCTTAAGTTCAAACTTCCACGGATCCCTAGGACATGGACACAGTGCAGCTAAGTTCTTTGCTAGCACATAACATGGGTAAACTTTATTCCAGATCCCAATAACTTCCTCATTTTCATATGAGACTTAATTAGCCTGGCCTTTACTGCCAATGTTTCTATCAGCATTTTGGTCACGACCACTTAACAAGTCTCTAAGAATTTCCAAACTTTCCTTCATCTTTCTTCCTGCCTTCCTCTGAGACATTCAAACTCTTCCAACATTTGTCAGTTACCAAGTCCCAAAGCTGCTTCCACATTTTCAGGTATCTTTATAGCAGTGCTCCATACCACAGTACGAATTTTCTGTGGTAGTCTGCTTTGCATGGCTATAAAGGAGTATTTGAAATTGGGTAATTTATAAAGAAAAGAGGTTTATTTTGCTCACAGTTCTGCGGAATGTACAGAAAGCGTCTCACCAGCATCTGCTTCTAGTGAGAGCCTCAAGAATCTTCCAATCATGTTGGAAGACAAAGGAGAAGCTGGTCAAATGGTGAGAAAGGGAGCAAGAGAGCAAGGAAGAAAGTGCCAGGTTATTTTATTTTAATTAATTTATTTATTTTGAGATGGAGCCTCATTCTATCACCTAGGCTGGAGGGCAGTGGCACAGTATCAGCTCACTGCAACCTCCACCTACTGGTTTCAAGCAAGTCTCCCACCTCAGCCTCCTGAGTAGCTGGGATTACAGGCATGTGCCACCACACCTGGATAATTTTTGTATTTTTAGTAGAGACAGGGTTTCACTATGTTAGCCAGGCTAGTCTTGAACCTCTGACCTAAAGTGATCTATCCACCTCAGCCTCCCAAAGTTCTGAGATTACAAGTTTGAGCCACCACATCTGGCCCCAGGGTCTTTTAAACAGTCAGGTCTCACATTACACTCAGAGTGAGAACTCACTCATTCCCTTGAGGACAGTACCAAGACATTTATGAGGATCCACCCCCATGACTCAAACACCTCCCACTAGACCCCAACATTGGAGGTCACATTTCAACATGAGATTTGGAGGAGGAAAAACATCCAAAGCAAATCAAATTAGCTTTTTGCAATCAATGCAATGAATACATTTACCGAGTGGTGATTGAAATTCCCAGCAATCTGCAATGCACTGGAAATATAGAGTTAATGAAATGGTGGGTGTGGTCCTTCCTTAAAAAGGTAATCTCTCTCATGTAGTTGTAAGGCTTTTCTTTGTTTCTTCTAATTTCTTAGGACAAATTGTGCAATTAAGAACAGAAAGATTGCCTGTATTATGGGAAAGGCTGGCTACAAAGCACTCTGGATGCTTTGCATGGAGATGCTCTGAGCTGCTTTGAATCCTGGTGTCTGAAAGCCCCAGCCTGTTAAAGCTCTCAGATCAAGCTATGGCAGCAAACTCCAATGCCTCTCCCAAAGGATTCTCCTTTTCCATCCATCCCACCCTTCTCCAATGTCTACTCCAAGGTGAGCAGAAGTAGACTCCAATGTCTACCTCTACTCACCTGGAACTCTGATGTCTACTTCCACTCACCTGGAAACTACCTTCTCTGAGGAGCTCCCATTCTAAAAATGATCCTCCCCACATCCAACGTGGTTGACCTGAAAGAATATCTGATTTGTTTAAATAAAAAGCAGCATTCACAATTAGATCCTATGCCAACAACATGTAGCCTAGGACTTGTCCACAGAAATTCTTAACAGTGGATGTTCTTAGGTAAGGTTTCAGACCTTAGGCTTCAGAAATTATATGCAAATTTTGCATATATGTGCTCATTTCTTGAAGAAATGGTGAAATTGAGACTTTAAGCTTCCTTCAGACTCTCAAGGAAGTCTCTGACACAAAGAATTTTATGTACCACAGGCTTAGAAGAAATAGCTGGAGACCTGTGGCTTGTAAATCCTTACTTCTCATCAGTCACTTGGCCTCTGGCAATTGCCTTCCTCCTTAGGCCTTAGTTTTCAATTTGGATAACTTCCTCTCAAGTTCATTCAAGATCTAGCTATTAACTTTCTTAGGATTTGTTCATATTTTCAGTGTTCTCCTCATCATGCTCCTTGTTGACAACTCACATTTTATAAATTGTATCAGTCATTGAAAATATACTATTTGGGACAAATTCCGTTTGCTTTTAAGGAGCTAAAAGGCAATTGAAGAGGAAACTAACAACATCCATGCAACTTACATCAAGTCATCAGCTTCATGACCCAACCCCAGCATGATGTCAGTTCCAAAGACAAATGGCAGCAACAAAAAATAATCAAGTATTGTCTCAGAGGTTTTGTTCTTAGAAAAAGTGTCATTATACGTGTATATGCTTCTTCATTCCAGTTTGTTGTTTGTTTTTTGTGTTCTGTGTTTTCTTGGTCACTAGAAGGGATCACTACACTGACGTTAGTACATCACCTTTTACTCTTGGTACATACATGTGTTCATAATTATTGCACATACTATATGTGTCCTTTGCAACCTGTTTTTTTAATTGTATTTTGAAATATATTCATGTTCATATATGTAGGTATAGTTTATTTATTTGATCTTAAGGATTACATTGTATAAATGTACCACAATTATTCATCCATTTTCTTCTTTGACGTGTTTGCCCAATTAATTGCAAGATTTTGCTGATGTGAATAGATATCTTTGTTTTTCAAATATGCATTTCTCTGAATTACAAGTGAAAATGAGCATCTAGTTACTTGCTTGGGTATCTTCTACTGTGAGTTTTTAGTTTATATTATTTGCCTATTTTTTATCGATGTGTCAGAGTTCTGGATACTAATATTATATCACTTACGTGCCCAGCAAATATCTTCTCCCAATCTCAGGCATTTAACTTTGCTTATACAGACGATTTAAAATGTTAATATGTCACATTTATCTACTTAACTAACTTTTCCTTGATAGCTGATAGATTTTGTACCTTATTTCATTAATCCTCCTCTGTGCTAAGATTATAAAAATATTATACTTCTCTCTAAATTTTATAACTTTTCTTTTCACATTTTGGTATTTTATCTGTATGTAATTCTTGAATTGTATTAATATGAAGTAGGGATCCAATTATTTCCCACAGCCAGTTGAATTACTAAAATTTGTTAAATAGTCTGTTCTTAAGTCCGTATTAATTTTAATGCCACGTTCTTCGTATTCCAACTTCGCACATAATGCATGTGATTCTAGGCTTTCCCTTCTGCCACTGGTCTAGTTGTCTACAACTTATACTTGTATAGGTCCTGATATCATCTGGCATGATTAGTCATCATTCCTTATATTTCTACACTTGTCTTGGTGCTTTCCTCTTTCATAAGAATTTATAATTTTTCATTCATAAATTCATATGAATTTATAATTTTTCATTCATAAATTCATATGAATTTATAATTTTTCATTATAAGGTTGAGTTATTTTTAAATGGTACCTGATATTATTTTTAATATGGAAGTTTAATTCCAATTTTCATCTTGATTACTGGGATATTTGGTCAAACTTCCACCACTTTCTATCATATTTTTGTTTGTCATGATTTATCTTTGCTTCGTCTAGTTTCCTAGAGTTCTATTTATATTCACTTAATAAATAGTTAAACTTGTACTATGCTTACATGAATTAACAGAATCAAAATTGGATCAGTGTAGCACAGTAAGCGCTCCATGAATGGGGAAACTATGGCTATGGAGGGTCAACTATACTACGTTATTTTATATAAAGGACTTGAGCAACTACAGATTTTGGTATCAGAGTGGGGTTCTGAAACCAGTCCCCTGTGGATACTGTGGGATGACTGTAATCTACTTCTGAATATGTAAGTAACTCAGACATCACAAAAACAAAACAGGAAGTCAATTAAATACCATCATCGAAGACATAAGGGAAGACTAACAAGCCACAAGTATATACTCTAACAAGTTGTTTCTTGGATGGTAATCTATTTCTTTCTATGTTCCATATCTGTTCATCTTTTAAATTTCTCTATATGTCTCTGTGTGTTGAATTCTATGTGGCTTCTTCACATCTGTTTTCCAATTCTCTAATGCCCTCTTTAGCTAATCATAGCTGTTGTTTAATACACCCACGGCATTTTAATTTTATTCTTATAATTTTCATTTTTATCAGTCTATTCTGGTTTCTTTTTAAATCTGGTTTTTCTTTTTCCCATAGGAGGTCTTGTTCTTTCATTATGATTGTGATTTCTATCTCTTCTGTTACATTTTTATTATAAATATGTTGTCTTTTTCAAGAGTATATATTATTTTTGATTCTTACAGCATACATTATCAATTTAATTTTAGCTTCTGACTACTCCTACCTTGATTTATTTCCACCTGTTGTTTCTAATTTTGGTTAGGAATCTGTTATTCAATGGATATCCCTTTTCCTGTGGAAGTTCCTTGTGAGGATGGTTGTAAAAGTATTTCTATAGAGCAATTTTGTTTTTGCTTTTCCTGGTTCCCAGAGAATGGTTGCTTTATCAATTTAGGATTTTCTTATACTCATTGCAGGATTTAAGTTAAAATTTGTTACATGACATTGATGTCTATATGTACACCTTGGCCAGCAAGTAAGCTACATTGGTATTTTCATTTTTAGATAGGAATAGTTTTCCTAACTCCCTATCTACAGCAGAGGAAGCCCTCTCAGGGTCAAGGCTGAGCAGAAAAAAAATGCTAACAGCCACCTACCTTTAAAATAGGACATTTTTTTTTTATAATTAACACATTTCCATTTCCTTTTTTATGTTCAAACTTATCATTCTCCAGTTTTCTACTTTTACAAAGAGAATTATTTGATATTGAAAAATTGTAGACAATTAATTAGAAAATGTTAAATTTGGCATCACAAAATTACCCATGTAGGTGGGGCAGAATCTTCTGTGTGTATGATTCCATTCTTTATATTAATAATCGCTGAACGTACTGAACATAGTTTAACTTTGAACCATTTACATTTCTTGGAGTATTTCCTTATGTATAAAGTAAGCATGTTGCAATAAAAGATATCTAAGGGCCCTTTCACCTCTAAAATTCTATAAACTTTGATCTTTGTATATAATAGATATTCCATAACCATGTGACCTAGACTCAGCTTCTACCATTTCAAATAATAGGAGACAGTGTGTTACCTCAAGTCCTCATAGATGCATGTATGTGATTCTGTGTTTTCTCACAGATCCATATTCAATCTTTGATTCTCCTACCTATCAGCTGTGTGGCCATTGTTAAGTGACTCAGTGTCTCCAAATTTCAGTTTCTTACCTGAAAATAAGGTTAATAATGCTGAACTAAGGTTGTTGTAAGAATTAGAGATTTCGAAAGAATCAGCAAAAGTTAACATCTTTTTCCCCTCAGTTTCTTCATCTGTAATATCAAGATAATCATCACAAAATCATTATAAAGATTATGAGACATTGTAGTAAATTGCTTAGTATTAATATTAAACCTAATAAATGGCAAGCTACCGTAACCAGCTCAGTTCATGGCATATTGGGGTCCCAGGTGGAAGGTCTCCTTGGCTAATCCCTCCCTTATTCATCCCGGATTTGCACTCACCTTCACTGCTGTTTGGCTTCACAGACTATTCTGCCATTTTTTTTGTGGATTGCATTAAAATACAACTGTGTTCACCACCATACCCTTGAGACTAGTTACCTGGGAAAAACAATTCTCATTTCTGAGTTTTTACTTATTTCTTCTATGATGCTGAAGTCATTTCTCCATTAGCATGTATTTCTGGTCCCTGTCTTCTTTATGACTCTCTCTTCCCCACCAGTTCATAGACCCTTGTTTGTATCATGATCTCCTGTAGTTCTTCCTGGGTCATATCACTTATCATATGTGCAGTCCTTGTCTTGCATGTGTACTTCACATACATTTTCATTATAAAGTGGGAAATAGCTCTCCCATGTTACAGAGCATTGGTATATAGTAAAGAAAAAAATCCAAATGTTCTTTTGGCAAAGTAGATTTTTTTTCTCATTTGCTTTAATAAAGCATCTCATGTTTTATATATTGGTTAATATAATTGAACAAAATTATTTGACTATAACTTCTTCTTAAGATGGACTATTCCACTTTATTATGATTATTTATAAAAGATTAATGCCCAAACCATTGAGAATGTAATTTTTTAAATTGCCCTAATTATTTGCACCAGAGCATACTGTCATGATCATGACCCTCAGGACAAACTTCATTTACCTGATCGAAGCAGAAACTCAAGTTCTAATTTGCAAGTCTGATCATAGGGCTATGAAGCCCAGGATTGCTGACTGTGGAAAATTTTCATCATCATCCTCATAATAATAAATGATTATGATAAAGGATCATAAATTATAACATAAATGATAGGCTCCAAATATGGTATTAGGAGCATATGTACATACATTTCAGTATTCTTAACAAACATTCTTCAAATCCACAATACAATTCCCAGTTTTTAGGCATAGAAAGTAAGGCTCAGAAGGGCTAAGTAACTTCCCCAGGTTGGTAATTAGCTGACTCAGGACAGGATCCCGTCTCTGTGCCCCCTTCCCGGCCCCCGCCAACTGCTTGTGTGTTTGTAGCATTCCACTTTGCACACTTCTTCTCATCATTTTGTACAGTAAATTTGCTGAAACTTGACTTCATTCCCTGCTCATTGAATTTAAACCTTAATGATACATCTACTGATAGAATGGATTTAAGTTTTTGATTGGATTACATCAGCTTTTCTGAGTCTAACTGAAACAGCGCTAACATGCATTTTTCTAATATAAACAATATTAATAAGTTCATGTTGAACAAAATATAAAAAATCCCAGGCATTCTTTAAGTTATTTAGTGGTGATTTCTGGGATTTTGGTGCACCCATTACCCAAGTAGTGTAAACTGTACCCAATGTGCAGTCTTTTATCCCTCACCATCCCCCACATTTTCCCCCAGTCCCCAAAGTCCAATGTATCTTCTATGCCTTTGTGTCCTCATAGGTTAGCTCCCACATATGAGTGAGAACATACTATGTTTGGTTTTCCATTCCTAGGTTACTTCCCTTAGATTGATAATCTCCACTTCCATCCAGGTTGCTGTGAATGCCATTATTTAATTCCTTTTTATGGCTGAGTAGTATTCCATGGTGTATGTGTATGTACATACACATACACACACAGAGCACATTTTCTTTATCCACTCATTGGTTGATGGGCATTTGGGTTAGTTCCATATTTTTGCAATTGCAAATTGTGCTGCTGTAAACATGTGTGCACAAGTATCTTTTTTCTATAATAACTCTTTTCCTCTAGGTAGATACCGAGAAGTGGGATTGATGAATTAAACAGTAGATCTACTTTTAGTTCTTTAAGGAATCGCCACACTGTTTTCCATAGTGGTTGTACAAGTTTACATTCCCACCAACGGTGTAAAAGTGTTCTCTTTTCACAGCATCCATGCCAACATCTATTATTTTTTAATTTTTTTATTATGGCCATTCTAGCAGGAGTGGGGTGGTATTGCATTGTGGTTTTGATTTGTATTTCCCTGATAATTAGTGATGTGGAGCATTTTTCCATATGCTTCTTGGCCATTTATATATCTGATTTTGAGAATAGTCTATTCATGTCCTTAGCCCACTTTTTGATAGGATTGCTTTATTTTTTCTTGCTGATTTGAGTTCTTTGTAGATTTTGGATACTAGTCCTTTGTTGGATATATAGATTGTGAAGATTTTCTCCCACTCTGTGGGTTGTCTATTAACTCTGCTGATTTCTTTCTTTTGCTGTGCAGAAACTTTTTAGTTTAATTAAGTCCCATCTATTTATCTTTGTTTTTGTTGAATTTGCTCATTTTGATTTAAAATGTGAGTTTTGAATCATAATTTTTATCACTCTAAAATTAAACATCTCAGAATTATAAATTTAGAAGAGAAATTATCCAACAAATTATAATTGACCTTTGCTTTAGAGGTATTCTAAAAGCCTGGTAATTTTATGTAGCCTTGCTACAAAGCCAACGTTTAGGGGTTGATTCTTGTTAAAAGGAAGTAAGGCAACATTTCATGCCCATAGGACATCTGCTCTCCAGGTGACACATCAGCACCATAGTTCAACAATCTTCTTACTGGCCTGGTGAACATAATGATTAACTAAAAGGCAAACAAGTGAAAAATTCAAACATGATCATTTCCTTTATGTTATAAAGTATTTATTCATCAAATATTTATAAATTGTTTTGCTTTGTAAAGAACAAAAATTAGATGGATCCTGGTCTTAGAGAGTTTACAGTCCTGTAAAAAAGAAAATCTATGTCCATAAATCACTGTCTTATGGTATAGAAAACAATAAGTGGCATAAAAGAGACACGTTAAAAAAAACTTTCAAAATTGAATTATTTCCAGTTGTCACTATAAAGAAAAGCTTTACAATAGAGGGAGGCTGACTCTTGAAGGAGTGAGATTTAGACTTGTAGTGTCTTTAAGGGCTATGTTCATATCTATAGAGATGAGATAGACTAAGATAAATGGCAAAAGGAAGCACTTGTAACTATTAGAGAAATAACTCTTCAGTACTCTGTGCCAGGCAATGTACTAGGCACCAAAGTCAAAAAGATAAGAAGCACTTCCTGTCTTCTAGAAGCTCATGGTCTAGTGTTTAGGTGAGGAACTGAGGGAAAGGTGAAACCTTAAACAAAGAAAGGCAGAAAAATGCCAAGCCCTCAAGAGCAGCATCAGCTCTTCTGTTTGGAAAGAGGGAAAGGTATTCAAAAGCAGGATCAAAAAATAAGCTTGGATAGGAAGCCCAATACATTCATGTTTCAATTCCATTTTTTTTAATTGAGCAAGTTCAAAGAACTTTATGTATCTAAGATCTACATGACACTTGAGACTGAGGTTATCTTTCAAAGTTTCCTAAGTAAAAGAAAGATACTGGAGGATCTATAACTTACAATATGTAAGTTGTCAAGATGACATTGCCCTTCTTCTGATTCAAACACATAGCAGTAATAGAAAAAAACAAAAAATTGAAATTAGAAAAGCTCTAGCAGAGTACTCCATTAAATTAACATACTTAACCAATATGTAAATTATTTAGTTTTTCTATGCTGTTCCCTCCAAAAGACAATTATACATTAAATACTTTACGCACCCCATTCCCTAGTGATTGTTGTCTAATACGTTATCTTCTCAATAAAAATAGTTCTCATGTTTTTATCTAGTCATGTATTCTGAACCATCTCACTTAAAATTTACTTTCAGTTTCCTCTATGATTTTTATTCTATTTGGAGTATAGTCAAATCTTAATTGTTGATTTTATCGACTTTCTTTGTAATAGTTTTCCTCAAATGGTTTAGAACTTTGTTTGCAAAGGAATCCCCTGGAAAGAAGCAATAATGAAATAGAAAACAAAGAAGAGATGATCAATACAAGTAAAACTGGCCCTTTGAAAAATAAAACTGATTGTATTAAAGAATAAATTAGCAAGACTGATTAAGAAAAAAGAGAGACTGAATGAGTAATGAAAAAATAATGCAACTGTAGATACAGTGGAAAGATAAAACTATGGTACTATTTTGATCAGTTGTTTTATTACACCAAATATTTAAAATATTAAGAGATGGATAGTTTTCTTAATAAATTAAATTATTAAACTTGCTTGAAAACTTAGTTTGAAACCAAAACGAACCAGTAGCTATTATAAAATGTCTTTCTTAGGAAACTATAGGTATAAATGGATTTATGAGTAAATGATGGTACATATATAGTCCAAACTGTTTCAGAGAATAGAAAAATAAAGAATGCTACCCAATTCATTTTATGAGGCTAATATAGTCTTAACATCAAGAGGAGATAAAAACAGAAGAGGAAAAAAAAGTATAAGCTATTCTCATGTGTGATCATATATACAAAATTGTAAATAAAACATCAGCAAATTAAATCCAACAGAGTATTATAAATACATTGAACTATTTTTTAAGTCTTTTTCTTCCAGGAATATGACCATAGGCCACTATCATAAAAATTCATAAAAATCTCTCAGTATAATTCTGTACATTGATTAAAGAAAACAATCACACAATCACTTCAATAGAAGTAGGAAAAAATATTTCTAAATTTTAGCATTATTCATAATAAAAATTCTAATCGACCTAAGGATCAAATACTCTTAATCTATTGAAGAGTATCCACCAACATTCTAGCAAACACCTTACTTATGGATGAAATGTAAGAAATTTTTCCATTAAAGACAGGTATTTAGTAAGATATAAGATATTCAAGGCTACTGCTAGCACTTAAATTTGTTACTGGAAAGAAAAGAGAAGAATATAAACTATAGGTTGATTGGAAAAGAAGAAAAAAAATTGTCACTATTTGAATATGATATGATTATATAGATATTTGAAAATGAATTTCCAGCCAAACTGTTAGAAGGGTGTTTAAAAGGTTTATTGCACATCAGATCAACATAAAAACTTGAGAGTGTTTTTACATATCAGCCATAACAAAATAGAGAATATAATAGGAAAAAAAATGCCATTGATAATAATGACTACAAGGAACCTCTAACTATGTACATAATATGTGTAAAATGGCTTTAACAACAATCAAAAAATTATAACGTGCAATTCAAGTATCTAAAAGATTGGATGAAAGAGAAAGAATCACAATGTGCACGACTGGCTAAAGTTAATATAATGAAGACATTAATCTCAGATTAATCAATTTAGTAATATTCTAATTAAAATTCCAAGAGGGTCCAAGAATCACAATGACATTTTTTAGAAGATGTATTTATACAGGAATATATTCTTGAACTTGAATGAGCTAGATTTTTCCTTATCAACACTGAAAAATCTCAACCAATCTTGTGTGAAAAAGCAAATTGCAGCATAAATACTATATGATTACATTTATGTAAAACTTTTTAAAACTCAAATGCTATGTGTTATGTGGAGATGCAGATAGGTGATAAAAATATGCAAACAACAATCAGAAAGGATATAAAACAGCTTTGGGACCTTGATTACCTCTAGGGAAAGAGGGGAAAAAATGCTTAAAAGTGATGAAAATTGATCTTCCACTACATTTGCCTTTTTCTCACAAAGAGAGATTTGTTGAAAGAATGGTAAGTGTTAACATTTGCTAAATCTGAGTAGAAGCACATGGCATTAGCATTTTTATATTCCAAATTTTATGAAATTTTTATTGTGATATTTTATAATTTTAGCCCCATATTTAGCCCCAATTTTATTTAAATATTTTATAATTTTCTACCCCATTTTCTTTTTCAGTATAGCTAGTTGGGAACAAAGGGACAGAATAGAGTAATCTGCCCATCATGAGTTCATACTTTCTTCTGTAGGAACTGCTAGTGTAATACTGGAGCAGTCAATAGAAATAATATCAGGTGCTACTTCCTTGTACAGAGACAGAGACCAAAATCTGTGGTCTCTGTTCATCAGCGATTTTATAGTATGTGCCTTCAGCATCATCTCTCTTTGGCCATCTCATTACCTTACCAATTACATGGGATAAAAGTTGCAATATGGCATCACCCCTAAGAACAAAGGACGCTCTCTGTGTGATGGAAATTTTTATACATAAAGGCAGTCTTTTTTTCATCTTTTTGCTTTGAACCTTTAAGTCAGCTCACCCTCACCTTTCTTACCTCTTCAAGTGTCACTCTTCTCCTTCCATGACCAGATGTTGAAAGCAAATCTGGTTTATGGCCCACCATTCTCCAGCCGCTGGTTGTTTATTATATGACTAATTATTATAAGTCAATAGAGCCAAGAGATCAATACATTTTAGAGAAAGTTCTCCGAAACAGAATTTGTGAGGATGTAAAAGGATCTTTTTGAAAAGTTTATCATTACATCAACATAGCAGACAAAACCCCAATAGCTCCCCTGGACCACGAAAGTCTGGTAAAGAATTGTCAATCCATGAAATGGCTTTGACAGCTGTTCTCCAAACCAGTTAAAGGGAGCTCTTTCAGGCAGTATGCAACACTCATGGTGTTTCCTATTGACAAAGTACCCTAAAGAGTCATATTGTGTGATGAGTATAATACCACTGAGGCATAGACTGGAAACACACAGTGTGATCTGGCCAATCTCTTTGGCCAGGGAGTAGCCCGGGTGGACTGCCCACCTTCTTCATCTCAATAAGCTTTGGAAGTTATCCATTATTCATTGTTTAGAGATCAATAATTAATGGAGATTAAAAGTTTCTTTAAAGATTCCAGTAACTTCACAATAATGTCACAACAGTAATGTGGAAGCATAATGGGGTGTTGTGTTTATTTGGGAAGCAGAATTTATCTTTATAGATTTTTAAATGATTTTATTAATGTATTTGTAGAATCATTAAGGTCCTAAAGGGTTCACTGAATTATTATTTTGTATTTTCCTACATTTTATGGGAGAAATGATGTGCTATAGAGGTATTCACAACTTGAGATTTTTGGAGATCCAGGATCTTGGTTATATACTTCAGAATAACTTGCTAATATACGATTGAAGTTCAAAAGCACTTTAGTACTTGAGGGTCTTATTTCTTAAGTCTTTGTTTTACTTTATTTTAGACAAGTTTGTGACTTGAGGGGGAAAAAAGAGTCTTGTTCTTGACCTAGCTTTGGATGTCTGAGAACAATTAGCAAATTTCTTCGGAGGCTAAAAATAATTGGGGATTTTCATAATTTTACAATAAAAATAGAGAGTTTTGCATTAGAGGATGGGATTGGTCTGTTATCTTATTATCATTTTGCGTTTTCACTATCTCATTCATATTTTTGAGGCATTATCTGAACTTCTCCATGCCTCACTTTCTCTAAAAGATTGAAAAAGTACATATTAATTATTAAAGTACTTAGAGCATTTTGTAGAAATGATGTGAAAATAAGGTAAGATAATGTCATGTGTACTAATAATGCAAAAGTCATACATTTATTCCAGATCTCCAGCGTTACATCATTTTATTAATTGTCTTGTTAGTGTCTAAGGCGTAGAATGGCTGTACTAAGAATCTCTACTGTGAACTTCTAAGAAAATACATACATGTGTCTTTTCCACAGTGTTGGTTATAAATTACAGTTTTGGTGGAATGAGCAAGATGTTATACTTATTTTAGAAATATGCAGCTGACTTTCTTATTAACTGGGTAATTTTGTTGTTCTGATTCCTAAATAGGTAGGTACTTCTCTCTGTGTCTTTTGGTTTGGGTTCCAGTTAAGAAATTATGAAGTGAGAAACTTGTTTCATTAACTTTTCATATGCATGTGTGTATATAAAATGCATTGATTGGGACTGACTGCTAAAGGGTAACATAGGGAAATTATTACTTATGGGGATTTATTCTGGTGCTGAAAACAAGATATTAAATTATAGTATAAGAAGAAGCATAATTCAATGAATTTTTATGATCTGTAAAGATGGGCAAATTGCAGTGCAAATGATAAATGGGTTTTCAGCATCAACATCTACAAATAAATCATCATAAGTAGATATTTTGATGTATTAATGTAACGAGGAAGCAGCCCTTTGGGATGTGCATGTTATTTTTGGTGGTTGTCCTCATAAGAGACAGATACTTATTATGTGTTGTGTTAAGGGTTTTTTTTTTTTGTTTTAGTTTTTACTATAAGTATCTATTCTGAATATTTTTAGGAAATGTTTTAATCCCTTAGAAATAAGCTTTTTTGCACATAGAAGTGGAAATAGATACTAATTTGATTAGCTCAGTATCAACACAAAGTAAAAGCTGATGAAAGTCAACAGGACAGGTGGGAGGTCTCTTTCTCTGCCTTTTCCTTAAAGTCATTGCAACTAAGTGTATCCATTTCCCTTTTGTGTGAACTTTTGTTTCCTACCTGAGTTGCAAGTTCCATATCAAATCCCTCTGTCTGAAGCTTCTCCTACTCCAATATCATTGGATAAATAATAAAATAATGAACTTTCCTGTTTGTATTTCTTTGATCTACTATTCAAAATTGTAGCCTAAAAATTATTAAAAAGGAAAACAAAGGTTTCATCTTCTCATTCTTTTAACAGATACTAACTTACCACCAGTAGTCAGGGACCATGCTGGAGCCCGGGGAAACAGTGAGCACAGCCCCTGCCTTCAAAGAATATATGGTAAAATAAAAGAAATACATATGCAATCTGGCTCTTACAATGTACTGTGGTATTTGCTTGTAGGGAGATGATAAGGTATTATGGGAACCCACGGGACAGGCATCTTTATAAACTGGAGGGCATCCGTGGGGAGCCATGATGGTTGTCACAGTGAAAAAGGGGTGAGGGAAGACTTCCAGGAGGAGCTGATGCTCAAGTTTGACTTGAAAAATGTAAATAACAGGTCAGGTTATCTGTGGCAAGGGGAGCAGCATGTACAGTGGTCCACAGGTTAATGGGACTATATTCAGGGATCAATAAGGAGATGAATCTGTTGACAGGCCCATCGTATAACCTGAGGAAAAAAGTGGAAGCAGCTTGATCTCTAGAAAGAACAAGAGACTTGGAGACAGCAAACCTCATTCCTGTGCAAACCTTTGTCTCCTTATTTCTGAAGGTAGGATAATCCTACATAGAGAAGGAAGGATTATATAATGGATAGAGGTCAAGGTTATAGCCAGACGTAGGGCTCAAATTCCAACTTTAGAACTTGCTAATTGTGTGGGATCTCGACTAAACTTCTCAGTCACAACTTTTTCATATGTTAAAAGACAACAATAACACCTAAATACATGGTAATAAGCACACTGGCTTCTTGCGATGCTTACATGAGGGAATGTGGAAATGTCTACGGAGTGCCTGAATGTCCATCAGAGGAGCTTAATGGATATGCTTCCTTTCCCTTTTTGAAACTTTTCTAATTTCTGAAATGGAGAACTTGATTCCTTCTCCCTACATGAATTTTAAGAATAAAATAAAATTATGCATTGAAAATAATCCATAAATAAGTGTAGATATAGTGCATGCTCATTATTTATTTTTGTGCAGGCATACATTTAAAGAACCCCCTGAAGTCTCACCATTGGTTTAGACGTTGGACTTTTTTTCTTTGACTCCATAACTATCCATCTTACCTCCTCTACATTCTCTGTTCAGTGACCCCAAGCTGGTCACTTCTTTGCAGTAGCACCTCCTGTATGTAGTCCCAGAGTCACCTGGACTTTTTATGGCCCTGTATGAATTTATAGGCTTGGCTCACATGCCCTCTGGCCTCCCCTCTCTCCCTGATACAGATCACTGCTTGTCTTTCTCACACACCTTACCTCTGCAGTGGGCCAACCAAGAAACATTTCCAGGAGATCCATGTTTTTTATTTTTTTTTCATTTATAACTTTTCTTTTTTTTAAATTATACTTTAAGTTCTAGGGTACGTGTGCACAATGTACAGGTTTGTTACATATGTATACATGTGCCATTAATTAAAGTTTCATGGGAGTCTTGGAAGCACTTGTTTGCTTTAATATGTGTGGGCTCTTTACTCTCTTCCTAACATATTTTTGGTAAAACCAGGATAAATCTCAGAGTGGCTATCAGGTTATCTGTCTTAAGTGCTTCTTGCCCCTCCTTATTTTTGACCTAGAAAGGAGGCTAGTAGCCTTGAACCTCAGGGTAACTGTTGCCTTCAGGGTCAGCCAAATGGAAGGCTGCCCCGAGTTCTCCAGCACAATGACTTGGCTGTAACATTATTGTGTGTATTTTTCATGAAGATAATTGCTGTCTCCCAAACACCCATTTTTATCATAGAAAGATGTGAATGGTAGAAACTTAAAATCTGCTTCAGGCACGATAGTTTTGAGAAGATACATATGTAACCCTAATAAAGTTGGGCTGCCTCATGGCCTATTTCTATACAGTGCAGCACCCTAAAGAAAACACAAATCCACTTGCAAAAATTTATAATAATCTTTACTAGAATGTCTTCTAAAAATGGTAAGAGATTACGTGGCATGACAGGGAGCAATATCCCCTATTAAAAAAAAAACTTCCCTATAGTTACTTATCCTTTAATTGCTTACAGAAAGGTGTGACCGCAATGGCAGAGAATATCTACTATCTCATGTAGTCTTATTCACTTCACTGAAAAACACCAAACACAGTTTTCTTCTACTTCTTTCATTCACTCCTCTATCTTCCAAGATCTCTAGGTTGAGCTCTGCATTTTTAGACTAAATCAATGTAGGCTTTCTGGCTCTTTTAGTTCTGCATCACAAGGTTGAAAAAACAGCATGGATAGTCTATGGCTTGGCAAACTTTTTCTATAAAAGACCAGACAGTGAAGATTTTAGGGTTTGCAAGCCACACAGGCCTCTTTGCATATTCTTCTTTGTTTTTTACAATCCTTTGAAAATGTAAAAACATTCTTACCTCATAGGCCACACAGAAACAGGCCTCAGGCTGGATTTGACCCATGGACCATAGTGAACTAATCCCTCGTTAAGCAATAAAGGCACCAGGTCTTCGTAGACTAAGCCCTAGTGAGACAATTAACAACAAAAAGAGTGCTCAGTACATGTCAGGCATGGTATCAGCAGCTTACTTATCTTAGCTTGGTTAGTCCTCAGAATAACAGTTTGAGATAAGTACCGTACTGTTTCATTGTTAATAAGCTGAGGCTTAGAACACTATACCCACCCCCACCCCCCAGCCAGTTGATCATCTGTAGTCGAGATTTTAATCCTCATTACTGTTTAACTTGATACAACATAGAGATAACTTAACCTCTCTTAATATTTGAACCTCAGTTCCCTAATCTATAAAAAAGGGATACTATTATTACCCTCATAGGTTTATTTGTGTGGATTAAATAAACTGATATGCATAGGCAATATCTGACACATGCTTATATGTTCCATACTTATCAGCTCTATCATTATTTCAGTGAATTTGATTATTGGTCCTTGTTGTACCACTTGCCAGCCATATGACCTTCAAGCAAGCCATTTTTATACTCTGTGCTTATTTCCTCTTAAGTGGGTGTTAACAGCATTTCAAGATTACTCTGAAGATCCACTGAAGAGAGCTAGCCAAAGTCAAAGAGACATACAAAAGTAAAGCATAGTAATTACCATTAATTCACGACTGTGTGCCTAGCTTCATCTTGAGGTCTCCAGATCCATTATCAATGTGTTTCTCACAGCAAGTTTATAAGGCAAGCATTTTGACAAGTGTGGCCACTATCTGTGAAAGCACTTGAAAGAAACAAGGTGTTAAACTCATGTGTGGATTTACTGCTTTCACTACACCTGCATGAAACCAGGATATCCAGAAACCATAGGTCTTGCTCTCAACCTTCATCTTCATCACAGGCTTCGTCACATCAGTGGCCCAGGGCTTGAGGACTTCCTTAAAATGTTGCTCACATCATGAAGTTCAAGATATAATTCCCAATAGTGATTCTTACCTTCACAACAGCATCACCTGTTAATTTAGCTTATGATTATTAAAATGCAAATTGCCTATTTTGTGAATTATCTGAACAGAAAGAAAAAACCCTTAGCACAATTCTGTGTCATGCTTCATTTTCACCATAGAGCCAGAGGGACTAATTATTGATTAAGAAACAGTTACGTGAGGAGAGGAATGATTTCCTAGGATTGCTCATTGTCAGAGTTTGATCCGAGAAGCAGACCTGATAGGAGCTGTAAAGAGTAAAGAATTATTCCAAGGATTGGATGTTATGCAATTGTGGGTGCTGGATAAACAGTCTATGTGAAGCTACTGCTTCTGTGTCTTGGTGCTAGAGCCTGAAGCCCAGATGTAAAGCAGTAGAGAAGAAAAGACAGATGTGAAGTCGGGGAAACAAGGACAGAATGGACAGGCTGGAACCTATAAGGACAGCTGAAACATACATCAGTCTCTCACCATACCCAGCTTTCAACTTTGATGATGGAATGATCTGCAGGAAGAGCTGGCATCCTTCTTCACAGATATGAACACACAGAGGATGTCCAGCAGGAACTGAAGGTGCTGCAGGCCCAGTCATTGCCCCACACTCACAACTCAGGCTGGCAGAAAAGTGACAAGGCTTGTGCACTACACCAGTGCCTCATACTCAGCACCAATCTTGCCCACATAAAAAGAACATGGCTGACACCTTACTTCTGCCTTCCAGTCCCACACAAAATGTCTCTTGTGGCCCACACTAACTCGGAACTGCAGCAAAAGAACATTTTAAAAACAAAATTCCAACTTAGCTACATTGCCACAACACATATCCTTCATTTTCAATACCTGTGTGATGATCTAGAACTGTTTTCCCTAACTCTTAGCCCAGAGGTTTTCCCACAATCCTCTGCTGCTCTGAACTTCCTACTCCATAAACTAGAAGAATGCCTTCCTCATGGAGTGATTGCACAAGACAGTGTTTACAAAGTACCCCAAACAATGCTTGCTTGGCATTCTAAAAAGTACTATCTTCTTTTTCTTGATGTCTACTTAGAGATCAAGAAAACATCATTAATAAGAAATGTACATCTTTTGGAGGGAAAAAGCATATATTGTGTTACTCAAGACAAGTATCATTAATTCAGAACCACCCATGATTTTAGGTTATTCACTCCATTAATTCCCATTACAAGTTGGTAATAGAGAGTCAGTTACAATTTCACCAGACTAATTTGGAACCTGGCTTTAGCTCCAGTTTATGTGAGGTGGAAGAAATGCACTATTCTATATGGAAGAGAGAGAGAAGAGGTGGAGAGACTCATTTGATTATTCTCAGCTGATGGCCTGCCTGACACCCCTGGATTATTACTGAGAATTATTCTGTGATCAAAATAAGTTGATTAAAACCAGAGTCCTAGCATTAAAGTGGAATTAAACTACACAGTGTGATTTTAATACTAGACTCTTTCCCTGTGGTGTGTTGCATAATAGAAACCAATTGAAAACATAGGTATTAGGACAAATAAATATAAATAAATTGATATACTGCAGAAAGTGGGCCAGGGGAGCCCACAGTGAAAAGGGGTACTGCCAGAGTTTAGAGCATTATCTTTTAATTAATAAAAGGAAAATGAGAAGAGAAATCCACTCGAGGAAGAAGGGATGGTGCTCTAATTTTATAAGGTTGGTGTTTTATGGGATAAGAAATTCCCAGGGACAGGCATTAAAAGAAAGTAAAGTTAAATTTATTCTTGGCTGACTACACTCAATGAAGAACTGCAGGAGGGCAAATACTTGTATCCCATTCTTTTCTGGATGGCCATTCTCTTGTCTCTAGCTATCTACAGCACCTGCAGTCTGAATGTGTAATTAAGCACAAAATTATTATACTACTTTCATTGTTCCTTCATTTTCTCCCATGAGAAGTCATTTTTATCCTTGATCCCCAGTATGTAGCAGTCTAGGGTGGATGAACAAAGGACATGGTTCTGTAAAGAACATAGGCTTTGACCTGGGTCCCCACCTAATGGAACAACTTAGCATCCCAGTCCTTCCTCTGTCTGTCTGCACTGGGCTGGGTCCAGGGTGACCTATCTTTTACCTTGGCAGATACTACAGTTAATATGCTGCTTTCCAGTTTGCCACTTGAAAGCCATAATCCCCATATGTTTCTGTCTCTTGGTTCCCACTAGGAAAGTGACCTTAGGGTTATCACAGGAGGCTGACATTGTTACAACAGCTTATGTTGACTTTCTTCCATTACTCTGAGTGCTTCTTTCACTGGGACTCTGGTGCGATGTTTACTCAGTGGTGTCAGTTTTCTTTGATGATCCCTGAAACTATTGCCCTGTTCTTTTAATTTTTTAGACCATGCTATTTTAAATATGATTTCTCCCAGTTTGAGTCAGATAATATTTGTCTCAACATTGTGTTACATCTAAAATTCTTTTCACCTCACATACACACACACAAAAATCAACATGTTTCATGAAAGAATCTTGGACAGCTTAACTCTATTCTACCTCCAGATGAGTTTTCCATCCCCTGGAGAGTGTGAGAAGAACTTTGCTGAGCATGATTGCAAATTTCAAAGTACTTTTTTCCTTCTTTGTCTCAAGGTATCCATAGGTTCCTCATACAGACAAAACTCTTGGAAACCATTTAGCTACCCTGATAGAAGTAGATTTTCATCAATAATTGATTATCCATGGACCAAACTAAGAACATACCATCTACTACTTTTTTACACTTTTATGTCACCTGGCATGATGCAAAATGGAATTATATTTATTCCACACATACTTATTGAGACTTACTCTGTGCCAGGATAGTGCTAGGTATGCATGGATGAACAAAACAGCGCTAGGTATGGATGGATGAATGACTCATTACAAAGCTTATGAACAAGTGCAGAAAAATATAGCCAACAAATAATAGATCTACAATGGTAAATTAGCGTAAGTACTATGAAGGAAAAGAACCAGATTCTATGAGAAAGATGATAGCGGGGATCAATCTGGATTGAACATCTAGAAAGATCTCTTGAGGAGGTTGAACATAAGCCAAAACTTAAAGGCTGAGCAGGTACCAACCAGACAGAGGGATTGAAAGTCATGAAGCTTAAGGTACAATCTAGTCTCTGTCACCTAAAAGCTCTGAACCCCTAGCCTGCATCTGTTGGCTGTGAGAAAGTTAGATATTTTCAGAAATTTATTAACATCTTTAGATCTGGGGGAAATTGTTGTGCATATTACAGAAGTTCTCTTGGTGACGTTTTTATCACCTGTGATTGTTTTGTGTTTGGCTGGGGTGGGGTCCTCAGCTGTCATTTACAAGGTAAGTTTTTGCTCTCATTTGGAGTACCCTGCTGTGGTTGGGTATAGCCATCTGTTAGCCCTTTACAAGGTGGGTGTCAAAAAGGCCAAGTGGGCATGATTTCTGATCAACTGAATAAGCATTTTTATGAAGAAGATGGAGTCAGGAAGAAATTCTTACCAAGTAGAGAAAAGTACATGCTGTGAGCTACAGATAATTTAAAGAAGAGGGCATGTTTAGGGAATTAAGGAAAGTTTTGTGTATCCTGGAATATGAGATAGGAAATTAGGCTGGAGAAATATAAGAGGGCCACACTGGGAAGATTTAAACCATGGGCCATGTTGAGGAGATTGAACTTGTTTTTGTGAATAAGTCAGACCAAATGGAAATTTTTGAACCAGTGCCGCTTAAAAATAATAATAATTTAAGGAAGGAAGATACTAGTGGCAAAGAGGTGATTGTAATTGTCTAGGCTAGAGATGTGGAGGACCCAGTTCATTGACAGAAGAGATATGAGCTATTTCTGAAGGAGAAAACACCATTTAATATAAAAAGGTGAAAGAGGAGAGGGGTATGATTGTGAAGTGTGGAGGACAGGATGGATGATGACACCATGAATAGGGAATGTGGGAGGGTCACCATTTGAATGAGCTGCTTCCTCATTGGTGCTCTTCCTCTGACATGAATAACTACTTACATATTTGCCTCTCTTGGTTTACTGGGAGCCCCTCAAGGACAAAAATGCTTTATTTATTACTGAACCCACAGTACAGGTGACAAGGCATATCTGAGGAGTTCAGTTAAGTAGTAACTACTATTATCATTAAGCTTTCAATAGTTGTGTTTGAGTGAATGCATGGATGGCAGGCTTTTGACAGTATAATAGTGAGTTCTGAAGACTCCAGAGAGAATGATGGGAAGTTGATTGAGAGAAATTCTCTTTAGATGAATTTATTTCAAGAAGGAGAAAAATGACAGCTCCTTGGGGAAGAAGAAATGTAATATGTGAGGAGACACAAAAGCTGGCCCAGTTAGGTTCCGCTGCTAAAAGGCAGCCACTGGAAAAGTTTGAAAGCAAGAATAACACGGGAAATCAGTTCTGAAAATCTAACCATCTCAGTTGAGTCATCCTTAGGCCTGGATAGTCAGAGAACCTTTGCACAAAGAACACAGAACTTTCTCAGATATTACAGAAATTTTGGAATTAACCTTGGCTATACTTTTCTCTGTTTACATCCTCTTTTTGTTAGACCCAATTCCCCTTATTTAGGGAATGTCACCAAATGTAAGGATTTAATATAACTTTCAGGAAAATGTTAAAGTGGCCTGATGAGGTGCTTAAAATTTTCTCAATGGTTGAATGATGTCTTCTCCTAATGACCAAATTTCAATTATTTAGTTAAATCATTATTTGCATATTTTTTTTAAAAAAATGCTAACCCATATAAATAAAAGTCAGCATTTGTGTTTCAAGCATCTTATTCCCTATTTTTTTAACTTATCTGTAGTAAGTGAAGCACAACATAAAAGCAATTAACAATTTTAATTAAAGAATGACATTTTTCTAATAATCCAAATGCTGGGTGTTGGGTTTTATTTTATTTCTCTTGGTTGTTTTGTTTGTACCAAATATTTTATAACTTGAGATGTGAGCAATAAATCATATTACATGGTTTTACTCCTCTGTGATAACTTTGTGTATCAACCATAATCTTGATATTTTATCAGTTTTATTCTCTTTCTTCTTATATGGCTATGCCTATTTGTTGATTTCTGGGTTGCCATCACATTCAATTCCATTCAGGCATCTTTTGTAGTAAACTATAGGAAAGAAAAAAAGACCTATAGAAAAGGAAAATTGGTGAGTAGTAAAAGTCTAGAAGAAAATAAAGTCTGAGAGGTGATTCTTTAACACTGTTTTTAGAAAAGGGTTTCTGGCCCATCTTATTAAAGCCATTCTCCTTGACACAAAACTCTACCATGGATATGGATATAATGAGGTAGGTGTTTTTAGGGTCTAATATCATAAAATATTTAAATCATTCAATTCTTTTTGCTGGAAGTCCATACTTGAGTAACTTTTGATTAAAATGTAGATTTCCCTATAATTTTTAATAAATTTTAGGGCAAGCCGACAAGAGTATTTACTATAAATCAATAAATTGATCTATATGTATATAGTTTATTCTAAATTTAGTCTGTGTAGATCAGATACTCAAGTCCAGATCTCTGTAGCATTGATGAGAAGTTTCTGGACTTCCAAAATTAGAAACCAGATACTGAACTGTAGTAAATTCACCAAGGTAGCCTTCCAGCCTACCTCTCCTAAAGACAGACCAATCTCATTTCCTACTGTCTCTCAGGACTTCTGCAAACCTTCAGTCGGATGTGTCCTGCCCAAAACTCCTTATATTAGAGTTGAAAAAATTAAAGCCTAGAAAAGAAACGTGACTTGACTAAGGTCACGTGCAAATTTGGTCTCTTGCCAGATCTATGTTCCTTTCATTATACCATGTAGGGTCTTAATACATCATTATCCTTGGAAGTCTAAGGAAACAATTCAACAAATAATCCAAGTCATAGGGGGAAAAAAACTCTTGGATTATGTATCAATCTAATCCCTACTCTTGTACCTCAATGGGCCATGGGGCTACATGCAATTGAATACACTCTGTGCCCTTTTTCTTTCTGCTGGAGTCGGAACCTGGACAATATCTATTCACTCTTTAAGATTCACCATTTGTTGCCTCCAGTTTCAAAGTTTTTCCCATTTCTCCAAGTAGAGTTAGTCATTCTCCCTTCTGCCCATGTGTATCTCTGTAACGTGCCATATATTATATGCCACATGATATTAAATATGTACCTATTTTATTGCCTTTAAGATGTGAACTACTCTAAAAGAGTAACTACTGGTTCCTTATCTCTGCATGCCAGCACCCATCACAGCATCTGGCACTTAGTAATTTATCAATAAAAGAAGAGAGGGAACAAAGGAAGGAGGGAGGTAGAAGAGAGAGAAGAAGAAACTTGAGTGCATCTTCCACTGGGAGATACTTCTGTTTCCTCAACTCCAGATTACATGAGAAGAGGAGGTGTATAAATTTAGGCAAAATCACATATGCAGCTCAAAATAATACTTATTTTTAAGGCTGATTTGGAAGACCTTGGGTTATTTTCTCTTCCTATCACCTTAAGCAGAATACAATGATAAATAATTAGAATTTTTCTTCACATTCCACCATGAATTTAAATAATAATGCCCTTAGAACACCTGAGGCACTGGGGAGGATTTCTGTTCATGGTTACACAGATGCTAATAAATAACTATATCAGTTCTCCAAAGTGACTTCATGTCAGAGCTGAAGGATAGTTGGTTCCAGTGGCAACTGAGATGCTGCATCAGTTGAACAGATGGGAAAGAATCAAAGTGTATGCTTCAGAAGAGGTCCGTATAACATTCAGTGTCAGAGACAACAGTAGATGTTAATCCAGCAGAGCGAATTCTGTAGTGGGGAGTGAAATATTATTTAATCAGCAGTGCTTCATACATAATTCAATTAACTGCCTTCACTCATCAGTATTAACGACAACAGGAGCTTGGATTAATGTGCACGAGCCTCATAAAAAAGCTCCCAGCCTACATAAGTGCTGCCAAAACTTAATAAAGTCCTGCCAATCAAATCCTGGTATCTGGACCCAATGCATCAGTGCACTGATATTACAAATTATCCCAAGCACTTCTTATTGTTTCCTAATTCTTTAATTATGCTGATATCTGCACTAAAATGTTTAATTAGTGTATGGGGGAAACCGAGTAAGATTGCCTGCCACTTCCTTGCCTATCAGTATTTAGCATCAAGTAAACAAAATCGAATTTTATCGTGAATAACTTTTAAAGGCAAGTTCAGCTTTTTTTATTCTGTAAATCTTGATAATTGAAAAGGAAACAGCAAGTTGGGTTATAACAATCTAAAAGGCTGAGAGGGTATTGAGGATGCCAGAAGACTGAGTGCTCATCTATCCATTATCTTTTAGTTCAGCCTCTGGACTTTGGGAACCTTAGTTTTGTCCTGGTTGTTTTTGTTTTTCTGGTGTCAGGTATTGGAGATGAATATGTGATACTAACAATCAGGCGATCAGGGCCCCTTGAAAGAATAAAGAGATTGTCATTACTCTGGATTTTTGAGGGTGAATGGATATTAGCCTGCATATTCTGGTCAAGTTACTATTTTAGAGAACTGGTGAAGAACTATGCCTAATGTGCTTTAAGATTATGCCTGAAATCAGAGAATGGAAGGTAATCAGTCCAGTCTTTACAGCATGTATTTACTTTACAAGTTTTGTGTACTTCCTATATATCAGGAACTGGGCTAAGCTATAGGCGTATAGAGAAAATAAATAGTTCCAGATCTCAGAAAAGCAAAGACCTACTGGAGGAGACATATGAATATGCAGAGAAAAATAATAAGGTCAAGAGTGATGATAACAATGATGGTGATGATGAGGATGACAGAGACTACTATTGTTTTAACTCTTTGTCAGTCACAGTATAAATTTTACTTAAGCCTCATAAGCCTTTAAGAGGGGTATTGTAACTCCTTTTTTTATAGTAAAGCAAAAATGAAACTTATGGACACAACAGGACAGTGGTTGCCTCCAAGGAGGGAGGAAGAGAATAGGATTGGAAGGTTCACAGCTATATCAGAAACATTTATAGATCTTTAAAAACCAGAACCAAAATAATATAACGAATGTCAACATTCATGAAAAATTGAGTGGTAGAGTAAATCACGGATGTTTTATTTCTTGGTATGTTTGAAATGTTTTGTAATAAAAACAAAGGAACAGTGCCCAATTTGCAGTTAAGTGAATAAGATCTGTGATGGAGGGCCGCAGAGAAGGTGAGAGGGCAGAGCTGGAGTGGGCAGAGGAGGGGTGGTTATGGAAAGTTTTCCAAAGACTTTAGGAATGCCTAGCATCAACAAAAGGCATTTATTTATTTATTTTGAGATGGAGTTTCGCTCTTGTTGCCCAGTCTGGAGTGCAGTGGCGTGATCTCGGCTCACTCCAACCTCCTCCTCCCAGGTTCAAGTGATTCTCCTGCCTCAGCCTCCCAAGTAACTGGGATTACAGGCATGTGCCACCACGCCCAGCTAATTTTGTGTTTTTAGTAGAGACAGGGTTTCTTCATGTTGGGCAGGCTTGTCTCAAACTCCCGACCTCAGGTGATCCGCCCACCTCTGCCTCCCAAAGTGCTGGGATTACAGGTGTGAGCCACCACGCTTGGCTTAACAAAAGGCATTTATTAAGCACCTGTTTATTCCTGGCATTGTAGTAAATGCCCAAGAAGGGAAATGAAACTAACCTAGACCCTGTCCTAGGATGTTGATGATGTAGTTGTAAGTAAATACAGGGGTCATTGCATACAAAGATTATTCAGCAAGAAATACATCTGAAATAGATCTAAAGGACAAATAACATTTTGGAGGGAGTTGACATGGATGTGTTTGCAGCTGGCCATTAGAAAGTTTAAAATAGGGATAATATCAAGTTGAGGCCTCAAAATTCCTGTAGTTCAGTAGGAAATATATTGAAGGAAAATGCTAATGGATTATTATTTGTCAGGTGCTGGACTCTGCACTACATTTTCCATCATTTTTCTCATTGCTGTCAGAAACCCTAGGTGATAAGTCAAAATGCCAAATTACAGATGGAACCTGAGATTCACAGTGTTTATCTAGTTCACGTTGACACAGTTAAAAACATAACGTTCAGAGAGCCTGAGTAACTTGCCGGAGGGCACACAGCCCTTAAGTGGTGAGGGTATATGCACACCATGGTCGTCTTTGTACCTCTCAGAAAAGGGCAGATTCTTCTCCCTGTTTCTGGTATCTGCTTTATTTGAGGCAAAGACTGGGGCCATCTATGATACAAGTGGTTTTTCTGACCTGGCAGCACCTCCTACGAAAAGCAACTAGGTGTTGACAGCCAAAGTGTGCATCCACCTAAGGGTACAAAGAACTTCCCTACCCATAACTCTCAAGAACATCCCAGCCACTTTATTGCAGTCAAATGAGAAATAGAGAGTTGAAATTTCCAAAGGAAGAAGAATTGGACCCTTTCCAAAAAGCAGTCATGTTAACTGAGCAAATGTAAATGGAATTAGATTGATTAGAATGAAAAGAGAATCTGAAAAGAGGATCACTAATTGATGTGCAGTAAAATTTACCACCTAGATATCAAGAAAGTGGTTGTTTGGATTTAGAATTATCTCAGCTTTGTACTGTCTCCCCTCCTACTTCCTTTATGGGCATTTCACTGATTAGCAAAACTTCTACTTGTAAAACTCAGACCTGTTAGGTTATCATTTAGATTAATTTTTTTTTTAATTAGGAAAACATTTTAGCAAAAATTCTGTTTGGATATTATAGAATTTCATAAATGTTTTCTTAATATTAATGTGAAATGATAGACACAGTGATAGCACCTGGCAGGTGTTCTGACCATGGCTTCCACACAATAATATGTCTACTAGCACCTATAAAACAGGGATCTTGAGTACTGGAAATTCTGGGGCAATTGGACCTGGAAGGGCAGTCCTAGCAGGAAAACACAAATGAAGCCATCCCTCCCTCCCTTCTTTACAAAAACATTTACTGTATTAAATAGTTGTTGTAGAAAAAAGATGTATAAGCTATATATCTTTGAAGAGCTAGATGTATCTTAAGTAGAAGAGACAGATATATAAACAAATAATGGTTGGTTAAGACACTGGATTCTGGAAGCAGGCTAGTTGGTTTCAAATCCCAACTCCACTAATTACTAGCTGGGTGATATTGAGCAAGTTACATAATCTATTAGTGCTTCTGTTTTCTCTTCTGTAAAATGTGGATGATAGAACTTGTAAAGCATTAGCACGCAGTAACCAGCACATAATAATTGCTTTTTGGAGGAATGATGGACATGAAGAGAGGATTACAGCAGAAAACAGGTTAAGGAACTGCTGAAGAGCTTCTAGAAAATGATTGGGCTGGATATAAGTAGTCTTGCTACTCAAAGTGTGGTCTGTGAAGCGAGCTGCAACAGTATCATTTGAGTGCTTGTTAGAAACAGATTCTGTTCCTGTGTTAGTTTGCTAAGGATAATGGCCTCCAGCTCCATCCATGTCCCTGTAAAGGACATGATCTCATTCTTTTTTACAGCTGCATAGTATTCTATGGTTATATGTACCACATTTTCTTTATCCAGTCTCTCACTGATGGACATTTAGGTTGATTTCATGTCTTGGCTATCGTGAATAGTGCTGCAATGAACATACTCATGCATGTGCCTTTATAGTAGAATAATTTATATTCCTTCGAGGCCATTATCTTTGGCAAACTAACACAAGAACAGAAAACCAAATACCACATGTTCTCACTTATAAGTGGAAGCTAAAAGGTGAGAACACATGGACACTTACAGGGGAACAACACACACCGGGGCCTTTCAGAGGGTGGAGCACGGGAGAAGGGAGAGGAATCAGGAAAAATAACTAATGGATACTAGGCTTAATACCTGGGTGATGAAATAATCTGTAGAACAAACCGCCATGACACAAATTTACCTAGGTAACAAACCACCTGTACTTGTACCGCTGAACTTAAAAGTTAAAAAAAAAAACAAAAACAGATTCTGATATAGTAGCTCCAGGATAAGGACTAAGATTCTGCATTTATTTTTTTCTGGGTGAAGCCAATGCAACTGATCTGTGAACCATATTTTGAAGAACAAGGATCTAGAACACACTGTCCAATATGGTAGATACTAGCCACATGTAACTGTCAAGCACTTAAAACAAATATGAATTGAGATGTGCTATAAGTGTGAAGTACACACAGGATTTCAAAGATATCCAAAAAAAGGTGAAATAGCTCATTAATATTTTTATATTGGTTATATTTTTGAAACTATAATACATTGGATATACTAAGTTAATAAAATATTAATTTCACATTTTTTTCAATGTGCATACTAGAAAATTTAAAATTATATATGCATCTCCTATTGTATCTCTATTGAACAGTGTGCCCTAGGACATTTTTACCAACAGATTTCCCTATAATATGTGTATCTCTAAGTATTGTACTTAGAACCTGACACGAGTAGAAAGGTAAAAATAAAGAATGTTTATTCTTAGGTAGGAGTAAAGGACCCAATACTTTAAAAATGATTTTTATTTTATTTCTTATTACAACAGTGTTGCATATTTACTGCATGACAGTTTTAAAAGGTAGAAACAGAATGGAAAAAAATAAATCACCCACAAAAGCCACCACACCAAAACAACCACTGTTTAAATTCTGTTTTATAGGTACTCAACATCTAATAATATACTTTTAAATGTACTTTTTAACCTCCTTTTATGAGGATCTTTCTTCATGGGCATTCTGGAAACCATCCTCTCTTGGTTTTTCTCCTATCTTACTGACTGCTACATTTCATTTTCTTACCTTATTTCTCTTCATCTTCCCCACCAACTATACTTGCATATTTAATAAGTTTCTCAAAGTTTGTGTCTAAAACCCAACTCGATTTCTGTCTCTTAACCAGACTTCTTTTTCTTTTTTAACTTAGTGGTTGCCCTGGGGTTTGCAAAATACATTTACAACTAATCCAAGTTCAATTTCAAATACAACTATACAACTTCACAGGTAGTGCAAGTTTCTTAAAATATTCCCAATTCTTCCCTCATTTCCCTTATGACATTACTATTATTCATTTCACCCACCCATAAATTATAGTCACAAGATACATTATTATTTTGAACAAACTTATCTATTAGAGTATTGAAGAATAAGAAGCAGAGAAGATTTTATTTTACCATTTATTCTTTCTATAACATTCTTCCTTTCTTATATAGACCTGAGTTTCTGACCTATATTATTTACCTTCTTCTGATGAACGTATTTTCACATTTTTTTGCATGGCAAGTCTGCTGATGACAAATTCCCTCAAATTTTGTTTTTCCCTTGAATTTTAATTTTCATGTATTTTTACTGTACCCCTCTCTTAATCGCCTTGGTGAATAGTTTATCAATTTTGAGTTGTTATTTATTGCTGTTACTTTTTTCCATAGAACAAAATATCAGATTTGGTAGTCAGATCTGCAGTTTTTCTGTCTTTTGTTTATTTTCTGCTTTTATCTGGCACATAGAATATTCTGAATAAATATTTGTTGAATGGATTATTAAGTAAATATTTCCTCATCCTTTTTTAAAATCTTTTCTACATTTTAAAAAAATTTTTTTATTTCCACAAGTTATTGGGGAACAGGTGGTGTTTGCCTACATGAGTAAGTTCTTTAGTGGTGATTTGTGAGATTTTGGTGCACCCATTACCCGAGCAGTGTACACTGCACCCTATTTGTAGTCTTTTATCCCTCGCCCCCTTCCCACCCTTTCCCCAAGTCCTCAAAGTCCACTGAGTCATTCTTATGCCTTTGCATCCTCATAGCTTAGCTCCCACTGATGAGTGAGAATATATGATGTTTGGTTTTCCATTCCTGAGTTACTTCACTTAGAATAATAGTCTCCAATCTCATCCAGGTTGCTATGAATACCATTAATTCATTCCTTTTTATGGCTAAGTAGTATTCCATCATAAGTAGTATTCCATCATATACATATTTCTATCACAGTTTCTTTATCCACTCGTTGATTGATGGGCATTTGGGTTGGTTCCACATTTCTCCAGTTGCTAATTGTGCTGCTATAAACATGCATGTGCAAGTATCTTTTTCATATAACGACTTTTTTTCCTCTGGGTAGATATCCAGTAGTGAAATTGCTAGAGCAAATGGTAGTTCTATTTTTAGTTCTTTAAGGAATCTCCACAGTTTTCCATAGTGGTTGTAGTAGTTTACATTCCCACCAGCAGTGTAGAAGTGTTCCCTGTTCAGCACATCCATGCCGATATCTACTTTTTTTTCATTTTTTGGTTATGGCCATTCTTGCAGGAGTAAGGTGGTATTGCATTGTGGTTTTGATTTGCATTTCCCTGATCATTAGTCATGTTAAGTATTTTTTCATATGTTTGTCGGCCATTTGTATATCTTCTTTTGAGAATTGTCTACTCATGTCAGTAGCCGACTTTGTGATGGGATTATTTGTTTTTTTCTTGCTAATTTGTTGAAGTTCCTGGTAGATTCTGGATATTGTTCTTTTGTCAAATGTATAGATTGTGAAAATTTTCTCCCACTCTGTAGGTTGTCTGCTCTGCTAACTCTTCCCTTTGCCATTCAAAAGCTTTTTAGTTTAATTAAGTCTCAGCTATTTATCATTGTTTTTTTCTTTTCTTGCCTTTGCTTTTGGGTTCTTGGTCAAGAAATCCCTGCCTAAGCCAACATCTACAAGGATTTCTCTGATGTTATCTTCTAGAATTTTTACAGTTTCAGGTCTTAGATTTAAGTCCTTAATCCATCTTGAGTTGATTTTTGTATAAGGTGAGAGATGAGGATCCAGTTTCATTCTCTTACATGTGGCTTGCCAAATATCTCAGCACCATTTGTTGAATAGGGTGTTCTTTCTTTACTTTGTTTTTGTTTGCTTTGCCAAAGATCATTTGGCTTTAAGTATTTGGGTTTATTTCTGTGTTCTCTATTCTGTTCCATTGGTCTATGTGCCTATTTTTATATCAGTACCATGTTGTTTTGTTGACTGTTGCCTTATAGTATAGTTTGAAATCAGGTAATGTGGTACCTGCCTCCATATTTGTTCTTTTTTGCTTAGTCTCGCTTTGGCTATGTGGGCTCTTCTTTGCTTCCCTATGAATTTGGGAATTGTTTTTCTAGTTCTGTAAAGAATGATGGTGGTACTTTGATGGTAATTGCATTGAATTTGTGGATTGCTTTTGGCAGTATGGTCATTTTCACAATATTCTACCCACGCGTGAGCATGGGATATGTTTTCATTTGTTTAAGTCATCTGTGATTTCTTTCAGCAGTGTTTTGTAGTTTTCCTTGTAGAGGTCTTTCACCTCCTTTGTTAGGTATATTCCTAAGTATTTTTGTTTTTTTATAGCTATTGTAAAAGGGGTTGAGTTCTTGATTTGATTCTCAGCTTGGTTGCTATTGGTGTATAGGACAGCTACTGATTTGTGTATATTAATTTTGTATCTGGAAATGTGCTGAATCTGTCAGTTCTAAGAGCTTTTTGGAGGAGTCTTTAGGGTTTTCTAGGTATATAATCATATCATCAGCAAACAGTGACAGTTTGACTTCCTCTTTACCAGTTTGGATGCCCTTTATTTTTTCTCTTGTCTGATTGCTCTGGCTAGGACTTCCAGTGCTATGTTGAAGAGGAGTGGTGAGAGTGGGCATCCTTGTCTTGTTCCAGTTCTCAGAGGAAATCCTTTCAACTTTTCGCCATTCTGTATTATGTTAGCTGTGGGTTTGTAATGGATGACTTTTATTACATTATGTCCCTTGTATGCCAATTTTGCTGAGAGTTTTAATCATAATGGAGTGCTGGATTTTGTCAAATGCTTTTTCTGCATCTATTAAGATGATCATGTAATCTTTGTTTTTAATTATACATATGTGGTGTATCACATTTATTGGCTTGCATATTTTAAACCATCCCTCCATCCCTGGTATGAAACCCACTTGATCATGGTGGATTATCTTTTTGATATGTTGTTGGATTCAGTTAGCTAGTATTTTGTTAAGGATTTTAGCATATGTGTTCATCAAGGATATCAGTCCGTAGTTTTCTTTTTTGGTTATGTCCTTTCCTGGTTTGGGTATTAGGGTGATGCTGGCTTCATAGAATGAATTATGGAGAGTTCCTTCTTTCTCTGTCTTGTAGAATAGTGTCAGAAGGATTGGTACCAACTCTCCTTTGAATGTCTTAGAATTCTTAGAATTTTGCTGTGAATCCGTGTGGTCTTGGACTTTTTGTTGGTAATTTTAAAATTACCATTTCAATCTCTCTGCTTGTTATTAGTCTGTTCAGGGTATCTAATTCTTCCTGATTTAAGCAGGAAAGGTTGTATTTTTCCAGGAACTTATTCATCTCATCTAGGTTTTCTGGTTTATGTGCATAAAGGTGTTCGTAGTAGCCTTGAATGATCTTTTGCATTTCAGTGGTGTCAGTTGTAATATGTACTGTTTTGTTTCTTAGTGAGGTTATTTGGATTTTCTCTCTTCTTTTCTTGCTTAATCTTGCTAATAGTCTGTCAATTTTATTTATTTTTTCAAAGAACCAGCTTTTTGTTTCATTTATCTTTTGTATTTTTTGTCTGTTTGTTTCTATGTTATTTAGTTCTGCTGTGATCTTGGTTATTCCTTTTTTCTGTTGGGTTTGGGTTTGGTTTGTTCTTGTTTCTCTAGTTTTTCGAGATGTGACCTTAGAATGTCAGTTTGAGCTCTTTCAGTCTTTTCAATGTAGGCATTTAGGGCTATGAACTTTCCTCTTAGTACCGCCTTTGCTGTATTCCAGAGGTTTTGGTAGGTTTTGTCATTATTGTTGTTCAGTTCAAAGAATGTTTTCATTTCCATCTTGCTTTCATTTTTGACCCAAAAGGAGCAGGTTATTTAATTTCCATGTATTTGCATGGTTTCTTCTTATTTGTGTTTGTTTTGTATCTCTTTTCCCATCATACTATTCTGTGAGATTGTATAGAGAATTATAGATGCACATTTCTTGGTGAAAGGGTAGAGTGCTTTCATTACATTAGTAGTCTAATAGAATCAGAATTCATTAAAAGTTGAAAAACACTAGAATAAGAGTAATTTGGGGAGGATAATCAAATACAATTGTAATGACAGTTATACTATTCAAAGTCAACTCTTGCATAGAGACTTCGTGTTGGAAATATTTGCCAAAAAGAACAGAAATCAAGGTGAGGTGCTCTTACCAAAATAGTTGAAAAGGTCTTTCACCTTTTTATATGGCAAGCTTCCCCTGCCACCCAAGCAGTGACACTACTGTCCTTGATTTGTTGGCATAGGATTTTAAAAATTTTATCTCCAATCATGACAGTGTGAGGGACTAACAAAGTCATTGACTTTCATTATTGTTGTCCAGGAACTAAACCATCTTGTTGCTGATTGTTTGCTGAAACTTTACCTAATTATAGTGTTTTTTATGCTTGATATACAGCCAGAGATGGTGCCTTATTTTGTTTTGCTTTTGTATATGACTTTAAATCAATAAAAAGTAAACAAATAAAAGGTGAAATACATATGCAGTCATCTGGAAAAAAAACCACCTTTTTTAATTTTTTGTAAACTGGGATTCACAAAAACAAATAAGACCTGCTATCCATTCTCAGAGTTATTTAAGTAGAGTATATTATTGCATTCAAGAGACAGAAGAGGTACTCTAGGTACAGATAATTTATTAAGATTTCCAGTGTACTTTTGATATTGCATATCATACTGGAATAAATCAGTCAGACAAATCAGAAAGCCTTATGTGAGAGAGATTGTGTACAATAATCCCCAATTTGTTTTTAGGAAAGAAAGAAAAGTTATTCATGATGACAGAAACCACTCTCTGTTATGAATGCCCTAGATAGGAATATAGCTTGAAAAGTGTTCAGGTTTGCTGATGTGAAGAAAGCTGACAGGGAACATAAAATGGTGAGTAATCTGGACAGAGTTAGTTTCATGGTGGATAAATGGCACAATCTATTAAGGGTGACCAAATATAAAACACAAAAGAGTTTAAAATGAAATATAAAAAAAAAATTTCCTATAAAAAATTGAAAGCAGACTCAAAGATGTGAAAGTAGATTAGGCTTGAGATAAAAAGCAATATTACTGTAGAGGAAAACTCGAGAAAAAATAATCTAAAACATAACTGAATATCTTAAGCTGAAATTATCTTTATAAAGTTGGCACCTAATCTAATTTTAGGAGTGATGGTATTTCAAAATTTCTGCTTTCTACGGGTCGTTGGTCCCTCATCAAACAGCTATTTGACACGTACTGTGAACCAGACCCCAGGGACAAAGATTAATATTACAAAATACCTGCCCTCAATGAGCTCCTAGTCTTGTAAAAAAGAGACATGAGCAAATATATTTAAAATACCTAAAGTTGATGATGTAATTTATTGGGAAAAGGTTGTGGTATTTGCCAGTCTTGAGTGAAGAGTAGGGCAGAGTAGGGCTTTAACCATCAGGGAAAAAGAGAGAGAAAACATTCCAAATAGAGAAAGAGACATAAAGGAGTCTTGACCACTAGACACAGTTTGGAATGGTCTTCGCAGTTACAAATTAGTTCAACCAAAGTTTGAACATGTGAAACTGGGATGTTCTTTACTATATTCTTGACTTAATGCTTTGTTTTTAAAGGTTGGAATGAGTCAGGGCATTACATTTCCCTCCCTGGACACCTTTAACTCATAGACACAAAAGGCTCCATCATGAATGACAGAATATAGCTGAATGTGTGGATAGACCCTGATTGCACAATTTAAGTCAACCAAGAAGCTGAACACAATGTGGCTGTTGATAGTAGTGATGAGAGTCTTCCTAACTTCACTGCCTTTATTGCCACCACAGCTAAATCCCGAGGGGGAAGGTTGCACACAGTAGACACACTGGCAAATGTTAAATACCAGGAAAAACACTCTGTGAAAGCACAGTGCCTGTATTATTTATGCATAATTTCTCCTTGATGTTTACCTGGCCCCTATAGTTCTAAATGTTTGAAGAGGGAGGAAAGGTTCCAAATAATTTGTATAGTCTGACAGTATAAGTTAAAATTTCATGATTAAGAATGTAGTTCCACATCTGATATTTGTTTAATCTATAAGCCTGAATGGCAATTTTCCAAGTGTGCCTTAACTTCTTAATACCGTCATATATTACATTATGTTGGGCTTACTGTAGAAAATGTTAGGGAAAAATATAATAAATAAATTCAGCTGGTTTTCTGAATTCAGCCCATTTCTTCTTATCATTTAAGTGAGTTCTTTTGTCTTATGCAGTATCTTCCCGGTGTTCTGACCAATTTCAGTACTGTCAAAATCTGCTATTTTGATTATCATTTGTTGTACATCCCAGTAACGGGGGAAAAAAGAAATTAAATGGCTCTCCTAGGAAAGGCAGAAGCAAGTATCAGGTTTTATTACTAATCACATGGGTAGTCTTGTAGAAATGAAAATATTATTTATTTACAGTGAAATGCATATGCCATAGCTGTAAAATTCAGTGAATTTTGACAAGTGTAAATGTCTATGTAATACACCTCCACCAAGATATAACACTTTCATTACCCCAGGGAATTTCCTTGGATCCTTTCTCAGTCAACCACTCTCTCAGAGAGAATCAATGCTCTGATTCCTTTCACCATAGGTCAGTTCTACCTATCCTAGAACTTCATATAATATAGTCCTTTAATATGTATTCTTTTTCTGTTTGACATTTTTGCTCAACATCATGTTTTTGAGATTCACGCATGTTGCATGTGTCAATCGATCTTTGCTTTTTACTTCCAGACAGCATTTCACTGTACAATTCTGTCACAGTGTATCTATTTTCCTTTTGATTTTTGATGACCATTTGGGGTGTTTCAGTTTGGGGTTATGATCAATAAAGATACTACAAATATTTGTGTGCAAGTCTTTATGTCAACATAGATTTTAATATTTATTGGGTAAATATTTAATAGTGAAAAGGCTGAATCTTATGGTAGGTATATCTGTAACCTTTTAAGAAACTATCAGAAATTCCAAAATGGCAGTACCATTTTATACTTGCAACAGCAATGTATGGTTATTGGATTGTTTCATCTCACCAGCATTTGGTGTCACCAGTGTTTTCAATTTTATCTATTCCATTGGGTGTGTAGTGATAATCAATTGTGTTTTTAATGTGCATTTTCCCTGATGGCTAATGATGTTGAATAGTTTTTCATGTGCATGTTGTCCAGTTGTAAGTAATTGTTTGTGACGTGACTGGTCAATGGAACGGAAGAGAAAGTCGAGAAATGATGCTGCACACCTACAACTATCTGAACTTCAACAAAGCTGACAAAAACAAGCAATGGGGAAAGGACTCCCTATTCAGTAAATGGCGCTGGGAAAACTGGCTAGCCATGTGCAGAAGATTGAAGCTGGACCCCTTCCTTATACTATATACAAAAATCAACTCAAGATAGATTAAAGACTTCAATTGAAAATCTAAAACTATAAAAACTCTGGAAGACAACCTAGGCAATACCATCCTAGACATAGGAACAGGCAGAGATTTTGTGACAAAGACACCAAAATCAGTTGCAACAAAAGCAAAATTGACAAATGGGATCTAATTAAACTTAAGAGCTTCTGCACAGCAAAAGAAACTCTCAGTAAATAGACAGCCTACAGAATGGAGGAAAATATTTGCAAACTGTGTGTCTGACAAAGGTTTAATACCCAATATATATAAGGAACTTAAATGTATAAAAGAAAAGCAACCCCATTAAAAAGTGGGCAAAGGACATGAAGGGACACTTTTCAAAAGAAGACACACATACAGCCAACAATCATGTGAATAAAAGATCAACATTTCTGATCACTGGAGAAATGCAAATGAAAACCACAATGAAATACCATCTCACACCAGTCAGAATGGCTTTTATTAAAAAGTCAAAAAATAACAGATGCTGGCGAGGGTGTGGAGAAAAGGAAACACTTATACACTGTTGGTGGGGGTGTAAATTAGTTCAACCATTGTGGAAAGCAGTATGATGATTCCTCAAAGAGCTAAAAGCAGAACTAGAATTCAACCCAGCAATCCCATTACTGGGTATATACCCAGAAGAATATAGATCATTCTAACATAAAGACACATGCATGTGAACTTTCATTGCAGCACTATTCACAATAGCAAAGAAGCAAAGACTTGGAATCAATCTAAATGCCCATCAATGACAGAGTGGATAAAGAAAATGAGGTACAAATATACCATGGGATACTATGCAGTCTTAAAAAACAGGACCGTGTCTTTTGCAGGATCGCGGATGGTGCTGGGTACTCATCTCTGGGTACTAATCCCTAACAAACAATAGCAGTAACAGAAAATGTAGCTCCTGCATTTCATGGAATCCATGTAAAAATATAAGGCCTGCCATCCATTCTCAGTTATTTAAGTAGAATATATTATTGAACTCAGGAGACAGAGAAGGGGTATTCTAGACATAGATGATTTATTGAGACGTTCGTGAGATTTCTGTTTTCATTCTTATGAAATGAAGGAATAGAAAACCAAATACCATGTGTTCTAACTTATAAATGGGAGCTAAATGATGAGAAGTCATGAACACAAAGAAGAAAACAACAGGCACTGGGGTCTATTTGACGGGGTAAGAGAAAAGATAACTATTGGGTACTAGGTTTAATACCTGGGTGATGAAATAATCTGTACAACAAACCCCAACGACACAAATTTACCTATATAATAAATATTCACATGTACCCCTATATATAAAAAGTTTAAAAAATATTAAGATGTTTATTTTGTATTACTAAGATATTTGTTCTGGGTACAAGTTCTTTGTCAGATATATGTTTTGCAAATACTTTTTTCTATCTGTTACAGGCTTATTTCTCATTAAGGCTGTGTCATAAGTGGGGGAGGAAATACCCCTTGTGGGGTCTTTAAGGTTCACTCCAGTATGGTCACGGAAATTATATCTGGAGAGGCATAAGAAATTAAAGGATTTATTATACTCATAGGTCCTAGAGAAGGAGACACCACACGCTCAGAGGGCGATGCAAAGTCACCCAAAAGCCAAACGTTTGTGGCAGGCAGGGAGGAAACAGAATAAGGACCTCTAGGCAAGTGGCTTTACTGAGGGTCATGGGTGAAGTAGCTGTGGCATGCAGGAAGCCTTCTTATGGGTAATTTGAATGTAACTGAGTTACTATGGAAAGGAAAGAAGGGGTAAAATGGTGAAGTCATCATGAGACTTATTGCTTGAAAATATACATGTTAGGGATGAGTACCCAGAGATGGGCAACGACTAGGTAAAAGTTCAAAACAAGTGGGGGCGGGTGCTGGCATTCAGGCAGCCATGGAGCAACAAATAGCTTTACATTGCAAAGGCCTTTTAATGAGGAGAAGATTTTTCATTTTGATGAAATATAATTTATTCATTTTTCAATTAATGTTTAATGCCTATTGTGTTCTGCCTCAGATATTATTGCCTACCTTAAGACCAAAAAGATCTTTTTGTACATTTTTTGTATACTTTTTACAGTTTTAATTATCCTGGTTCATTGAAAATGATATGATATGAAGTAGAGGTTAAAGTTTGCTTGTTTTTTGCTATATGAATATCTAGTTGCAGCAGCACCATTTGTTGGAAAGAGCTTATTTTCCCCATTGTATTGCTTTGGTACCTTTGCACACACACAGACACACACACACACACATACAGACACACACACAGATCAACTGAGTATGTAAGCATGGATCTATTTCTGGGCTCTTAATTCTGTTCCATTGATCTATTTGCTTATATTAATATGAATACCTCACTATTTTGATTACTGAAGCTTTACGGTAAGTTTTTAAGTTATCCAACTTTGTTCTTTAGATTGTTCTGGCTATTTTAGATTATTTGAATTATTATATAAACTTTAGAATCCATTTGTTTCTGTTAAAAATACAAGGCTGCTGAGACTTTGATAAGAATTACATTGAATTTTTAGATCTATTTAAAGATAAAAGACTTTTTATTAATACTGAGCCTTCCAAACCCTAAGCATGGTATATCATTCCATTTATTTAGACTTTCTTCAATTTCTCTCAGCAATATTTTAATTGTGTCAGCAGAGCATTCTTGCACACCACCCATTAAATTTAACCCTAAAAGTTTTATGATTTGAATATTTTGAATGACATTTTTGTTTTTATTTTTCAAATGTTTATTGCCGGTATATAGAATCCAAATTTTTTTCTAGATTGGATTGTATTCTGCAGTATTAGTGAATTCACTTTAGTTTCACAGGAATTTTTTTCTGCGGATTTCTTAGAACTGTATGTGTTCACAATCACAGTGTCTATAAACAATGATGGCTTTACCTCTTTACAATCTCTATGCCATTTATTTTTATTACTTTACTGAACTATCTAGGACCTCTAGTAAAATATTAAATGAAATGCTGTCAATATACATCTGTGTCTTTTTCTAGATCTCAGAAGAAAAGTGTTGAATATTTTATAATCATTTATGTCATTAGCTGTAAGTTTTTAGCAGATAGATTTTATTAGTTTGAAGACTCCCCCCCGTTTCTAGTTTGCTAAGAATTTTTCCATGATTGACTGTTTAGTTTTTAAAAATAGATTTTTTGAGCCAATCTAAATGATTATATGCTTTTTTTCTTTACTATTTTAATGGAGTAAATTCCATTAATTTAATTTTGTATATTTAGCCCACCTTGAATTCCTGTACTAAATTCATTTAGTCATTATGTAGAACCTTTTTTAAAAAAATGTGTTATTGGGTTTTGTTTACTAATATTTTGTTAAGAATTTTTGTGTCTGGGTTCATGAGAGGTATTGGTCAGGATTTTGAGGGGTTTTTTCCCCTTTGTCTGGATTGGTATCAAAGATATGCTATTTTCATAAAATAAAATGCAAAGATTTCCATCTCCTGTGTTCTCTGAAAAAGAATATGCTACATGGATATTGTACAGCTCTTAAATATTTGATAGTATTCACCAGTGAAGCCATTTGTGCCTAAGAAATATTTAATTAAAATTAAGTTTCTAAAATGTATACAGGGTTGGTCACACTTTCCATTTCCTGTTCTATTAGTTTTGCTAAGTTTTGTTTCATGGAATCTGCCCATTTAATCTATATTGTAAAACTAATTAACATAAAATTATATAACATTTCTTTACCATCTTTATAATGTCTGTAGAAAGGTCCCTTCTTTTGCTTCTGATACTGCTGATTCTTGTTTTTCCTTTTTATCGTGATGAGTTTTATTAATCCATTTTACTAATCTTTTCTTCAAATTTTGATCTTGTTGATTTCCTCTTTTTTGTCTTTTTTTCACTCTCATTTTTAACATTCCCTTTCATTTACTTTCAATTTAATTTGTTCTTTATTTTATCTTCTTAAGATGAAATCTTAGACCATTGCTTTTATAGCTTTTATTTTCCTTTCTAATGTAGACATGTAACACTATAAATTTCCCCCAGATGAACTGCTTTAACTGCATTCTACAAATTTTAATACATAGTGTTTGTATTTTCCTTATGTTCAGTAATTTTTTAAAATTTCCATTGGGCTTCCTTGTCTGACACATAAGTATTTTAGAACTGTGTTGTTTAATTTCTAAATATGTGTGTATTTTCTTAAAATAATGATTAACTTTTAATGTATGACAGTTTGGCCAGAGAATGCAATCTATATGATTATTGATAGTCTGAAATAAACTAGTAGATGATCTATCTTGAAAAGAATATGTATCCTACAGTTCTTATGTGTAATGTTTTAATTAGGTCAAGATGATTTATAATGTTATTCAAAACTTCTATATCTTACAGACTTTTGTTCATTTCTTCCAACAATTACTGAAAGACTGGTGTTATTGTTTTTAACTACGATTGTGAACAAATCTAATTCTCCCTTTAGTCTAGAAACTTTGAGAGTTTGAGAGATTTTCTATGAAATGAATGCACATTTAAGATTTATGTCTTCTTGATGAGTTGTCACTTTCAACATTATAAAATATGCATCATTATCTATGATAATGCATTACTTGGTGAAGTCTAATTTGTAAGGTATCTGTATAACTATATTGGCTTCTACCTGATTAACATCTTCATGATGTTTTCTCCATCCCTTTCCTTTTGACCTGTGTCTTTGTGTTTAAAGAATATTCCTTATAAACAGCATATACTTGACTCTTGCTTTTTTTTTTTTTTTTTTTCGAGACAGAGTCTAACTCTGTCACCCAGGAGTGCAGTGGCGCGACCTCAGCTCACTGCAACCTCCGCCTCCTTGGTTCTAACGATCTAGCGATTTTAGTGCCTTAGCCTCCTCAGTAGCTGGGACTATGGGCATACCCCACCACACCCAGCTAATTTTTGTATTTATTTATTTATTTATTCATTTGTTTTTGAGACAGTCTCACAATGTCGCCCAGGCTGGAGTGCAGTGAGGCGATCTCGCCTCATCACAACCTCTGCCTCCGGGTTCAGACGATTCTCCTGCCTCAGCCTCTCGAGTAGCTGGAATTACAGGCATTCACCACCGTGCCTGTCTACGTTATTGTATTTTTAGTAGAGACGGGGTTTCACCATGTTAGCCAGGCTGGTCTTGAACTCCTGGCCTCAGGTGATTCGCCTGCCTTGGTCTCCCAAAGTGCTGGTATTACAGGCGTGAGTCACTTCGCCCAGCCAGACTCTTGCTTTTTAAATATAATCTGATAGTCTTTGCCTTTTAAGTGGGCCATTTAGTCTGTTGACACTTAATGTAATTATTTACAATTTAGATTAAGCACACTATGATTTTATTTTCTACTTTTCTATATTTTCTCTTTGTTATTTCATTTTTGCTTTCTATTTGTTCTGTTTGCTCTGTTACTTCAACTTCTCCTTTTCTACCTCCTTTTTGGTGAACTGAATAATCTTTAGTATTCTATTTCCTCTCCTTTATTGACATTTTTGCCATGCCTTTTTAGGTTACTATTTATTAATCTAGAGATTATAATGTGCATGTTTAACTTACTGCAGTCTCTCTTCAAAATATTAACTCTCCAAGAAACACATGTTCTATTTACCTATACATTTTACCATTTCTTGTGCAGTTCATTCTTTCAACTAGATATGTGTTCCATCTTCCTTTAACATAAAAATCTTATGACATTTCTTGCCTTTAAAATTCTCCTCATTTTAGTTTTTTACTGAAATGTCTTTATTTTACCTTTATATTTGAAAGATATTTTGTTGGGTATAGAGTCTGGGCTGAACAAGAGTTTTTTTCAGCCCTATCATGTGTCCCCTTTTCTTCTTACTTGCCTTGTTTCTGATAAGTCAGCAACAATTCTTATCATTTTTCTCTTGTATGTAATGTACCTTTTCTGACAGCTTTTAAAATTTTATTTTCGGTAAAATAGTAAAATAAGTTTTCAGCAGCTGGATCATTAATTCTTCAAATAATATTTTTGCCAAATTTTTCTCTCTCTTCTCCTTCTAGCATTTCAATTATACATTAGACTATTTGGACTATTTGACATTGTCTCACAGATCATTGAAGCTCTTTTCTTTCTTTTTTTTGTTACAGTTTTTTGTTTTGTTTTAGTTTGTATGACTCCTTTTATTCTTGTCTGCAAGTTTACTAATATTACTTT
The DNA here is from genome assembly GCF_029289425.2 of Pan paniscus. Lineage (NCBI taxonomy): Eukaryota > Metazoa > Chordata > Mammalia > Primates > Hominidae > Pan > Pan paniscus. Next base: position 68,168,989 of record NC_073268.2, on the reverse strand, counting down.
GGCATTGTCCATCTACTGATAAGGCTATACAATTCCTTTTGTTTTTGTTTTTTTTAAATGAGATGGAGTCTCACTCTGTTGCCAGGCTGGAGTGCAGTGACGTGATCTCGGCTCACTGCAACCTCCACCTCCCGGGTTCAAGCGATTCTCCTCCCTCAGCCTGCCAAGTAGCTGGGATTACAGGCTCCCATGCCCAGTTAATTTTTGTATTTTTAGCAGAGACGGAGTTTCACCATGTTGACCAGGATGGTCTCGATCTCCTGACCTTGTGATCTGCCTGCCTCCACCTCCCAAAGTGCTGGGATTACAGGCGTGAGCCACCGCGCCCAGCCTACAATTTCTTTAAAAATTTATCTTGTAGTTTTCAGTTGTAGAATTTCTATTCTTTTTTGTAGTTTTTCTTTAATGAGATTATATAATCTCATCAAGGCAATAAGTATATGCTTACTTTATCTTTTTGAAGAGAAAAATTGAACATATTTATGATAGCTACTTTTGTAATCTTTATCTGCTAATTACAGCATCAGTCTTATCCATATCTGTTGACATTATACTTCCCAATTATGTGTCATATTTTCCTGCTTCACATTCTAGTAGTTATTTTATTTTCTGATGTACATTGTGGTCACTTCATATTTAGAGCTGAAATATTATTGTCTTTCTTTAAAAAGCATTGTCTCTTTTTAACAGAGGATAGTTAATTTTCTGGAGAATCAGATTTATGCTGTGGAGACTTGGATTTGGCTTTGTTAGAACGGGTCTAAAGACTCCTTTAAGGCTCGTGTATCCCTATTCTTTATTTGCAATTTTAATGAAATTTCAGCTGAATGCTTGAGGCATTAGGAAAGTCTCTCCACTCTGAATGTCAGAACTGCAGTATTTCCCCGTATTATGCAGGCTTCAGAAACTCTATTCAGCTCACAATTCCCCAGAAGTTATTCTCTGCTAGACCTCACAAAGTCTAGCCTTGCTTATGTACACTGTAATACTCACTACAGTCTAGGAGACTCGTAGACAGATTTCTGGAGCTCCTTATCTGCAGAGCGTCCTCCTGTCCTCTTCCCTGCTGAAAGATTCCTGCCCCTCACAATCTCTGTAGTCCAATGTGTTTCCTTCATCCAGTTGAGAATGCTCCTCCTTGCATGGGCTCCACTCCATATGTCAAGACTCGAAATGTGCCCTCTGGCAACAATTCAGGATCAGTGTGGATCTCACTCGGTGTGTTTTTCTTTCACAGATCACAGCCTTGTGTTCTCTCTTATCCATGTCTGAAAATATTAACTTCTAGTCATATAGTTGTTTATGGCAGGAAGTTTGATCTGGTATTCATTACTCTGTTATATCAGGAACTGAAATTGGTGATGCTAATTAGTATTTAATACTAAATTAGATTGAGACCCTGTAGAATGCTGCCTCATCAATTGGCTAGTACTCTGCAGACCCATTTTCCAGCATTTCCTAATCAATTTGACCACATCAGCCTGAAGTGATATGAGTGAAATTCTGTCCTTGTGATTCTCAATAGCCATGCTTGCATTTTTCCTCATTTTTATATAGGTAGCATTTGGATGGTCTCTTGATAAGCTGGCCTTCATGTTTTGACATATTCTTTTAGTACTGCTTACTAAGTTTTTGGTTTTAGATTTCTGTTTTTTTTTCTTTATTACTTCTCGCCTTTACTTACTAATTTAATCTTTTCTATTGTCTTCAGAGGTGAAAAGATTAGCACACTATGCTAGATATTTCACTTTTTGTTTTAAGACATGGTTTTCAGAAATGTGTGATATTTTCAAACAAGAGCCTCTTTTTGATCACCCAGTACATTGTGCTATTACAGTATATTAGATTTATATGTTCCTGAATCCACTTCCTTTAATGGATGGACCTCCTCTAAGACCAGGAGTCTTACGAATCTCTATATCAATGGTTTTACCCACCTCTATATCAGTTCTTATTAATCTCTGTATCTATAACAGTAATGAAGTTCACAACTGTTGTTTTCAGATAACTTAGATGTTCAGAAAAGTGCATTGTACAAAACTTAGTTTAGAATACCATCGATAATCTTGAGTATTAACTTTAGATATGGAATCTAAAAATAAAGATTGAGGACTCATGAATATTAGTGAGGATAAAAAGTAAAATGACAAATTATGACCATGGCATGGTTTTTCAGCTGGTCTCCAAAAAATTTTCGGTGTTCAGTCTGAACCTTTCCATGACCAGAAAAAAGAAAGAACTGAGTATAATCTTGTTCTTTTTTTGATTCCCCAAATGGCATGCTTCCCTTATATAACTCACATATCACATTTTCTAAAATTTCTGGTTCTATTTTGTTATATAATTACATATGCCCATATCTTTTTCTTCCTCCGAGGCTGCAAGATATTTGAAATTAAAAAATTGTGCTTATTTTTTAATCCCACTCTAGTGTGATCAAATGACTACTCTGATAAATCAATAGAAACTAAATAAATGTTGGTTGGTAGAATACAGGAATAATTATTATAAATTGAGAAGAAATCAATTAAATTTTCAATTTTAACTTTTATAATTTCTAAGAAAAATATTTAAAATTATTTTAAATATACGTTATACTAGCTTAGGCTAATAAAATAGATCTCTAGCATCTTTATTCTATGTATAAGTAAGAATAGCTTTTTATTAACACAGGACACTATAAAACACAAGTTCTTTTTAAAATGGTAGAAATGGAAAGCTCAAAAATGCATTAGTATTTTTAAACATTTCCAATATCTTGTTAAAATTCTGGTTTGCCTACTAATAAAAAATCAGTAAATAAGATTAACTTTCACTCCTACATTAATGTTATCTGAAATAGCACAAGTCCTGATTCAGCAACTAATAATTTTCTATAGTGGTTGCTCTCTAGCTAGATCATCCCCAAATAATGTTAACTAGGCTTTATCCTTCAACGAGAAAAGCCTAGACTTTCTGAAGATTTCCTTTATAATACAGGATCCATGTCTCATACACAGATGTAGTTTTGATTTATCATGCCCAAGGACAGACTTAAACAAAATCTCACTAAGTATTTTGTGCTTCTTATGAAAGAAATTGCTGGGTAGAAGTTTCATATGATTTTTCTGCTCTTAATCCTATGAAGATAGTAAGCATAATGTTGCCCTTTACAGATAAGAAACTGTAAGCTCAGAGGTGCCTGTGAAAATGAACATGTTGTATTCTAGGTTCATTTCGAGGCACTCCTCATGGAAATATGGAGTGGTTTGAGACTTTCCAAAAATGTTGGTCTGAAATTAATGAACAGCTGTAGATCTTTAGTTTATGGAAATATTCCATTCAAGTCAAAAGTCTGATCTGGAATTTCTTTCATAGTGTAGTTTGAAATCCATATTTAGATCATACCCACTAATGAATGAACACCAATTACCAAATAGTACCTACCCAAATATGGAATGGTCAGGGCAATATTTCCCATGCAAATCCATTGTGTAGTCAAGTAAATTTTCATCACTGCTTGCCCACTTTCTCTACTGCTTCTCTTTCCAGTCTCAAAACCACTTATCATTGCTGATTCTTCTTGGTTCCTCTGTGTAGGTATTTTACCTTACAATATAAATGTTACTTTATTTTTAAAAGGAAATAGTAAGAAAGCAAATGAAACTTCTCTGTGATTTGTGATAAGCAGAATAAATAAAACAATATTTTCGGGATAAAAGAATAAAGAATCTGTGAAGAATATGCTTTAGTAACTTGGAAAGACTGATGAATTAGATCACAAAAGGATTAATGCATATCATGCTTATCTCATGCGAGCTAATGGTTCAAATAATTCTGAATAAGCCAAGTAGTCATTTCAGCATTGGATTAGCAACACATCTATGCTCTGCTATAAAAAATTATGCAGGGTGATAACAGAATCGCTTTTCCTCTCTGAAAGCTATATAGGATAAAATTTAAAATATACTGCAGTAGTAGCTTTTAATTCCGGTTTTTAGACTTTCCATTCTCTTTTTATTCCTCATGTGTAAGAGGAACAAAAAATAATAAAACTAAAATATTCCTTTTACTTTGTGGAGGACTTTTTTTTTCTTTCCTGAAGGAAATGCCTTTTTGGATAATTCCTTCTGTTTTTTCATATATATTTTTAATCCACACTCTCATAAAATTAAATTGAAGAATAAGACTTTCTAGATGTCATAAAAGGATATTTGAGAAGATTGTGCTTTAATAGGATTTAAATGAAGTAAAGACTTAGCTTGGGTAGCTCAGAATTGGACAAGTTTTGCCCAGCCTTGCATAGTATCTTTTTAATTAAAGAGGCTATGAAAATTCTATTTGGAGTAAAAATCTACATTGGCCTGAGGTGTGCGTTCCATCTTTCCCCTTTCCACTCCTTGAGCTAGCTATTCTTTGAGCTTATATTACTCTACAAACAGCTCACTCAGTAACTCCATATGCCTTGGTCATTTCACTGCAGTTAGAGCATCCAATTCCCACTGTCAGACAGCTGTGAAGAGAAGCAAAGAGCATTTAAGGGGCAGAAAGGGTAGTTTCTCAGAGCATAATTTTTATTTATTTTTTTTTCCGTTTCTTTGTTAGTACTGTTTGCCTCTGCCTGGAGTGGACTTTTCTGCTTATTTCCTACTCATAAGATCCCCACAAAAGTTTCTTATGGTTTATTTCTTTTATAAAATTTTTGATCTAATCTCCATTGCTTAACACAATCCCTCGCACACAGGGGGTACTCAATAAATATCCATCTGTGTGGAAATATGAATATGTAGCTGAGTTGAAATAAGAACGGGGCTGTTTCTTACGGTTCCAATCTATTCTTCTATTCAACATAGCAGATTAGGGAAGACGTTCTAGAGGGGACACTGTTCTCCTCTGTTCTCCTCTAAGACTGTCAGTCGGTTTGCTAGAAATAAGGTGAAAAAAGGCATCACATTTGAAAAACTATTCAGGGAAAATAAGAAAACTATCAGTGTGGTGTAGTAGTAATAGAAAGGGCATAGCCATCTGGACTCAGACGCACAGTGAAATTACAGCTCTGTCCACTTACCAGATACGTGAACTTGGGCAAGTGTTTAACCTAGATGAGTGTGTTTTCTCATCTGTAAAATGGGAACCATTATTTTACCTGGAATGTGGTGGCATATGTAAAGCATCTAGCAAAGCGTCTGTCACAGAGAAGATGGTAAATAATTTGTAATAACCATATTATTGTTGTTAATTAGTTCATCATGGTGGGAGTGTTGAGTGGAGAACTAGGCAGGAGATGAAGCTCAAAAAGCATGCTTATTTAGGTTTTGAAGACATTTTACATGATATTTGGAACAGATTGCTGCCCTTTATCCAAATATATGTGGGCTTTTGTTTTCTTTCTTATCAAAGCTCGGTGGAGAGAAAAAAATCCATGCTTTGATGATTCTTTAAGACCTGAGCAATGTCTATTAGATGAAGGCAGCTTAGAAAAAAGATATTCAATGTAGTTCAAGTTAAAAACAAAAGAAAACTAATATTTAATACAGTTAAAAATGAGATTGTGTTCACCTTATAGGTTTGTTTTCAAGGTAAATATTTAAACTGAGTAAATCATTTTTTCCTAAAACTACTTGGTGAGTATCCTCATGCCCTTCATTGCCACATAAATACAAATTTGAGTTTAAAATCTTAGATTACAATGTAGAAGCTAATCAAAGCAGTTCACCGTTTTTATTTTTTATTTACGTACAATAAAATTCACTCTTTTGTGGTGTATAGTTCTGAGTCACATAACCACTACCAGAATCAGGATACAGAACAGTTCACTCACCCCTCAAGATCCCCTAGTATTACCCCTCTGTGGTCAATATTAATCCCCATTTCCTAACCTTTGGCCACTACCTGTCTGTCTCTATAGTGTCTGTTTCTTTAGAAAGTCGTATAAATGGAAATATACAATAGTCAACCTTTGAATCTGTTTTTTGTTTTTGTTTTGTTTTTGCTCAGTGCAATGTATTTGAGATTCATTCATGGTGTTACATGTATCAGCCATTGATTCCTTTTTATTACTGAGTAGTATTTCATCTATAACATGGAATACTTCTCAGCAACAAAACCACTGTTTCTTTATCCACTCACCAGTTGAAGGACATTTAGGGTATTTCTAATTTGGGGTGATAATGAAGAATGCTGCTATAAATATCTGCATACAGGTTTTGATTTAACATAGTGTTCATTTCTCTAGGGTACTGCTGTGCTGTGGCCTAGGTGGGTTATAAAGATGTATGTTTAACTTTATAACAAATTATCAAACTGTTTACTAGAGTTGCTGTACTATCTTATGTTCCCTCCAGCAATGTTAGAGTTTCTCTTGCTCCGTATCCTCACCACACTTGGGATGTCTCTGACTTTCCTCTCTGTTCTCAACTGGAGACAACACTAGGCTTTTAAATGGATCATGTGATTAGATTACTTATACCTCAATAATCTCCCTTTTCAATATAGGGTAACACACAGGAATGATATCTCATCATACCCACAGTTCCAGGCATTAAGCTGGAAAATATTGGGAGGCCATTTTTCGTATTCTATCTCCTTATTTTCTTTTTTTATAATTTCAACTTTTATTTTAGATTCAGGGATACATGTACAGTTTCGTTACATGGGTATACTTCGTGATGCTGATGTTCAGAATGTAAATGATTCTGTCACCAAGGTAGGACCTGACAGTTTTTCAACTCTTTGTCCCCTTCTCTCACTTTCCCCTGTAGTAGTCCCCCATGTCTATTGTTCCCATCTTTATGTCAATAAATACCCAATGTTTAGGCCCCACTTATAAGTGAGACTATGCAGTATTTAGATTGCTGTTTCTGAATTAATTTGCTCAGGATAATGGCCTCCAGCTGCATCTATGTTACTGCAGAGGACATGATATCAGTCATTTTTATAGCTGCATAGTATTCCATAGTATAGATGTACCACATTTTCTTTATCCAGTCCACCATTGAGGGACACTTAGGTTGATTTCATGTCTTTGCTGTTGTGAATAGTGCTACAATGAACATACAAGTGCATGTGTCTTTTTGGTAGAATTATTTATATTCATATATATATATATATATATATATATATATCTCCAGTAATGGAATTGTTGACTGAATTGTAGTTCTAAGATTCTTCAAGAAGTTTCCAAACTGCTTTCACAGTGGCTAAACAAATTTACATTTCTATCAACAGTGTATAAATGTTCTCTTTTCTCTGTAGCTTCACCAGTATCTATTGTTTTTTGGCTTTTTAATAGTAGCCATTCTGACACATCAGATGGTATCTCTGTGGTTTTGATTTGAATTTCTCTGATGATTAGTGACGCTGAGAATTTTTTCATATGTTTGTTGTCTTCTTTTGAGAAGTGGCTGTTCATGTCTTTTGCCTGCTTTTTAATGGGGTTGGTTTTGGCTTGTTGAGTTGTTTAAGTTTCTTATAGATTCTAGATATTAGACCTTTGTCAGATGTGTAGTTTCTGAATATTTTCTCCCATTCTGTAGGTGTGGTCTGTTGATAGTTTCTTTTGCTGTACAGAAGCTCTTTTATTTAATTAGGTCCTGCCAATTTTTGTTTTTGTTGCAGTTGCTTTTGAGGACTTATTCATAAATTCTGTCCCAAGGCAGAATTTATTTCTGTCCAGAATGGTATTTCCTAGGTTTCCTTCTGGGATTCTTATAGGTGGAGGTCTTGCTTTTAAATCTTTAATTCATTCTGAATTAAGGTTCGTATATGGTGAAAGGTAGGGGTCCAGCTTCATTCTTCTGCATACAGCTAACCAGCTATCCCAGGACTATTTATTGAATAGGGAGTCCTTTCCCACTGCTTATTTTTCTTGACTTTATTGAAAATTAGATGTTCATAGGTGTGTGGCTTATATCTGGGTCTCTATTCTATTCTATTGATCAATATGTCTGTTTTTGTACCAGTACCATGCTATTTTGGTTAGTGTAGGCTTGTAGTATAGCTTGAAGTCAGGTAATGTGATACCTCTGGCTGCTGCTTTTTGCATAGAATTGCTTTGGCTGCTTGGGCTCTTTTTGAGTTTCATATAAATTTTAGAATTGTTTTTTCTGGTTCTGTGAAAAATAACATTGGTAGTATAATAGGAATAAAATTGAATCTGTAGATTGCACTGGGCAGCATGGCCATTTAAAAAATATTGATCCTTCCAATTTGTGGGTATGGAATGTTCTTCCATCTGTGTCATCTGTGATTTCATTGAGCAGTGTTTTGAAGTTCTCGTTGTAGAGATCTCTCACCTCCTTGGTTAGATATATTTTTAGGTGTTTTTTGTATGGCTATTGCAAATTAGATTACATTCTTGATTTGGCTCTCAGCTTGAATGTTACTGGTCTATAGAAATGGTACTGATTTTTGTATGTTGACTTTATAACATGAAACTTTACTGAAGTTGTTTGTCAGTTCCAGGAGCCTTTTGACAGAGTCTTTAGGGTTTTATAGGTATAGAATCATTATCAGCAGTGTGGACAAAGAGTTTTACTTCCTTTCTTCCTATTAGGATGCTTTTTATTTTTTTCTCTTGCCTGATTGTTCTGGCTAGGACTTTTAGTACTATGTTAAATAGGAGTGGTGAGAATGGGCATCCTTGTTTTATCCCAGTTTTAAGGAACATTTTCAAATGCTTTCAGCTTTTGCCTGTTTGGTATTATGTTGGCTGTGGGTTTGTGATAGATGGCTCTAATTATTTTGGAGTATGTTCCTTTGATGCTTAGTCTCTTGAGGGTTTTTATTATGAAGAGATGCTGAATTTTATAAAAGGCTTTTTATGCATCTATTGAGATAATTGTATGATTTTTGGGTTTAATTATGTTTATGTGGTGAATTACATGTATTGATTTGTGTATGTTGAACCAACCTTGCATCTCAGAAATGAAGCCTACTTGATCATGGTGAATTAACTTTTTGATGTGCTGCTGGATTCGATTTGCTAGTATTTTGTTAAGGATTTTTGTGTCTATGGCCTGCAGGTTTTTTTTAATTGTCTTTACCAGGTTTTAGTATTAGGCTGATGCTGGTTTCATAGAATGAGTCAGGGAAGAGTCCTTCCTCCTTGATTTCTTGAAATAGTTTCAGTAAAATTGATACTAGCTTTTCTTTGTCGGGTAGAATTTAGCTGTGAATCTCTCTGGTTTAGGGCTTTTTTATGTGACTGATTCAATTTCAGAACTCATTATTGATTTGTTCAGGGTTTCAATTTCTTCCTGATTCAATCATGGGAGGTTATTCATTTCCAGGAATTTATCCATTTCCTCTAGGTTTTCTAGTTTGCATGCAAAGAGGTGTTCATTATACTCTCTGAGGATCTTTTTCATTTCCATGGTATTGGTTATAATGTCACTTTTGTTGTTTCTGATTGTGCTTATCTGGACCTCTTCTGTTTATTTTTTAATCTAAGTAGTGGTCTATTGAAATTGTTTATCCTTTCAAACAATGAACCTTTTGTTGACCCTTTGTATGGATTTGGGGGGAGGGGGGTCTCAATTTCTTTCAGTTCTGGTCTTGTTTTAGTTATTTCTCTTCTATTGCTAGCTTTGGGGTCAGTTTGTTCTTGTTTTTCAGGTTTCTCTAGGTACAATGATAGATCACTAATTTGAGATCTAAGTTTTTGAGGTAGGGATTTAGTGCTTTAAACTTTCCTTTTAGCACTGTTTTTGCTGCATCACAGAGACTTTGGTATATGGAGTCTTTTATTTCAAAGATTTTTTTTTTGACTTCGGCATTAAATTTGTTTTTTACCCAAAAGACATTCAGAAGCAAGTTGTTATATTTCCATGTAATTGTGCTGTTGGGGGCAGGGGATTTTCTTGGTGTGGATTTCTATTTTTATTCCATTGTGGTCTGAGAGTATGGTTGGTGTAATTTCAATTTTTTTTAAAATTATTGAGACTTGCTTTATGGCCAAGAATGTGGTCAATCTTGTATGTTCCATGTGCAGTTGAGAAGAATGTATATTCTGTGGTTTCTGTGTGGAGTGTTATATAGATGTCCATTAGGTCCAACTGGTCAAAATGTCTAAGTTCAGAATTTCTTTTAGTTTTCTGCGTTGATGATCCATCTAATGCTGTCATTGGGGTACTGAAGTCCCTGATGATTATTGTGTGGCTGTGTAAGTTTTTTCTACAGTTCTAGAAGTTGCTTTATGTATCTGTGTGCTCCAATGTTGGATGCATATATATTTAGGATAGTAAAGGCTTCTTGTTGAATTGAACCTTTTTTCATTATTTGATGCCCCTCTTTTTCCTTTTTTTAATGTTGGTGGTTTAAAGTCTGTTTTACGCAATTTAAGAATACTGACCACTGCTCTTTTTTGTTTTCTATTTGTATTATAGAACCTTCTCCAGCCCTTTACTTTAACCTATGAGTGTGGTTATGTTTGAGATGGGACTCTTGAAGACCACAGATGGATGAGTCTTGTTTTTTATCCAACTAGCAACTCTATGCCTTTTAAGTGGGGTGTTTAGACTATTTACATTGAAGGTTAATATTGATATGCAAGATTTTTATCCTATTGTGAAGTTGTTTGCTGGTTGCTTTATAGTTTCTCTTGTTTGATTGCTTTATAGGGCCTGTGAGATATGCACTTAGGTGTATTTTTATGGTAGCAGGTGTCATTAATTTGTCTCCATGTTTATAATTCCCTTAAGGGTCTCTTGTAAGCCTGTTCTAATAGTAACAAATTCCTTCAGCACTTGTTTTTCTTTAAAATATTTTATTTCTCCTTCACTTAGAAAGCTTAATTTCACAAGTTGTGAATTCTTGGTTGGAATTTCTTTTCTTTAAAAGCGCTAAAAATAGACCCCAGCCTCTCCTGACTTGTCAGGTTTGTGCTGAGAAGTCCACTGTTAGCCTTAGGTGGTTCCTTTTGTACATGATCTGATCTTTTTCTCTAGCTATCTCTGAGATTTTTTTCTTAGTGTTGATCTTGGACAGTCTGGTGGGTAATTGCTTTGGTGATGTTCATTTTGCATGGGATACTGCAAGTGTTCTCTGGATTTCTTGTATCTAGATGTCTACCTCTCTAGCAAGATTAGGGACGTTTTCTTGAATTAGCCCCTCAAATATGTTTCCAAGGTTGCTTATGTTTTCTCCTTCTCTCTCAGGAATGCCAATAATTTGTTGGTTTGTTCACTTTACACAATCTCATATTTCTCAAAGACTTTGTTCATTTTTCTAAATTTTTTTTCTTAATTTTTGTCTGACTGGGTTAGTTCAAAAGACTAGTCTTCAAGCTTTGAAATTATTTCTTCTTTCTAGTCCAGTCTATTGTTAAAGCTTTCAATTATATTTTGCAATTCCTTGAGTTTTTCAATTCTAGAAGCTCTGATTGATTTCTTTTTAAGATGTTTGTCTCTTTCTTCATTTCATTGATTTATTTAGGAGTTTATTTGTGTTGACTTTTAACCTTGTTTTAGATATCATTGAGCTTCCTCTCAATACATGCTTTGGATTCTTTGTCATTTCTGAATTTCCATTCTGGTTGGAGACCATTGCTGGAGAACTACTGTGATCCTTTGGTGGCATCACTACATTCAGATTTTTCATGGTGCCAGAATTTTTGCACCATTTTTTTCTCATCCAGAGATGATAGGACTTCTAATTTTTATAATTATTTAACTATGTGTAGGATTTTTCCCTTTTTTCTTTATTTCCCTATAATATCATTAGTGGGTTTTTTCTTTCCCTTTCTCTTCCCCCCCCTCCCTGTGGGGTGTGACCATAGAGAATGTTGAATATGGTTTTTTTGTTTTGCTTCTATAGCCATATGCACTTCCTCTTGGTAAATTTTATATTGAGTTGTGTGGTTTGACTTACAAGCCAGTAGATGGTACTTATGGGTAAGAGCTGGTTGTGGCCAACATGCCTGGGTATATATTTTATTCTTGTTTACCAGTAGAAGCTCTAGCTTCTACCTCTAGCAATGGGCTCATCCATGGAGCCCACAGTTGTCTGAGCTGTCTCCTCAGTCCTGAGGGGTTTGGGGACCCAGATGGGTGAGGTCAGACTGGGCAGGCCCATGTACAGGTCCCCCAGTGTCAGCCACATGCATCAGCACCAAGGAAGAAATGAGTGAAGGGCCACCAAGCCCCCAAAGGTGTGACTGGGCAAGGGGCTGGGAAACCTTTTTTGCCTGAAGTTCTCTGCACAAGTGGCAAGGTCAACCTAAACTCCTGATCCAGGAAAGTGTGTGCTCCAGATGCCTGGTTATCTGCCTCATCATAGAGTGTAGAGGGCCCCACTGCACCACAATTTCTGCACAGAAAGGGTGGGGCAGTTCAGGCTTATAATCCATGCAAATGTGTGCTCTGACTGCCTGGAGATATGCCTGGGCATTGGGCAGAGAGGGCCCTGCTTCACCACAGTCTCTGCACAGGAGGAGTTGGGTGGCTCAGTCTGCTGATCGAGGTGACTTGGTGCTTTGACTGCCTGGAGATCTGCTTGAGCATGAAGTGGAGAGGGCCTGGATGCACCATGATTTCTGTGCAGGAAAGGTGAGGCAGCTCAGGCTGTCAATCCCGGTGAGCCAGTGCTTTGAATGCCCGGAGATCTGCTTGGGCACGGAGCAGAGAGGGCATTGCTGCACCAGAATCTATGCACAGTAAGGGTTGATTGCCTCAGACTGCTGATCCAGGTGACCACTACCTCCCATTTCTTGTGAGTTTTGGTAGTTTTTATCTTTCAATAAAATGATTCATTTAATCTGAGTTGTCAAATGTGGGGGAATAGAGTTGTCTATAATTTTCTCTTAATATCATTTTAATGTCTGTGAGGTCTGTAGTATTATGTCTTCTTTCATTTCTAATGGTAATTTGCTACTTCTCTCTTTGGTCAGTCTTCTTAGAAGTTTATCAAATTTTATTGACCTTTTCAACAAACCACCTTTTGATTTCATTGACTCTATCTGTTGTTTTCTATTTTAAATTTCATTTATTTTTTTTTCTTTTGCCTTTGACATTTCTCTTTTTCTTTGCTTGGTTTTGGCTTAATTTGGTTTTTGTTTTCTAATATTTTAATATGGAAGCCTAGGTTATTGATTTGAATTTTTCACTTATAATTCAGTATTTAGTGCTGTAACTTTTCAGTATTTAATGTACAACTTTTTTCTCTAAAGCTTTAAATGCATTACAGAAATTTTAATATGAGGTGTATCAGTCAGTTTTCACAAAAGAAACTCTGTGTGTGTGTGTGTGTGTGTTTGTGTGTACATACAGAGAGAGAGTAGGGGCAGGAAATTGGCTAATGCAATTGTGGGTTCTGGCTAGACAAGTTCAACATTCATAGGGCAAGCCATTAGAAGCTGGAACTCTTGGGCATAAGTTGGAGCTGAAGCTGCAATCTATAGTTAGAATGTCTCCTTCTGCTTCAGGGAAGCCTCAGTTCTGCTCTTAAGGCCTTTCAACTCAGATTCTTCTTGCTTAAAGCAAAATAATTATACAGTAATCATGTCTACAAAATACCTCATAGCAATACCTAGACTCATGTTTGATTAAATAACAAGGACTACCTCTTAGCCAAGTTGAAAATACAGAACTGACCATCACTTGTGGTATTTTCATTTTCACTTAGTTCAGAATATATTCTAATGTTTCTTTTGACTTCCTCTCTCATATTTTGATTATTTGAAAGTGAGTTATTTAATTTTCCAATATTTAGAGGTTTTTAAATATCTGTTTTTGATTTCTAGTTTAATTTTGCTATGATCAGACGGTCTTTATTTCACTTTTTTCTGAAGGATGTTTTTGGTTAATATAGAATTTAGAATTAATGGTTCACTGTCAACACTTCAAATAGATTATAATACTGCTTTCTGGCTTCTATGATTTTCACTAAAATACGTTGTCATTTGAATTATTTTTTTCTATATGTAAAGTGTTTGTTTTACTTGTTGTTTTCAATATTTTTTCTTTATCTTTGGATTTTAGTGTTTTAAGTATGAGAATTTGCATGAAATTTTTTTTTTGGTGGTGGGGGGTGTTTCTCAGCCTCCCAAATCTGTAAATTTATGGCTTTCCACAGATTTGAGAAGTTTTTAGCTGTATTTTTTCTGTACCAATCTCTTACCTGCTCCCTCTGGGATTCTAGTAACACAAATGTAAGACATGTCCCACAGGTCCCTGAGGCTCTGCTCATATTTTTTTATTTGTGTTTTCTCTCTTATTTATAAAGGATTATTTCTGTTGATCTACTTTTCAAATTCAATGACTCTTCTTTTTTTTCTGGCATCTCCATTCTGCTATTGCATTCATCCAGTTTATTTTTTAGTTATTTTTATTTTTAAAATATTTACTTCGTGTTTATATTTTCTATTTTTTACAACATTTCTTTCCATCCATTTTAAAAGAATTTTTTTCTTTTCATAGAGGATAGTTACAATAACTCCTTTAAAATCTTTGTCCAATGATTTCAACATCATGGGTCACCTTGGGGATTGATGTCAGTTGATTGACTTTTGAGATGCTTTTTTTTATCTTTAGTAATTTGGGATTGCCTTATGGTCATTTGAGTATTATATATTAGACTCTGGTCCTGTTAAAATCCTCTAGAGAAGATTTCTCTTTTCTTTTCTTTCCTTTTTTTTTTTTCATCTTAGCAGGTAATCAGTCTCCCATGGTTCCTGTCATAAGTCTAACCTCAACCTGCTCTATTTAGACTCTGGCTTCTGTGTTAGTTTAGTTTTCAATTCCTTTGTAGAGCTAGTTTGTCTGCTCCACACACACATACCAACCACCCAGGGGTCAACCTGAGCTTTGTTCTATATCATAGTTTAATTATCAAAGCAGTTGTTACGCTGCCTTTGTTAATTTCAATGCATGCGCCAATTAGTGGTGAGCCTGAGACTTCATACACAAAATTAGGTGTGCTTTTTCTCTACCACTTTCTCCTCCATGATTTCTCTTCACTCTCTAGTCCCCAGGGGCTTATTTCTCTGGTCTTCTGTCATAAAAGGCAGGGCTTTAGGTTCCCTATGCTATTTCACACTTCCCATGATGACTTGCTTCCCTTGAGGGCAAAACAACCAGAGAGAGACTGGAAAGAGAAAATTAATGAGGATTCATACACACACACACACACACACACACACACACACAGAGCGAAAGAGCGAGAGAGCGAGAGAGAGAACAATAGGAACCTAGTTTTCCAGTTTCTCTGCTCAAAAAAAAAAAAAAAAAAAAAGCGTGTCTTCCAGAGTTTGAGGTGTATGCATAGCTGCTGCTTTCACTAGTCTAAGGCTTTGTGACTGGGGCTTTTCTAGAATACAGACAGGTACATATGTTTCCCTTGAAGCATTTCCTGTCTCTGCTTGATGTGCAGTTCTGGGATTTGGGCTGTCCTAGAGTCCAAGCTGGAGGATTAAGAAGAAAACTGAAAATACCTTTAAGCTTAATACCATATTGATACTACTTTCCATTTCATTTCATTCCCCAATTCACCTGTCATTATTTACTTTTCTGAATTTTCAGATAGACTCCTTATATTTATTTATTTGTAATCAATGGGAAATGGAGGATGGTATATGCTTAATCACAGCCAGAACTGGAACCAAACCAAATTACATATTTTTTATTCTATTGGTATTCTCATGTTTTCTTCTCGTTTTGTTTTTGCTTATCTGTTTGTTTTGTTTGCTTTGTTTTTACATCATGAATATTTTAGCCTGATATGTTTGAGTTTTAAAATAATTTTCCTTAGCCTGCCTTGCTAAGGTATATTTCTCTTTTCCTGTAAATTATCTAGAGAAAAGAGCCCAGATATTACTTAAGGAAAAGCCATTCACAACTGTTTCAAAAATATAATGAACCTCAATATTGAGGAAAAAATAATACACTTTTATATTCCCTGTCTAGTGTTTTTCTTCTTGCCTTTAAGTTTCCCTTCCTAGGCACAATTATGAGCTATTTATTTACTTTAATAAAAGCAAACATTTCACCCTGTGCTATCTAGGAAAGGTAATGAATCCAGTAGCAAATGGCCTGCTTTGAACATAATTTCTAAATGAGATTCATGTGGAATAGCCTCACTTACCCACTCAAACATACACAATTTGCTTGCTTGCCCAGAGAATTGAACCTAAGATCTCTTGGTAGAGTCAAGGGAATTAATGCCAATTATCAAAAGAAAAAAAAAAAGAAAGAAACTCAGTTATTTTCAGTAGAATCATACTTACATGGAATTTGAGGCAATTCTACTACCACTATCTGTTGACTGCTCTAATTCCTAATACTACATGTTTTTTTTTCTTTTCAGCTACACATGTCATTTAATGAACTTCATATCGAACACTTACTATATGTTAGCACTGTGCCACAGATTGAAGGCACGACAAAGATGAATTAGATGAGTCCCTGCCTTCTAAGAGTAAAGGACACAGAGGCATGCACAATTTACGAGACTATTTGTCAGACTGTGCTGAGTGCTGTATTTTACAGAGGCAGAAACAGCCTTCTCTGGGAATATACACAAGGGAGGGATGATTCACCCCTCTCGGGGGGAGTGAGAAAGGTTTCCTAGAAAGACAATGCTTAAAATTAGCTTTAAGGTTGCATTACACAGTGGATAAGTACAGAATACGGGGAATGTCATTCAAAGCAGGAGTATCTGCAAAGGCTTGGAGGCTTGCAGATGCATGGCACTCTAGGAGAGCAGAAAATAGTGGAATATAGCTGGTGTGTGGCACATTACATTTTGTTTTTATTCTCTTGAACTAAGTTGTATTATTTTTCTTACATCATGGTTTGGGCAGTGATGGAATTGGCCAAACTATGAAAACCAGGACTTGGACTCCAAGTAGATGTGCTATTGCAGGTGCTCCTTGGAGGCAGTGATAGATTGTTACAACTTGGCCTTCACTTGCATCCACCCTCTATGTGGAACATGCTTCCTATGTGACTCTCCAGAACTACTCAATCTCCTGCCTTCCTTAGTGAACCATACCATCACTCTCTTTTTACAAAAAAAAAAAAAAAAAAAAGTTTTCATATATTCTGGGAGTAGCAAGTAACTTCTTAAGAGCAGACATCATCTTATTCACCCCAATGTTCTACCACCACGCCTATGAAATTAGATACTCTCATAATAAACAGAAGGAAAAAAAGTGATAAATGTAAATGTTTCAGTAGAACCAGTGGGAAGTGAGATGGTACAAGGCCTGCCTTGAACACCTTGGAATAACGTTTCTTACTTTCCTTTCAATTTGTATAAAATCGTTAAGAAATAAATCCAAGTTCTACTTTAATTAACTCGCAAAATACATGAGCTCATCTATTACCCTCTATTCCTGTAGAATATTTATAGGCATATTTTAAAACTGAGGAAAAACAATCATATTTTTTGTAAAAGAGTTTATTATTTCAACAGAAACTAAAAGCAATCTGGGCCAGTACTGAATACAGAAAACTAGGATTTAAAGAGGTAAGACTCCAGGTGCCATTTGGACTTAATTCTACCATTCTGTATAATAGCATGAACAGCATCTCCTACCTCCATTCTTGAGACTGGGAAGAGCTTGGCAGACGCTAAAGGGCCCCTGTAGCATGTGTAGTTCCCTTAAAAATGCTGACTGATTTCCCTCTGCTTTGGGTGTGGGTCAAAAAAAAAAAGCCTCTGCTTTTTTGTAGGTCTAAAGAATAAAAAGTTTTTTTGCTGAACCAAAAGGAACAGGAAGCCTCTCACCACTGCCAAATGTATCATTTTGATTTCCCCATAATTTCTTTTCTACCCTAAGGGCTTAAATGATGTTTAAGGATGGGTAAGATTCATAGTTAATGGATCAATCCAGATCCACTTCCTGTTTTTGCTAATACAAGCAGTGCTGCAATGTGCACTGTTGTATGTTTCTCTTACTCTACATTAAAAAACAAATGAGAAGCTAAAATTTCTATCCATTGAAGACAATTATTTTTGTGTATCCACACAATAAAATACTATATAGAACATTCAATAAGTGAACTACATCTGCAAAAATCACAAATGTATTGTTGAGTGAAAATCAAAATATGTACAGCTGATCTATATATAGAATGAGGTCATATGTGTACAACAACATACAAGGCAATCAAATATAACTTCTGGGATACATACATGTGTAGTGAATATATAAAAGCAGGCCAATTAACCATAAATGCCAAATCAGGAGAGTGCTTAATTCTGAGTAGGAAGAATTAGAATCAAGTCTCCTTAGAATCAAGGAGACTTACATGGAGAACCAAGTATTGTTTTATATCTTTAAAAAAAATCTGAATCAAATGGCAGAATGTTGAGATTTGATAAAGATGGAAAATGAGTATACATGTGTTTTTAATATCATTCTTTATGCTTTTCTATAAAATATTTCTTCTAAAAATTATTAGGTGGGGAACTGTCTATACTATCTCTGCAACATTTTTGGAAATCTAAAATTAGTCCAAATTTTTTGTTATTTTAAGTTCTGGGACACATGTGCAGAATGTGCAGGTTTGTTACATAGGTATACATGTGCCATGGTGGTTTGCTGCATCTGTCAATCCGTCATCTAGGTTTTAAGCCCCGCATGCATTAGGTATTTGTCCTAATGCCCTCCCTCCCCTTTCCCCCTACCCCCTGATAGGCCCCAGTGTGTGAGGTTCCCCTCCCTCTGTCCATGTGTTCTCATTGTTCAACTCCCACTTATAAGTGAGAACCAAAAAGTTATCAGATCTGTTATTGGTTTACAAATGGCTTTGTCTTTAGGTCTAATCAAAAGAACCAGAGCTTAGAGTAGAAGGCTTTGAGACCAGAGAAAAAGCTTAGGTGGAGGAGTGATTCATTTTGGCTGGAAGGTTTCTCAGAAACAGGAGCCTCTGATCTGAGTCTTGATTCTTAGGGAGAATATTGATTGATGAAAGAAAGGGGAAAAAAGTAAAAGCATGCCCAAGAGAGTGGGCAGCCAGTGGCATGTTTGAGGAGTGGCAAGTTGCCACGGTGGCCAAAGCATGAGTTACCTGGAGAAGTGGAGCAGAAAATGAAGCTGGAGTGGAAGCTGAATTTCCAAAAAGCACCTGGCTTGCTATGCTAAGGAATGCGGACTTTACAATGTGGAAATAACCAAGGTTTCTATGGGTGGTGACAAAATCCAACCTGTTTAGCATTCTGAAGGATGGTAGAGATGAGTTGAGGCCATCAGGAAACCTCTCAGAGGTAATGAGGCTCTGAGATAAAAAAAGGTGACCACTTCGAGATGCAGAAAGATGAAGGAGCAGTAGGAAACCAGTTTCTCTCTTCTTTTTTGCCTCTTGCTTTCCTCTTTCTCTTTTTCACTCTATTCCTTTCAGTACTTCTCCCAAAGTTTTCAGTTCCTTTATGAAGGCCATCAAATACTCCACCCAAGAGCCGGGCTATTTTTAAAAATGAGATGCAGTGTATTCCGTGGGAAGGTCACCAGTAATAGAGCCTCAAACTTCCTATCTCTTTTGTGAATCTTGACAGCCTGAAAAGAAGCATACATTATCTGTTACACAGATTCCCTGGAAGGAACTGATGTTCTTTCCTCTGGAGCTGTAATGGGGTCTCTATAGAAAGAAGCCTCATCCCTCGACACGCAACCTCTTTTCATTTCCTTACAGAGGAGCTGCTTTGTGCCTGCAAAGGGCACCAGGGCTTCCAATTTAATAATTCTGAATATCACTGTTGCACAGTATTGTACTCATTTGCAATCTCTCCTGTGCATCTTTGATGACCTTTCTTGGCTTCAGAGAAAGCGGAATAAAAGTAATCTGATCAGGACTTTATTCCAGCTGGTCACTCTCTGATGAAACCAGTGCCAGATTTTACAAGCATCAGAACACTGGTTTGGGAGTGAGGATGTCTGTTTTTTTTTACTAGCTCTAGGACGTAGTGCCTTAGCTTTTTAATTTATAAACCACAGAGCATTATTTAGAAATCCTCTAAGCCCATTCAAATCCTAAGCTTATGTGACTCTGTGACTCCCTAGAGTCTAAAGATGAACTGTCTTCATTTGTTCATATTTTATGACCATCTGCTGAGTGCAAAGAAGTGGATGCCTCAAGTGCTTGGAAATGCTTAGAGAGAGACGGTTGGCTTGTGCTAAATTTGCATTTCAAGGGAGGCATAAAAATGGAAGTAAATGAACTTTTTTAATGTTTAGTTTAATTTTCCTCAAAACAATAAAAATTTAGGAGAGGGAGCATTGGAATTTGAATCTGAAATTATAATAGCATACAAGCTTTGTCAAACTGGCTTGTAACACTTTAGTTTAAAAAGTCACTTATCTTTGAACCTCAGTTTTCCTTTCTGTCAAATTGTAACACTTTAGTTTAAAAAGTCATTTATCTTTGAACCTCAGTTTTCCTTTCTGTCAAATGAGAATAATGTTTGTCTCTCAGAGTTTGCAGAAAACAAATGATAATGGACTTGAAAATACTTTATGGTGGAAGCTCTAATCACAACAGAGTAATACTTATCACTATTAAAATTGGTTTTATTTATTGGTTTAACTTTCTTGGAGCACTGAGCAATTGCCAGGTACAGTGTCTGGCACTGAAGTTTTGTAATTCAGTATTGAAACCTTGCTTTCCCTTTTTATGTTTGATATTTGTACCCTTTATATATCTAAGAGCAACAAGTTAAAAAGTTATAATGGAAGAAAAGATGCCATCACAATAACCAAAATGATCAAATATTTAGGAATAAAAGTAATAATATGCAAGATTTATATGAATTAAAATGCTATTGGTATATTTATATCAAATATATTGTGCACTATAAATATATACAGTGCTCCTTTTGTGAATTAAAAAATGTTTAATACTGTTGAGAAACACCAAAAGAGACTTGAACTAATAAAAAGTGGCTAGTTCTTGAGAAGACTCAGATGTCAAATATCCCTAATCTACAAACGTATTGCAATTCCCAATAAAATTTCCAGCAGGAAATCTAGACATTCTGATAACAAAGTTCAAATTTAAAAAAAACCAAAAATATCCAGGGACTATTCCTATCAGATATTAAACAGATATTCAAACAATGTGGTAGTGGAGATGGAAAAGACAGAGTGTAATGGAATACAATTTAAAGTCTGGAATAAACCCAAATACATGTGGGAATTGAGTATATAATAAAGATGGTATTTAAAATGAGTTAGGAAAAAAGTTTTTCAATAAATGTTTGGATCAACCAGATAGCCATCTGTGAAAAATAAAGCTAGATCCATACTCACAGCTTATACCAAGATAAACTCCTGATGGAGCAAATATTTCAATGTAAAAACAAACTGGTACTAGAACAGACTGCATCAGTCTGAGTCCAATCAGGAGACAAACCACACAGTGATTTAAACGAGGAAAGTTTGTATAAGACTTTGAATCTAGGCTGCATGCAGTGACTCACACCTATAATTCTAATACTTTAGGAGACTGAGGCAGGAGTATCTCTTGAGGCCAGGAGTTCAAGACCAGCCTAGTCCTTTTTTAATTCTCCTATTTTGAATGACCTCCACAAAGCAAGTTGCTGTAGATATGTCACATAAGTCTCTGGATGGGTTTTCATATAGGATGAGTCACTGCTGCTACTTCCCCTCCACAAATGCATGTGAGTCTCAGCTTTGGGAAGAATGAAATAAAGGCAGTGTGTGCTTTGGAAAGCACCAGAGCAGAGCCTTGTGCCTCGTGCTCTGAGTCTATGTTGCTATTGCTGACAGGTAACCCTGGATAAGACATTTTCCCTTTCTATTTATCACTAAAAAACAAAAGAGCTGGACCAAGTGTTTCTTAGTATTTTCTTAAGACCTAACATTTTTTATTTTTACCATTTGTTGTGGTTAAATTGTGCTCCCCCAAATTTATTGATCTTCTTTTAGTTTTAATTTTTTTTTTGAGACAGGGTCCCTCTCTGTCACCCAGGCTGGAATGCAGTGGCATGATACTGGCTTATTGCAGCCTTGAACGCTTGAACTCCTGGGCTCAAGTGATCTTCCCACCTCAGCCTCTCAAATAGCTGAGCATGAGCCAGTGTGCAGTTACATCCCCTTTCCCAAATGTACAAGTTGCAGTCATAACCCCCGGTACCTCAGAATATAACCTCACTTGGAAAAAGGGTTGTTGCAAATATAATTATTCAAGTTAAATGAGAACTCTCTCCAGAACTGTGAGACAGTAAAGTTCTGTTGTTTCACCACCCAGTGTGTGATACTTGTTATAGCAGCTTTAGCAAAGTAATACATCATTGGAGAGTCATACCACTGCTGGCAGAGGGAAATACAAACGCCATTCAAGTGAAAGAAAATTATATCTTACTTTGCACTTACCTATTCATGCAAGCTGTTCTATTCTGGTTCTAATAGAAAGTAGAGATCCATTTTAATAATTTTGGCAGTTAATTTTCTCTTCTTCCCAAAGACTGTTTGAACATCACAATGTTTTGATTTACAGCTCAAGAAACTCAAAACCACATGAGAAAACTCTTACTCATGCCACTATATATAGCCAGAGATGAGCACAGCATTAAAAATTGTAGCCACATGCACATAGAAGTTATTGTGTGTACAGAATGTTTCCTCCTGGGTACAGGATTCAGCAGTTTCTCACCACTTAGGTTCTCCCTCCCAAGGCAACCTCAGCAGGTTCCATGAGGTTGTCTTGAAGATCAGATTTTGTTCAGTATGGTAGCAACTCTTAGAGTACATCTGCAGTTATTGATTAGTGCAAAGAAAGGAAACTCAGGCATGTGAAAAATAATCTGGTTTTTCCAATAGTAAAGTAATGGGCATGTTTAATAGGCATAGAGCAATTCATAAAGAATCCATCACCCAAATTTTTGCATGGAGGACAAAAAGGTATTTGTATGTGTTTGTCATTTTTTTAAAAAATCATTTTCTTTTGAGTTAGCTCTTTGCTGTGAGGGATGTTGTTACCAAAGATGATTGTTAAGTCTGATTTGGGCAACTAAGCCCTAAGAGTTATAAGATAATTAAGTAATGGAGCATCATATGCAAATTAAGTAACTGAGCCGGGGAACAGGATTTTGATGATTTTTCTCCTGTTGCAAGTAGGGACAAAGTGAGTGAGCCAAGGCTTTGCTTCCTTGGGCAGTTTTTATGGTCCTTATTGAAAGAAAAGAAGAAATGTTCTTAAAATGGAAATCAGGAGGGAGAAAGAAAATCTGTTAAAGACAACTTGAAAAGGTGAACTAATAAGGTCCTTCTCATGATTGGCTCAATATCTGTTGGAGCTTTCATTATAAGAATCTTGGAGGAGGAACCTGAGAACTTTCAGGAGAGTTTGCTGCTACATTACATTTCATGTGCTTTGAAAATAATCAGGGATATGTATTACGTAGGAATTAAGCTAGGTTAGTCCAACACTTAGTAAAACCTGGTGAAGAATAATATATATTTGTTCCTTAAGTTGGTGATTTCCAAAATGGAATGTGCAAGACAATCCATTGGGACCTAGGAGGAAAATATTATTCATCTGTGTATTTGGCAGGTACCTGGGTGCCTACTAAATGCTGTGCACTATCCTAGGAGCTAAGCACATAGAAGAAAACAACAACAGGTGAAAAATCTCTGCGCTCAGCTATTTTCCATTCAAATGGGAGGAATCAGACTATCAATATAAATATATGCTATATTTATTGGTGATAAGTGCTGTATCATTCAGGGTCTTGGGAAGAAACAGATGGCATGCTCAAAGTAAATGTCTGAGGAGAGTGCACGAAAAGCTATTTATAGAAAGCTAGGCAGAGTTTAAGAGAAACTAACAAGGAATGGTGAAGTCGTCTAGGGCCTTCTAATAATAGGGAACTATCTCCTCCAGGGCAAGAAGCGGTGGCCCAAATGAAGAGGAAGCAGTGATTGGTGGTAGGAGAAGGACACCCAATAGGAGGTGTGACCTTGGGAGAGGAAAACAGCCATTTCCCATCCATAGCCCTGCAAGGGTGGTTGCTGATGGAATAAACGTCCAGGCATCTCTCCTCTCACCCTCCAGTTCCCTGCGAGTGCCTCCTATTGGCCAAACCCGAAGAGAAGCCATAATTCAGGGGAGCCCAGTTGAATGTAATCCATGCAAATCAGCCTCCCAGGGCACAGAAAAGGACAGAGAAGGGGAAAGCAGTGTCTGTAAGGTAAACAGAGGAACCCAGCACAAGTGTTCTAGAGTAAAGAGGAGACAGAGGGTCAGAGGTAACACAGGAAGTCAGAGAAGCCCTTCTGAGATTGACCTTTGAGCAGCCCTGAAGTAGGTGAGAATATGAACCAAGTGACTAGTGGACAGAGAGGCATCCAGTGCAGGGATGGTGAGACAGGGCATGTTTAGCAAGGCTAATGATCAGTAAGAAGGTCAGTGTGACTACAACTGAATGAGAGCGTGCTGGCTGATATTCAGTGTCTTGGAGGGTACCCAATACTAATTGTTCCTAATTGTACTAATAATTAGTATAACAGCATCCATATGTAATTTATGAATAAATATTCACATGGTGGCATTGCACGCAAATTTTTTTCCCCGACAGGGGTATACTATCCAAAATTTTTGCAACTACTGCCTTAGACTGAGTTGCTTTAAGACATTGTAGTTAAGTGATCTTGTATAATGGCAGGCTGCACAGGGGCCACAAAGCTCTATAGTCCAATGTCCATCTTCACAGATTAAGATTAGCCCAAGGTTCCTCTATGGAACATCACCCTTAAGGCTGACCTTCTGTAGTTCCTGCTCAACATTTGCTTCCATACATCATACTCCCCTCCTGCTTTATAAGACTCTGAGGGCCAACTGTCTTAATAAGGAGTTCTGCGTTGGCTTACACGCTAAATGAACATTCTTTGGCGTGGAATCTTGGCCACAGTGAGAGACTAACCTCCTTGCCTGTGCCTTAGAGCCTCACCCACACAGCTCTAAGTGGAAATTTTGACAAAGGAATCAAAGTGTAGAAATTTCCAACATATGTGCAGATATTCAAACACTGTCATTTTCTGACAGGTACTTATGGCTTGATTGAAGGCAGAGGCACAGAGTTAAAATTAATTCATGAATGAGTTTGAAAATAGAAGTGTAAATGAGACTACAATTAAAGTTTTTGCTAATTCTTCTTCCCAGCTGTAGACTTTTCTGTGAGTTGGTTTTAGTTATATTTAGTTAAAAAAGTTAAATTTTAGATGCAGTAGCATGTGTGCCTTTGAATTACACATATTATATAAATGTTTTGGGTTTCAAATTGTGACAAAGACATAAATTGCATCTTAATTGTTTGATAGTTATTGCAATCCCAACTAAATATTGGGCAGAAGAAAAATCCTGCTGCCCCAATTACTTATGCTAAAGATATTCTCAAAGTTATTTAAATAGGGATAACAAAGTATTCTCATAGAGATCATAGTATCCGTTATTTTTAACTTCTTCATAATTTTGCTTATTTTTCTTATATATGAAACAAATGCTTACTAATAAAAAATCACTGCTGTTATCACTCAATATATTATGGACATCTTTCTGGACAGTAATATTGATCTATCATGTTCTTTTTAATAGATGCAGATTAATCATACATTTTTAGCATGTAAATATACCTTCAAAAATATATAATATCAGCAATTTAGCAAACATCTGTGTAACTCTGTTACAAGTAATAAGTTATGTCAATTAGGGCCCAGTGAAGAAAATAGAAACCATGCAATTATCTCAACTGTGATAATTTCCTATAAAATAATTGTTTAATTGGATATTAGAGGGCTGGAAAGGCACACACATAAAAGACCCTGGTGCACCACAAAAAAGTCATCATAAAAGGAACCAACTAACACTTCAGGGATGGCAGAATAAGGAGAAGGGACTGGGAAAAGAATTTAGAAGCTGAGCATCGGAGAGCACAGAACTGGAGACTCAGAGCAGGGCTTTCTCCACCTGCTCTTGAGGACTCTAGAGCTTGGAGGAGGCCCTTGCAGAACTGGAACCCAGTCCTCTGGGGAGCGTTGCAGCTGGTTGGTGTTGGTGTGTCCAAGGGGTTATGATGAGTCTTGTTCTAGGAATATGGGAGGGTAAATCTGAAGAGTGGAACCAAGTGCCAGGGCAATGACCCATCGCTGGAATAATGCCAACCGGAACAGGAGGCAAACAGGAAGAGCTCCAGCCTTCCAGTGTCTCTCTAGATTTCCTATGGGCAGAGCCTGCAGGAATGAGCTGACAAAGCAGAAATATGGCTTATTGAGCCCCTGCCCCAGCAATACCGGCGGAGTGTAGAAAAGTGGATTGAAAATGGAGAGAACCTCACAGGGGTGGCAGTCTTGTTGCTGAGTCCCAGCAGTAAAAGAAATTCCACTGTGTCTAAACTTGAGTTGAGCTCAGTTTCCTTGGCCTCTTTTACTTGAAGTCCTAAAGGATAATTAACCTTGACAACAACTAGCAAGTTGAAGATGGATCTGTTTGTTGAATGCCAAAGCCCCCAAGAATGAATCTAGATATGTGGGTTTGGTCTAACCCCAGCTACTTTTTTCTTTTTCCTTGAATTTTTTGAGCCTTGCTGATATCTCTAGGATAGGCATGTTTCATATTCTCCTAAGAGGGGAACCTCACAACTGGACATATGTTGCTCCATGTTATTCTATAGGGCTTTGCAAGCAGAAGTGTTTGAAAGTGCTCAGAGAGACTGATAAATATCCTCACAGCCACCTCCTGCATCATCTCAGGATTGTCAAGGTGTGCTAAGTGCACCATGGCCCCTGCGCATGATGCTACAAGAGGGGCTTGAAAGAAAGAGCAGAAAGTTTTAGTCAGAAAGAGGTAGTGACTTAATCTATGCTACAAAGTGCTGCATTGTTAAAACTTTGCATGTGTAGTTTCACCCTAGCTCCAACAGGACCTCTGTCTCACATTAAGAATTCAGATTATAGTGTCATATTAAAGTGAAGCTAAACATCTGTCTGTTTGCTGGGAGAATAATTTCCCTGAGTATAATGTGCCTTTACAATTGAGTAGAAATATTTGCACAGCACTAATATAGTCTGCAAAGAGACCGGCAAGGTCACGTCTACACTGACAAGAACATATGCTGTGTTTACAAACCTCAGGTAGGTGAACCTTTGTCGGATTTTATGAGGCTCTCCCATTCACTGTAGCCATTTGGGCTGCTCCTACCGGTCTTTTACAGTACACAAATAAAGTTGACTCAAAGTCTAGACAAGGTTTTTGGCTTTTTTTTTTTTTTTTTTTTGCACATGAAGATGCATTCCAAAATCAAGATGTTGCATTGTAAAAAGTGCCTGAGGGCCTCTAAAGAGCAAGGTGGATTCTACATACAGAAATACTTAAATAATTACATTATAAAGGCCAAGTAGAAAAAGGTCTGTCATTTCTGAGACAATGGAAGCATTCATCATATTTTTGTTTTTACTGTTTTTCTCTCTGCTTATCAATATTTTATTTTTCAATTTAGATACCCTAATTGTGCTGACAGAAATGTGCGAATATATGAGAGCCAGAGCAAGTAAACAAGAATAAGAGAAAGGTCCAGCTGTGTGGTGTGGTAGCATTCACTCAGAATTTATGCCCAGGATACCTTAAAAATTCACTCCTCATTCATTCATCAAACAATGTATATTTCATTATCATACTATAAGCTACAAGGATTATTAAGACGCAAAAACATGCTTTCTGCTATTGTTATAAGACATGTTACAAATGGCAGAGACATTGGATAGAACAGAATTTTAGAGGAAGAAGAAAGTATCACTTAATGTAAGGAGCATTGAGGAAAATCCTCAAAGGAAGCAATACTTGAGTCCAGCCTTGGAAAATGAGTAAGATTTGAATGAGTAGGCATGCCAGGTGAGGGACATGGTGTGATGGAGAAAGGAAAGCGCCAGGACACACTGGAAATGTCAGACTCTCATCCAGCCAGAGGCCAAGATGAGGAGCCACAGAAAACAGGTCCCACGGGATGGATTGCTGCCAGACAGCAAAGGGCAGTCAAAGCCAGACTAAAGGACGTTCAGTGCACCAGTGGCAATGAGGAGCCATTGAGTGTTCTTAATCCCCAGAGATACTACAAGCATCTGATCAGTAGATTGAAGTAGTTAAACTAAATCAAGTTAATTAACATACGTCTTACCTCACACACTTAGTTTTTTGTGGTGAAAACACTTAAAATCTGTTCTTAGCACTTTCCAAGTAGACAATGCATTGTTTTGAACTGTAATTACCATGTTAATAAAATAGATTTCTGGAACTTATTCCACTTAATTGAAATTTTATATCCTTTGACTAACATCTCCCCAATTGCTCCTCTTGTCCCAGCCCTGGTAACTACCATTCTGTTCTCTGCTTCTGTGAGTTCAACTATTTTAGAATCCACATGTAAGTGAGATAATGCAGTGTTTGTTTTCGGGGCCTGGCTTAGTTAATAAGCCGCCCCCCAGGTTCATCCATGTTGTCCCAAATGACAAGATTTCCTGTGATCTTTTTAGGATGGTTTGGTCATAGCCCTCATCTGGCCTGAATTTCTTATCTAGCACAAATTTCTATCATCATTCCCACCTTTCCTAAGTGTGTTTTTGTTTATATCTGATCGTAAGTACCAGTCAGCAGTTCAGACTGTGTGACTGTGAGAGGTGTAATCTTGCATGGGGAGCAGGAGAGATAGACTGAAAGGGAGTGAGAAATGGAAATAGGCTACCTGATAAGGGAGTGGAGGGGAAGGAGGCTTAAAAGGCAGGTGACAAGGTGTGGAAGACCAATTTAGCCCACCTCGACATTTTGCAGAAGGCTAGCTCTACTAAGTGGTTTTATTCTGATACTTTGATGACAGTCCCAGGAAATGAGATTACTAATCCCCCTGTTAAGTGGTAGAACTGACTGATGTGGGAAAAGTAGGAGCAAACTCAGCTGACATCGGCTTACCTGGCACCTTCAGAAGGCCCACATATTGCAAGAGCCTCAGCCCCCTGGAGTTTTCTGTCCCTACCCCAGAACGAGTCCGTATTGATTTAATCTGAATTTAGCATTAGATGACAAAATCGAATGTGTGCCATCGTTTTCAGTTTTTCTTCAATGAGACGGGAAAGCCTGTGGTCTCCCAGCAAGGATATTTACCCCACCCTTGATGGAGCCCCAGTCTCCCGGAAAGCTAATACTCTGAGCTCCAGGACCTCAGACCTCATGACACATAAAATGCCGTCTCTAAAACATCAATTGGCAGCTGAGCCCTCATTTGTTTCTTCCTCTGCAATTTTTCTTGAGATTGGAATGGATTCATCAGCCAATTAGGATGAAAACCAGCCAATTAACTAAATCCCTATTAGCTTCTCTTGTCCAAGGGCAGGGATGAAAAGGAGGAATTCTTGCTTGATATAGAGAAGTCTCCCAGGTCTTCTTTCTGACAACTGCTAAGTGTGACTGCCCTTTGTCTCCTTTCCTACAAGGGGAGGGTGTACCACCTGCATGTTATTCCTAGGTCTACCCGGATCATCCCAGTTGACCCAGAAATTCGGAAAGTGGGTGCAGAGAAGTAGAGTCTCTTTATCATTTCCTTGCTAATGAAAAGAGATGTGATAAGAAAATTAATCAGTTTAACAGAATATAATTATCTGTAGTGTTAAAATCTGGCCCAAATAAGCAGTCTTATTTTTCGAATGTTTTAACTCTGAAAGTACTACCTCCTCATTGTAAATAGCTTGGAATATACATGTATGTTAATATTCACCTGTAATTTCACTATCCAGAGATAACATCTATCCACATTTTGGTTATTTTTTTGTCCCTCCAGTGCACATTGTTTTATATATTTGAGACTATATATAAAAATTTGCTGTATTGTTAAAATTTATGTTAATGATGGCACCAATATTCTTTATGTGAGTATACCTAATTTACTAAACCGTTCCCCTATTATTGTTGCACATTTAGATTGTTTTCAGTGTTTCATTATGATAAATTATGTTCTTGTTAATGTCTTTGTGCACAAATCATTTTTGGTTTTTAAATGCAGCTTATTGTTTCTTACGTGATGATGAGTTGCAGACTCTCTTCCCATAAGGTGAGGGTAGCCTGCAGAGGTAGGCCATTGAGGGGCAGGGTCTGGTTGCTGGCAGTGCCTGTTGGAGGCCACATACCGGTTAAAACTTCATGGCCCCATGTCTGATAAACATATTCTTAATTCCAGAAACAGGATAGTCCTGGTATATTCACTGATTTGGACCTTAGGCCTGACTGGTGATCATTAAAATAGCACAGGATGGTGAATAAGCCATTATGACAGTTCATTTTAAAATGTGGGAATTGGGAAATCCCCTTTCTATAACAGAACTATTCGTGTCTGCCATCTAAGACATTCTTTTTCTTTCTTGGGATTAGAACACTTGGTAACCTCTATCCAAAGGTTGTTTGGTGGACGAAGAATTAGAACAAAAGGTGGAGAAAATTGAGAGCAATGGTGGGTCCCAGTGAAATTTTACTAACCCCACCAAGAGATACTGTTCTGTAACTCTCTCAAGGGGCAGGGCAGGAGGCAAAATTTGAATGTTTGTTTCTCTGTTCCATACTTTCTTATTGACCCTTTAGTCGATGTGTTTTTCCCTTTAGGCCTGTCATTGTTAAGGTCATGTTGCTGACCTTGTAAAGCTGAGAAAAACCTGCTTTCTTCCAATAAATGTTAATTTCATCAGCTGGTTTCTCCTATTATCATGACCTATGGACAATTGCATGGGAAGTAGCTGGGCTGCTTGTTAAATAATGCAAATCTCTGGATCCCGCCATAGACTTATTTAATCAGAGTCTCTGGTTTGAGTCCCAGATCATGCTTGCAACAAGCACTCCATTCAATTGTTGTGTATCCCAAAAATCATAAATTAAAATAATATAGGAACACATCGTGGTTAAGGTGTATTGGCTCTGGAGCCAGACTGCCTTGCTTTGAATACTTTCTAGCTGTAATACTTTGGAAATTTGCTTCAAATCTCCTCGTGTCTCAGTTTTCTCAACTCTAAAATGGGGATAGTAACTATACCTACTCCTATCCTAGGAGTGTTGTTAGGACCAAAAGAGTTAATACATATGTCAAACACTTAGAATGGGGCCTAGAATGGGTTTAGCATTTAATAAACATTAACCATTTAACCACAGCATTAGACCAACTCTCTGTTTATGGCATCCTGCAAAGACCTTTGACCCTTTAACCATTATTCCTTGTTTCCCTTTCTTTGTAAACATTAATCTATTCCCTTATTTCCTTGCTGAACTAATATTAGCCAATGCCTCTTATGCTCATAGAGTCTTGTTAAGCCCTGAAATTAGTGCTTTATCACTACACTAAGCCTTCATTGGTAGCTTCCCATGCAATTGTCCATAGGTCATGATAATAGGAGAAACCAGCTGATGAAATTAACATTTATTGGAAGAAAGCAGGTTTTTCTTAGCTTTACAAGGTCAGCAACATGACCTTAACAATGACAGGCCTAAAGGGAAAAACACATCGACTAAAGGGTCAGTTATCAGTAATGCATCACTTCTGATTGCTTCTGGATTTGGATTTTGCTTCCTGTTCTTTAGATCAAAGAGAAATTTAAAAAGTTGCCTCCTTCTGAGAGACTAAGGTATACAATCTCATGTTTGGTGACTTGGACTTTATACAAGGGGCTTTTGTTGAACTGCCAAATGAAATAATGCACTACTGTATGAGGTAGTAGTGAAACCTTTATGTTTTGAGAATGTGCTTTATAAACCATAAAGTAATATAAAAATTAGAGCTCTTCTGATTTAGCCAGATTTCTCAATGCAAAAATAAATAATAAATAAATAGAAAAGGGCAATAAGGGTAGTCTTATGATGAATCTGGAGCTAACGCTTAGGCTGCTTACAGAGGAAACTTCTTAGAATGTGTTCATTGCTGATCCAATTTCTGAGCAGTCCTTGTGACTGTCTTAGGCATCATGGCTTTAAAACTCAAATGTTCTTTTCATGTCTTGTCACCATGAACTGGTGTTTCCTCAGGGCAGTTTGAGTTCTCAGTGAAAACCAGAGCAGCACCTCCAGCTGTACTGAGAAAACTTTGTATTCTCACTGTTTCACACATACACACAAAAATGTTAAACTTTAATGTCTGGAGCCATTGATTTCAGAGAGTTTTCTACACTTGATTAGTTTCTTAAAAAAAAAAAAAGCTTAGCTTAGATCATGAATTTCTTTTGCTGGATTATTGGGGATCTCCTAGGGAGGCTTCAGGTTGGAGTAGGGTTTGTTAAGCACCTTGGGAAGCAACAACAAAGGAAAAAGCTGATATTTATGCCGTATACTTAAGTAAGCATGACAACAAAAATACGTTCCTTGTGTTTAGTACATGAACTCGAGCTGTTGTCCTGTCTGGACAGCAAAATTGTACTGAAATACAGAGACCCCACTGACCAAGAGAATGCTGCTCATTTGTATGCATATTGCAATGTAAATATGAATAATTAGAAAGCAAAAATGTATAACAATTGACAAAGCACATCTACATTCATTTATCATTGAATCTTTGTACAGTAGTCTATGGAAATGAGAAGTATCTTTAAAAATGAAACCTAAGGATAGGTGTGCATTCTTCTATGTTCTAAATTCATATTGACCAATGTCAAGGTCTCTTGAGGTGGTACCATTTTACTACTTCTTTTTCCATCTTGATTATTGGACACAGTCTTAAATCTGTTTTTCATGATTGGTACAAGGATGGATCAAATGCTTGCCATAGGGCTATACTTCTGAAAGCTCAGAGCATACCATGATCATGAACATAGAAATGAATAAAATGCTTCTCTATTTATAGTCTAACTCATAAAATTCTTCTATTCCCTTTCCTGCTGACCACTGCAAATCTCTTTACTAATCTACTTTCTTTCTTTAGTTTTGCACCTTGAATCACTCTTTTTTTCCTGTTCTATTTGATATCCCAGCTTTGAACTTCTGCCTTACCAAGAATGTGGTCAAATCTCCACTGTATCTGGTATTCATAGTTTACAACATGGATAAACAACACCGTGTTTCTAGAATCAGGCCTTACCTACCACTTCATCTGGGGAGGGTTACAGTATATTAGTCATCCTGAGTAAATGCCTAGCACTGGGCCTATCACAAGTACATGCCCAGTAAAATGACTACCCTCCCCATTCCCATCATTTGCCTCACCTTCCACTAGTATATGTCAGGTTTTTACTATTATCTCTTTTTTTTTTTTAATTTAAACACCATTGCCTGTGGATCTACCAATACTGGACACTTGTCTTTGGAATGATGAGAGATGGAAGTCTCTGTTTACAAGAAATGTTTATCCTTGTTGAGGCAGGCATGTACAAACTTACAACATAGTGAGTATTAGAGAAATGCCCAAAGATCACAAGGTCATGTGACTCCACTGGAAAGAGTCCGGAGTAGAGGGAATGGAAGATGGGAAAAGCTGCTTAGAGGAGTCATTGACCTGCACCTTGAAGGATGAGAATATACTCTATGCATAGGAAAGTAAGGAAGGATGCTCCAGGCAGTGCAGCCACTGCAGGCAAAGGCTTGTTGGTGGAACTGCCAGGAGCCCCGAAAGGCTGGGCATACATTTGGGTACAAGGTGTTGAGGAGTGCCAGAAATTCACTAAATCTATTTTCCTGCTAGAGTCATTTTGAATACAAGAGATTTTCCTTAAAAACCCTTTAGAGATATTTACTTTTGGTCAGTCACCTTTTATAGGCCCAGGCCCTGTAATTAGGTCTTGTGCCATATCAGAGTTCCTGATCTTGAAGAACTTGCATCTATTTAGGAAATGCATTTTTAAAACAATGAACAATATAGCCATGCATAATTAAGTAGGAATCCTCTAGCACCTAACCAGCTTCTCTAGAAATCCAGAGTGATGATTTCAATAGTAAAGGATGACTTAATGGAGGGATTGGTATTTAAATTAGGGGTGCTAAGAGGTATAGAATTTGACTATGGGGTGTAGAAAGTGGAAAGAATAATTAAAGCAAAAGCACAAAAGTAAGCATGAGCATATTGTGTTATTGGGGGTATTGAAATGAAGTAGAATAATTCTCCACTCATTCTACAAATTATATTGTAAGATCATAGTATGACAAGGACGGGAGAGAAAATGGTATGCAAAGCAGACACTTGGTCCTGCCCTCTCTCATGCATCCATCCATGCATCCATCCACCCACTCAATAAGTAGTTGTTGAGTATCTACATTGTGTCAAGTATTGGAATGGAAACTGGCAACATGGTGGTAGCATCAAATCAGAACTCCAGGGCTGCAAGGGAACACAGGTCTAGAGTAACCTCATCCTTACATTGCTGTGCACTAAATTCTGTTGTGGACCATGGACCTAGCCCAATTTTTAGTCCTAGTTCTTCCTTGTCTGCCAAGCTCTCATGTCATTTGTAAAAGGGAACTTTAGTAAGATACTGTAGTAAAAACTAAGGCACCTGGCAGTGGGAACCTGCATTAGGCTACTAGTAGCTAGGTTCAATATTCAAAGCATTCAAAGCTATCACCCAGATTTGATCATGGTAAGATTTGGGAGATGACAGATATATATATATATATATATATATATATATATATATATATATATATATATATATATATAATGCCTGCAAGATTTCCTTCCTGGCTAATAGGAAGTGTAATTATACAAAAGTCTAACAGGAAAGTTAAGAGGACAAGTGAAATGTGTTGGTCAAGACACTATATCATAGAAGCAAAATCTAGCACCTCGATAAAAAATACATTGCACATTTATTGGACAATGAATCCTAGTGCAAAATCATTAAAACACCAACGGATTATATATGTGGTTTCGTTCCATCTTTGGTGACCAGTTGTGTTGTGTTTGGGTTCCAAGACTCAGTGGCAGCATGAAGATTATTTCTCCTGATGTCTCATGAAGATAACTAAGCCCTGTTATTTGTGTAAATAATACAGAAAATACCCTACATACACATAAACCTCAAGACAGACTGGAACAGCTGGAGGTTTCTATAGAATTACACAAATGTGAAGACAATGAGAAATTGCAAAAACTGAGGTATCCACTGCTGCAATGGGCTGTAAGGCTAAGTTCAACTGATCTCCATATACAGTTATTAATATGTGGTAGGGTTTGCAATTCTACTGTACCCTTCATTATTCACCTACTTTTGCCATGTGTGTAAGGGTATAATTTTGCATGTACATACAGAGAGAGTGAGTGTTAAAGGGATAGAGGGACAGTGAGATGTTTACATACTAAAATAAAGGACAGTGTATTCCACGATATCCAGATGTTTTGCAGGATTTTAGAAGTGCTTCACCAGATGTTTGAATTTGTGGGAAATCATCACCTAATACTGTTTTGGTGAACTTTCAGAATTTACAAAGGCTGAAGAAGATCACCTATTTTCAGTGGTCATATTATTTTTTTCTGGCATTTAATTCTTGTGTCCCTGCTGGTTTCAACATTACTGGTATTTGCTTCTGAAAGCCAAGAAGATTCAGCTTTTGTATAAACATCAAGTAGGTCATGTGATTATCCAGAGGCATCGGCCTGGTCGTTTTCTTCAGAGTTGAGTAGGTAGAAATAATTAATGGGCTGGTTTATTGACATGCATTGAGACATTCCTCTCTTTGTGGTTTTAATTCCCAGTTTCTATCAACTAATTTCAGATTTTATCTGAAGCACCCGTAATTACATGGGGCAAGAAAAATTGCTAGCCAAATGTAACCTGATAATGCTTAATATAACTGTTAGACTATATCTTAAACCTGATACAGGCACACAAGAGCTTAATGCCTACGTCAACCAGACTGTCTTTTATGCCTTCCTGTGGATTCTCGCAAGAATGAGTCACCTGATTCAGGAGGCTTAATTCTCAGAAAGCAAAATATTGAGGAGGAAACCATAATGGCAGCTTAATTCATCTTAATTCTGTGCTAGGTCTGAGGGATGAATGAGAGCAGAATGAGAGTGGGAATTTTAGACCTGGGTTCAAATCACCAGCTCAGCTGTGCACTGGCTGAATATCCTTGGATAAATTACTCAACTCTTTGAGCCTCAGTTTCCTATCTGTAAAATGGGAAAACTAGTACCCATCTTTGGGGACTGCAATTATGTAGAATTTGATGTAAATCTACCTTCTTTCTGATTTCCCACCAATGGCATACTCCATGACTTGGTGAATAAAAAGAATTGGCTATGATGATCATTGCTAATTTTATTGTTTTGATTTTTCACTATCACTTTGGTGGACAAAGATATTCAGCAAAGTGTGTCCTCTTATGACCCTGATTTTACAAAGGAGGAGACTGAGGCTCAAAAGAAAACATGTTTGGCTAAAGTCAGGGCACCAGGTTAGGGAGGAAGTATAGCACAGGAGTTATAAGAAGACAAGGAATCTGGAGCCAGAACAACCTGAGTTTTGAATTTTGACCTCACCACTTGCCAGGGTGTTTTTTTTTTGTTTATCTTGAACAAGTTAGTTTGACGTCTCTATGTCTCAGATTCCATTAAGACTGGTGAGAATCAGGGCGATGATAAAGTCTACTTCCAAGGTGATTAAAAGAGCAAATTTCCCCTTGAGGGCTTTTTGAGGAAAGGGGCAGACACTGTCCTCTATCAAGTATGACTGAAGTACCTAACTACCTGAAGACGTGAGGAGGAGCCAGATAACCTCTGACAGTCTTGTGCCCCCAAGAATGGTCCAACAGCTTAAGGGTTCCTAGGATCACTAGTCCTAACTCCAGATTTCCCTGGAGCTTGGGTGTTTACGGTCCCGTAGTGGTAGCAGGGGAAGAGCAGCATCTTTTTGATCAGGAAGGAAGTTTTGTCGTATAAATTACCATAAATGTTACTACACTCAAAACAGTATGACACTTACACAAGAATACACAAATAGGTGAAACAATCTAGAAAGACCAGAAGCAAATCCAGTACATATGGAAACTTAATCTGTGATCAAAGGGGCGTTCAGTTTGATGGTGAAAGATGGTTTGTTTAATAAATAATGCTGGCATTATTCACTTTTTATCTGGGAAAAAATATTAGACCCCTGTCTCATAGCATATACAAATATTAATCACTGGTATATTTTTAAATAATCAAGTTGTAAAAAGTATAACAATAAAAATATTTTATAAAAATGTAAGAAAAACACATATATAACCTGTAGTTGGAAAGGCCGTCTTAAATGAGAGAGAAAACCCAGAAACCTTATAAAGAAAATTATCAACAAATCCAACCATACAAAATGGTAAAATCCTTATATAGCAAAATATCAAAAACAAGGTTTAAAAGCTAGATAAGAGGCTACAAGAAAATATTTATACCATGTCACAAAAGGTTAATATCTCCATAATTCACATGACAGCTGAAGTTGAAATGAAAAACATAAATAACCCAGAGAAAAATATGTGAAGAATACGATCAGAAGAGAAATGCAAATAATCAATGAGCATATGAGAATATACTAGAAATATTTCTAGTAGCTAGAAAATGCAAATTCAATCAGTGAGATACCATTTCTTCCTGTAGATTGCTAAAAATAAATAATAAATAACATCCAATACTATGGAGATTTTGGGGAAATGGATGCATCACACATTGCCGATAGGAGAGTAAATGTTCATCATAGTCACTACCAGTATCTTTGAAACTAATTTGACAGCATCTATTAAAATAAAGCATGTGCCTACCTTGACTGAACAATACTACCTTTAGGAATCTTTTCTACTGAAATGAAAGCACCAGTATGAAAAAGAATATCTCTGAGGCTATTTATTGCAGCATTGATTTTCGTGGTAAAGTAAGATGGAAATAACTGTAATGTCTTTCATCTAGGGAATGATTGAGAAAAGTGAAGTGCATTCAAACTGTAGAAGTTCTGTAGCTTTACACAAGAAAGAGAAGCTCTATTAGTATGGACATGGAGGGACATCCATGGCCTAATGTTACTTTTTATAAAAATACTTCTTTTTTAGAAAAGAACCTCTCAAATATATATATACATGTGTATATATTTGTATGTGTGTTTGTAGGAGTATACTGAAAGATGTTGAATGATGCCTAATACACTTTCACACTGGTTTCCTCAGGATGTTACTGGAAGGAGGAAGAGATGATTACCTCTTGCTTTATACACCTGTGGATCATTTGACCTGTTACTATACATACATTACTTTCTTTGTTTTTTTTCTTTGTTTGTTTTAAAGAAAGAAACTGATCTCAAATTCTAGTTCCCTAACCTACTGGCCGGGTGACCTTAGAAAGTCATTTAACCTCTTTGAGTATTATTTTCCTCACCTGTAAAATAATAATAATGAGGAGGATTGAGCAAGATAAGATGTGTCAAGTTCCTAGCACAGAGCTTGTTAAACAGGGGGTGATCCGCAAAAGAGAATTCCCTCTTACTCCTTTCTCTTTACCTTCAGTGATGTGCTTTTGGGGATCCAGCCAGTCACCACTTGGAACCAAGTACAAACAGGAAGAAGGACGAAGCTGCTGTTGCACAAATAAGTAATCTGACAACTCCCAAAAGCTACATTAAAATGATTTTTCTTTGGAGTTAAAAACCCTATTGGATGACCCATATCACTGCTCACTGCCTTCATTTATCCAGGCATTGAGACCTATGGATCCAAGAAATAAATGCACATGGCTCATTGAAAGTATGGAATTAAGCAATTAATCCCCTGACCTAGACTCCCATCAGAGTGCCCTGTTCTGAAACCAGGCTGGGTTGGGTGGGCATCTGAAAGTTGCCTCCCTGTACTCTTCTGCCTGGATCCTTCACCCTCGACTGTTTCTGCCCTGAGAATGCTACAGTGTTGGAATCACACTGTGGTTCGTGCTGTTCCCCCTCCTCACTCAACCCCTTCTCCAATGTTTTAAATCCTTATTATAGAGCCAACATTATGCTAGACCATTTATAAATACATTTTCACAATCTTCCCAACAGCTCTGTGAAGTAGCTGTCACCCCCATTTTTACAGATAGAGAAATGAAGCCACCTAGTAATTTAGCCACCTTCTGATGGTTCTGTGGTAAGGACATGGTACTAATGATCTTTTCCCCATGGAATAATAGCTGTATGGGAGAAATATTGGAGAAGTGAGAAGATGGAAGATGCAGTGGCTGAAATTTTCCCTGTATAATAGTTGGCATTCCGGTGATAATCCATCTTAGTTGTTAGGACCAGTATATCTCTGTTTGAGGAGATGCTTCAATGTTTTAACTAGTTACAAGACTAAAAACACACCTAAAGCAATAGGATTAAAATAATGCACTCTCTATGAGTAAGGCTTACCTTAGCACTTGAGAAAAGGGCCAGGTCAGCTTGCTTCTTGCTCTGAATTAATTTAAGCCTCAATATACACATACCTTTATTATAACATCTATCATATTTTGTTATAACTATTTGTTAGCTTGTCTATCTTCCCACCATACTGAGTGTCCTGAAGAGTGGGAGCATTTTGATTTATCTTTCTATCCCTGGTTCATCAGATACAGTCCATTAATTTTTTAGATGAATGCACAAATTAATGATTATGGGTTAAATAGGATATATGCAATTGCTTAGAGGTTCCCAAGTGACAGCCCTAGTTCTCAATGGGAGAACTTACCTTTAACAATGGGCAGCCCTAGTTAAAGACCCTCCATGTGCTATGAGTCAGAGGCCCTGCAATGGAGGAAGAAATCATCAGCAAAGGGGTTAACTTTAAGGCCAATTCCATCTATGAAATAAATCAAATCAGAAACAGACCAAAAGCCTGCAGCAGTGGGTATTTTAAACTTGCTCATTAATAATGGCTCAAAGTGGAGATTTATTACAGTTGAGAAGAGAGGAAGAGACAGTAAATCAGGATTGGTGAGGAAAAGAGCAAGGGAAAGATATGAGTTCTTATTTAAAATGTATTCATATGCTTTATAACCCCAAAGTAGAGATTGCTATATTGAAGTGGAAGGCTTTATTTGTAGGATTGAATTCACTAGAGATATGTTTTATGCCAGTGTTCATTTTCCCAACTTTCATTTGCTTTCCCTTGACTGAAAAGTAGGGGACTTAGTTTATTGCTTGAAAACGAGAAAAGATTGCTTTAGCTGAGTGTCTTCATGAAAATATTCCTTGCTTCAAAGAATGGCTTGTAAAGCACTAGTTCCTAGGAAAACACGATTTTATTGGCACATATTTTGAAGAGAATAATTTTAAAACATTCAATTAGTTCTGCCTTTGAAATAGAATTTAAACACACCCAAAGCAATAGGATTAAATTCACTTAAAAACCTATGTCCCCAACTGTTGCTTGGGAACCAATTCTTTTCCCATTCAAACTACTTCAAGGATAGTCAAGCTTGCTCTTGGCTGTGTTCCATCTGAGGCAGATACCTGCCTTTAATTAAAAAATCAGACCATGGTATTTCCCTGCTAAACTCTCAGTGGCTTTCTATTAACTTGGAGTAAAATGCAAACTCCTTAGTGTGGCCTGCAGAGCACTGAGCCATCTGTTCCTGGTCTACCCAGCCAGCCCCCATCTCATTTCGCTCTTCTCCTCATCTGGTCCATCAGGCTCAAGTCGACTGACTTCCTCTCTGTTCCTGAACACATCCAGCTCTTCTCTGCCAAGACTGCTCACTTTCGCTCTGCCTTGGACATCCTTTCTCCTGCCACTGTTTAGAAGCAACTTTTCCAGTCCTTCCAGAGTCTACCAGCTGACCCTTCCAGAGAGACCACCCTTGACCATGCTACCTAGGTTTTCTCTCCCATACATGCTTTAAGCTATGATCCATTACCGTCTTGTCTCTACAACATGCTTACCAAAAACTTTACACAGATAGACATATAGAAACTTGTTTATCTCCCATATTTCCCACTAGCCTGCAAGATTCATGAGAATAGGAACCATATCTCTCATTCATAATTGACTTCCCAGAACTGATGGCAGTGCCTGACACATAGTAGGTCCTCAGTAAAGATTTGTTGCATCAACTTTCAGTGCCAACCCTAATGCCTGGCACATCAGAGGCTGTCAGTAAATGCTTTTGAATTGAATTTATCTTGTTGCCATAGGACTTAGCAAATTCACATAAGCTGTATAAACTTATTCCAAGTGCCTAATATCCTGCCCACAGCAGCAAATTCTGCTGGCTTAGGACAAATGAATAAGGAAGATGCCTAAAAGCACAATCTAACTTCGGAACACCTTCTCTAGGACAAAGAAGTCAAGGCCAGTTTTAACTCTCCTTATCGGACTTGATTCCTCTGGTTCCTTGCTCTTCTGACCTATTTGTTTTTGGTGAAAACTTTGTTGTTTTTGTCTGGACGTTGCCAAGGTGTGTTATTAAACAGCTGGAGCTTTTTTATTTCATGGGTCTGAACAAGCAGCTGATAAGTTTTGCTTTGGGTTTGCCAAGGCTCATGATTTAAGCAGTTGAAATCACAGAGTCACTGAGCATCTTTCAAAACTCACTGGACCCAGAGCCAAGAGAACGTTTGGGATTTGTAATTTATGGTAAGAATGGCAGTAGTGCCATTGGGAAATACTTTGGCAAGATAACACATCGCTGTGATGCAGCAGTTAAGTTCCATGGTTTAGGCTGTGTGAAAATTAATTTGCAAAAATATTTAGGTCTGTTTTATGTTCTAGTTTATATGTAAATTAGAAGATTGTACAAAAAGGATGCCAAGGATGATGGAATTCAAACATCGTCAGACTGGTTGTCCATTAATTAGAGTGATTCTTACTCTATTTTGCTTTATTTACATTTTCTCTCAACAATAAGTTGTATTGATCAAGTAAAGACACAGCATTAGCTAATAAGCCATAATAATGGATGCTTTAAAAATAAAAGTTTAAACATCTGATTTTGGAGGATAGCCATGGAAACTAAGAGAAAGAATTCAACAATATTTCTCTTAGCTTGGAAATAGAGGCAGTGCCTGCCACAGCATTATATAACCCACTTTTGCTCCAAAAGGTGACATGGGTATCTATAAACCTGAAAGATAACACTATGAAGGGTAGTTAAGTATCAGAACCTTGGATATAACTGACAGTTCTGCACAAACCCACAGGGCAAGTTTCTCACTCTAAATCTTGAAGCTTTCATTCATACGCCCATCCTTGCTCTGCATGTAAAGTGGGCCATCTGACTCCCATGCCCCAGTAGGCACAGGCACTTCATGGACGCCTGTTTTCACAGCCTTCGTCCTAAACCGTTTCCCTAGAATCTAGATTACACCACATTTGCAGACCTAGTCTGGTCCATTCGGCACTTGAGTTCCCTAGACTAGCTTCAATACCTTAATTATTGTCCCAACACTTAACACCGCTCCTAACAGCACTGACTTCTCATTTTTATCTGCACTAAAACCTTGCCCGGTGCAGCTGACCCCAGAAACTATCCCTGGAGCAGCTCTTTGAGTGCAATCATCCCCATCACGTCTCCTCAGAGGCCTGCAGATGGGACCCAAACACATCGCCTGAACTGAAGTCTTTTCACACCCAGGCCCTTCTGTGTATGTTACTCCATGGTTGTATGGCTCCTTTAAAATCCTAAGTTTATTTAGAATAGTTGACTTTCAAAGCAGTTTGATTCAAACCTTTGCACTTGAAATTTATTTTAACTGGAAAATTGGCGCTAATGTTATTCTTGATTTACCAAAAGAGAAATGATAGCAAAAGTCTTACAGGGGTCTTGGCAGCAATTAACTGAAATTTCCTACAATGATCTGCTCATGTATAGAGCCTGCTGGAGAGGAAGGGATTTAGAGCAGCAGCAGCTCAGTAGCACTGGAAATCTTGAGTACTGTTCTTTACTCTGTCCTTCCTCGCCTCTACCTGGCTGTGTGACCTAGAGTGGAGGACTTTACTCCCTGCCTCTATGGCCTTAAATCCATGTAATGAATTTAAGTCAGACGATCTCTAAGGTGGCTTCTATTTCTGAAAAGCTATTAATTCATAGCTGATTTAAAATCAGCCATCCAGGGGTAAATAAACTTAGATAGCAGTTCAGGGCTAGAGCCAATGAGGGACACAGCTGAGCAGGAGAGAGGTTTCTCACTTGTTCCTCGATTGGCTGAGCAGGTGATTAGCATCAGAGGCACAGGCTTTGATCGTGAAGTGGGGATATAAAACCCCAAAACTGTTCGTCATAAAGAATTCCATGCCCAATAAAAGAGAAGGCAGATGTTCGCATAAAGTTTTTGCTGTTTGTGTTTTTGTGGGGGTACTTTTTGGGCATGACGTTTATTAGTGAAGTACAGCAGCAGCTGCCCACCCATGTTGCCACATAATAGCAGCCTTACAATCCATTTATGGGCTTGGAATTATTTTTGTTAATGCTTTTCATGGGAGTAGATGAAATGCAATGTGCACCAGCTGTAACTACTTTAATCATGCAGCTGCCTTCTAGGGAGAGCCCTGCAAGCATCATAGATGTCTTCATTGTCAAAGAGGTTATTGTCTCACAGAGTTTTAAAGGTAAAGGGGTGCTGTATTACTTTTCTGTTACTGCCATAACAAATGATCACAACTGCATGGCTTAAAACAGCAGAAATTTATTATCCTACGTTTCTGGAGGT
Organism: Pan paniscus; assembly: GCF_029289425.2. Taxonomy (NCBI): domain Eukaryota; kingdom Metazoa; phylum Chordata; class Mammalia; order Primates; family Hominidae; genus Pan; species Pan paniscus. The sequence continues at coordinate 68,125,428 of NC_073268.2, read as the reverse complement.
CAAATATATTCTCAAGGGGTTAAACATCATGGTATCAGCAGGCCTATATTCCTTACAGCAGGAGGCTCTAGGTGGAGAATCCATTGTCTTGCCTCTTCCAGCTTCTAGAGGCCACCTGCATTCCTTGGTTCATGTCCCTTTCCTCCATCTTCAAAGCCAGCAGAGTATTATCTTCTCTCCTGGCTGACCTCTGTTTCCATCTATATATCTTTATATCTCTGACCCTCCTACATTTCTTTTATAAAGACTTTTGTGATTACATTGGGCCCACCCAGATAATCCTAGATAATCTCTCCATCCCAAGACGATTAACTTCATTACATCTGCAAAATACCCTTTACCATCTAAGATAGCATATTCACATGTTCTGAGGATTAGGATAGTAAACATCATTGGTGGAGAGCCATTCGGCCTACCACAGGAACCATGAAGAAGGTCCAAGGGACACATGACTTACCAAGGGCCACTCAGTTCACTTGTGGAGGTGCCATGACTATATCCCTGGCATGCTCACATTTGCCACTTGTGTGTGCGTTACTGACAAAGACTGCTAGGAAGATGCCCTAATGAAGGCTTTATTTTCATAATTTGAGATGATTGAGGGATAAATAAATATAAGATCAAGTCAGTGTTTTTTTTTAAAAAAGTAGTTTAGAAAAGACAAGTTTATATTTATAATATAAGTGCATTCATAATGCAAGAACTTTCTTAAATATTGTAGTCTTGCTAGGACGTGGTACCTTCTAAAGGTGGAGTAACTTGTAGTGATAACATATTTTAAGAAATGATAAGAAATGAGAGGGCCGAGGAAGCCCATGCACATGTGTCAATGTTTCTCCTCTTCCTCCTCCTTCTCTTTCTCCCTCTGTAACTCAGGCCATTGCTACCATTTTGAAAGTCATTAACGACTAAAAAGCCAATTCAAACTCCTTAAACTAAAGGAAATGGTCTACCAGAGGCTTACTGGCATGGATGAAACCAAATTAGATATTTGTCATATTTTAAAATGAGACCCATCTTATTTTGATGTTGAAGTGTTTGTCTAGGCCAAGGAACTTATTTTTAGTTCTCCTCGCATGTCTGTTACAGTTGCCTATAACAAATAAGAGAGTCATAGAATTTGAGTATCTTTGGCAAGTGTCTCCAAACTCCTCTTTTGCCTTAGTTTTCTCCATCTATGCTATAGGCAAGAATGATGGCTACTGTAAGTTAAAGCCTTTATTCAATTTAAGTTTAATTAAACTTGAGTTTCTGAGAGGACAGGTCCATTTAAGAAGGCTAATGTGATTGTTAGGCTCATCTTCTCCAGGAGTCACTCCCTGCCTCCCCTCTACCATGGCAGGATTGGCTTCCCCTCATCCAGAGTCTCATAACATACTCGACCTCACACTAGTGAGCCTCCCCAGTGTGTTAGTTGTTCTTGTGCTTACCTGCCTTCCTCGAGATTCAGCCTAACCTGGGGCGTGATGCAAAATAGGAGTTCACTGCATGTACTATGGGTGGATGAATGAATGGCCATATAATCTCAGGGGAATTTGAAGGACACATGAATCCAGAGACTCAATGGAAGTACTGAAAGGGGCAGGAAAAGGCTGAAAGTATAGTTTTGATCTTCACTGATATAAAATTAGTAGGTTGGCTCCCCACCCTTGCCCTGAAAACTTTCTTAAATAGAGAGAAATCGAACTGGAAATTGCCACAGAAATTTATTCTAATAGATGTTTTAATGTGACACTGAAAATGAGTGGACGGTTTCCTTTGGGTATTTGTGCTCAGCACTCAATGTCATTTTTCTGCCTATCAAATGAACACCAGTTCTTTATCTACAAGTACATTAGGTTAATGACACAGTGTTGAACTAAACAAAGATGAAGTCAAGTTGCTAAGCTCTTGTCTGGCATTGATTAGGGGGCTCATAAAATAAGTCACTCCCTCAGTTTAGTCTTGACAACCCAAAGAAAAACTTTGTGTATACTGAATGACACTTTCCTTGAAAAACTTCCAAATAGGATAAGGTTGATTTTCACATCGTTCTTGCCAGACAGGAAAAGCACAGCATCAACTCAAGGGAATTGCTAAATATTTGTACTACCCCAGGCATATTGCAAAGATGATGAGACCTGAACAATGATGTTAGCATTAAAGTGTTAATGATGACTGCAGTCAACAAAGAAACTGCAGGATGAGTGGGCCTCAAACAAGAAAATCTGATGACAAGAGATCATGCAGGTGAGACTTAGAGAAGTGGACCAAGATTCAGACGAGGAAAATACCATAGCAACCCCCAAGGATCTCCATGGGTGGGAACATTTGGTGGTTCTCTTCCATTTTACCACGTTTGTACATAGCTCTGTTTATTTATGTTGTTTCCCCAACCTGCTACTCAGCCTAATTCTACAATTTCTTTTTGTTTCTAGTTCCTTCTTTCTGGGGATTGGTGAACTCAGCTTGGAATCTTTGCTCTGTGGGGAAACGGCAGTCGCCAGTCAACATAGAGACCAGTCACATGATCTTCGACCCCTTTCTGACACCTCTTCGCATCAACACGGGGGGCAGGAAGGTAAGCCACCGTATTGCTTCCATGGTAAAGTTGAAGATGGGGCCATCTTGATTCTGAAAGCTAATCCTCAAGGTTTCAGTCTCTGTGATGAGTTTGTCCTCCCACCTAGGAATACCACAGACTTCAGACCTGCCGCCATTAGATAGAAATATGTCTAAATTGTGCTTTTTCTCCCTAACTAGTCAAACTTTTGTGCTTCTGATTACTCTGTACCTCCTGGAGGTTGCCTGAAGTCTTATCAGACAACCTTGGTACCCCCATAAAGGACAGAAAGCATAGTGGCCACCCCTGCCTATCATGCTGGGAAAATCTTTCCTCTAAGAAACTGCTTTACTGGGCCTTCTTTTAACCTCAGTGAAGTGAGAAAACCAATTAACAAAAATAAAATCAGACGTTCATCATCTTGGGAGGAAAAAAACAGACAAAAATCACCTTAGTTGATTTATAAGAAAATCAATAATTAATCTTCCTAGGGGCATCTTGCTTGCTAAGAATCCTAGCTCCTGCATAGAAATGCTGAGCTGGGCTTTGTGATTCTCACACCTAAATCCCTCCTTCACTCTCCTCCCCCCATAACGAGCTCCTCTTTAATTTGTGGAAGGGCACAAGTGCCCATTGGGTCTTCTCATCACTGGAATCTTAGCACTTCTCTTGCTGGTTCATGTCTACTTGGCTATCTTTTACTTTACCTAACAGTAAAAGTAGGTTGTTAAAGGTAAAAAAAAAAATGCACATGCAGAAAATTGTGTTCAAAGGTAATTTAGCTATTGTTAACTCAAGAGAAATGGAAAATAATTTGTGTGCAAAAAATTGAGGTTAAAATTATTGACAACTTGTGATAATACCAGCGGCTGATTCTTTAGGGTTTGGGTTCATTGGGCTCTGTTCTCTCTTCCTTTGTGCAGTCTGTTCACCATAAATACCATGAAATTTGTAAGTTAACTTTTTCCCCTTCTGATATATTGAAATATATTTTCTTGTACCATGTAACTGTCACAGATACACACACCCCTAATGACTCATCAAAAAGCTGTAAGTGACTTTGACTCAGGTCACAATGCAGGTTTTAAAAGACATTGCATGTGGTCGACACCATTTAATTATGCAGTATTTGTGTACTGTTTTAAATATGACTTGAGAAGCATTTTTGTGGAAAGGTCATATATAGGTCATTTAGTTTATTGCTCTGATTCCATATAAAACGATGCTATCCTAATTATTGTTCCATTTATAGTTTTATTTTTATAAATTCTGCAAGGAGCTTGTCATGGCTTCTAAGTACATTTCTCTTTAAAAAGGTGAATTATTTATTTAAAGTCGTGAACACGTGTGAGTTCACTGGTCAGTATTTAAGAAGGAAAAGTTGTAGTTATGATTAAATATTCAGTCATTCTTTCTTTCTTGGAGAGGGTGATGTAGGGGATAATTGCATTCTAGGCAAAAGGAAAAGCAGGGGGTGGAAAAGCCCAAGATACAGAATGGGGTTTGGTGCCTGAGTTCCAGAATGCAGCTGAAAGGTAGCCAGCAAGGCTGAACACAGAGAGTGAAGAGAGGCTTGCAAGATGGTAGGCTAGAGAGGACAGCAGAGGGCAGGTCCTGAGGCAGTGTTTGGGGGCTGAATCCTTTGCCTAAGAGTTATGGCAAGCATTTGAAGAGGTTTTAGATAAAGTATAGATTGGGAATGAGATGGAAAATGTGTCAAACTAACACAAACAATGGATATATAATTTTTACTTTCCATCAGAATGTCTTAAAGGAAAAATGTTGATGTGAAAGAAAAAAAATGTCAACACAGCTTCTCCCTAAAATTTATTGGGAAAGAAGAGATTGGGAGATAGTCTAGTGTTAAAAATCACTCACATGTTATGATTTGGGGTTTTTTTTTTGTCTTAGAGATATTTTTTGAACAGATGATTTTGTATCTTTCCAATTCAGTAAAGTATACCTGATCCAAACCAATTTTCAAATGCATTGGAGTTTGGAATCTTGGCAACATTTACTTTTCATGATGTAAATATTTATATCTGGCACAATTTTTGTTGTCAGTGGTTTGAAGAGCTGAGAACTGTCTGATGGTTCCTTTTGCATTTGTGAAAGGTAGAAAATAAAATATAGTTGGTCATGATAAACTAATTGGTAATGAAATGCCTAAATTTGCTAGGCAATAGGTAAATCATGTTTGTATCACATTTTGAAGGTGATGTTTAATGAGTTGGAAACTTGTTTTGAAAGTGAGAATTCAAATCACTGCTCTGATTTTTGTGTTCCCTTGAAGAAATACCCAACTTAATCGATTTGAAAATCACCCTGTAAGACTGGGAAGTTTTGTAGAATTTGGGCAAGATGTCACATTTTGAAGTCTGAGCCAAGCTGGGTGTCAGTACGTGAAATGCAGCCTAGTAACTATGTGTTTTGTGTCGCGTTTCTATCCACAAGCATTATTCTTTCTGGTGTTCAAGTGTATCTTATGCACAAAACCGTGATGCAGCTCTCTGGAAGCCCCTGACTTGTGTTACTATGTTTATTTTAACGTATTTGACCTGACATTGGGCTCAAATGAAGGAACAAGGGCTTTCCTTACCATAGTTTAAGGCTAAAATTCAACCTCAGTACAAGAATAACAAGGAATAACAGTTATTCCTTACTCTGCTAAAATTCAACCTCAGTACAAGAATAACAAGGAATAATAGTTATTCCTTCTCATCCTATGCGCTGTGCCTTGAATGTAATAGAAAATATTCATTTTTATTTAAAAATGAGATTTATTTCACCTTTCAGCCTCATGTGACAGGTTGCAGTCAAAATGCAGTTCAAACTATGTTTCATGCAGAAAGTTATTTAAAATATTGTATATAATTACCTTCAGGCTATCTATATAAGACATAATGTATATGAAACATACATGAATTTTTTGTTTCGACTTGGGTCCCATCCCCAATAAATCCATTAGATATATGCAAGTATCCAAAATTAATAAAATTTGAAGCACTTATGATCCCAAACATTTTGCATAATGAATATTAAATCTGTAATTGTATTTTTACAAATGGCACGCCCTTAAGGCTGGGTTGTATGTAGATATAAGACTCCTACCTTGGAACCAATCTCCACCCTTTGACCCTGTTAAATTTAACATCCAATTGCTACATTGTTTGGAGCTAATTAATCCATTCTAGTTAAAGCTACTAAATTAACTTAATCAAAAAGAGGAGGTTGGGGAAATAATTCTTTGTGGTTTCAGGTTGCTTAAAGTCTCCATATATGAAGAAGTTTGATTATGATATAAATGATGTTTTACACTGAGTTAAGCCTCACTGACTGTTTTAAAGATTGAGACCCTTGTTAGCCATTGAACTTGTAAAATTTCACAAAAATGTTCACCTTTCATGTCTTTTTGCTCAGACCAAAGTGAGTGTATGCAGTGTGTTTGTGTTTTAATTTTAGTGTACTAGTCACATAAGTGAGATTCTTGGTAATTTGAAAATGAAATACAGGATGAGAAGGTTACCACAGAGTAAAATATGGATAACTTCAATCAATTATTTTGGAATACAGATATTTGCTTTGAGGATTTGATATAGGTGGGTATTGAAAGGTTGTGAGTTTAGCTTTCAGGAAGGAAATATGGCACATAGAAACCTATCTGCTGATCTAAAATATCTAAAAGGAGAAAAAACATATTAAAACTGAGACTAAAACCCTCTTGCCGATTCTACCATTTTAACCAAAACTCAGTTCCGTCATCTTTTCTCATCTTTTAACTCATTTAATAAAATAGACACCTCAGTAGTTAAGGACATGACAATTCCTTATCATATGTTAAGTATAAAAAGTAGGATCTGTCATATGTTAGGTATAAAAGGTAGGATCTAAACATACTTATCATATATTAAGTATAAAAGGTAGGATCATATGTTAAGTATAAGAAGTAGGATCTAAGTATAAAAGGTAGTTGATGACACGACAATTCCTTATCATATGTTAAGTATAGAAGGTAGGATCTAAAAAAGAGACTGGGATGAAGGATAATGCTGTTTTATTTTTTCTTTTCTAAAGTTTCTAGATTTGCTAAAACAGACTTGCATTAATTTGGTAATCTGAAAAATACTTATGTTCTAACCTCTCTTTCCATTTCATTTGAAAATATATTTGGAGTTGATAAATGTGGTAGACAGAATAATGTCCCCTTCCAAAAATGTCCACATCTTAATCCACAGGACTTCTAAATGTGTCACTTTACATAGCAGAAGGTATCTTGAAGATATGATTAAATATAGGATTTTAAAACTGGAAGGTTACCCTGGACTATCCCGGCAAACTCCTTGTAACCATAGAGTCCTTAAAAGGAAAAGACAGAAGCAGGAGAGTCCGAATCAGAACAGAGACGTGAGGATGGAAGCAGAGGTCGGAGTGACACAGGGCCATGAGCCAAGGAGGCCTCTGGAAGCTGCAAAGCGCAAAGAAACAGATTCTTCCTTGGAGCTTCCAGAAGGCCCTACTGACACCTTAATTTTAGCCCAGCAAAACTGATTTCAGATTTCTAACTCCCCAAATATAAGATAATAAATTTGAGTTCACTTGAGCCACTAATTATGGGGTAATTTGTTGCAGTGCCAAAAGGAATCTAAAATAATAGATGTGAACATAAAGATTATACTGGTTTACTAACCACAAATCAACAAATTATTTTTAAAACTTTTTGGCATTTTTGTAAAATTATAGTCAGAAACAGCCTTTTTCCTGTACAACAGGGAAACAATAAAAATGCATCTAATCACAGATTCATAGCAGCTTAGATTTGTGACAGCACCTTTGGAAGCCAGCTCCTGACACTTCCAGTCCAATGCTGTGGGGTCTAAGTTCCTCTCCACTCTCAGTATCATCTTGTCATTTCTAGGAGTTCTAAACTACCGATAGTTCTTCATATGGGTCCTGTGTTTGGTCTCTGCTGCAGAATATTTGACAGCCATTTTTTCTTTAACCATTTTAAAGTGGATGGTTCAGTGACATTGAGTACATTCAGGCTATCGTGCAATCATCACAACTATGCATTTTTGTAACTTTTTTATCATCCCAACTTGAAACTCTGTACCCAGTAAACAAGAACTCCCCATTTTCCATCCCCCTCAGCCCCTGGCAACCTCTGTCCTACGTTCTGTTTCTATGAATTTGCCTGCTCTAGGTACCTGATATAAGTAGAATTACATAATATTTATCTTTTTTATGTCTGGCTTATTTCACAGAGCATAATGTTTTCAAGGTCCATCCATGTTGGAGCATGTATCAAAATTTAATTCATTTTTAAGGCTGAATAATACTCCATTGTATGTATATACCACATTTTGTTTGTCTGTTCTTCTGTCGATAGACATTTGGGTTGCATCCAGCTTTTGATTATTGTGAATAAGGCTGCAATGAAAATTGGTATACAATGAACTGTTTGAGTCCCTGCTTCCAGTTTTTCTGGGTGTATGGCAAGGAGTGGAATTACTGGGGCATATCTGTGTTTAACTTTTTGAGGATTGTCACACTTTTTTACACAGTGGCTATACTATTTTACATTCTCATCAGCAACACGCAAGGATTCCAATCTTTCCATATCCTCACAGAAACTTGTTTTTTTTTTGTTATTTATTTTGAAATAGCCATCCTAATGGTTGTGAAGTGATCTCTCACTGTGATTTTGATTTACATTTCCCTAATGAATTGACAGACTTTCACAGACGTCCAGTACGAGTTTTTGGAATACAACCTGTTCCTGATACAGAGGGTAGAAGATCTTGAAACCTCTGAGAAGGAGACAGGTTGTAGAAATAATTGACCTTAGCCTAATGGCACAGTCAGGAATATAAGAAGTAAAAAGAAGCAGGGTGCAGTGGCTTGCACCTGCAATCCCAGCTACTCAGAAGGCTAAAAGCAAGAGGATCACTTGAAGCCAGGAGTTCAAGACCAGCCTAAGCAACATAATAAGACCCCATCTTTAAAAAGAGAGACAGAGAAAGAGAGAGAAAGAAAAAAGAGAAGAAGCTGGCCATCAGCAGACTGAAGACCTACATAGGTTATCTCAAAGAAGCTGATTTTTCCCCATATCTTCAGGTTTTTTGTTTGAAATTTTGCCCAGCAAAGGCTAAAACTACTGTTGTCGCCAATTTCCTTTTGATTTCTGGATACCTGGGGATTATATCAGGGAGAGTCTCAGCAGGAGACATGGAACATGTTGAGTCATGAGGATCCCTCATAGAGGGACCGTTTATAACCACCCCAGGTCTGGAAGGGGTGAGGAGAGGGAGTGAGGACCAGAACCTGGAGACCAAACGAACCAACCATGGAGAGGAACACCTGACCTTCAGTGAGGGAAGCAACCAGCTCAGGGCAACCCCTAAGGGTGGAGCTGGGGAACAAGGCTCTGACTGCACTCCTTTCCTCCCCTCTTATGGAAAGAAGGCAGAAGCCAAAGGAGCTTGTTGAATCAGTCCATGCAAGCCAGCCTCCAAGCCCCTAAGTAAGGTAAAGATGGACCCAAATGGACGATCGGAAGACATCCAACACAAAGCTATAGGTGTATCTACATGGAAGTTTCCACATTTCCCATGAAATAAATATGAGCTAATAAAACTCATAATTGCTTATAAATCAGGTATAAATGCTTCAGCCTGGCATTCACAGCCCTTGTAATACAGCACCAAATCTCCTTTCCAGAGACATTTGCATTATACTTTGTACATACCTTTTGTTGCCAGTGAGAGTGTAAACTTTAAAAAACAAACAAACAAACAAAACAAACAAAGTGAATGCATCTCTCCTTTTCCTGGGATCTGTGCTTTGGCCACAATATACCCTTCACCCCACTTGCCTAAGGAGTCCGAACCCCTGCTTTTAACCTCTGTGGCTCCAATACTATCTCTTAAATTCCTCTTGATCTCTTTAGCTAACTGTGAAATCTCTCTTTATTTGGCTTCTTAAGCACCTTACTTATATTTATTTTAGGATCTGAACCTTGGCCTGTAATATTAATATGCTTTCCTTGTAAGGAATAGTAAGACAAATATACTATAGATATTAGCCCTTGGATTAAGAGCTCCTTATGATAAATATGCTTTCATATTTCCATTTTATATCCTTGGGGTTATCCATGACAGCGCTGACTGATTTGAATTGAACCAAGAGTACCCTTGCTTACCAAGAAATGCGTTTAGGTGGAATTCACCAAAAGTTGCTATGATCCAAGGTGGGGGGAATGTGAGAAGGCCCATGGGGAAAAGAACTTTGCTATCCACAGAATCTGTTACTAAAACTAATTTTCAGTTATGTTTTTTATGACTATTAAAATAAGTTGAAAAAATAAGAAATGTGAATTGGTTTGGTATTTAAAATCTTATCACTTCTCTATTTTAAAATTTTCCTGTGAACCTGATTGCAAAATTTAGTTGACTTTATTTAATCATTGCCATTCACGGCATGTCCACATTGCTATGTTCTGAAACCTCTTATGTTTGAGGCTTTTATGTTCCTTCAAAAAATTTACGATATATTTGGGGAGAAAATATAGACACACAGAAGCTAAATGGCAGTAACTGATTTAAATAACTATTTGAGATAATAGCGGTATAGATATTAAGAAATGATTAATTAGCAAATCAATCATCTTGGCATTAATGTTTTAATAGAGTAAGAAGTTGGGTTGGTCAAACAAGACTTTATGGAAGAGGTAGGATATGAGCTAGCATGAAAAGGGAGATAGAAAGAAATGTAACTTGCAGGAGGATCTTAAATGTCAGATGATCTTACTCTATATGCAGAAGGTGGAAAGAAAAGAAAAAGGTTGATCGATTTTGTCATCTAAATGTGTTGCCATGGTGCTGGTTTTTATTGGATAACTGATGTTAAATTTTCCTGGATAAGTATCCTTACCCATTTAAAACTCAATAGCTGTCTTTAAGCACCAAAGGTCTTTTTACACTGAAACGCTGATATGAAAATGGTATGTATAATTTTATGTATATTTGTGGGATACAGCAGATCTTTAAGAGCTGCTGAAGAAGTGGATGCAATTCTTACTCATCTGTATTTTGTGGTTAGACAAATTCCTTTATTGACATATCAATTAATATCCTTTCCAGGAGAAAGTGATAGGGGTCTGGTTATTTAAATTTAATTCTAACCAACAAGGAAAGGCTTAGTGATGTGGAGTGGACAGTAACTCTAGGAAAAAGTAGGTGTGTTATCTTAGAAATAATGGTAGCAAGGTTAAAAAAAAAAAAAGCTAGGCATTGTCAGACATGGATATGAAAACTTCAAAAGGCAGATTTAAAAAATATCATGATTAAAATTGATGTGATCTCATTGCTTCATGGAAGATGGCTCTAGTGGATTGGGAAGCTCTTAAAAATAAGATTATGGTAATAGAATTACAAACGATAGTACCAGAAAAGGAACTGGCAGGAGCTAAAGATATCGAAGTGGCTGCACGGGGAATTTTATGAGAAATAATATTGTTAAATGGCATGTAGAGATGTAGGAGAAAGGGCTTGCAGCCAAGGAGGACCAGAGGAGAAATCATTTGTCAATGGTTTCACAGAGAATAAAGCCCAGGACAAGTTGAAGTTTCCAGAAAATGAGGAGCACTTTAAAAAGTCGTGGTTAGAGGAAAGCAGGATAAGCAAGACAATGTATACCTCCATTTGGGAGAGAATACATGGCCATGGATGACCAGATGTGAGAACTGAGTTTGAATTTTAGATTGCTACTGTCTAGCCAGCACTATCATAGATAAATGTGAGAAGGTGCTGGTTGATTCAAAATGAACCAAGATTATCTTTGATTACTAAACAAAGGGTTTATTTGGCTTAACTTCTCTAAGCTTCAGTTTCCTCATTTGTAAAAGGAGCGTCATCATTCTACCTTCCTTGCAGGGTGGTGGTGGAGAGAATTATATGAAAAAATGCACTTATTAGGCAGGTTATAATGCAAGTTATCAAGCCAATGACTGGCAGAGAAGAACACGCTGTTAGCTACTATCACAGGTGTTTTTGTTTTCAGCAAGAAAACATAACTCCCAGTTGAATTTCTTTGTCAAAGAAACTAATGTTTGCATTAGAATTCATAGCATATGTAGAGAGAGGTGAAGTGATTTCAACTCTATGGAAGACAGAAGAAGAATTCAGAGCCACCTCGCTAGTACCCCAAACCCAAAAGGCATAAAGATAAAACTTTCCTCTCAAACTATATTTACATAAAATGTCACAGATTCAGGCTGAGCAACATATTCTGTAAGAACACTACATGTGAAAAAGTAAAGGAAGTTAATGGATAATATGCTCAGTTGAGTAAATAGCACAGGGGAAATGCCAAGAGATGAATTCAGTCTAATTACACAGTACCTGAGGTTCTACATCCATGACAAGTGAGGCCATTGTCATGCAATACCCTTCACTGAGAAGACAGTATCTGGAATGTTAGCATCAGTTCCCCTAGTGCTGACAGTAAGGTTAACTAATAGAAAACACATTGACACAGTAAAGTACAGAAGAAGAGGAAGAAAGTAATGAAAAATCAAAATGTTTTATATTCAGTTTTCTCTGTCTATGCATCTATTGGAAAGGAAAATATTTTAAGAAGTCATTACAGCTGATTTTAAATGTACCTTTTCTGTGCAGGCTCAGACATAGGGGAGAACTAGCTCTGCTGTTTGAAAGTAACTTTGGCCAGACTTCAATTCAAAATAAGAATTCAAGCTATGTGAAAATTGAATGACCTTCTGTTTCATGGAGACCCGTGGCACAGAGAGAGTTCTGATGGGCACTGAGGGGTACTTGAAATTGTAGAACACAATGAGGCATCAGATGAGAGCTTTGACTTGACCTGTGAATCCCCTTCCAACCTTGATGTACTTTGATTCTGTATGAGCAGTGGTTAGATGGGACGTGCGGAATATATTTGCTTGCAGCCATCCTGGAATGAAGATTTAACTAGGATGTAAATCCTCCTAAAGGAAAACACCCTTTAAAGCACTAACATTGGAAGAAACTTGCATTGTCCTCTTATTAACCACTATCAAAATTATTCCTCAAAGTTTTGGATACAGGCTCTCTCCTTTGGTATATTGTACTCTGAGTAGCTGGAATGAAGGATTCAGAGCAAAATGAATGTTATAAAAGAGGATTTTGATTACAGATTTTTAAATGAGACCGAGGTAATTGTGTTTGTACTCAGAGCAGAGCTTTTTGCAGGGAGCGAAAGATTTCAGTGCATAGCAGTGAAAAGTGATGAAAGATAAGCAAAATGTGAAAGTCTAAGATGCTGTATTTTAAGTTGGGAAATGGATTCAGTGCAGAAGCATTCTGTTGTGGGTATCAGGTTCTCATGCACCATTGCTGAGTTTAGATCTTGGCTGAGGATTGCCGCTCACTGTCTTGGCAGTTCTTTGTAATGTTTACCTCTTGACATCATCCAGAAAATCAATGCAGAGTCATTAGGCAGATCTCCCAAGGAAACACCTGGTTGTTGGCTTTAGTATTTCATAAGTGTCTCTAATTCTCTCTCATTCTTTACTCCTCCTGTGGGTATTAGAAAGGACTTTACTCTTCTTTCCTGCATCATGTTCCTTTCTTTCTCTATACTTCTCATTTTTTCTCATTTTTTCATCTCTTTTACTCTCTTAGCCTTTTCTTTTCTCTCCAGCCTTTATCTCCAACCTCCTCCCTCCCTTTCATCATTTCCCTGTGTCTCTTTCCCTGTCCTTCTTTCCCTGTCCTTTCACTTCCTCTTTTCTCCTGGTTCTGTATACATATGACCAAGGAACATGTGCCTTCTCTTTTCTGTATGAGTGAAATTGGTTCTCCACTTTCATGGAACATTTTAACTAAACACAGAAAGATTGACAGTTGTACAATTTTAGTGACGGTACTTAAATGAGAGAAAATTCAAGTTATCCCAGAACTGAGTACAATTTTTATTAAAAATTATAGAAGGACTAGCTTGAGATGTTTAATTAATTTATAGGCAGATGAATTCCTACAAGAGAGAATGTTTTCCAGGAATCTCATGAGTTCAGTAGCCATCACATCATACCACTTTAGTTTTCTGGTTACATAATCCCACAGATAAAACTAACAGGCATTTGGCCAGGAGCAGTGGCTCACACCTGTAATCCCAGCACTTTAGCAGGCCAAGGCAGGCAGATCATGAGGTCAGGAGTTCAAGACCAGCCTGGCCAATATGGTGAAACCCCGTCTCTACTAAAAAAATACAAAAATTAGCCAGGTGTGGTGGTGCGCACCTGTAGTCCCAGCTACTCAGGAGGCTGAGGCAGGAGAATTGCTTGAACCAGGGAGGTGGAGGTTGCAGTGAGCAGAGATCATGCCACTGCACTCCAGCCTGGGCAACAAAGTGAGACTCCATCTCAAAAACAAACAATCAAACAAAGACAACAACTAACAGGCATTTTACAAAACAACCAGCCTCTTAAACATAGGCAACAAAATGTGTTATTCACATAATACTGCTTGCAGCTCAGCTCTCTTACCATCCATCTAAACATGGGAGAGAAAAGAAAAAAACATGAGCTAAGTTTTACAGACTAGCTCCACCTGTCAAGCAGCCTGAGACAAATGGTTTTACATTAGTTAAAAAGGTAAGACTGGTAGATCTCCTGGACAGCGGCAGAAACAGTCACACACACCCAAGATAAGCTTTTGATGCTGATCTTAAAAAGCTGGTATCAGTTGTACATTCTCTCCAAGAAGGCTCTGAAATTGGTCGATCTACTCCTTGTAAGCCTGACCATTTGAATAAACCCACAAAGTTGTTCTATGTAAACCTCAGACACTTTGAATCCTATTAAAGTGATATTATTGCCTATAAACCAGGTATCTTTGGTTGGAAAATTAAAATAAAAATAAATAATAATGTATCTACTACCTCAGAAAAGAAATATAGTAGATTCTTTTTGAAGGACTTAAGAAAATGCTCATTTTCTTCTAAGCTTGGTTTCTGAAACAAAAGAACTAAATTAAAACTGAAAAACTGGAATAAATAATGCAATTTGAGGAGTCTATGCACTGTAAGCAGTTGAACATCTGAGCAGCTCTCAGACTTAATTTTTCTGATGAAGATTTAATGTCATATAGATACAACTTTATTAATGTTGCATGAAAGATTAAGAATAACTAAAATAATCCATCTCTTTCCAGTATCTCATATTTTTAACGTTTTAAAAAGTTAGATGTTTTAGTTCCTTGCTCTGTAGTATGCTAGGGCCAAAATCCAGACTGCAAATAATGTGAAAATAAGCCATTCAGCCTAATACCTGTTTTTCTCATAGAGCAAACCCAGTGTCTATTCAGTAAGGCAAGAGTTTTATTTTGTTAATGTTATCTTTGCCCACCTGATGTTCTGAACAGATTAGTGTTCTGTTTTTACTCAGATCTTCATCAGATGTGACACTTGATAGGATGTTAGTCCATTCTGGCCCTTAGCTCTGAAACATGCGTGCTCTAACCCACATGAAACATTTACATACAATATCATAAGATGAAGGTACATGATTTCATTTTTACCAATGGGTGAAAATGTATACACGCACACAGTTTGGTACGTTATATCTAATAGAAACCTATCAAACTAGCAGCATCTCATCTGCCTAAAAATATTTTCTGCCACCTTCATATCAAGAATATTTTTCACATCTCATCTAAGGAGCAGAGATTTTTCTCAATTTGCATTTTCCTCTGAAATATTCAGAAACTATTTTTTTTAAGTTAAGGAAAAGCCACTCTTGCTTCCTTTTAAGCCAAGTAGCTATTTTCACTATTCTCAATATAAGCAAAATGCATTACTTGCACTATGATGGAGAAAATGAATACACATTATACTTAGTATGTTGCTATTTAATGCATCGTTGCTAGGTAGGTTTGAATACAGAAATCAATTCAGTGTTTGTTGACTCTCACGTCATTTATTCTGAGCTTGTCAAATTCAAATAGAATAAGATTTTCACAAAATTATCTGTTCAAAATAAGTGTTGTGTCACCCTTCCAGAGTCTGATGCTCTCTAAGCATAGGTTTAGAGCTTGAGATGAGAATTCTTATGCAAATAATTTTCTGAAGAAGTTTCTCACGTGAAAGCTGCCAGGGAATGGGGGAAGTAGGCCTGGGGAGAAGTTCAGCAAAGATGATAGTTTAACTGGAGTCCAACCATAGCCTGATCCCATAGTAATATAGTTTGGATATTGTGCCCTCCAAATCTCATGTTGAATTATAATCCCCAATATTGAAGGTAGGGCCTGGCAGGAGGTAATTGGACCATGGGGGTGGATTTCCCATGAATGGTTGAGTGCTATCCTCTTGGTGCTGTACTCGTGAGTGAGTTCTCACTAGGTCCAGTTGTTTAAAAATGTGTGGCATCTTCTTCCTTACTGGCTCTTGTTCCTGCTTTTGCCATGTGACTTGCCTGCTGACACTTTTTCTGCCATGAGTAAAAACTCCCTGAGGCTTCCCCAGAAGCTAAGCAGATGCCAGTGCCATGCTTATATAGCCTACAGAACTGTAAGCCACTTAAACCTCTTTTCGTTATAAATTACCCAGCTTGGCTATTTCTGTATAACAGTGCAAGAACAGCTTAACATACACAGGGACCTCCTAAGTGTGAATAACACCAAAGTGCTCTCATCCTGCCATGCACTCCTAGGGTCTAGGGAGGCAGCCTTCAGTACCTTCTAAAAGGCACATCTCTTCCCTGGTATTCCCAGGCAAGGTGTCTCCTGTACAGTGGTATCCTTAAGGAGCTGGCTTATCCTGCCTTTCAGAGCCCATCGTGTGTATCTATTCCCACCTCCACATTGGGTGCCATCAAGATGGTGACTCGAAATCCACCATGGTAGGGGTGTTAACACCACAGAAATCTGCAAATGCTACATATAAGCCCCCTTTTTTATCTGGAGAGCTGGATGATAGAGATTTATCAGCACACCACTGTTCTTAGAGGTCAAGGGCAATTCCCAGAAGAAAGGTGAGTTGATTGCAGTCAAAATTAATAGAAACTGGGGGACATGTCTAGTGGCCTCAAAAAGTAAACCCAGGTGGATCACCAACTATTGTAGCTGGTGTTGGAAAGAAAGCCTCAGATTCGTTACAAATATTCATATCGGAAAGGACTCCAGTGGCCATGGTTTGGCCTCCTGAAGAATGATTCCAATGGAACTGCCTGTGCCCTGTATTTCAGGTCCCCCAGGCCCAGTTGGCACTACCTCATTCCAAAGATGAGGGGCGGGGGAGAGCATAGGCTTGATTATATGGAGCTATGACTTTTCTTACTTTCATCTTAATTCCTCTTTTAATACATCTTTGTATTAGTCTGCTTTCATACTGCTGATAAAGACATACCCAAGGCTGGGTAATTTATAAGGGAAAAGAGGTTTAATGGACTTACAGTTCCACATGGCTGGGGAGGCCTCACAATCATGGTGGAAGGTCAAAGGCATGTCTCACACGGCAGCAGACAAGAGAATTTGTGCAGGGAAACTCCCTTTTATAAAACCATCAGATCTCATGAAACTTACTCTCACAAGAATACCATGGGAAAGACCCACTCCCGTGATTCAATTACCTCCCACCAGATCCGTCTCACGACACATGGGAATTGTGGGAGCTACAATTCCGGGTGAGATTTGGGTGGAGACAAAGCCAAACCATATCAGTCTTCTTTCTTTGCTTGCCTCCTCCAAGACCATAGTCCTCCTAGTGGCACCTTTGCAATGATAAGGATGGCATATAGGTATGGCTTTTGCCTAATGCCTTTGCAGTCACAATGTTCTCAACTTCTTTACCAGTTTAAGCTTCTACCCCTCCAGAGCCTGGGAAGTCCTGGGCTATTTCACAACCCAGGTGGCAATCAGCTTCTGGCCAATGACGCTGTGTTTCCAGCAGCATAGCATGCAACAATGTGAATGCATGCTGGAAATACGCTCAAAATCTAAAGAGAGGAAATGGGGGGAGCTTTTAGGCTTCTTCAAGTATGTGATCTTTATTCTACACATTGCCTTTTAATGATTCACAGTTTCTGAATCTAAAAGGTAAGGCTTTTTTTTTTTAACCAAAATCTTAATAGCAGTGAGGAAATAGCCCTATGCCAAGCAGTTTTGAGTCCATGCTGTTCAATCAATTCGACGTATTACTAGCATTTTCCTCAAGAGTGTAATATATGACAACTGCCAAGCTTTCCTTTTGCGATTACAAAAAGGACAGATACTGGAGTGAGCCATATTTCTGCACTGCAGGGATATAAAAAATGAACTGCTAAAAATGGCCCAGGAGGAATGAATAGCAATAAGACATCAATGTCATCTGTATACTGATTTGTGATGAATTTCCAAAAGGCTTAATGGTATGATGCTATGATATATAGGGGCCTCCTGAAAGTTAATAACTGTAAGTTATCCACTTGGAGGAATGTAATGGGGGAAAGCAAGTGGTCACAGATAATATATAAATAAGTAACTTTATTAATATAGTCAAACTGTTCTGTGTTGTTGGCCTCTGTGATTAGAAATATAAAATTAAAAGAATTGTGAAGACATGGGAAAGCTGAATGTTACACAAACTCCCAGGATTACACACTTGGTGAGAACTTTAATTTGACTTTTAATAGATCGGAATCAATCTATTAACCAAAGGGAAGAATGTAAGAGTTTGTTTATCACCTTTCAGAGGTGAATTAAAAACAGAGACTTCTAAAGGAGGCATTCAAGTGGGAGCAACAAAATCTGTTTTGACGAACAAATTGTCTTTGCCAATTACCGTGAGATCTGGTATTTCCTACGTGGATGGTGTAACATCCCTGTAGGATGCTTGAGACATCAACAGATATGAGGCATAAGATGTGCATAAAGATGACCCCTTTCAATCTACAGTCTGGGTTCCTTTTGGCCCACTAATTTTTATGGCTGTGTCAGCATCTGGTTAGCAGCAAAGTATGTAATATACAGAAAGCAGTCAATAAATGTTTATTGAATGAAATAATAAATAGATGAATTCTAAAATACCCCAGATCCTGGAATTACATATAGATGAAAAAAGGGAAAGGAACTAAATATATTGAGTACTTGCTACTGCCATTTATACCTACATATTTTATCTCATTTAGTTCCCCAAATGACTTCAGATGGCCAGTTTTACAAACCAGGAAACTGAAATGTGCAGTTGTTAAATAATTTACCCAGAGTTACAGAGATGACAAGAAACAGAGCTGAGTTTCAATCTTAGGTTGTCTGACTCCAAAACTGGTTTCCTTTACAGAACATTGCACTGAAACTGAAGACAGGGGAGAAATACATTCCATCTATATCAAGGGCTTAGGAAGAAGGCAGCATGGGTCAGAAGAGCCCTGACCTTCAGCCAATTTCCTTCTCCTTGCCATGTTTTGAGAGCATGAGGGACGGTGGGTGCTCTGATACCACCATATTTCAGCCTATTAATTGCATCTCTGCAGCCTGTTTGTTTTGGCTCTAGCACTATACGTATTTTATCCTTAGGAGTGGTGTTACATGTCTGCTTTGTTATCTGACCGTTGCTCTCTTCCCTGGCAAGGTGGCGAATCACATAGTGAATTTCATTTCTGAATGGGTAGTTAATTTTTTTACACGTTTCATAAAAAAATTGGCACATAAAATGCCCAAGATAGTTGCCATCACTGAAGCAGTTCTGGCAGCTATAGAGTCAGGGGAAAACACATAGTTTTAATTTCTAGGTCACGATATGTATGCTTTTTCTCTGTAAAAAATGGCAGTGGTGCTCTCTCTGTCTCCTCTGCAGCCTCTCTTCTTGGCTCTGTCTCTTACTGTGAAATGAGGACAGACCTTACTGTTTTTGCAGCTGGGATGTTCACCCCAAAAGCATGATTGCACTTTGGAAACCGTAATAGGCACATTTCCAAGTTCCTCAGGGCTCAGAGTGGATCAGGAATAACTTTTAAAGTCATGAGCCTCAAAGGACTGGCCAGTGTAAATGGCCTGTCTCTGTTTCTCCTAGGCAGTCATCCTTTAAGTCATTTCATATGATGTGCATAATTTAACAGGGGCAAAGCTGACACATCTCTGCCATTCATTTCTCAGGCTGCCCTCAGTTCTCTGTAGATAATAATAATGGTAATAGATGGAAATTTAAGATTTGTTCTTCTCCTAGTTCAGTGTTAAGACTGAAAGGAATTCAAGGGTGACCCTCAGTTCCCAAGTCACACCAGGAAGAGGATAATCAAAGGCTTTGATTGCAATGGTATTTGGCTCAGCATCCCCACCAAACACTGTTGCTGCCAGCTTACCCCAGCCTCCCAGGGTCATCCCTTCTGCACAGTCCTGGGAGACATATGTTTCCTTGGAGGCTGGTGCTTGGGGAGGTGCGGTCATTCGGACTTATCTAACACAACAGCGTTCTACTCCACTCTTGCAAGCACTGCTGAAACATGACGCAGCTACTCCCATCATGACAGTGGTATTTCTCCAAAGCAAATAAATTGTTCCCAAGCCTGAAAGGTCTGACCTTGAAGGGACTTTAGTCTTCTTTTGAGTTTCCCAGAAGATGGCATGGCTTTCCCAAATTTCACAAAAATCTCAGACAAACAATTTAAAACAGGATCCCTGAAGACTTGCTAGGATACCATTTGAGTGAACTGCACCAGGTGAGACTCAGAGACTGAGTCACCAACACAAAGATGTCTCTCCTAGGCATATATGTCTTTAGACTCACCCTGCCTTCAGTTCTTCAACTGCCAAAAATTGGTGCATTTCCTCCCCCCTGCTTTTCTGGGGATTCTCACTCTCAGTTCCAAAGTTTCCTTTGCTATTTCCTGAGAGTGTCCTGAAACCTTTATGTAAATGTCTTAGAGGCTAGAATCAATACCCTTGTGATTCTAAAGAGATATGCAAATTCAGCTCCGACTTAACTCCCTGTGCACGGGAAAGAAATTCCTCCCACTAGCCTGCCATTCAGGAGGAAGACTTAGTTAATGGATGCCTTCCACACTGCCCCTTAGCTTCCGCCTCTTCCCCAGCTCTAAAGAGTGGGCAAAGCCATTGGGTTGAGCTTTTCCTCCTGTAACTGAAGGATAGATTCTTAGCACAGACAAGTGAACTGCCTGCAGAAGGCTATGAGATTTTTTGAATGCTATTAATGTGAATGCAGCATTATTAGAATGTACTTTGAGTTTTAGATGGATATTTTATCCTTTTGTTACCAAGGCTTTTCAAAAGATAAAATATACATTATACTGCATGGAGTATATGAAAGTTCAGTAGAATATGATAATGTTGCTTCACATGCTGTTCTCTTGGGTATGATATCAGGAAAATGTTTTCCTCTGACAGCCTCTTATAATGGATGAAAATATTCCCTTTCATTGCACACACAGTGCAAGGTTTGAGGCATATTATTGGAGTCAGGTAATCTGCCTCTGAAATACTGGTATTTGAAAAGCAAATTTAAGGCTTAGGACGTTTTAGCTTTATGATCATTGACACTGATGTTAGTAAACTCTTTCACTAGCTATGAAGAAGAGAAATGGCAGGCAAGTTTTTTTCTTTTTTTCTTTTTCATTGCCATTTGCTTTGTAGTGACTGCACCATATGGAGCACAGTAAATAAACTATGAAGTTGGCAGGATGCATGAAAACAAGGAAGGCACTTGGACTCCAGGGGTCCCTAAGCAAGTTACTTTACCTCCTTGAGCCTCCTTCCTGACTTGTAGACTGGAGCTAATATTTTAAAATGGTGGTAAGGATTACAGCTTATTGGAATGCTCCCATTACTGTGCCTAGCACATAGTGTTTTCAGAATTTAATTTTAATTTTACAGAGAAATAGCTGACCCTTGAAATTATGTCAGTAGAGGCTACTCATGTAATACCCTTGTGATTTGAAGTCGGTGTTATTTATTCCATCAAGTTTGCTATACTACTTAGTCCACAAAAGAGGTAACAGTGCTACATATAACATGGTGAAATAGGTGCTAGATTTGTGGGCTTTATAGAATGTGATATCTGTACTTGTTAGTCTTCATGAAGTGTAGTAATTTACATGAATTACTAATGTAATTGCTCATGTAATTATAATTTGTCATATATTTAACCATGTCTAATGGTCTGTTTGCTTATCTCTGAGGCTGCAAATTATTTGGCACATAGTAGGTGCCCAATTAATATGCACTGAAATTGTTTGTCAGTGCTTGATAAATGCTTATTATATTTTTTTGGACTAGGATGGCCAAGCTAGGTTGAAGAATATCCAGAAATTTGAGTGATTTCATTATCACTTCTATGATGTTCCCCAGAAAATGACAAGTAGATAATTCAAAATTCTACAGATCCTGCAGAGGTATCTCCATCATATCAGATGATTAGTGCCTAATTATAGACCAACTAGACTTCCATTTTGGTTTTCAGACTCCTTCTGTAGCTCATTACTATTCTGTCTCATTCTTTTGCACTTCTCGATTGTCCTTTTTGTATCATTCCAACCAGCAGTCTCAACTCAGTGTTTCATTCCTGCTTGGCAGACCAAATATACCCAGGGCCTATTGCAATACAGAAGCATCCATATAACATGTCAACTAATGGATCTGGTAATGCTATGCAGAATGAATCATTTTCTCTAACTCTTCATTTGCTCATTCAATTTGGATATGCGAATAACATCCAAGATCATTCTCTCACTTAGTCTGCACAACTTCATGAAGTCGTCAAGGCAGGGTGTTAGTAAGTTATTGCTGCAATAACGCTATCTAACCACCACAAAAATCTCAGTGGTATAAAACATCAGCGTGTATTTCTTGCTCGTGAGTCTTCAGGTCTGCTGGGGAAGGTCTGATTCAAGCTTCAAGTCAAGGTCAGATGTATACTATGGCCCAGGGTGAAGAGGCAGCAGCTACCTAGAGCATGGCCTCTTGACTGAGATTAAAAGCCCCTGGAGGGGCAAGTGGAACCACGTAATGTCACATAATGCTTTAGGTTCAAAATCGGCCTACAGCCATCTCCACTTTTCTTCCACTAGCCAAGGTGCATGATCACCTATGTCTTCCACCCACATTCTTTTCACTGCAGAGACTGGCTTTTACTTGAAAATTTAACATAGAACAGTTCAGACTTGACAAAAGTGATAAATTGAAAGGCGATAACTTACAGACCAAATGTGTCCCCTCCCTGCAATGACAAACACATTTAAGATTCATTTTGCTTTGCAAAACTTAATTTTATGAGCAGTTTGGGAGAATTGCTGCTGGCATTTTGTAAAGGACATTGTGTCATTGGGTCTTCCTGAAGGAAGCCCCAGATGAGAAATTTCTTTAACCCTAATTGCTAGGAAAAACCTTGCTTCCTTTGAACAATCGATGTGTTTTATTTTTCCTCTCTGCAAGAACGGCGTAACTACGCTGTCCATTTCCCTTTGAGTGTCAAGGCCTTCAGAGCCAAATTTTCACTTGTAATAAAGTTAGAGGAACTTTATAAACTGGTGAATTACTCTAGATCCTGCCATTCTATCTGAGTTTGTCTTTAATCTGCTTTGATTTTTGTTGTTGTTTTTGTTGTTAAACGTAATGTTAGATACAATATGTTTTTCTTATCCTGTAAGCCATAGCAACTCTTTTGTGGAATGAGGCAGGGTAGAAGGAAGAACAAAACAATTAAGTGAAGCTGTGCACCATCAGGAACAGCTGATTCAGAAGAGGGACATCAGCTGGTGTGTTTCCCTGCTCTTTCGTTGTTATCAATTACCATCGGTAGAAGGATATTTTGTTTATAATCAAAATTAAACTAAATCTTTGGAGATTAAGTTTTCTGAAAGAGCTTAAGGGCAGGATCAAGGGGGATTGAGTACATTGTCTCTAATGCTGCCCTCTCACCATGCCCCTCTCTAAGCCTCTCCTCCCCCCACCTTCCAGGATGAACCCACAAAAGGACATGAGCCTCCCCTTCTGTTATTAATTCCTATCACCCTGCTTCTCATGGTGCATCTGGTTTAAGCAGCTTCAGTCACCAGGATGGGAAAAGAAAAGATGACGATAAGAGAAGGAGCAGATAGATTAAGCAAGCAGTGCAGGGCAACATTTTATTACATGTCTATAATTTTTAAAATTGAAGCGAAAAATTTTTCCAATTATAGAGTGGAAGAACTTGCAGTAGTTTAAAAGAGCCAGTGCAGTGAAAATAGAGAACGGGGCTATGGGATGGCAGGCAGGCTGTTGAAGAAAGGAGTCTTTCTCGACATTCTTGTTACTTTCTGCAGTTAACATCGATGAGATGCGAACATTTCGGAAGAGTGAATACTGCAAATCTCAGAGGTACTAAATGATCTAAGAGAATAGGATGCTTTTTCTGGGAAACTAAATTATAAAAAGCTGAGTCTCCAGTTGACTATTAAATAAAAAGCTATCAAAAGAACATCTGTAGAAGATTCCCTGAAATGGGGTCTTTGTCCTCTGAATAGATGATTGGAAATTGACAGGTTCCGTTTCATCTCAACACTGTAATTTTGTTCTTATAAAGGATTGCTTTTTATTTCTAATACTTGCCATGTTTCTTTAGTGTCTTCCCATGTCTCAAAATAGCTCAAAAAAAGAGCAGAGGACACTGAGCTTCCCCCTTTCAAATTTGTAGCATTTACCTCTGAATTTCACCTGACTTGTGTGGCTTTCAGTTCCTTGAAATCATGGTAACAAGCCGGATTCTCGGTCTTCAGATAAATAGTGACTAATTCTGCAAGCCTGACCTCCAGTTCCAAAGAACTCTGAGCTCCCCTTCAGTGTAATTCTACAGAACCAGGGATGACATCCAGTCATCTTTGGTATTGCTTTAGCTGGAAAAAATGAGTTTTTTTGTCTTTAACAGAGGCTAGGAAAGAGATATCTCAGTACACCTTTCACCTTCTATCTCACCTGTGACGAGGAAGTGCCTGCACATTTATAGTGGCTATGGAAAGATAGCACGGCTGCTTTGAAATACCATGTGCGCTGGAGCATGTGTTCACTGGAGGTACAGTCTTCCCTGAAATGTAAGCAGCTCTATCTCTGACTTTTGCAGAAAACCAGATGACGTCAAAAAATCAGTTATGAAAGCCAAGGACATTTTATTCAGTGAGAGTGGCCTATTTTACTAATGTCTTTGTGTCGATATCAGATTAGCATAATCAGAGTTTGATTCTCTCTGCATTTGGACAGATGTTACAGTCCATGGCTTTCCTAGTGATTTGGTAAAGTAGGGTACTAAATACATCACTGGAATATAAGTGGTGACACTCTGGGTTTTAATCCAGTGAATGCGACAGGAGTCATTTGGAAGATATAGCATCATTCCTTATCTGAACTGGCTTTTTATTTAGTAACTGGATTTGTGTTTCCCCAGTAGTCAGGAATGAATGTGGTCAGTATACTTAGCTATTCCTATTGGTTCCTTCCCATTTTATTTTGGTGTAGAGCTAGCTAATACCAAAAGTGTCTAAAGTGGAACTCAAGAATAAGAAGATGTGGAGTTGAATGCTGTCAGAGGAAAACTCAGCTTCTTAACAAAATCAAATCTAGCAGGCAGGAAATGCCAACATGATAAATATTCTAGTCTTTAATATCAGTATACATACCAGGGCAGAAGAAAAGGAGAAATTATTCACACACTCAAAATTTGTTAAAATTATGTCATTTGACTTCAAGGGAGAGAGGCCTACGGAAATGCAAAGTTCAGATGGAAACCTCAGGCTGAGCGTGACTCTGGGCTCTCCTGATGTGTCAATATGACCAAAGTGATTACACTGCCATGCATGAGCTCTCCCAGGTTCACCATTTGTGGGAATCAGTTCTTTCAATTAATCTGTGTGCCTTAGCTAACTGCAAGTTTCATCTGGTACCAGGTGCATGCAAAAGCAAGGGCAGAATTTCAAATGGAACTGAATTTCTAATTGTAAGTTGGAATTGCCTGGATGGTAGTGTTTGTGGAGCAGAGAACACAGTGCCTTTGAGATCACACAGGACTGGGTCTGATCCCAGCCCTTCTACTTTATTCATTCATTTACTCACTATTTATTGAACACCTGCTATGTGCCAGGCACTGTTTTAGGCTCTGGGAAGATAACTGAAAATTAGACAGATGAAGTCTAAGCACTGGTGAACCTTATGTTTTCATGAAGGTTTTACAGATCAGGTTCCCCAGGAAACATCCTCTGACATGGACATTGTGCACAGGAAGTTCATTGGAAAGGGCTCTTGGGCTTAAGTCCTGCGGGGAAAAGGAAGAAAGAAGGAATGGACCGTGAAGCAGGCTCAACAAAGGCTGAAGCTGACCCCGTGGAAAGCTCTGAAACTGGGATGACCCTTCAAAATGGTCCCCCATTGTGGCGAGGGAACCCTCATCTTTAGACAGGTGTATAGGTCAGTCATTGACTGTGGGCTCACTGGGAATGAGGTGCAATCTTGCACAGGGGCTCTTATCAGCTAAAGACAATCCTGGGAAAGAGATGGCCACTGAGAACTCCCAGCAGTTGGGGGAATAAGTCCTTCAGCCTTGAAGAGGGATCTGGTCAGGAACAGATATTAAACCAATAAAGTACATAGATATATATACACACATATATACATATATAGGTAAAATATTTGTAATGTGGTAAGTTAATAAATAAAACAGAATGAAAAAAGGCCAGGGTTGCTATTTTAGGTGGGACAGCTGGGAAGGCCCCACTGAAGGAAGAGGTGACATTTGAGCCAACCTAAGTGGAGTAAGCAAGTGAACAGCAGGAAGTTGATTATCAAGCCAAAGAGAACAGCTGCTCAAAGACCATCAGGTGGTACAGACTTGGCACATTCCATAAACAGGAAGAAGGTCACTATGAACAGAGGACAGTGAGCAGAGGGTGAATTCAGGTTACAGAAAAATGGCCAAAAGTCTGATTGTGAAGAGCCACATAGGCTATGGAAAGGAGTTTGGTTTTAATGCTGATGTTACAGGGAACCACTGGAAAGCTTTCAATAGATATTGGAAAGACTTGGTACAGGTTATTAAAAGATCACTCCAACTTCTGTGTGCTGTGTGTGAAGCTGACTGTACAAGGTAAGGATGGAAACAAAACACTAGGAAACCACTGTGTCATCTGGAAGAGACATAAGACATGGTTGATGCAAGGTGCAGATAAGTGATGTAGTGCAATATCTGTTTCAAAAGTAGGGCAAGCAGGACATGCAGATGGATTGGACATTGGTTGTGAGAGAAAGAGAGTAGTCATTGAGTGAATGGCCCTTTGATATTGAGATACAGAAGACTGAGGAAGGAGTGGATTTTGGCAGGGATGGGAGATCAGGAATTCTAATCTGGAGTTACTGAGTTTGAGGTGCCTTTTAAACATGCAAATAGAAATGTCAAATAGGCAAAATACATGTCTGGAAACTAAGAAAGTGGGGCTGAAGATATAAATTTGTTGGTCCATGGCATATAACAAATATGTAAAGCCATGGGCATACATTAGACTATCCAGGGAGTGAGTGTAGTTAGAAAAGAGGGCTAAGAATTGAGTGCTATGGTATGCCGACGTTTAGAGATTGGCAGGCAGGGAAGGCACCAGCAATGGAGACTGAGATGGCACATCCGGTGAGAAAGGAGGGACATCCAGAAAGTGTGGTGCCATAAAAGCCAAAAGAAGAACAAAGTTTTTTCCTGGAGAGAGCAATTAGCTGATCATTTGATTTAGCAAGACAGAAGTCATTGATGGGAGCAGTTTCAGTGGAATACTGGGGGGAAAAACCTGCTTGGAAGGTTGATAAATGAATATAGAATGAGATAGTGAAGACAGTATAAAAAACTATTTAAAAAATTTTACATAAAAGGGAGCACAAAATGGGGGTAGGCTAGCTAGAGAGAAATAGGGATCAAAATAAGGATATATTTTAATCCAGGACATATTAGGATATACTTGTGCTGATGGGAATAATCCAATTCACTGGTGATGCTAAGGAAAGGCAGATTCTCTGTAGGTTTCAAGTCCTTCTCCATGCAAGATAATGTAGGATCCTATCCAAGAAAGGAGGTGCTGGCCACCAGTAGGTGAAGGGACAGCTTACTCCCATAACTGGAGGGACAGAGGAGGGTTTCTGTGTGGGTACAGCTGGGGAAGTAGGTTTGGTTGTGGGAGGATAAAGTAGCTCTGCTTTATGTTCTCAAATGAGAATCAAGGTCATCAACTGAGAGTGAGGAGCAGGAATTGGAAATTTGGGTGATGGGGAAGGCAGATAATAAAATAGCTAGCCCTGAATGTGGGAGCATGAGTTGACTAGAGTAATGTGGGAGAATTGTGAAACACACTTGAGATTTATGGTTACAGATGAAATGATAACTGTGTGTCTTTATCCAGATTCATTAAATAGCTTGGGGATAAGAACAGAGAAGGCAGAGAGTTAGGTCCAACCAGCTATAAGGAATGACAGGTGAGTTTGATGAAAGACAGCAGCAAAGGGTAGAGTTGTAAAAAAAAAAAAAAAAAAAAAAAAAGAAGGACTGATAGGGATGATGGGCCATAAACTCTAAGCAGGTAAGGAGGAGAGCCAGAAAATGATAGAAATTCCACTTACTAGCATGTGGCACTTCTATGCCTTGTGCCAACAGGAGAAAAGAAGTGTGCCCAACTTAACCAACAGTCAAGAGCTTACTCTGTGTGTCATACACTTTTAGATCACTTCTCAATTAATCTTTACAATGGGCCTATGAGGTCAGGGAGAATTAACTCCACCTGAGGCAGTGCAAACCTTTTGCGCAAAGACTCCTATCTCCAAGCCTAAGCCCCATTTTCCACCTTGACAGCTGTCTTAGTGCCACAGGGAAGCGTCAACTGCAATTTATGGAGCACTGATGGATAAACTTTTTGATTTCCAATCTTAGGGCAAATATTCAACTGCTTATTTTGTCATCATGAAGAGAATATAGAGAATTTACTTACACCTTTGATGGTTGAAATTCTTGTATGCCTTACAATTATCTATCGTGCTGAATGTGAGAGCAAACGAAGCAGCCACCTTAGGAGGTTGGGAACATGTAAATAGTATTTTTTAATGTTTCTAGGTCTCTGTGAAAATGTAACAGGTGAACTGAGATTTAGAGGATTAAATAATTCATCTAAGTATACTGAACTAAAAAGTGGCAGAGCAAGGAGCTTCAACCAGCTCTGAACAAGCTGGAGAGGTCCCAATTCCATAGGGTTTGTATTACATGCATTGCCTCCGATAGGCATGAGAAGCAGAAGCAGCGTAGGATAGAGGCTCCCTCACCAAGCCTGCAGATAATAGAGGTAAAGGGGGCTTAGGGATAGATTAGAGAAGGCATTGACCCTCTTGGGCATGAACTTAATATATAAACAAACTGAGCTAGAACTTGCTTCTTATGCATATAAGATTTCCAAATGCATATTTTTATTGTGAGTTTTTGTCCTTTTTATGACTTAAAAGTGTACCACGTGACTTTTGTTCTATACTCTGGTGAAAAATCCCTAGGAAATATAAAAGGAGCTCTGGGCCTTCTTCATGGATAAAGGATGGATGAAGCTGGGGGACTCTTCTTGCGCTGCAGTGGCTAATTGAGTATTCAGCCCCAAAGCTGTGAGCATGACCATTAAGAGGCAAGGAGCTGGGCCTGAGGAAAAGAAAAATGGTGGGAGAGGGGTGAGGGCTTTGGATAGATGAGCCAGTTTAGGAATTAGAAAGATCTCTGATATTCCTGTAAGCAGGCAGCCTCATTCCTCCACATTGGTCAAAGGAGAGAACAAAGGCGACAGCACTGTACTGGTCAACATGACGTTCTAAGAGTATAATAAGAGTTTTTTTTTTTAAGAGCCATACATTACATACATCAAGGGTTATCTCAGATTGCCTGGGGCTTTCTCAGTTTTAACACTGAAATTCTTGCATCCTAGAAAGCCCCTCCATCCTGAGCAAACAGGGTCAGTTGGTCACCCTGTGATGCATACCAGATAAACAGAAACTGTATTTACTTCGAACATGCTTGCTTCTAGTCCCACATACATGCACACCAGACCATACATTTCCCACATACATGTCAGGTCATAGATTTTTCCATTTTTGTATAGAAGATATGGCAACCCTGGTACATCCAGGGAACCCAGAAAATTTTCTCCCATTTCTGATTATCCAAGAAAGAATTAAGGCCTTGATAATAGAAAATAGCTTACTACCTTATTCTCTTTCTTTGTGTTCTAAGAATTTTCTGCCTGCCAGAATATTTTGGAGCTCTCTTCTCTTGTTCTTGAAAGTGTAGTTTTTGACATAATGTAGATGGGGTACAAGTGTTGGCTAATTAAGTTTTGACACATCACCATATTCTGTGAGGTGGCTACAGCATGCTTCATGTAGGAGGGGAAAAAATTAGAAAGAGTATAATCAGGTTTGCATTACTTCTAACATAGGCACCCTGATGCCATCTGTTACCCTCAGCAGAGGATGCTTCAGGTTGGGAGCTAATGTTTTACTATGAACACTGTGGATATGATTGCAGTTTTCTCTCCATTAGTGTGTGCCTGGCTCATTGGGCAAAGAGGAACAGTCCAACATTACACTCCATATATAAACTGAGAACAGGAAGATTACCATCTACTATATGCAGGGCTGTGAAGGAGGAAAAGGAAGCAGCAGTGTGGTAAGAAATAGCCTATCAGTTTATTACAATAAAGGCTATAAGCAATATTAAGTAAGCCACTTCCAATCAGCACCTGCAAACTCTCCTTTGAATAGCCAAGCCTTGGAGGAAATACAAAATTTCTCATGTTCTAGTAGAGGGCTGTAAAGAAACTCACCCTTGAATCAGAAGGATAGATCACATGCTTCTTACACCACTAACTATCCTTTGCCATATTTATCACTTCTGATTTAATGTAGGTCTATATAATCATTTGGTCAATCTTAAGTTTCCCACTAGATGATAATCCTTGAGGATAAATATCATGTGTCTATGTTAACCGTGCATCTCCAGAATTCAACACAAAGCATGGCAACAAGAAGGCAGTTTTTATTTGTTGAATGAATGAGTTAATGAATGATGAGCAGCATGTCCCTCTTCTGAGAGCCACGACACTTCATTATGTCTCCATCACGTTACTGATTCCATTGTGTTATACTTCTAGATTTCATTAACTGCTTCCCCACTATAAGCTACCCGAAGACAAGCATCACTGAATGCCTAACACTTTCATAGTTCCCTGCAGGCAATCAATGAGTGTTGCACGAATGGCAGAGTAAAAGGTGGGATACAACTGGTATTCCTTTGATTTTGCTGAGAGTTGTAGTAAACTGAATTTACAGCAGACATTACACAGAACCTTCATCCATAAATATCTTACATAGCTGATATATTGATAGCCTTGTCTTTCCTGCCAAGAAGAATCAGGGCTCACAGATAAGCTGTTGTCATGGAAGAAAGCACTGAGTTAAGATTGTGTTCTGTGTTCAGGTTTTTACTAGCTCATTGTGTGGCCTTGGCAGGTAACTATGCTCACTGTCCCTCATTTTCTGTAACATGGGCATTGATAATGCCTGGTGTCCTAGTCTCTCAGGGCTCTTGTAAGGCACAAATGGGGAAAAAAAGATAAAATTAAATTTACTGAGAAAAGCATAAATCATCATGACACCTGAGTTGACTTATTTCTTTACATTATCACTCATCAGGGACATCTTTCTATTTCTGAGCAATCTATAACCATGTTTCTCTTTTGGTGAATTCTGCTATGGTGCCTCCAAGAGAGAATGGTAGGAAATACATTTTTACCTGATGAATAGCAAAATCTAACCTAGGTTTCCTTGAGGCCCCAAAAGATCCTTTGAGAACAAACATTGCCTAGTCATCTCCAGAAAAGAAATTGCACATTGTCTGTTTATTTTAAATACGTTTTCTTGTATTTTCCCATTGTAACAAGGGCTTATAAGAGAAAAATAAGACAGAAAAGATGAAAGGAAAAACCACACATAGTTTTACCTTTGAGAACCAGCAGCTATTAATACTATACTGTATTTCTTTCCAGGTTTTTCAGTAAGTTGTTTTCCCTTATAAAAGATAAAATTTTCTGTCTTGCTTTTTCCATTTCTCCACTTTATTTTAAACTCTTGGTAACATTATCTTATACTAACTTTATAACTTAGCTTTGTAAGATTGTTGTGAGGAAAAATGAGAGGGTGAATCTGTTCCTAATGATTTCTAATGAGGAATCAATAAATGTTAGCTGCTGCTATCATCAACAACAACATTGTCATCATTATTAAAATTACCATGGTGTACCTAATGTTTTCTTTTGAGATGGAGTCTCACTCTGTCACCCAGACTAGAGTGCAGTGGCGCAATCTCAGCTCACTGCAACCTCCGCCTCCTGGGTTCAAGTGATTCTCATGCCTCAGCCTCAGTCCCAGACTAGCTGGGACTACAGGTGTGCACCACCACGCCCCGCTAATTTTTGTATTTTTAGTAGAAACAGGGTTTTACCATGTTGGCCAGGCTGGTCTCGAACTCCTGACTTCAGGTGATTTGTCCACCTCAGCCTCTCAAAGTGCTGGGAACTAATATTTTCTTGTATTAGACATGTAGTGTTTCTGAAGTTTAAATATTAGAAATAAAACCTACACTGCTAACTCCTTTTTTAATGAAATGCTTAAGGAATTATTTCACTGTCGCCTTGTCATAATCAAACCCTCTCAAAATGCAAGGAACATAGAAAATTGTAAAATTACATAACATTAATAATTTTTCCCCCTTTAGCCTTCCTACACTGGACTCACAAGTAATGTACATGAGTGATATAGCTAGGATATTAGGAACGCCTGTGAGAACTTATCAAGTTCCTGGTGCTCATATTCATAGCTCTGTTTGCCAGCATGTGTAACTTAGAGCATTTAACCTTTCAGTAGACTGTTGCTTCTTGTTGTCATCACTAAATAGAAGAAATACTCAATAGAAGCTAACTCTAGCCTGGACCCTTTTGCACATACAGAACTATATCTAGATGATTTCTGCCTCCTGGGTCCTGTCCTGCAGGACTAGAATGGGCCCATAGGAGAGGATTTGAAGGCCTGGACTAAAGAAGAAAGGGTATTCCTAGAGGCAACATACCAGTGATTAAGCACAGGGGCTCTGGGTTCAAATCTGTTCTGTTATTTTTTAGCTGTGTGATCTTGAGTAAGTTACTTATCCTTTCAGAGATTCATTTGTTGACATATGTGATGGGGATAATAATAATAGTACTTCCCTCATTGGGAAGGATTGTGGGGACTTGTAGCCATATGTGAAGTGCTCAGGGCAGTGCCTGCTGAAGAGACGCACCCAAGAAGTGTTAGCACCTATTGTTGTCATCATCAGTATCATTTATTTTCCTCCTCCTTCCCTTCCTCTTCCACATCCTCCCTCTCAAAGTGACCTGAAGTAGGGTTTCTGAGACAGAACATCAATTATAATCAAGAGGAGGAGCTAAAATTATAGCCTGGAAAGTGGTACCAAGTGAAATTTTAGGGGTAAAATAAGGTGAATAAATAAGAACAGGAGTGAAAAATTATCTGCCTGTTAAAAAAAAGAGGAGGTTAGGTTGGGGAAGGAAGTTTAGACCAAGTTTATGAAAAGCGTGGGAAGTTTACATCAAAGATGGTTTCATCTGGCTTTTCTTTGGCTCCTGCCCAAATGATCCACTATTCACTGGGTACTGTTCATTCTTGACTTAAAAATAGAAATATGAGAGAGAGAGATCAGTCTTAGAATTGGCAAAATGCAAAGTATTACACCTAAACATAAGTAGACAGTGATATCATTGCATGATTCATATAAGTGAGGGCTAATTTTATCTTAGATTTATATTCTTTTTACTTTCATGCATGATCCAGCCAGGTGTATCACATACAGCATATCATGGTATAATATAGAATATATATGAGCTATCAAGTGGAGACATCTGACATGACAGGCTGAGACAGCAATATGAAACACTAGAGGAAAACTCACCAATAGTGTCTCATATTTTTTTATTTTTAGATAAGGAACACAAAACTTTTAGATAAGGAACATAAACTATAGTTTGGGTTTCTCTCTGTATGTTAGATCCATAGAGCCCGTATCTTTTTCAACCATATAGTAAACCAATTTGATTTTAACTAGAGTCACTTAGAGAAAAAATACACTAAAAAATCCATTGCCTTCCATTAAGTACAGACTTTTAAAATACTTACTAAGGTGGGGCGCAGCGGCCCACACCTGTAATCCCAGCACTTTGGGAGGCCAAGGTGGGTGGATCACTTGAGGTCAAGGATTCAAGACGAGCCCAGTTAAACATGGCGAAACCCTATCTGTATTACGCAAAAATTAGCTGAGCATGGTGGCCTGCACTTGTGGTCCCAGCTATTTAGGAGGCTGAGACAGGAGAATCGCTTGAACCCGGGAGATGGAGGTTGCAGTGAGCCAAGATTGCGGGCCACTGCACTCCAACTTGAGTAATAGAGTGAGATCCTGTTTTTTTTAAAAAACAACAACAACAACAACAACAAGAAAAGAACCCTTATTAGGCAGGTTCAAAGTCAATTAAGATTCAAATAGATGGATAAAGTCCCCATCATAGTCAGAAAAAGGAAATCATATTTTGCTAAGAACACAGTCTAGGCTTGATTTCATGAGAATGATTTGTCATATGGAAATGTCAATACTTCCTCCTGTATACCTCCAGGAATCCATCCACTTCTCTGTGTACTCCCCACTCTATCCTAATCCAGAGCATCCTCCCTTTCTGGGGCAACTTAATAATCTTCTCATTGATATGGTCCCCCTTTATGTTCCAATTCATCTTCCATTCTCTTTATCCAGAGGTTTTGAAATTAGAATCTCATCACCTCTTACATTAGCACTGTTTAAAGCCTTTCAGAAATTTTTCAAGTGTTCCTCTGGTCTCAGAAGCTAAGCCGGGTCAGCCCTGGTTAGTACTTGGATGGGAGAACTTTTCCAAGTGTTTACGATAAAGACAAAATTCCTCACCCTGACCTCAGAATAAACTCATTGAACATTTTACTATTCCTTTGTAGCAGTTATGGCCATTATAATTTTACCTTCACT
Organism: Pan paniscus; assembly: GCF_029289425.2. Lineage (NCBI taxonomy): Eukaryota > Metazoa > Chordata > Mammalia > Primates > Hominidae > Pan > Pan paniscus. The sequence continues at coordinate 68,090,774 of NC_073268.2, read as the reverse complement.
TGTGTAATGATTTAAATTCTACCTGCCTTCTCCAGTGTACCACAAGCTCCACTGGGGGCAGAAACCACACAATTTTACCCAGCACACTACTTAGCAAATGCCAACTGTGAAAATGAAAATGTATTGAATAAATGAATGTCATTTTGCCCTCACTTGCCATTGAATCTGGGCAAGGGCCACCAGAAGTAAATACTTATAATTAGGAACCTGGGTTCCGAATTTTTGAACTCTGAATTTTTCCTCTATTGCCAAACTACATGGCCACAAATTTGATGTTTTCTGTGACATTTTCTGCTAGTGTGGAAGAATGGAGAGGACATGGCCTTGATTTAAACCTCAACTTTGTACTTAATAACCCTGAGACTTGAAGAAATTTCTGAACCTCTCACTCTTAGTCAATTTGGGGTACTATAACAAAGTGCCCTGGACCCAGTGGCTTACGAACAACAGCCACTGATTTCTCACAGTGCTGGAGGCTGGAAGTGTGAGATGAGGGTGCCAGCATGGTCAGGTTCTGGTGAGCGCCCTCTTTTGGGTTGCAGATTGCCAATTCCTTGTATCCTTACATGGCAGAAAGAGGACAAGAGAGCTCTCTGGGGTCTCTTTTATAGGGGCATTAATCCCATTTATAAAGGGATTTATCCTCATGGCCTAATGGCTCCCAAAGGCTCCACCGCCTAATACTGTCAAACTGAGGGTTAGAATTTCAACATGTGAATTCTAGGGGAACACAAGCATTCAGTCCATTGCACACACCAAGCCACAATTTTGTCACCTGTATGAAGCAAGGAGGCTATGAAGATTAAATAAAATAATGCTAGTGAAGCACTTAACAAAATGCCTAGCAAATAATAAGTACCCATGAAAGGTGAAAGGGTAGCAATTATTTTTGTTATAGTATTACAATAATTACTATCACTAATACTTCTGTTATTTTATTTTATTTTATTTTATTTTATTTATTTATTTTGAGATGGAGTCTCACTCTGTCGCCCAGGCTGACATGCAGTGGCGTGATCTCGGCTCACTGCAAGCTCCGCCTCCCGGGTTCACGCCATTCTCCTGCCTCAGCCTCCCGAGCAGCTGGGACTACAGGTGCCCGCCACCACGCCTGGCTAATTTTTTGTATTTTGTTTAGTAGAGACGGGGTTTCACCGTGTTAGCCAGGATGGTCTCGATCTCCTGACCTCGTGATCCGCCCGCCTTGGGCTCCCAAATGCTGGGATTACAGGCATTAGCCACTGCGCCCGGCCACTTCTGTTATTTTTAATTTTAATATTCTGTCCAGAACTTTGTGATCTGATTGCAAAAGGTCTTATGACTACTAAAAGTATAAGCCCTTAAAGGATGACTTAAAGTGTTTTTCACCATAGTAAAGGTGACAGTGCCATAAATGGTTCCCATAGTTTCAAGGATGTAGTAAATGTCTGGGAGGTGGGGCGTGGGTTAGGATTCCAAATTTTTGAAATGTTTCTACTTACTTAGATTTGGAAATACTCATCACATCAGTTTTATCCCCTCTTACGGTATAAACAAATATGGCTATTCTTAGTAACTAAAGGTGATGGAGGCAGGGCCAGGGGGTGATAGTATTTCCTTATTAGGGTGATAATTGCTCACAGTTTATTCAACATTATTATTGAATTAGTATTGAAAAGGTAATTTCGTGCTTCATGAAGTGGCAAATTTAATTCACATGCTAGGAAGGCAAAAGAACAAATATGACATTGACCTGGATAATTATGTCCCCCCCTAAAACAAGGCAAGGTCAACCTTTCACATGACTTTGGAAATAATAACATTTTCCTTACCATCTTCTTATTAAGTAAGGACAGGACATCATAATGGAAGTCCTTTTGTTGGAATTTATTGGCCTGATCTTTTTCTAAGTAACAAATTGTTGCATTTTGTTTGTCCTGCTCAGGAACAGATTTGTCACTTGCTAACATGAAATGAATGAATTCCCCGTATTATGTATGAATGAGGTAGAAACAGTCTCTGCATCCCCAAATTGTCATCATACTCTTTATCCAGTCATGGCTTTGTTTTACAAAGAGCTTCAATCTTTGAGGGAGGGGTTTGTGAAAGCAAGCCTTGCTACATCTCAAACTCCCTCACCAAGCATTCACTTCTTCAATCTTCACTTTGTACAAGTGGGTAGCAATTTTTTTTTTAATGAGGCTGCTATGTTTCTGTCTGAAGAACTAAACTCAGACTCACTGATGTTTCCTCAAAAAAAGAAGGAGTTTGTTCTTCCTTGGGACTAATCTGCTAAGGGAGTGGTTAGTGTAAGAAGTAGCCTTACAAATTAATCATGGTGTTTTTTGTGGATAGAGTTGTTGAGGTCACTTGCATCAGTGCTTTATACGAAGCCCAAGGAGAAATTTTGGTTAGACCAGAGTACCTAGAAAAATGGTACCACTGGAGACTATGGCCACTGCTTTGTGAGGTTATTATGGTTTCCGGGATCATTATACTAGATATGTTTTCCTTCTTGCTTTGACCACTGGGATGTTCAGTACTGGATTTATGACTCAACTAGCCCTATTAAATCCCTGGATTTCTGTGAACTCATGTACCCCCAGTGCCCTCTTATTATCCTAACCTTATCTTGCTTTTATCATCATCAATTTGTCTATTTTTGTTAATTGTAAAAGTAATGTTACAAGTTCAAGTTTAAATACCATAGTATCAAGTTAAGTCCCCAAGGATCACTATCTAGGGAAGTTCATTGTTGACAATTCAGCATTATGTATCCTTTTAGACATTTCCCTACAGAGAGTCAAATACCTAACATATGTACATATATACATACATACATGTGTATGTGTAAACAGGTGTGTGAGTGTGCACATGCTTTTCTTAGCAATATATGGACATTCTTCCATGGAAGTACATAAAGTTCTACTACATTTTTAAAAAAATTTTTTAGTATCCCATGGTATGGCAGGTCTTTATTTTGTGTAGCCATTCCATTGTCAAAATTGAAATCTTCAATTTTTCTCTCTTCAAATAATCATACACTGAGCATCTTGCGGTATACATTCCTAGAAGTAGTCTATATAGAAGAATCTATATTTTTAAATTTCTAAGGAGTACTCCTAAATTACCTTACATGAGACCGAACCGATGTAAACACTAACCAATAAGGTATAAGAATGCTTGTCACTTGAGGTCACGAGTTTGAGAACAGCCTGGGCAACATGGGAAAACCCCATCTCCACTAAAAATACAAAAATTTGCTAGGTTTGGTGGCACTCACCTGTAATCCCAGCTACTCGGGAGGCCGAAGCACGAGAATTGCCTGAACCCAGGAGGCAGAGGTTGCAGTGAGCTGAGATCGTGCCACTGCACACCAGCCTGGGTGACAAAGCGAGACTTTGTGTAAAAAAAAAAAAAAAAAAAAAAAGAATGTTTCCTTCTATACACCCAACTAAAATTGATATTAGAAGACTTTAAAGGTGTTTTCCAATCTAATGGACAAAAACTGTATCTTGTTTTAATTTCCATTTCTCTCATCACCAACGTGAACATTCGTTGCTATGTTTTAGACATTTCTATTTCTTCCTGGATGAGTTTCTAGTTTATATCATTTACCCATTTCTCAACTGACCTGTTAATTTTTTCTCCTTAATTTGTAGATTCTCTTTGTATGTTATTGGTGCTAAGCATTTGTTAAATGGACTGTAAGAGTTTTTTCTCTTTCGTCTTTTAATCAGTTTGTGACTATCGCTACATAAAATGTTTAATTTTTTGCTCTCCAAACCTGATGTTCTTTATGGCATTTATGTCTCAACTTCAAATCCTATTCTTATTTTTTCTTATCTCTAAGGAGTCTGGATGGTCACTTTTGGCGTTCTCTTTACCTAAAATGTTATGTACATGGGTGCTTAAAAATGTCCAAGAATTTTGATTTTCCTTTTTTTTTTTTACTTTTCTATTATAACTTTGCTTTTAATATCCAACTTTATTGCAGAGAATGTGACTTGTAGGATATGAGTCTTTGTATATTTACTGAGATTATCTTTGTGGCCAACTGTATGATCAATTTTTGTAAACATTTTATAGGCATATAAAAGGAATGTACAGTCTCAGTGTGTCTGGAACAAAATTCAATGTTTCCTATTCCTTAATTCCTTTCTTTCTTCCTTCTTCCCTCCCTTCATTTCATCCTTACTTCCTTGTTTCAGCTTCTTCTCTCCCTTTTTCTCTCTCATTCTTTCTGAATTGTTAATTATGTTATTGAAATCCTTAATTTGGTATCTACAAAATTTTTCAATCTCCCCATATATATTTTAATACAATTATTCTTTTATTCTTTTTTCTTTTATGTATTCTCAGTACTAATATTCACAGATATTATAACATTATAAGAACATATACTTTTATCAATGTGAATTATGCTCTGTTTTGTATATAATGTTTTCTGTATTGAGTTCTACTCTGATTCTAACTCCTAGGTTGTTGTACTGTCACTGGCTTAATCTTTGTCCTTTTTTTTTTATTTTCAATTTCTTTGTGTGGTTTTGTCATACGTATTCTTCCTTGAACAAATATAGTGGTGGTGTTTTGTGTATTGGTTTGTTTGTTGTTTTTCTCACCCCAGACTGAGAGTCCTTTAAATTAAAAAATTCAGACTAGTACCCCATCCCTGCCACACCACCACCACTGCCAGTGCAAGTACATGCAGGAACACTGACACCCTACTCCCACTGGTACCTTTCTTTAGCCAACACATGTACCCCATGATGCTGCTGCAGTTGCTGGCATGTGTGAGTGAGCACAGATCCCATGGCCACTGCCCCAACAAAACACTTTGGCTGGCACCCCCTATTGGAGTATTGTGGCTAGGGAATACCTCAGCGCCTCTTGTACAGCAGCTTTCTAACCTCAAGGGACCAGAGAACAAAGCTGGGGGCTGGGTACCAGGCCCCCAGAGTTAAAGCATACAGCCCAGAAATACTAAGCTGAGCCTTTGCCCCCTAAAATATTCCAGAAATGAAGCCAGTTGACTGAACCCACTTTATACCACAATCAAACACCCACAGGCATCAAAGGGAAAACAAAGCAATGAAATCCATCCAAAGGACAGTAACATCAAATATAAAAAGGAACATCAGCCCATACAGATAAGAAAGAACCAGGATAAGAACTCTGGCAAATCGAAAAGCCAAGATGTCTTCTTAGCTCCAAACAACTGCACTGGTTCTCCAGCAGCGGTTTTTAACCAGGCTGAAATGGCCGAAATGACAGACATAAAATTCAGAATATGGATAAGAATAAAGATCATTGAGATACAGGAGAAAGTTGAGACCCAATCCAAGGAATCTAAGGAATATAACAAAATGATTCAGGAGCTGAAAGACAAAATGAACATTTTAAGAAATAATCAAATTGATCTGATAGAGCTGAAAAATGTCTTCGAGAATTTTATAATACAATTGCAAGTATTAACAGCAGAATTGACCAGGCTGAGGAAAGAATTGCAGAGCTCGAACACTGCTTTTCCAAAATAACTTAGACAAAAATAAAGAAAAAAATGAACAAAACCATCAAGGGATATAGAATTACGTAAAGAAATAAAATCTGCTACTTACTGGCATCCCTGAAAGAGAGAGCGAGAAGGCAAGGAACTTGGAAAATATACTTGAAGATATGGTTCATGAAAATTTCTCCAACCTTTTTAGGCCAACATTCAAATTTGAGAAATACAGAGAACCTCTGTGAGATACTATACAAGATGACCATCCCCAAGACAAATAGTCATCTGATTCTCCAAGGTTGAAATGAAAGAAACAAATGTTAAAGTAAGCTAGAGAGAAGGGGCAGGTCACCTACAAAGAGAACCCCATCAGGCTAACAGTGGCTCTGTCAGCAAGAACCCTAGCCCAGAAGAGATTGGGGGCCTATATTCAGCATTCTTAAAGACAGGAAATTCTAACCAAGAATTTGATATCCTGCCAAACTAAGCTTCATAAGCAAAGGAAACATAAGAATCTTTTTAGACAAGTAAATGCTAAGGGAATTTGTTACTTCCAGACCTGCCTTATAAGAGGTCCTTAAGGGAATGCTAAATATGGAAAGGAAAGACCATTATGGGCCACCACAGGAACACACAAATGTATAGAATATTGACACTATAAAGCAACTATACAATCAAGTCTGCATAACAACTAGCTAGTGACACAAAGCCAGGATTAAATCTACACATATCAAAATTGAATGTAAACAGGCTAAATGTTCCAATTAAAAGGCACAGAGCGGCAAGTTGGATAAAGAAGTAAAACCCAACTATATGCTATCTTCAAGAGACCCATCTCACATGCAGTGACACCCATAGGCTCAAAGTAAAGGGATGTAGAAAAATCTACCAAGCAAATGGAAAACAAATCAGGAGTTGATATTAATTTCAGACAAAGTAGACTTTAAACCAACAACAATCAAAAAATACAAAGAAGGGCATTATATAATGGCTAAGGGTTGAATTCAACAAGAAGACCTAACCTGAATATATATGCACCCAACATAGAAGCACCCAGATTCATAAAACAAGTTCTTAGAGACCTAAAAGAGACTTAGATTACCATACAACAATAGTAGGAGACTTCAACATGCCACTGACAGTATTAGACAGATCGTTGAGGCAGAAAAGTAACAAATATGTTTGGGACCTGAGCTAGACACTTGACCAAATGGGCATAATAGAGACCTACAGAACACTCCACCCAAAAACAACAGTATATACATTTTTCTCATCTACACATGGCACTCTAAAATCAACCACAAAATTGACCATAAAATATCATCATCAAATTCAAAAAAATATATGTTACCAACCACACTCTCATACCCCAGTGCAATCAAATAAGAATCAATACTAAGAAGATTACATAAAACTATACAATTACATGGAAGTTAAACAACCTGCTCCTGAATGAATGACTTTTGTTAAACAACAAAATCAAGGTAAAAAATTCTTTGAAAATTTTCTTTGAACTAACGAGAACAAAGATATACCATACCAGAATCTCTGGAACACAGCTAAAGCAGTTCCAACTTAAGAAAAATATTCATAGTGCTAAATGCCCACATCAAAACTTTAGAAAGGTCTCAAATTCACAACCTAACATCTCAACTAGAGGAGCAAGAAAAACAAGAGCCAGCCAACCCCAAAGCTAGCAGAAGACAAGAAAAAACCAAAATCAGAGCTAAACTAAATGAAATTAAGATGGGAAAACCATACAAAAGATAAATCCAGGAGGTTTTTTTGAAAGAACAAATAAGATTGACAGACTGCTAGCTAGACTAATAAAGAAAAAAAAGAAGATCTAAATAAACACAACCAGAAATGGCAAAGGGGACGTTACCACTGACCCCACAGAAATATTAAAAAAAACCTCAGAGACTACTATGAATACCTCTATGCACACATACTATAAAACCTAGAAGAAATGGATAAATTTCTGGAAATGTACAATCTCCTAAGAATGAACCAGAAAGAAACTGAATACCTGAACAGACCAAGAATGAATTCTGAAATTGAATCAATAATAAAAAGCCTATCAACCAGACAAAGCCCAGGACCAGATGAATTCACAGCCAAATTCTACCAGATGTGTTAAAGAGCTGGCACCATTCCTACTGAAACTTTTCCTAAAAGCTGAGGAGAAGGGACTTGTCTCTAACTCATTCTGCGAGGCAAGCATCATTCTGACCAAACAAACAGGAAGAGGCACAACAAAAAAGGAAAACCTCAGGCCACTCTCCTTGAAGAAAATAGATGCAAAAATCCTCAACAAAATACTGGCAAACCAAACCCAGCAGCACATCAAAAAACTAATTCATCATGATAAAGTAGGTTTTACCCCTGGGATGCAAGTTTGGTTCAACATAGGCAAATCAATAAATGTTATTTATCACATAAGCAGAACTAAAAAACTACATGATCATCTCAATAGATTCAGAAAAGGCTTTCAATAAAATTCAACATTTAAAAAAAACAACAAACTAGACACTGAGAAAACATATTTTAAAATAATAAGAGCCACTTATGACAAACCCACAGCCAACATCATACTGAAAATGCAAAAGCTGGAAGAATTCCCCTTGAGAAGCAGAACAAGACAAGGATGTCCAGCCTCACCACTTCTATTCAACATAGTACTGGAAGTCCCAGCTAGAGCAATCAGGCATGAGAAAGAAAGAAAAGACACCCAAATAGGAAGAGCATAAGTCAAACTATCTCTGTTTGCAGACAATATGATTCTATACCTAGAAAACCCCATAGACTTTGCCCAAAAGCTCCTAGATCTGATAAACAACTTCAGCAGAGTTTCATGATACAAAATCAATGTACAAAAATCAATAGCATTTCTATACATCAATAACATCCAAGCTGACAGTCAAATCTAGAACATGATCTTATTCACAGCAGCCACAAAAAAGAATAAAATACCTAGGAATACAGCTAACCAGGGAGGTAAAAGATCTCTACAATGAGAATTACAAAACACTTCTCAAGGAAATCAGAGATGACAAAAACAAATGGAAACACATTATATGCTCATGTATTGATGAATCCATCTTGTTAAAATGGCCATACTGCCCAGAGCAATTTATAGATTCAATGCTACTCCTGTCAAATTACCAATGACATTCTCCCCAGAATTAGAAAAAACTATTTTAAAATTAATATGTAACCAATAAAGAGCCTGAATATGCAAAGCAATCACAACCAAAAAGAACAAAGCTGCAGGCATTACATTACCTGACTTCGAATTATACTACAAGGCTACAGTAACCAAAACAGCATGGTGCAAGTACAAAAACAGGCACACAGAACAATGGAACAGAATAGACAGATCAAAATAAAGCTTCATACCTACAACCATCTGATCTCCTACAAAGTTGAGAAAAACAATGGAGAAAGGACTCTCTATTCAATAAATGGTGTTGGGATAACTGGCTAGCCATATGCAGAAGATTGAAACTGGGCCCCTCCCTTATATACAAAAATCAAATCAATTCAAGGTGGATTAAAGACTTAAATGTAAAACCTAAAACCACAAAAACCCTAGAAGATAACCTACAAAATACCATTCTGGACATAGGCTCTGGCAAAAATTTCATGATGAAAACACTAAAAGTAATTGCAACAGCAACAAAATTGACAAGTCAGACATAATTAAACTAAAGGGCTTCTAATCAGCAAAAGAAACTATCAACAGAGTAAACAGAGAACCTACAGAATAGGAGAAAATATTTGCAAACTATGCATCTGACAAAGGTCTAATTCCCAGCATCTACAAGCAACTTAAACAAATTTTAAAAAAAATTTTAAAGTGGGCAAAGGACATGGACAGACACTTTTCAAAAGAAGACATACACATGGCCAACAAGCATGTGAAAAAATGCTCAACATCACTAATCATTAGAGAAATGCAAATCAAAACCACAATGAGATACCATCTCATATCAGTCAGAATGGCTATTATTAAAAAGTCAAAAAGTAACAGATGCTGGGGAGGTTACAGAGAAAAGGGAATGCTTATACACTGCTGGTGGGAGTGTAAATTAGTTCAGCCACTGTGGAAACAGTTTGACAGTTTCTCAGAGAACTTAAAACAGAACTACCATTTGACCCAGCAATCCCATTGTTGGGTATATAACCAAAGATATATAAACTGTGCTGCCATAAAGACACATGCATGCGTATCTTCATCACAGCACTGTTCACAATAGCAAAGACATGGAATCAACCTAAATGTCCATCAACATTAGACTGGAGAAAGAAAATGTGGTACTTATACACCTTGGTTCACAGCCGTAAAAGGAATGAGATCATGTCCTTTGCAGTAACATGGATAGAGCTGAACTCATTATCCTCAGTAAACTAATTCAGGCATAGAAAACGAAATACGACATGTTTTCACTGATGAGTGACAGCTAAACATTGAGCATATGTGGACACAAAGAAGGGAACAACAGACACTGGGGCCTCCTTGAGGGTAGAGGGGGACAGGAAGATGAGGACTGGAAAACTACCTGCCGGGTACTATGCTTATTACCTGGCTGATTAAATAATTTGTACACCAAACCCCCATGACATGCAATTTACCTATATACCAAACCTGCACATGTACCCCTGAACCCAATATAAAAGCTTAGAATAAATAAATAAAAATCTGTGCATTTTATTGTATGCAAATAATACCTTGATGAAGTTGATTTTTTTAAAAAAATAACATGGAGCATTGCCTATTTCTAGAATAGTTTAGAAAAATTCAACTGATATTCATTATATTGTCTCATATATTCTTATTTTATGTTTTTTATTCTTTAATTTCTTATTTTTTATTTACAGTTTACCTCATAGTAGTTTGAAATTTTCACCTTACATTTTTGTTCGGCTAGTGAACATCCTTAAACTTGCCAAAATCAGAAATTGTTTTCCTGTCCAAATAAAAATAAAGCAGTGTCTACAACAATCTCGCTTAAACAAAATACAGGTTGTATCATTGGTATTTTATAACTTCCCTTTGTTTCTTCCTTACTACCTCTTTCATATTGTTAAAAATTATCTTGAATTTTGGTTCCAGATTGTTAATTTTTTACTTTGTGCCTCTTCTGTCTTATGACTACCTACTTAACAATTCCATTAAATTTCACTGCCATATTTTCAACCATTACTTAGTATTAGCTATAAGTTTTACTGATATCATTGCTCATTTTATTGGTATGTTATGTATTTCTGTTTTTCAACTTTATCTTGCTGAAGTACAACCTGAAGTTTTTTGTTGTTGCTTTGTTTTCAGAAAAGGTTATGTGGGTGGTAAGCCTTCTATGTTCTTGTATGTCTAAAAATGTCATTCCCCTCTGCCCCATACTTTAATGATAGGACTTCAGCTTGAAAACGTACTTCTTTAACTTTTTACAGGCATTGGTCTGTTGTTTTCCTGTTTTCTGTCTTGTAAATGAGAAGTTTGATGCTAGCAAATAATGTAATTGTCTTCAGAATCCCATGTTTCTGAACTTGACTTTTAATTCCATTTCTACCACTTACTAACTGTAGAACTGCATAACCTCAGGGATCCTCTTTTTCCATATCTGCATACAAGTAGATAAGAGTGTGGTATAGGGTCCTGGTGTGGTGAAGATTAAAGTAAAATACTTAGCTCAAATAAATAATGGGCTCAGTGATGAGAATAATAATTCATTTATACCAAAAAATGTATTTTTTAATGGGAGCTTGTAAGATTTTTCTTTATCCTTAGGGATTCCAATTTTTTTACAATTTTGCCATAAGGGACTCAGTTGGCCTTTTCTTCTCTGAAAACTCAAGTCCCTTTCCAGCTTCAAGTCAGTCTTTCTATTATTTATTTGATTGCATCATACCCTCCATCTGTATCTCTTTCTTTCCTTGTGATTTCTCACTACAGAGTTATTGGGTCTATTGAGTCTGTTCTCCGTGTGTATTAGTTTCCTATTGCTGCTGTAACAAAGTACCACAAACTTAGTGACTAAAAACAACACAAATTCATTATTTTAATTTTTTAGAGGTCAGAATCTGAAATGGATTTCATTGGGCTAAAATCAAGATGTCAACAGGGTGGCATTCCTTTGGAGGAATAAAATTACTTATTTACATTTATAAATCAGGATCTAAGAAAATAGAATTGGTTCCTGAAATGTAATTCTCCTTACATGAAAAAATTGTGTCTCCAACAATGGGTATAAATTCTTAAGACAGAAGCCCTGGTTGCTTTCAGGGATTGGGGCACTGGGAAGTCTTTTCTTTAGGAGGTATGAGAATTTATCCTTTAGTAGCCCATTATGGTAATCAAAGTTACTTGGGAGTTCAGTGCTGCAATTTTTTTGATGCTAGTGCCCACTCCGGAAACCTCTTACAGATGATTCACCAGTTTATTCAGGGAGCTATTCTTTCACCTTTGCTTGGGGGACAAACGTGGGGTCAGCCTTTTGAATGGGACAGCTCTTTCAGGTCTCTTTATTCAGTCATCCCTCACCTTTCTCTGCCCCCTGATCTTGGAGTCCCCCAGAATTTTGCTGAGAAAGCCCCTTCTTTCTTCCATTTTGTGTTATGAATTGTTTAGCTTTTTGATATTCTCAGTCAATATGTTGCTATCTGCCTTACAGCTTTCAGAAATTCCTCAGTATTCAGATCTGCCAAACACAAGCTCCCTATACTTTTCTAGTGATGTTATAATTTTGTCCTCTTTGTGAATATCTTATGTCATTTAATGGGATATGAGGTTGGAGACATGCATAGTCAACTCTCTTGAATTCTAAATTTTTTATTGTTTATTCTATTGCCATATATGTGTTTTTGTAAATTGTAACAAATATTTTTCAAAAATGTATACATGAATATATAGAGACAATAGATAAGTTGATAAAAATTTTGATCTATTGACCTCACAAATACAGGATCTCTGATTTTGTCTGAATAACCATGTTGTTTACTGGGTCAATTGCTTGTTTGGCAAGCATATCTATGCCTGGGCTATGTTATTCACTGGAGTTACTTTTAAAAAATAAGCCTTTTAATTCTTCATGGTGTCTATTGTTTGTACAATTCAATTTTGCACTTTAGTTTCATTCTGAAAATTTAGCATACATTATAGATTATCAGTTTATCTATCTCAGTAGTTGGCTAGAGAAGTCTGAAGGCCAGAGAATTCATTTCCATGGACCTTAGCTTTTCCTATTTCTAAATTCTTTACCAGAAACCAGACTCTCTTTGGTAGTTTGACTACTTTTTATCCCCATAAACACTGAACACTGTATTTAAGTCAAAGAGACAAAATCCCTCTTCTATAGTCCAAGCACTAATTTTACAGTCATCACTCAAAATACCCCAGTAGAAATGCTTCCCTCCCCGTATCCCCTGCCATGGTTGCTATGTTTCTGCATCTGGAAAGATTGCCCTTTACTATAACCCTGGCTTCGGGCTTAGAGCGTGGATTTTCCCAACATCCGTACAGACAATTTCCACCCACGCAGAACCAATGTGGTTTTATGTTACTCTCAATCCTTCATGGTGGCTTTATTTTTATTTTTTCATGAGGATATCACATATTTGTTTATATATTTTGATTATAGTCTTTTTATCTGTTAGCCTGTAACTTGATATTATGCAACTTATAAAAACGATAACAATAATACTGATGATGACAAGAATAATAATAAACATCACTTATTGAGCATAAAGTAGGTACCAAGTGCTTTTATAAACTATCAATTTTAAGTGTTTTTAACTGGAAGTAATGAAAAATAAAGCCATAGTGTCTAATACAAGTAGTTTATTTTTGACACATAATGAGAAGTTTGAGGATTTGCAGCTGCTAGCGTTGGTCCAGTTGTTCAATGTTATTCATAAAGAAGCCTCTAGTACTCATGTGGTCTTTTCCCCATTGTGCTAAAATGACTGCATCAACTCCAGCCATCATGCCCACCAGCAGGAAGAAAGGAGTATAAAATGGAGGAACCTGTATCAGAAAAGTAAAAATATCATTGAGACTATAGCTGATCCCACCTATGTCTGATTGGCCAGAATAGTAACACACCAACTGCCTTAGCCGGAATTGGCTAGGGAGAATAAATTTGGAACGGAGGCTGGGCCAACTAACCCATATTGGCCATATGTTTGCCATAACAAGATTATCTCATTTTATACATTTCTGCCATTGTTATTCCTCTAAGGATATTGAAAGCCAGAGAATTTATGTGACTCATGCAAAATCACACCATTGGCAAGAGAAATGGCTGGACTTGAACTTATCTCTACCTTTCTCTGAATTCTCATTATTTCCTTTTATTACACTATCTCCCAGGATTGTTTACAAAACAACAGTATACATAATTAAAGCAGAATTGAAGGAATAAATGAATTAATGGCTTCCTAGCATTGTTGTTTATGCAGATGGCTCTATATAAGAGATAGTTCTGTTAAAGTCCTTACTGAGTCAGCTTTGAGAGATAGGTGGAAAAAGGCCAGGAACAACTAGCCTGGATTCAAATCCCAGTTCCACCACTTACTCATACAGGACCATGAATCTGGCACTTCATGTCTCTGCACCTTGAGTTCTCATCTTTCTCTTTGTAACTATTCTCTCCAAGTCCAGCTATGCATTACAGCCAAATTAATCATCAAGCAGTGTTTTATTCCCCTGCTCAAAAACCATAATAGTTCTATGGCGAATGCCATGAACTAGCTACTCAAAAGGGACTCATAGTTACCTTTTCCCTGGGCTTTCTTTGCCAAAGACTCAGAAAATAGAAAATACTCAATTTCTCAGCCCCCCATGTAGGTAGGGATGGCATGATACATTCCTCGCCGGTGAGATGTAGGTGACAGTCTTGGGAGGGGATTGGCCCTCCCTTTACCCTTAAACCTTCTTCCTGCTTATAGTGCAGACATGGGGCTGGAAGAGGAGCAGTCATATTCCCATCGTGAGAGTGAAAGCTACCTGTGCAGAATGACAGGGCGGGGCAAAAGGAAAGAGCCTAAGTCTTCCATGACCTCCTGAGCCACCATACCAACCCTCACCTGCCTGCCTCCTGACTTCTTGTTCCATAGAATAAACCAACTGCTTTCTCATGTAAACCACTCTCTATTTTTCCATCAATTGCAGCTGGCTGCATTCTTACGTGATAACACTTTCCAAGTAAAATGTAAACCCTGTACATCAATCTTGAAGATGCTCTAGAGGTTGGTCTCAACCTTCTTTCCAGACTTTTCTTCCACTTCTTCCATTCACAAACTCTATTATTCATCCAAACCAAATCGCTAACTATTATCACCTCTGTTTCAAGGCCAGGCTGAAGTCTGACTTCCCCATTTAACAGGTCTTCCTCATGTTGCCTGACTGGTGCTATTTCTCATTCCTTAGAACTTTAGTCTTCTTTAATACTTAGCACTTTCTCTCTTGAATTACAGTTATTTGGGTATCTGTCTCATCTCTCCCTTTGTGTGTTACTAAAAGCCCTATTATTCACTACCAACAACCCCTCCCAATCACACACACCACCTCAATCCCCACATGGCATCTTGGCCCGGTGGATCCTTAGTGTCTCCGTGGTAATGAATGCGTAGTAGTAGATGTGATTGTTTTGGGCTATTTCTTTTTGTTTTAAATACCACTGATAATCATTGGAACCTCTTATTTGTCTCTACTGCCTTTTGCATCTTTTTCAATCAAAATTATTTTCTTAGATCTGGAATTCCATCTTTCCTGAACTATTGTTGACCTACTTCTAAAAATCTGGAAAGGAGGAGAAATGGCCTTGTTTGCAGTGCTTGGTTCATAAGACTCTTTCCGGGCTGTCTGCTGTGCACTGAGCAGAAACAAGTTTTTAATTCTCTCCTTGACAGGCAGGCAGACTGGTCTGTTCTCCTGGCATAACTGTCAACTAGCTCCAAATTCAGTAACCTCTGGATAAGTAGAATAAAGGCAGCTTTTGCTTTTATGAATTCAGTCCTCTACAGAACCTAGCACAGTGCACTATATATACTAGTGACCCAATAAATATTTTTTACGGGTTTGAAACTATGGTTTGAGTCCAAATTTTCAAACAGGCTTACTTTGCTTTAATATACTGTTCACTCATTTTTTATTTATGTGTATTATTCATACCCTGACTACTCAAAGAGATGTGTGGTAACTAAAAGCTACAGGTACACCATAACTATTAAATCATTCAAGCGAGGTTTAAAAGGCAAAAAAAACAACAACAACAACAACAAAGTAGCCCAGTAGTAGGGAGACCTAGGGTAGGGTCTTAAAGTTCAGCTCCTTTGTTCCTTCCAACAAAATTATGGGTTTGGTATTTTTTACAAATGAGGAAGCCAAGGATCAAAAATATTGAGCAAATGGCAACAAGTCTTAAACTCGAGAATTTACGAACCCACAACTGAAGCCCAACATCTGCAGATGTCATGGTCTGAAGTCTTCACTCAGTTTCATGCTGTGATGGAATAAGATTCTACATACCCTGCCTACTCTATCCCCATGAATGAACTGAAACACAGACAAGAGAGATTATTAAGTAAAAATGCGTTACAACAACCAGAAGTTAACCAAACTGTTCTATTCTGTGAAGTTCCTTGCAAAACACTAAGCCATTGGCACATTAATGGAATGTCAGGAGAGAAGTGCCCCTAAAATTCATCCGGTCTTGCTACCCCCTTTTCTTCAACTGAAGAAAACTAAGTGAATTGAGCTGCCTAAGATAATCAATGTAAAGGGTTCATCGGTGCCAACCTACTTCCCCAGGACTGCTTGCAAACTGGGAGACACCAACTCTTTTTCTGTCTAGGGATTGAGGTCAGAAAGTCTCAAAGCATGATGTCTCCAGTGGGTGTTCAGCTAATGAAAAAGCTTTCACAAATTCTTTGGCAAAAACACTTTTGGTCATTTGTTTTGTTACCTTTGATGGAAACCTTGTTTTCATACATGCAGGTGAAACTTCCATTAGAAATTTGTAGTTAAATGGTAAGTGATGCTACTATTGATCTGACAAAGATAGAAATGCTCCTATGGGTAGGAAAGTTTAATTATAATGTAGGCAAGCCTAGCAGCTAGTCTCCAAAGGTGGCCCCCAATGAACCATGCTTCCCAGTAGTGATGTCCTTGTGTACTCAAGAACTTGTGCACTTGATTCTTTTTTATTTTATTTTGTTTTGTTTGGTTTGGTTTGGTTTTATTTTATTTTATTTTTGAGACAGGGCCTCACTGTCATCTAGGCTGGAGCACAGTGGCGCAATCATGGTTCACTGCAGCCTCGACCTCCCAGGTTTGGGTGATCCTCCCACCTCAGCCTCCTGGGTAGCTGGGACTATGGGTGTGCACCCCAACACCTAGCTAATTTTTTTGTATTTTTCGTAGAGACAGGATTTCACCACATTGCCCAGGCTAGTGTTGAGCTCCTGGGCTCAAGCAATCTGCCTTCTCCAGCCTCCCAAAGTGTTAGGATGACATGCATGAGCCACCATACCTGCCCACCTGCTTGATTCTTGACTAGCCCTGTATAAGTAACAGAATGTGGTAGAGGTGACACTGCATGACTTCCACATCTAGGTCATAAGAAGCCTTGCAATCTCCTCCTGGGTCTCTTGAAATGCCCACTTGTGGGACTCTCCCTCACAGAATTCAGCCACCATGCCCAAGAAGACAAAGCCTAGAGAGGCCATGTGTTGTTATTCTGATTGGCAGCACCAGCTGAGCTCCCAGCCAACTTCTAAGAGCAACTGTCAGCCTTGAAAGTGAGCCATCTTAGACAGCCATCCCAGAGAACCTTCACATAATGTATCTCCAGACGACAACCATATTAAAGACCCCCAAGTGAGAGTCACCCAGCTGATCCCAGTCAATCCATGGAACCATGAGTTATAATAATAAATAACTATTTTAAGCCACTGAATTTTGAAGATGATTTATTATGTAGCAATAGGTAATGGGAACAGCAGAACACACTACAAAGATTATTTTTCTCTCCAGTTTCCACAAAACTCAGTGGCAAAGCATTATCAGTATCTACCAAGATCTAGAAGACGGTCAAATTGGAATTTATTTAAACTCCTCTCCCATCCTACCAGAGATTACGTCATTTCCAACTAAGTTATTTATTTATTTCATTCCTAAGCAAGAGACACAAGGGATAGAAGGATCTTGAAAGAGGAATGCAATTTAAAAATATCTATTGAGATAGGTATCTTGACATTTGAAGGAAGAAAAGACAATTTAGGATGCTTTAAGAGCTTTCCAATGTTTACCTTCAAATTATTTCATTCTCAGCTATAGAAAGTAATCCTTACTCTACTATTTAGTTACCATTTTTATTTAGTTTGGAGAAATCTACAATGGCATGGTGTACCGCTTAAAGATTTTAATGTAAATGTTCAGTAAAAGATGATATTTGAAAGTAGCTTATTTTGTCTGGAAAACTCTGAACCAAGCTAATTTTCTTCTATTTGTGTATCTTTTCTTTTTTTCTATTTCTTTTTCCTTCCTCCTTTTGTTACTTCCTCTCTCCCTTCCTTCTTTCCTTTCTTCTCCTTTTTTTTAAAAATCAATGCCACCTTCCGATTATCTCTTACTGGAGACAAGGAAAAGAAATCTAGAAGATGTCATATTTCAGGGACTTACCAAGTTTCAACTATCATGTGAAGTGATCACACACAGTTTTTTTTGTTTTGTTTTGTTTTTGTTTTTGTTTTCTTGAGATGGAGTCTCATTCTGTCTCCCAGACTGGAGTGCAGTGGCGCAATCTCGGCTTACTGCAACCTCTGCCTCCTGGGTTCAAGCAATTCTTTGCCTCAGCCTACTGAGTAGCTGGGATGACAGGCACCTGCCACCACACCCGACTAATTTTTTTTCTTTTCTTTTTTTCTTTTTTTTTTTTTTTTGTATTTTTAGTAGAGAAGGGGTTTAGGGGTTTCACCATCTTGGCCAGGCTGGTCTTGAACTGCTGACCTCATGATCCACCTGCCTTGGCCTCCCAAAGTGCTGGGATTACAAGCTAGCCTCCCAAAGTGCTGGGGTTACAAGGGTGAGCCACTGCGCCCAGCCAACACACACTTTTATTTTGTTTTATCTTCACAATAAGCCAGCCAAGTGGTGATGTTGTTCACGTTGTGCAGATGCGGAAACTGAGGCTGAGGTAAATAACTTACCCAGATTCACTGAACCAAAAGTAATTGGCAGAGCAAGGATCCCAACCATGTTATTTGTTATTCCAAAGACTGCTGTTCCCATCATATAGCTCTGTATCTGAAGCCTACATTTAGTTCTGGGTTGCTGAAAAGTGTACTGAATGGCTGCCCAGAGTTTCTACTCATCTCAGAGTCCCCGCCTGCCTTCAGGTTTGATTGCTAACAAGCTCTCAAGAACTGCTGCTCTCCTCCATTCTGTGTTTCAGCCTTGTGGGCCTGCTTGCCTCAGCCTAGAGGCTTCTTTCTGCGTGTCTATTCTTTAAGAGCAGTTCTATTGGAGGGGGTATTTAAGAAGACCCTAACTTGAAGACAAATCTATACAAAGACTTGTGGGGTTTTTTTTTTCATTTTTTTCCTTTCCAGATTTTCAAGAATAAGATTGTATTAGCCGAAGTTCTCTACTGAAACAGACTTATAGGATATATATATGAGGAGGTTTATTATAGGAATTGGTTTACATTATTAGGGATGCCAAGAATTTTCATGATCTGCTATATGCAAGCTGGAGAACCTGGAAAGACAGTGGTGTGATTCAGTCCCAAGTCCAAAGGCATGAGAATAGAGCAGGGTGCACAGGGGGAGCTGATGGCATAAGTCCAGGTTCTAGTTTGAAGGCCCAAGCACAAGAAGTACCAAAATCCCAGGGTGAGAGAAGATGGATATCCAAGCTCAAACAGAGAACAAATTCACTCTTCCTTTGCCTTTTTTGTTCTATTTGAGCTTTCAACAGATTGGATAATTCTGGCCCATTCTGTGAGGACAATATTTTTACTAGTTCTACTGATTCAAATGCTAATCTCTTCCAGAAACACCTACACAGACACCCAAAAATAGTGTTTTACCTGTTATCTGGTCATCCGTTAGTGCAGTCATTTTGACACATAAAATTAACCAACACAATGGCTGACCATGATAAATCATATACATGGATTTAGGGATGGATTTCCTTAATGTAGGAATCCTTAAATATTAGTATTCTCATATTTTCCTGGGAGCTTATTGCCAGTGCAAATTCTAGTACACTACTGCAAAGATCTGATTCCAGGGCATCTTAGATGAGACCCAGGAATTAGGTTTTTTAAAAGCATTCGAGTTATTCTAACAGAATGACTCTAAGATTTTGTAGAACACTCTTTAAGATAAGATCAATTGCACTTTTCAATTATATTGTGGGAGGGAATTGTTACTCCAGGAAGTTTTTATAGTTGGAAGGTGCAGTTTTTATAGCCACTCCGTCTCATCTATATCTAAGACTACACTGCCGCATTCACCCACAATGCTCAAAATACCTCTAAAAACAGCTCTAAGGGATGGTCTTTAGAAAACAATGCAGGTGGCTGTGGGAGGATTCTGCCCTTCACTTACTGGATGGGCATTAGCTATTAGACAGCTTAAGTCCAGTTTTTTGTCCTCCTGAATAGTCTATTTTGTGTTCTCCTTTGCTAATCTCTCTGCACTCTCTGACCATGACTAAGGCCTTTTCTCGAAGGCTTTTGTTTATTGTAACTTCCAAAATGCCTTAGTTAGAAACCTCATCTTTCCCACCTACTTATTGGCTAACTATGTAGTACATATATCCTGGGGCCCAGTGGCCAAAATTATATTTGCTGTTACTTCAAAACTTAAGAAGGCAAATCTACCCTACTTCTTTCATTTGGTCAACAGGTGTTTAGCATGCAGCTGTTACAGTCCAAGCACTGGATAGATGCTGGGGGTTGGACTGAAGGAAAAATGAAGAGATAAGGAAAGCATTGGCCCCTGTCTGAAAGATCTCCCAGTTGAATGGAGAAGATTTGTGTTGTCATGATTCTACACCAATGCATTCATGTGCTAAGATGATAAAATTTCTAGTGAGAAAAATAATAACTAACTGAAAGGGACCCAGAAAAAGAGGTTGTTAACTGTTCATATGGAAGGTTTCAGAGTGAGAACTGAGCTGGTCTTAGGAGAATGTGTAAGATTTTAACAGAGAAATATGTGTTGTAGAGGAAAAGAGGAGTAGATGGGGGTGAAGGAGAGAGAAAGAGCAAATAAGGAGAGTTGTGAACGTGTTTGAGTAAGATCCAGGAGTTCACCTTAGTAGAAACAGGAGATACTGAGGGACGTGATGAAAGCTAAGAGTGAAAACTTCAGTGAGGCTCCGTTTGTCTAACAGCATGAATGCTGTATCCATTGTTTGGACCTTCGTCCTCTTAGTCATGAGGAGCTAGCAGAGGGATTTAGTCATTCAACAAGTCTTTATGGGTTGCATCTCACCCAGGTATAGCAGTGAAAAAAAAAAAAGACAAAACTCTGGGCTTTCTTAGAGCTTGCATTCTTGTATAAAGAGAAGGACAAAAAATGAAGTAAAAATATGTTGTATGTCATATGGTGCTAGGGGTTGAATTGTCTCTCCCAATAATATATGTTGAACCCCTAATCCCTGATACTTGTGAATGTGATTTCATTTGGAAATAGTCTGCAGATACAGTCGAACTAAGGTGAGGTCATACTGGATTAGGGTGGGCACTAATTTCAATGACTGGTATCCTCATAGAGAAAGGGCATGTGAAGATACAAGAATACAGACAAATAAGGAAGAAAGCCAGGTGATGATGGAGGAAAGGGATTGGAATGATGTGTCTACAAACAAAGGAACTCCTAGGATTGCTGGTGACTACCATAAGCTAGGACAGAGGCACAGCACAGATTCTCCCTCAGAACCTCCAGAAAGAACCAACCATGCCAGCACCTTGATTTCACAGTTCATGGGGCAATACTTTTCTGTTGTGCTAAGCCTCCCAGTTTGCGCTAATTTGTAACACAGCACTAGGACACTAATCATTTTGTACTAAGTGCTATGAAGAAGAAAATGCTGAAAAGGTTCGGAAATACAGAGAGGGTAGGAGAAGCTGTGTGCTATTTTAAATACCATAGTCATGGAAAGCCTCAATGAGAATAGAACATAAAGTCAAAGACCTGGATGAGTTAAATTTGCAAGCCATTGGGTGTTTGCAGGGGAGAATAGCCCAAGCAGGGAGAAGAGCAGATGCAAAGATCTCAAGACAACCCGTTCTAGAGAAAGCTTGGAGGCTGGAGAGGGAGAGTGGAGGAGTAGAGGGCAATGAGGTGAGAGGGATTGCAAGGATTTTGCTTTCAATTTGAGTACAATGAGGAACTTATGTTCCTCATTGTAGGGCTGCGAGCAAAGTGGCCATCTGTTTTAGAGTTTTACAGCATCACTCTGTGTTGAAAATTACTGAAGGTTCTCAAAGACTGAGTCCAGGTGTCCAGTGAAAAGGCCATTGCAACAATCCAGGGAAAGGGTGGCTGTGTCTTGACCCAAGGAGGCAACAGAAGAGCTAGTGAGAAGTATTCAGAATCTGGATATAATTTGAAGGTAGAGTCAACAAATTTTGCTGATAGGTTAAATATGGAATGCAAAGAAAAAAGAAGGGTCAAGGATGACTACAAGGGTTTCTCTTGAGCAATTGAAGGGATTGAAGTTATCCTTTATCATTTTGCAGAAAAATATAAGAAAAGCAGATTTGGGAGAGAATACCATGAGATGAGCCAGTTTTGAGTATGCCGAGTTTGACATATTTGTCAAACATCCAAGTGGAGACTCCAAATAGGAGGTAGAGTGTATAAACCTAGAATCCTGGACAGGGTTAAGCTAAAAGAAAAATTTTGAGGTGTATTTAACATAGATGATATTTAAAGCCATGGCTAATGAAATCATGCTAGACAAAAGGCTTAAGGATTGAGCCCTGGAACACCTAACATTAAGATGGGGAGGAGCTGAGGTGGAATCAGGAAGGGAAATTAAGATGGAGCTGCCAGGGAGGGAGCTGGGAAACTGGAAGAGTGTGGTATCCTGGAAGATGAAAGAAGAAAGGGTTCTCAGGCAGAAGGAGCTGTTCATGGGTCAAGTATGGTAAAGACTGAAAATGACCACGGAGTCAACAACATGGAGGCCATTCATTAGTGGCCTTAACAAGAGCAGTAGAAGTGAGTGGGATGGGGGATCATTAGCATATATTCATGAGAAAATGGGAGGAAAGGATTTACAAATGAATATGGATAACTCTTGAGGACTTTTAATGTAAAAAGCTCAAAGAAATGGAGTAATAAAAGCACAAGTGGGAAGAGTGATCAGGAGGGGATTTTTTTTAAGTTGGGAAGAATAACAGAACATTGAGTATACACAGAGAAGAATGATCCAACAGAAAACGAAAAATTAGAAGAGAGAAAGAAAATTTATTGTATTATTTTTAAGTTGATTTGCATGTGTGTTTGTGTATGTGTGTGTATGTCCAAGTTTGTTAACCCTGTCAAAATAAAATCAAACCACAGTTTACTCCAAAGTGCTAAGGAGTAAATGTGACTGACAGTAGTTACTTAGTTTCACTCCCATTACTTCCTGCCTTCCCAAAAGGAGATGACCCACCACTAATAGTTTAGTGTGAATTCTTCTAGACCTGCACTGTGCACATAAAATCTATCATACAAACAAAATTTTCCACCAGTACCTTCCCCAAGATGTACCCAGCCAGGATTATATCTGTTGGGAGCACAACTTTTTTCAAGAGAGAAGTGCCAAACTATTACTCTATTCTGAGAAAGGAGAACAAATAGCAACTTCTGACATTTGAAAAAGAAAACCTTCCCGGACCTCTTTGTAGGCTCCCTAGAGAGGGAAGGAGGATGGCAAGATTAGGTCTGTAAGCTGACAAATTCCAGTCTTGACTCGGTGCTCTGGCTGGCAGAGACCCGTGAAGTTGTTTGTGTAGGAACAAGAGAGCTGAGCACAGAGAGCCACACTCGCAGCTGAACTCAGCCCAAAAGCCATAGGGAGCATCACCCTATGAGTACCAAGTACTTGACATCCTAAATCAGGCGGCATCATCACAGTCAAGTATTACCGTCATAGACTTGACTATGCCAGGTCAATGTAGTCAGGTGATACCTGGAGAAAGCCAGCCCCATTTAGTTCCATCTTTTGAATCTGGAAGATGGATTGCCATCCTCCCCCAACACCCATACACACACACAATTTACAATTGGCATTCATGAGGTGCTGAGGTTTTGGGACAATTCTGGGGATAGGCAATCTTAAGTGGGAGATCCTGGATTTCCTTGTACTAAGGCTTATGGGAATTCAAATGATCAACTGGGAAAAATGAAAAAGGATATGATAATATAACACGATAATATTATGAAACAGTTTTTCATCAATTACTTATATTTTGTATATATAAATAGATAGCTATCTTTTATAAAATATTTTATAAATACATATATACATAGCGAATACTGTACATGTTATATCATTTTGCAACTTTTCTTTCTTTTTAGCCAACAGCGTAACATACGCATCTATTTTAAAGTCAGGCCGTGTAACTCTATTCTTTTCTTTTCTTTTTTTTTTTTTTTTTTGCCACTGCGAAGTTTTCCACAATATTCAACTGTGGGCTATTGATGAACCATTAGCATTCCTCCACTTTTTTACTATTACAAATCATATTGCATCTAACATTTTGCGCATGTGTCTTTATGCATGTGAGCAAGCATTCCAATAGGATATGTGCCTAGAAGTGAAATTGCCAAACCAAAAACTCACAAACTTGTAGTTGAGATGGGTTCTGCCTATTTGTCTTCTCCAAAGCTGTTTTCCTGTCATTAACAGTGAAAGATGTTCCGTTCCGACCCACCTCCCACACAGCTTTGCCAAACCTGGATATTACCAGTCTTTATAATTTTTGACAACTTAATATGGGAAAAATGCCCTCTCATTATTGACTGAATTTGCGTCTCCTTGTTAGTGAGGCTCATCACCTTTTCATATGTTTGCCTTTCGTATTTGTTTGTAAATTGCCTATACATATCCCTGTTCTTTTTTTCTATCAGATAGGCTGTCTTTTTTATATTGATTTTTATGTTTTTATACTTTATGAATATTAACCATTCTTATGTTTTAGGTGTTGCAAATTTTCTTTTTTTATCATTTGTCTTTTGAATGTGTTTATAGTGACTTTTGCTGGTGTACAAAAGCTTTCATTTTTAAAATACAAAATACATGAATCTTTGTGAATCCTGGGTTTCGTCCTTTATTGATAAAGCCTTCTTTAGCATAAGATTATAAAAACATTATGCTATTAATTTAATCACTATGGTTTTTTATATCCGTAATCTATCTCAAAATTATTTTCAGTTCATTGTATGATAAAAGGATAAAACTTTTTTTTTTTTTTTTTCTTGAGACGGAGTCTCGCTCTGTCGCCCAGGCTGGAGTGCAGTGGCGTGATCTCGGCTCATTGCAAGCTCCGCCTCTCAGGTTCACGCCATTCTTCTGCCTCAGCCTCCCGAGTAGCTGGGACTACAGGCGCCAGCCACCACGCCTGGCTAATTTTTTTTAAAATTTTTAGTAGAGACAGGGTTTCACTGTATTAGCCAGGATGGTCTCGATCTCCTGACCTCATGATCCGCCTGTCTCGGCCTCCCAAAGTGCTGGGGTTACAGGCGTGAGCCACCGTGCCCGGCCGATAAAACTTTTTTCTAATTACTCAATATATTAAATAAATTGTCTAATCACCACTAATTTGAAATACAACTAAATTTCTACATATATTTGTAGAAATAAGTTCTGTGCTCCCTCTTTTAGTTTCTTTCTTCATCTATCAATGCACTATGAACATTGGTTTTTTTCATGCTTCCACATAAGTCTTTCATTACTTATTTTTTTTTATTACTGAAACTTACCAGATATGCCAATAAACAAGATTTCCTATAGGAGATTGGCAAGGAGTCAACAGTTAAGTTGGGAAGGTATTAAAAATGTTAGGTACAGTGAGCCCAACAGATTAGAAAATAATTGCCACGGAAAAGACATTTTGTGGCAGGGCACAATGTCTCACACCTATACTCCCAGCACTTTGAAAGGCTGAGGCAGGAGGATCGCTTGAGCCCAGGAGTTCAAGACAAGCCTGGGCAACATGGCAAGACACCATCTCTACAAAAGATACAAAAATTAGCTGGGTGCATTGGCACATGCCGTCCCATCTACTTGTTAGGCTGAGGAGGAAGGATCACTTGCGCCCTGGAAATGGGGTTGCAGTGAGGCAAGATCATGCCACTGCACTCCAGACTGGGTGACAGAGCAAGACCCTGCCTCAAAAAAAAAGAAAAAAAAATATTTTGTTGCTGACAGTTCCCAAGAGGAAGGGGCATGCCAGTCTACTCAGTACCACACAGGGACATACCAGGGTTGGTCAGGAGGAATAAAGGGAGGAGGGAACTATGGGGAAGAGCCTTATTATGGTTTCTGCTGAAGAGGTAAGGCAAGGAAAGCAGGGTTAGGATTGGCTCATTAGTTTCAGCAGGCTCTGGGGTGATTAGAGCAGGTGGTTAGTGGCCTGGAGTATGAGAGCCCTATAAAGAAGATAGTTGAGGTGTGGATTCTGGATTGGCCAGTTTGCATATGAAAGGCATGCTTAGAGGCAAATTGTTCATTATGTCTAGGAATTGGCTAACCCTTGGAGGGGCACTTCCTCCTGAGTCACCTAGGCCCCAGATATCAAAGCATACAGAAAATAGAAGACATGATTAATACACCTTCACTCAAGGAGTGCCATTGGTCAGTGAAATTCACTCACGGACACATGTCACTTCCTTTTCTTTTTAGAAGAATTCTCCTCTCTAATATGGATAAGAAGAATTTAATAGGGGACTTTTTTGCATTTCATTTCTGCTCCTCATGCTCACAGTTTCTCCAGGATTCCGTTGGGAGCAATGACCTCTCTGCAGTGAGCTTTTCATTGGTCAGCTTTGGGACACTCTGTTCTCTGGTCTTCACTTCCAGCCAAGCCTATCTTACTTGCTCTTTATCATTCAGAAGTTTCTCAACGTTTCTATCTACTCCTGTTTTCTAGAGTTTTCGTTGATGTAGTTCTCTATTTTAGACCTTTTTGTTCATCTTAATAATATTGAGAAGTCTGGAGTTATCAAATAACTGTGCTCAGCTCCACTGTCTTGAATGGGGATCCCATAGTAGATTTAATGAAGTAGAATAGAGAGTAGAATCTCTGGGTTAGATAGATAATCTTGGGAGCAGTAAGAAAGATGAGTAGAAGAAGAAAATAATTAAAATAGGACATTTTAAAGGCTTATGCAGCTATTTGTAATATTTGTCTCCCCAGTAATTCCAATTCTGGTAGTTTATCCTAAAGAAATAGAGCTACACATCAAAAAATTCACTGTAACACCATGTTCAGTGGACAATAATTAGAAACCACCTGAAATATCTGACAGTAGATAAATGGCTACACAAGTGTGATAACCAACTGATAAGAAACTATTCAGTTGTTTAAGTTCAGAATCATGGGGAAATTCTCATGTTATAATGGAAAATAAAAAGGAAAGTTACAAAGTTATATAGTATATGTTTTTATTTAAAAATGAAAACAATAATCTAAAATGCCAAAGTGGTTATTTTGAGATTTGGGAATTATAGAATTTTATTGTTATATTTGTTCATTTTATATATATATATATACACAAACACACATACACACACACACACACACACACACACACATATATATATATGAACATGAAAAAATTGAAAAAGAGTTCCTTGGAAGAGCACCCTGTTTGTCAGTGAATGAATAGTTATAAGCTTGAAAAACATTTCTTTGGCTCATATTATGTATTAAAATCCTGGAAAATGTAGAAGATTCCTCAATACATGCAATAATCTGATTGAGTAATTAAAATGAATACCTGGATCACAGAAGATAATGGATCAAAGATTTTTATAGGTGGAAGCCCAACTCACACAATTTGCAGATATGAACCCTGGTGCCTACAGAGTTGAGTTCTCTTCCTCAGGTCTGTCTGCCAGTTAGATCAGAGCCAGGGATACATTTCAATCTTGAACAATAGTGTGAAAAATATCCTATGACAGATTGTGATTCTGCCAGGTAGGTAATAGAAACTCTTCACATCTCTAAATAGCTGGGGTAATTGCAGGAGTTTTTCTGCGTCTTGCCAAGTTTCTTAGGGTCATACTTCCTACATTTCTACAACTAATGCAGGGGCTTCTGAACTTGTCTACTTATCAGAATTATATGGAGAACTTTAAAAAATATGTTAAGTCTTAGGCCTCAGTGTGGTTAAATCTTAGCACCAGAATTCCCAACTTTCTGGAGGTAATTCTGATGCACTATCAGCTTTGTGAATCATTGTGTTTTTTTCTTTTTTCTTTTCTCTTTTTTTTGAGACAGAGTCATGCTCTGTCACCCAGGCTGGAGTGCAGTGGTGCGATCTTGGCTCACTGTAACCTCCGCCTCCGGGGTTCAAGCAATTCTCCTGCCTCAGCCTCCCGAGTAGCTGGGACTACATACGTGTGCCACCATGCCTGGCTAATTTTTTGTATTTTTAGTAGAGTTGGGGTTTCACCATGTTAGCCAGGATGGTCTCAATCTCCTGACCTTGCGATCCATCCACCTCGGCCTCCCAAAGTGCTGGGATTACAGGTGTGAGTCACCACACCCAGCCGAGAATCACTGTGTTTTTATACCTGTTTACCTCTCTTTATATTTTTAGGAAATGGACAAATAGACAAAAAATGTGAAAAAGTTGCTGGTTAATGAAAGACCTTCTATACACTGACCTATAGAAGACAGGTTTTAAAATGACTTAGTAATACTAATTGTCATTTAGAGATGTTTGCACCAATACAGTGATGCTACCCCCTTGAACCTTAGATGGTGTACCAGCACACCTGATGATCAGGTGGTCAATGAAATGGGTACTTAACTTCATATCTTTGAATTTGATTTATTGCCAAGGTGCATTGAAGAAGCTAAAGTAGTTCTGCTAATGCAGTACAGAGAGTAAAAGCTGTGAGTTTATCAAAGAGAGAATCATCATGATGCGGGATGGTCAGGGAAGAGTAAATAGTTATAATAGTAAAAATCATTCACTCTGAACTCCTTTTGAGCCAAGAATTGTGTTAAATGCATTACCCACATTTGTCACATAAATGCTCACAATGAGTCTATCACATAGTAATTTGATTTAATCAAAATAAGCTAGCAAACAATCTCAAAATACCAGTGGATTTAAACAAAGTTTTATTTCTCACACATACCTCATGTCCATTTGAGGTTTGGCAGGGTACTCTCTTCCATGTCATTTCTACGCAGCAACATTGGCTGATGACATCTCCACCATCTGGACTGTAGGTGGTTGCTAAAGCTTGGGGGAGGGAAGATGGAGCAGTGTGCAACAGCTCCTACACATGTCCACCATGAAGTGACCCACCCCACTTTCACTCTAGCCAAGCCAATTCACATAGTCACATGCAACCTAAAAGGAGCAGGAAATGAAACTTTCTCAAGTGAGGAGAATTTCAGAACTAGAAATATTAGTGAGCTGCATGCATTAATATTTGCCACAGTGTCGTTCCTGATTTTAAAATCAAGGGACTCCCTAATTACAGAATGGCAAAAAATTTAAGAAACTTGCTAATATCAAGTACTCACAAAGATACAGAACAATTGGAGCTCTCAGGCATAGCTGGGGGAATGCAAAATGGTACAGATGCCCTGAAAAATAGCTTGGCAGCTTCATTTAAAGTGAAACATATACTACCATATGGACCAGGATCTTGCTTATGAGTTTCTACTGAAGTCTTCAGTAAGTCACTGAAGTCTTCACTAAAGTCTTCACTGAAGTCAATTTTGCCCCCCAACATTTGGTAATGTGAGGAGACATTTTGGTTTTCACAACTGGTTCAGAGGCTGTTACGGGTACCTAATGGATAGATCCAAGGATGCTGCCAAACATCCTGCAATGCACAGGACATTCCCCACAACAAAGGGTTATTCCACTTTAAATTCAAGGTGGAGACATTTTGCACTAAAGAAATAAAAACTGCCAGGTGCACTGACTCATGCTGTAATCCCAGCACTCTGAGAGGCCAAGGCAGGAGGATCACTTGAGCTCAGGAGTTTGAGACCAGCCTGGGCAACATAGAGAGACCTCATCTCTACCAAAAAAAAAAAAAAAAAAGATGAAAAAAAAGTAGCTGGGTGTGGTGGCATGCACCTGTAGTCCCAGCTACTCAAGAGGCTGAGGTGGGAGGATTGCTTGAGCCTGAGAGGTCCAGGCTGCAGTGAGCTGAGATCATGCCACTGTACTCCAGCCTGGGTGACAGGGCGAGACCTTGTTCAAAAAAAAAAAAAACGAGAGAAGAAATAAAATTTTATCTTCACATAAAACCTACACATGAATGTTTATAGCTGCATTATCTATATCACTGACAACTGGAGACAACTCTCATGTCTTTCCATAGTTAAACAGATAAACCATGGTCCCCATGCAATGGGCTACTACTCAGCAATAAAAAGAAACGAACTATTGATAAATGCAATAGCATATATGAATCTCAAAGGCATTGTGCTAAGTCAAGGAAACTGACTCCAAAAAGTTTTATATTATTCCATTTATAGAACATTCTGGAAAAAAGAAATAGGAATAGATAACAATCAGCGGTCTCCAGGAGTAAGAAGTGTCAGAGGGTGGTGAAGGGGAGTTAAGTTAAAAGAAACTGCTTGAGGGAAATGTTGGGGGTGATGGAATTGTTCTGTATCCTGATTTTGGCAGTGGCTACAATAATCCACATGTACTAAAACTCATTTAACTATATACCCCCCCCAAAAAAATAAACTTTAGTAATATAAATAACTTTTTAAGTTGAAAAAATTAAAAATAAGTAAAAACACAAAAGAACAGGGCTGAGAGACTTGTCTGTGTCCCAGAGATTGGGGTGCAGTATAAAGAATAGAACCCAGATTAGAATGACTGCAGAAACAGCCTTCTTCCCCATTGCATAAAGCTGCCTCCACACGAACAAGGACTGTGAGCTGTAAACAGAGCTTAAATGACTTTTAAGTTCAAAAGTTTTGTCGTTCCATTGTGTTGACTCTTGAAAGTGTTAAGTGTATCATGGTGACTTGGTAACCTTCTAATAATACCATGGTTCTCCATCAGTCTAGGAACACAGATCTAGATCCAGGTCAAAACTACCTTTCTAGGCTGGGCACAGTGCCTCATACCCATAATCCTAGCACTTTGGAAGGCCAGTATGGGAGGATTGCTTGAACCCAGGAGTTCAAGACTAACTTGGGCAGTATAAGAGTATAAGCAGCTCTCCTGGTTCCTGGGAAATATAGGGAGACCCTATCTCTAAAAAACATTTAGAAATTAGCTGGGGGTGGTGTCTTACACCTGTAGTCCCAGCTACTTGGGAGTTTGAGGTGGGAGGATGGCTTGAGTCCAGGAGGTCAAGCCTGCAGTGAACCATGATCAAACCACTCCAGCCTGGGCAACAAAGAAAGACCCTAAGAAAAGAAAAGAAAAGAAAAAAAAAAAACAGAAGAAAAACAACTATCTTCCTTACTCACTACCCCTCACCCTACCCTATACAGGATGCCCAAGGGTAAGCGTGGAGACATGTCAACAGGAGGAAAGACCCAGTTTAAGTTGCAATAGCCTTGGGTAAAACAGACACTCTATATGAGTAATAGAAGCAGATGCTGAATTTGGTGTTAGAGTTATTTCAACTCATATCTACATTTCATTTTTATGACCTTCATTTTGTAATAATCTTGCAGTGGTTAATTCTAATAGTGGGCCATTGCTTGAGGTATCAGAAACAAAACCAGGAAGAGCTGAGTATCAATGTTTTCAGTACATTTTACATGTGTAACAAGGTTAATATAATAGACCACGTTAATAATGAGGTCACCTGGTGCTCTCTCATATGGCTTTCCTGGTGCATGTAGTCAGAGGCTATTCTAATCAGCTCTGCCCGCCTCCTGACATTTTAATTACTGAAACAATTACTATTGCCTGGGAAACAAATTTGAAAATGACTTGAATAAAAGAGCAGATAAAGGAGAGCTGAGTTTTCAGTTTTTGTTTTTGTTTTTTTTTTAAATAATTACTCCAAGAGTAGATGCTCAGATGAGAAATTTTTAATGGAATTAATAAGACGATATTAGGGGTTGGACAAAACCTCCACTAAGAATGGGCATAAATGAACCCAAACCTGATTCTTAACTCTCAAGGAAAATATACCACATAGTCCTGGCCATGAAAGCCACAGTCTTGTAATATTGTTTGGTATCCTTCAAGTATTTATATGTACAAAAATGGACTTAGAGCATTGGTCTGGATTCTTCAGGAAGCAAATATATACATTTCCCCTACACTCTACACAGAAAGTTCATAAAACAAGTCATGCTGATTAAAAGCCATAGTTAACTGGGTCTTTTTCTTCCATTGACAAAGGAGGGTTGACAAGTCTGGGAAGAAAAGGAACTCAAATTTATTAAGAACACACAATAGAAGCCAGGCACAATAGTAAGTGTTGCAGGTCTGGTGCACTATCCTATGTGCTTGTGTAATCCTCCCAAACACTGCTTATCAATCAGGGTCTAGTTGCAGAACATAAACACGTTTTTGGTCATTTTAGGCAGTGAACTGTGTATTGACATCATTGGGAGGGCTGAAGAAAAACACTAGGCTGGACACTCAGAGTGACTCCCAGAACAACTCTGTGGAAACCAGGAGAGCTGCTTCTACTGCCACAATCAAAAGGAGCAGAACCAAAGGCCCACCCCAGCCAGCACAATTGCCTCTCAGCACACCCATGGCCAGTCATGGACACTAGAATTGTGCTGCAGTGAAGCCCAACATCTCCACAGCCATGCTTGCCAATAAAGAAAGCCAAAAAGCAAAAAATTGGCCTCTCTCTTGCATCTACATTTCAAACAAGTACGTTGTATTGGTGGAACCTAATTTGCTTATGAATGCTAGCTCCAAGGTAGTGTGGGAAATGTAGTTTTTTGCCTCCCAGGTCCTGTAATACTGAGATCAGGATGATAGAACGATTGCTGAGTGCCAACTACCTAATGCACTGCACTCTGTGAAGGAGTTTATGTTTTTCCAGTTCTTTATAGGAAAAATACCGAGGCTCAGAGAAGTGAAATAAGTTTAACAAGATGGTACAAACTGAAAAGTAGCAGTGCCAGCATTTGAACCTAGTTGTCTATCCTCATTGTCATCATTTATTGGGTACTTACTCTGTTCTGTACATTGTTCTAAGTACCTTCAAATATTATTTTATTTACTCTTTAACTCTGTTACATAAGTATTATGGTCCCCACTTTGCAGGTGAGGGAAAAAAAACA
This sequence comes from Pan paniscus, assembly GCF_029289425.2. Taxonomy (NCBI): domain Eukaryota; kingdom Metazoa; phylum Chordata; class Mammalia; order Primates; family Hominidae; genus Pan; species Pan paniscus. Next base: position 68,057,801 of record NC_073268.2, on the reverse strand, counting down.
ATGCAGAGACTTAAATAACTTCCCTCAAATCCCACAGTTAGTAAAGATTAGAGCCAGCATGCTTAGAAACTAAACTCCAGCACTTCTCTTCTTCTCCTACAGCACATTGAATTCTTGACAGTGGGTGTTTGATCAGCACCATTGTTGATATATATCTCTCAACACTCCCTGAGACACCAACATTCCATGCATATGGAGTAAGATGGTAATCCTCTGAAAGCCACTTAGGTGCTTTTGGCTAACTGGTGTGGAAAGTTTGAGGGCTATTTAGAGTTAAATACTTGGTGCAGTACTGGCAAGAATCTAACAATAAGCTCCCTGGAAATAAGAGTCCTAATTTGTAGCCTTTACCAGTCTCTGTGATATAAATTCTCCAACCATGGCCAATTTCAAGCTACCAATATGGTATTAACCAGTTTGCAAAATTCCTGAAAATTTAACAATTGGCTCTTGCAAGCTAGTATGAGCCAGCTCCAGACAGCTCTGTAAATGGTCTCTATTTGTTCAGGACCTAGGATACCCTTACAAGGAGACTTGAATCCTTTCTACATTTGGAGTTCTGACATGTATTGAGATGTCTAAACACTGGAAATCTCTTGACAGAAGGCAGATAGCAGAGAGATACAAAGAGGTCTCTGAAGGGGGAAGAACACCGTAGGTTTGTCATAAATCTGGTGGGATAGGGCTGATAATTTCTGAAGAAACAATGGTTTGGGGTGCTACTCTTGAACTTGCTTGGTCTCTGGCCCCTGTGTCAACTATGAGCCCTACGAAGGAGAGACAAACTTTTAGCGATTCAAGACACTTTGCTGGGAGAGGCCCTTATCACAGGTAGGTGAGTAATAAAGCTGAAAAAACACTATGACTAAGGTTCCAAGTCACTCTGTGGAATAAACCCTATTCTTTGTGCTATCAAAAGGAAGGAAATGTATTTCCATTCTAGCCAGAGACTTATGGGAGCACAGGAACTGCAGAAATTCTCCATAGAAAAGACCAAGTGTAGCCACTGCCTTTCTGCTCTCTGGCTTTAACGTGCTGTTTCTTACCTGGGTATGATTTTCCCATTTCTTTACCAATAAAAAAAATCCTATTCCTCAGTCAAAATTCAAATGCCAGCTTTTACAGGACACTGGGACCCTTTCCCAAAATCTCTGCAGTTGGGATTAGTAATTCTTTCCTTTGGTTATATTATCTTTTAAGGTACATGTTTCATTCTTGTTGGCATTTGCATTAGTTGCCTGCACATGAGTCTCTGAAGGTACATGATGAACTCTCTCAGGGTAGTGGTGGTAGTTCATTTGTGTCTGTGGTTCTGTCCCTCTGGTACATAGAAAAGGGCTGTTGCATACACATGCTCAGTACGTAATGCTGACATTGCTTATATAGCAAGCAGAGAAGCAACTGGTATTAAAGTACACTCAAAAAAAAAAAAGTTTAAAGAAGAAGGAAGGGCTGGCATGGTGGCTCACACCTGTAATCCCAGCACTTTGGGAGGCTGAGGCAGGTGGATCACCTGAGGTCAGGAGTTCAAGACCAGGCTGACCAACATGGCAAAACCCCATCTCAACTAAAAATACAAAAATTACCCAGGTGTGGCTGGGCGCGATGGCTCACATCTGTAATCCCAACACTTTGGGAGGCCAAGGCAGGTGGATCACCTGAGGTCAGGAGTTCGTGACCAGCCTGGCCAACATGGTGAAGCCCCGTCTGTACTAAAAAAAAAAAAAAAAAAAAAAAAAAAATTAGGCGTGGTGGCGGGCACCTGTAATCCCAGCTATTCGGGAGGCTGAGGCAGGAGAATCACTTGAACCTGGGAGGCGGAGGTTGCAGTGAGCTGAGATCATGCCATTGCACTCCAGCCTGGGCAACAAGAGTGAAACTCCATCTTAAATAAATAAATAAATAAATAAATAAGCAAGCCAGGCATGGTTGGGCACACCTGTAGTCCCAGCTACTCAGGAGGCTGAGACAGGAGAATTGCTTGAACCCAGGAAGCAGAGGTTGCAGTGAGCCAAGATCATGCCACTCCACTCCACCCTGAGTGACAGAGCAAGACTCTGTCTCAAAAAAAAAAAAAAAAAAAAAAAGTAAACTAGGAAGAAAGTAAAGAAGGAAGGAGGGAGGGGTGGAAAAAGAGAAGAAATCTCTACCATTCAATGTTTTGTCTGAAGGGTGAGGGTACATTTTCCCCCTATGATCTGATATTAAAAACATGTTTTTAGAGGAAAGCAAAGAATCTCTTTAGAACATCTTAGAGCTAGCTGCCTGAGTCATGGCATAAGAATAATCCCCCCACCCCTGTATTTCTTATTTGTAATTCATCCTTTCTAGGGATACACATGTTCCCTAGAACTCCCACAAGAAGTGTTCACCAGTGAGATTATCCTTGGCAAAGCCATTGATCAGAGGGCAAAGGATTGTTTCAGTCCCTGTGCCAATGCTTCCTTGATGGCGATTGCTTCCACAAAGCAAACACCTTAATCACTTTGTTTTCTCTAGCATGTCAATAAGTGCTCATATATAATAAATGTGTGCTTACAGCATATATAATATATATGGATGTATGTGGTGTTTTGTATTCCATGCCTGAAAGAACAGTTGATTTATTTCATAGCTTTTATGGACTGTTTTATTATTCTCAACAACATCACATCCATTCTCTTTGCATGCATATTTTATAGCACCTTGATGGACTTATTTGATTTGACCCAGTGTTTTGATGACAGCACAGCCATAGGAGGTTCACATTAGCTTACACAAATCATTTGCTCAAGTCACTTTAGAGTGTGATCCTGCCCTCAGGTGATTTGTGGACTGCCAGCTCTTTCATGATGGGCAAAATAGCATAGCATGCCCTATAAAGCTATGGCTCAGGAAAAGCTCTTGGTGATTCTTGGATCAACAGGGCAATCTCCTAGGAGGGGCTGCTAACTGTATAAATATAGTCAGTCATTGACAGAATTCTATCACTGGCTTTGATTCAATGTGATTCTTCTGGCTGTCAACATCCTTATAAGGAGAGGCTAAGACAGAGTATCATAACTGTATGTCAGATTCTTGAATCCTAAAAGTTCATGCAGCAATAGATTGGCCTTAGTAAATACTAATTAAAGAGTGGTTTGGGCAGGAAGGTCTGAGGATTGGCTGTGATGACTCGGACAAGCACTAAAACTTGAGAAGCCCTGCTTTAAGAAGTTCATGATATTGCCAGGGATGTTAACATGGGTTCTAATAGACATCTTTATACAGTGCTTTAGGAGCACAAAGAATGTAGTAAGAAACACCATTTTGGGTAGTTGAGGACAGTCTAGCTAAAAATTGACATTCAGACATTTTCTTGTCCTTTGATTTTTTTCCTACTCTGGCAGACAAACTGCTTTTTTATATTATTATTTTTTGTAGAGACAGGGGGTTTGCTCTATTGCCCAGGCTAGTCTCAAGCTCTTGACCTCAAGTGATCATCTCCCCTCAGCCTCCCAAAGTTCTGGGATCACAAGCATGAGCCACTATACCCAGCCTAAATGGCTTTCACTCCGTGCCTCATTCTGAGTCAAAATGGCTCTGTCCAGCCTTTTAGAAACCTGCCTTCTAAATGTCCTTCATGTGAAATCAGTTCAAGGATCTGACAGGGAGACTCCTGTTAAGTTTACTGCTGTGTTTTATGTTGTTTCCTGGTGATCCCATATTAAACAGACCTGGGAGGCCTCAGGAGTAAACTTTCACATCAGGAAACTGAGTCTAGAAGAGGCCTAGCAACTCAGCCCCCAGCACAAAGTGAGTTGATGGCAGGACCAGGAAGACCAGCTCTTAGGCTTTCTGACCTTCAAGCAGCTACTCTTTCCATGACATTGGGGTCTTTTCCTGGTCCATTTGAAATGGTTTATGATTGGATTTGTGGCCATAAGTTAGTGTTCAAGGCTGAAATTTTCATAACATCAATAGAGATGAACTTCTTAATCTTATTAATATTTTCTTCTTGTATGTGTAGCCTTAATTTGTGAAAATAGTCCTTTTTCTATTGGAGTTTGACTTTTCCCCCTTGATAATTTATATATAAAAATTATTATGAGCATCAAAATCTTTCTATGCCGATATATTTTGAACAGCTTTAGAGGTGTATAAATCCTTTTTAAAGTAATACGTTTTCATCAAAAGTAATTAGCTTAACTTAAATTAGACATTATCTTGATTTTCCATTTTTTATACTTGTGTGTGCATGTCACCTTTTATAACATCTTTTGTAAAAAAACAAACTTTTGGCTTCATAGCTAACTTGAATTTCTTTCTTAAAAGATTTGAGAATGATCATGAGTGTTCTATATCAACACTCTTGGGCAAGAATCGAGGAGAGCTGGTGGCTATAAACACTGAGTGGTGTCCAACAGAGCTGCTCATAAGTGTTATTTGTAAAGGAAGGTCATAAGGCCAAGCAGGAGATGTCAGAATACCAGGTGGTTAGTCTGAGCAGTGCTGGACTAGGGAGAGAAAAAAACAGGAATCAAATCTTTCAGTTAGAGATGTAGCTAAATCAAAGCCACAACTCTGTGGAGTTTATTAAAAGGGAGGCCAGAAGATCAGGAGACATATCAACAAAAGTCAGGTGGAGATTGGGCAGGGTTGGTAGTGTAAAATAAGGTCAGTTCAGGGATAAATCTTGTAATCTTAACCACTGAGTGCCATTTACTGGGGACTTGACACCCTTATACTGGGTGAGGCAGGAGACGGCACGCTTAAAGCAGTAAGCACCTTCTAAGCAATAGGTCAGTTTCTCTCAGAAGCAGTAATACAAACATGCATTTATAACCCATGGCAGTAAAAATAATTTGAGCATTATGAGAAGGAGCGGAATAGATTCTGGTGCTTTGTGTAAAACCCTTTAAATTCCCATTTCATTAAAAATTCTTCTCTGCAGCTGGTAGCAGAGATTACCGTGGTTCACCATCTGTGCGGATTAATGTTTACTTAAAAAGAAAGAGGGAGAGCCAGCAGCAGATAAGATGAATGATTTCCAGATACGAGAGAGCTAAAGTAGAATATCTTTGTGTGTGTGTGTGTGTGTGTGTGTGTGTGTGTGTGTGTGTTACACCTGCTTTATTTGAACTCTGTGATAGAATTGTTTAAAGAAAACCTAGGCTTATTTATGTTTAAAGACTGAATAATGTAGAAACAGTGGATCATCATCAAACTGTTTAGATTTACATTTTATGCAGAATTCATTTTGAGAGGTTTTTAGAATCTGTTAGAAATAATTAGGCATGTTTGGAACTTTCTTTTTACATTTCCCATTCTGGGAAGATTTTTCCTGATACCTACAGATTGAGTTCATGAGGCAGAACCCCACATTCTGTCCTGAGGGGACCAGATTACCAATTCCCTCTAGGTCTGAATCTAATCAATTACAGACATGCATCTCATCCGTAGACTGACTTAGCTTCAGTAGATTACTGACTGGTTGCCTTCCAGGAACTGGAATTGCTGGTGAACTATGAAAACAATATAGATAGTTTTTTGCTTGGGGTTGGTTGGTTTGTCTGTTTTAGCACTGGCTGTGTGACAAGTGCAGTCTGTGCTTTACCTGCAACATCGCTTTAATACTCACAACCACCTAGAGAATAAACACTGTGAGCATCCCGTCACATTATAGAGGAGACTGAGACTTAGAGAATTTAAAGAACTTGCTGCACTTCAAAGCTAATACATGTTAAAACAGATATTTGCATTCAGATCTGTCTTCCCCTAAAGCCCATGCTCTTAACCATTACACTCTACAGTCTCATTCAATAGTTAGGTTATTTCCAATTCTATTTAGGCACTTTTAGACCCCATCTTAATATTGAGAATCTCATTTCCTTGAAAATCATGCTTTTTCCTTTCAATATGCCACGAGTCATCATTACCAGGAGCAGAAAGCATCTTTCTTACTGCAATTACACTTGCTAATCAATTCTGCATCACTGCCCAGTGTTATAAATGTGTAGTTACCTATATTCTATTGACATGTGACCTCATTTCTTACTGAAATGGGCAGTAGTCTCAATTTAGCGGCTCTTTTTTTTTTTAATAGCACAGGGGAGCCAAAGAAATATGTCAATCTCATTGCCAATCAAACAGAAATAAACCATTGTGTTCATTCCTCATACCGGGGATCCATCAGCTCAGTGTGATCCAGGTACTTCTGAGTTTTAACTTCTGAATTAAGGAGACTATTTCTGAGAAACTGTTCTTCTTACCATTATTTTCAAATTTCCCTTTAATTTTTATATTGATAATTATCTAACTTGCATTAAAATATTCAGTATTATTTTATAGGGTTTGAAAACCACTATATGGAGCTACATTTCTGCTAGGCTTTACAAAATAAAACATCATAAACCGTGTGACTATGTTAGAAGACATCTGGATTGATTCAGTGGTTGACTAGCCAACCACCCTAAAAGTGGTATAATGGAGGGTGAGGAAGCCCTGTCACCTCCAAAGGAGAAGCCAGGAATTATAAAATCGAGCGGGTATCTTGAGTGTTAGTTCAATGAAGGTCAGCAATGATGTCCAGGGTGCAGAAGGAGCAAGGGCAATTAAGAGGCAGAGGTCTTAGCATCAGCTAGTTGCTTAAGCTCTAGATACAGAGAAACCTACTGTCATGGCTGAGGAGTCACTGGAAGCATGGTCTGCTTTTTGGGAAACACTGATAAAAGTGAGATGAGAAGAGCACAGGAAAGAAAGGAGTAAAAACTAGCTGCCAAGAAAAATAGCCACAAAGTGGCAAGGAGGTTTAGGGGGAGTGCAGAGGGCATGGTTACTTAAAGAAGCTGTTATGTGAACTCCAGTCCACCTTTAAGCAAGGCATGGAGACAATATACTATTTTCAGAGTCTTCTTCCTGCTCAAGGGATGGAATAGTTCCTAACCTAGTACCTCCCTGGGGCGTTGTTGGCTCAGACATGGGAGCAGTAGTCCTTAACCAGAATGAGTCAGACTAGGATTAATGACAGTTGAAATGGGCTTAGTGGCATCGTCAGGAACTATCAGGACATGACAGAGACTTTTAAAACATTGCCTTTGTTTATTTGGCAATAGCCATTTATTTCCTCATTTGATGTCTCTTAAGAGTAAGTCACCAGGGCACAGTTAATAGGGAGATGAGGGAAGCCAACACCTCATTCACTGCATCATTTTTATATCTGCCCTGTTCAGCCTTCTTTGAATGGTGCAAAGGGGTGCATGGTCCCATCTTACAGAATCAACGTGGTTTCCTCTGTGAATATTTGTCTAGCTTAGGCTGTGAGTGCTTCTAGTGGAGCAAATGCATCTTGCTTACTTTTCACATTCACCAAGATATGATATAGAGGCAGCCTAACATCATAGATGAGGAAAGCATGAACCATGGCATCTCTCAGGCATGGATTTAAAGCTTAGCTCTAGCACTGATGAGCTGTGGGGCTGTAGGCAAGCTATTTGACCACCCATCTCCTCATTTCTGAAATTGGAAGAATAACTTCTATCTCACAGGGATACATCAAGGGTTGAATGAGACAACACACATTATATTGTCTGGTTTTGACTGCATATTGGTTCCCCCCCACCGGCTCCCTGAGGCCATGGACACTGCCCTGAGGCCTGGCAGCTTAAGGAACATGTCCAGCCCACTCTGGAGGATCACTGCACTATAAATGTCTTTTCAACTTTTTCACTAGCCAAGAGGAGTCTTAGACATTTGGGCAGCAGGAGGAACCCCCTGTTTAGTAGATTCGTTCATTAATTCAGCACATTTTTATTGAACACCTACCATGTTCCAGACCCAGATTTTAAAACTAGACATGCAGCTATGAATGACTGGACAAAAACACTTGACTTCATGGAGCTTACATTCTAGCTGGGGGAGAGACAAGCAAATAAACCAATAGGCAAATTACATAGTGTGTCAGAGGTTGGTGAGTACCATGGAGAAAAATAAAGCAGGAAAGTGAGATGAGGAGTGTCAGGGTGCAGTAGAATAAATGCAATGTGATGTATACCAGTCATACTTCAGAAGGTGATGAAGAGACCCTGAAGAATTTTTTTGAATTAAAGGACCTCAGAGGGAAAGTCCATTCTGCCTGTCCCCATCCCCACTCTCCCTAAGACACTAGGTTCCTCAGGAAGATGCTGCCCCTTCTTAGTACTGGTATTCTTGGCACCCAGCACAACATCTGACACATACAAGGCACTCAATAATTGTTTGTTGAACCAAACTGCACTCCTCAAACCTTGCTCAGGAGCCAATGTGCCCTTTGACACCTGAAATATCAGTTTGCATTAACAGCTCCACCTGCACGCCTCAGTTTGACATGCAGTGAGTTGTGAGCCTGCATGTTGTTTATTGATTTGACTAATAATAAGTAATGGAGTGGCAACTCAAATGACATTAACGTGGAAGGAAATGAACACCATAATTGAAATGCTGTCCTGCATCAAGGCACCTTTGTTACTGAGAGAAGAATTTGATTTTCTTACACAGTGTTTTCTGTTTCACTTCCTCAGCTCTCAGAACTGTAAAATCCCATTGAAAAGGTGTGAAAGGCAAAAGCAGGGTTTTAAGTAGAAATTCAAAGTCTGTTTCACAGTAGTAAGAAATGGTGATAGTGGGATGAGCTCAATGAAAATAGGAGAAAGTAGAGAAGGAAATAGAACAAGAGATGTGAGGGCTTCAAATGCCAGAAGTAAATCTATCCAGAAAAATAAAGATAATTGGCCAACTCTCCTTTCATAAGGTTAAAACAATGGCCTTGTCTTGACTTTTATTATTCACTCTGTTATTCATTTAGCAAATATGTATGGACCACTTACCATGTTTTGGGTGATCTACTAAGCAACTTATGGTGCATAATCATTATCCCTATGTCATAAAAAAAAATTGGCTTTCCTTTTTCCCCGGTTCCTGGGAGGTAACCACTAAACTTTTGTAATTTCCCAAGTGATAGGAATGTCTCTGTTTTCCATGGTGGACCCCTTGGAACATACACCTGATAGTTTTTGCTAATGAGGTGACTCATGGTGGGCTCCCAGATAGATTATGCTAATAAGGTGAGTCAAGATGGGAGCTGGCTGCATTAGAAAGACCAACTGTGTGATTAAAAGGCTGGGGCTTTGAGCTGCCTAATATTAACCCAACCATGGGGAAAGGAAAGGGACTGGTTATTGATGGCCAATGAATCATGGCCAATGATTCAGTCAATCAGTGGACACAATTAAGCCTCAATAAAAACTGTGGACACCAAAGCTCGGGTGAGCTTTCCCGGTTGGCAGTCCTATAAGTATTGTCATATATTGATGTGCTAAGAGGGTAAGATATCCTTGAGGATGGTGGGAGTTTCACATTTAGAATCCTCCCAGACTTCTTTCTATGCATCTCTTACTTTGGTTGGTCCCTGTTTGTATTCTAATCACAAGTATAGCATGATCCTGAGTTCTGGGAGGAGTTCTATTGAATTACCAAACCTGAGGGTGTCCATGGGGACCAGTGAATTTGTATCCAGCTCATCAAAAGTGACAGTGGCCCAAGAGACCTCCAAACTTGTGACTGGCATCTTAAGTGAGAGGAGTTTGTGGAAAACTATGCCCTTAACTGTGAAGCTGGGACTAACTCCAGGTGGTTCTTCAAGTATCTCAGAGTCTAGCTAGCAAAATCAAAGAAAGAAAATCACATTCACCCAGCAATGGTAAGGCTATTTGCATGCAAATGCATCCTAGTATGTCATGAAAGAGCAAGGTCCGTGCCATCTAACTCATGGGGATAATCAAAGGTGGCCTTCTAGACAAAGTAAAACTTGAGCTGGATTTAAGCATAACTACTAATTAGCAAAGCAAGGCAGGGGCTAGGTAATGGAGACAGAAAGAGCAGCGTGTGGAATAACTTCCAGATTCATCCTTGTCCTATCGGAATCGATGATGATAACAACAACAGTAGTAGTGGCTACATTTCCTTGGACTATTTTTTATGTGAAATGTGCTTACTGTTTGTTGACTTATGCAGTACCCCAAAACCTCATCGAGAAGTTATTGTGGTTCATATTTTCCAGTGAAGTATATGAGATTTAGAGGGTGTATACAATTTACCCAAAGCCATCCAACTAGTAAGTTGCCACACCTTTGCTTCACACTTTGGTTTATGTTATAGAGTGAATATTTGTGCCTCCCCTCCACATTCATGTATTGAAACCTTAATGTCTAGAGTATTGATATTTGGATATGGGGCTTTTGGTAGATAATTAGGGTTAGATGAGGTTGTGAGGATAGGACTCTCATGATGGGATTAGTGCCCTTTTAAGAAGAGACATCAGATAGTTTGTTCTCTCCTCTCCCCAACTTCCCCTGTCCCCGCCCCACATACATACACACAAACACACACAGAAAAAAAAGGCCATGTGAACAGAGGAAAAGCGCCCTCACCAGAACTCAACCACAATGACACCCTATAATCTTGGAGTTCCAGACTCCATAACTGTACAGAAATAAATTTCTGTTGTTTAAACCACTCAGTCTATGGTATTTTGTTATGGCGATCCAAGCAAAGATAGTTTCTGAACCCAGAACTCTTATACATGATTATGGCACTGTATTTCCTTTGGGAAGAGCAACTTAGCCTCTGAAAAATATGATTACTGTAAGGCATCCTGTCTCCTCTAGAGTATAATGCACACCTTGAGGTGGGAGAAGGTGCTAAGGTTGAAGCCAAAAAAAAAAAAAAAAAAAGACTCCAGTTAAAGGCTGGTTCTGTCTCAAATCCTCTCTTATCTAAATGAATAGAGCTGTTAATTTCTGTTGTAACATATTCTTGTTACTGGCTGCTAAAGAATCCTGAGAATCTCAGTGCAAAAGGGACTCTCCCATCTGATTCTAGATTCAAGCAGTCCTCCAACTTAAGCTTCACTAATACTAGTTGGAGCAAATTAACTACCTTCCTAGGTAGCTGATCCTTCATCATACAGATGAGATCATTAGAAACTTTCTTCAAGGAGTTGAAATTTACCACTGTGTGTTTTCCACTAATTGGTCTTGACTTTATCTGTGAGAAAATTAAGGCAAAAATTAATGGCATTAGCAAGAGGGTGGCTGTTGTATCTGGTTCTATCTGTAAGAGAATTAAGGCAGAAATTAATGGCAATAGCAAGCAGGTGGCTGTTGTATATAGTGGACCATATGAGAAGTCTTACAGTTCTGTCTTGAACCCTTTCTAGCCTTACAGAATCCATTATAGTTCATTTTAAGAAAATCATGGGTCTGGAGTTCTTTTCAGATATAGCCTTTGGTGATTCGTCTTTCACTATAAGCCTTTGAAGTGTCTAGTCATATACATAAGTAATCTTTTATTCAACTCTTATTTTCTGTGTATGTATTCATTGTTCACATTGGATTTATTTTATGTAAATCAAGTCCCTAGACATGAGGGAAACAAAGCAAAGCCAGATTAATTGGCTAATTTTCAAAGACTCATTCTACATTGATTGCAGCTTTTTTTCCCATGAATTTTTTACTATACTCTCTCTTTGCTATGCTGAGTCTCCTTTGAAACAACTATATGTAAAGTTGGTATATAGAAAGTTGACACAAATCATCTCATTTAAAAAAAAAAAAAACACACATCTGCAATAGTGACCTAGTTCTCATTTTATCAAACTCAGCAAGTTTAAAATATAATAGGGGGAAAGGGGTTTTTCACAGGTAAAGCTTTTCCTAATGCCTTTCTAATCCTATACTTGCTGTATGTATATCTTTTTTTTCTCTCTCTCTCATCCTTATTTTTCCACTTTTGCCATTTTAACTCATGCATTTAGAAAATTTCCACAACGAGGCTGGTTCTGCAATGTTGGAGAAACTGCAAACTGAATTAGATTTCTGTTAGAGGGAGGAACTGCTGCTGCCAGAATGAAAAAGCGAGGCCAGCAACACTTCGCTTGAAGCAAACACTAAGCTGACACTACTAGGAGTATCAGATCTCTCCCGTGTCCTCTGGCCTCGCAGTCTCCTTTAGCACCCCCTACTGGCAGAACCTAACAAGGATCAGCTGGCAAAGCAGAAACGCAGGTTGCTAGTCCTTAGTCCCAGCACCTCAAAGCAAAGTACAGAAAGTTAGATTTGAAGCTGAGGGACAGTGGCTTCATAAATGGCATGGAAGGTATTTTATGTTAAGATTTCAGAGAGTACAGTTTCTGTCCTTGGCTTAATAGGAGGTCAGCGCAATACAGCCCACAGGTTGTGGGGAGTAGGATTAAGTCAAATACTTAGTGTAATATCTTTGTCCCATTCTCAGTCTATTTTTGTTTGCTTCCCCAAATCTTAGTGTATCAAGATGGCTGCTGGAGGGGCGTCTATTCTGAATACCCCTAAAGGTATTTTAGTGGGAGAGATAAATCAATAACTGCTATGTAGTGTTTATTATAGACCCATAGCAGAGCAACTATTAATACACAGCTATATCATCTCTATATATTATATGTTACTGGCATATATAAATATATCATTAGAAGTCTGTTTCTGTTATATAGGTAAAAGCCTAAGGGGAGGAGAAAACCTAACTTAAGGAAAAAGCATCCATCCTCCAAGACTGTCTAGGAAAAGTGAATGTGGACAGGGGCCAACTATGCCCCACCAGTTGGTTCTTTCCTCCAGTTATTCTTGCATATCTGCAGCATGGAATGTCAGGCCCACCTCCTCCATATTCAGAAACATCACATATTTGGCCACTATCCTAACCATTGTTTTGCAGTCAGACTTCCAGCCATTCAGTTTCCTGGATGTTTTGGAGAAAGAAAACAAGACAATGCTGAAAATAAAGCCTTAAGACTGATGAGGCAAAGAGAATTGCAAATCTCATTGTGCTTGAGTCTCTACATAATTGGGTGGTTCTAAATAGGGAGGGCTAATTTCATGGGGTCAGCACTGGATCCTGTAAAAGCATATGCCATTTAAAAATTAATGCTTCATGAGAGCTAAGTCCAAAGTGTCTCAAGAGACTAGGGGAGAAAGGGTTTCCAGGAATGAGATTTGGAAAGAACATAAGGATGAAATGGGATATGCCTGTAAGGAAGGAAGAAAAATGTAAAGAAATTCAGTTCTAATAAATCAGGAATAAGTAAATCTTGCTCTGTCTTTGCACACTTCTTTTTCTGCATCCCTGTAGCCTGGCACAGCCCTGTACAAACAGCCACTCACCTCTCACCATTGTACCTTATCCTTATCCAATCTCACCACTCTGACCTTTAAATAAGAAATATAACATTTATTCTTATGTGTATCATGGCAATCTTCAGCCACAGAAACCCTCAGAATTCTTAATATAAGCAACTGATCCAACAATGATGATCCTGTTTACCAAAAGTTATAATAACATCTATGTGGCTCTTTATACTTTACAATGCCCTTGTGCATCACGTCTTTTAGTCTTCACAAAAACCCTGTGAAATAAATAATATTATCCCCATTCTTCATTTTTTATATGAGGAAACAGAGGCTCAGAGTTCATATAATGTGCCCAAAATCACATCATCAATAGGAGGTAGATCTAGGACTTGAACTCAGCTCTCCTGATGCCAATATTGACAGCCCTTCAGTGGCCTGTGTGAAACGTGGCACAAAGAACCATATGCCACAAAGCCTCACTGTGTGACTGGGTATCCCAAGGTGATTTCAAAACCCAGCCAAAAGTATATTATTGGCAGCTCTCCTGAGCCAAGTAATTCCAATATGAGGGAACAGGATAACAAACGTGGCCACTGGGGAGACATTAACATACTAGTTTGGAATGCTGACAATTGTTTAACTGCTGTCACTCACTTACAGACATGGCCAGGCAGCAGTGTCAATCTTGCTGTGGGCTGAAACCCCTTGTTGAAGGAGGCACAAGGTAGAGTTTTGTCATTGTTCACTTTCAGTACTCTTAAGAAAGTGATTACAACACTTTCTTGTATGGATTTGGTCATGAAATTTCATTCTGCCACAGATTGAAGAACTCTGCCCTGATGTAGAAGAGAAAAAGATATCACTCCAACAATTAACTAACATTTAATGTTAATTATTAACTAATTATAATTAACTAACTTATGTTAATTATTAACTAACAGTTAATTTATTAATAATTAACTAACATTGGGCACTTACTAGATGCTTTGTATATCTCATTTAATCCCCACCACATCCTATATAGGGAGGTACCCTTATTGTTCCCATTTTGCAGATGGGAACACCGAGACTTTGATAGGCTAAGTGACCTGCTCCCATAGGGATTAAGAGGCAGATCTAGGATTCAAGCTTAGTCCCTCTGACTCTAGCACCTTTCCTCTTAATCACTGCATCATATGGACTAGATGTTAAGGTTGTCCTTAACTACCCTTCACTAGCCACTGAAATTATTTCCATATGATGTTTCTCTCAGTAGGTTTGCACAAATGTGCTAGCCATAACAATTTACAATGTTCCAGCAGAGGCAAGGACCAAGACACATAGGAGCCAAGTGTTTTAATAACTTCCTGTGCTAGCAGTTATAAAAATGTAATTGTTGGTGCAGGTTCAAAGAATTAAAATATGGCAAGGTAGAAGGAGCTCTTAAAGCCAGCTTTCAGAACTACGGCTTTGCCCTTGTAAACAACTTTTATATACCCCTTTTGGAGTGTGTATAATGAAATGACTAACATTTTCAGCTGTAACCGGAGCTATTACCCAGCAGCTGACTGTTTTGTTGCTTGAAATCTGTTCAGGAAAACACTGAAAATTGGTGGAAGGGGTAGACTGTGGGGACTCCTTGTCTCTGCACGGGCACATTTTCCTCGTTGTCCCAGTGAAAATGGCCTACAGGTAAATTGCACCCATGCCTTCTCAGTATAAAATGAAGCTCTCATCTGCCTATTTTGCTTCTGCTTTTAATACCGATGTCCCTTCACTCTTGCTCACTAAAGTGGAACATATGGTTTTCTTTATTTTTAATCTTCTCCAAAGAAAACTACAAGTGGAAGATTCCAGGTGCCCACCTAGAATTCTGAAACTTACATGATTTACATTTTTGATGGAAGTTCCCAGAGAGATATATAATGAGTCATTTCTCTCCTTTCCGTTTCTCAATTTACATAATAATATAGTTATAGTTGCATGTCACAGTTATAAATATTAAGAAAAAGTTAATATGAAGTTAACTGAGCCCCTTTTCCCCTGAATTTCAGACAGTGGGCCTCTGAAGATTGAACAACTGAGGCTAAGGAGAAACCCCTGAATTTCTCATCCAATTTCAACCCTGACTGTGCTAAAAATGAGTGTTTTCTAAGGACAGATGCTATCACAGAACCAGAGAGGTTGTTTTACTTGTTCCTGCAGACTAGACAGGAAATCATAAAATTATGAAAGCAGAATATTGTGCTTGTGTCATCCACTGTCTCTTATGTCATTCAGATCATAAAGATAGACTCTGTTCTATTTCCAACCCTTTCCTATGAGAATGGCTGTGGGAATAGAACATTAGGACTGCTGCTCTTTCCCCAAACCCAATAATAGTTTTTTGCTAATAGTTTGTTGCGATAGTAAGTTGATGCATGAAGCTGTGTGTGTCTCAGCCATATCATGACAGATAAATTGGGCCAGCATCATTATGTGAACCAGATTTTTGTATAGTGCTGCATGGTATGGTGCTTAGGATTCCTAAGAGTAACCTTGAGGAGCTATGCTAATGACAGTACTTTTCATCTCTGGCTTTTCCTGTTAAAATGCAGAGTCATGCTCTTGGCTGCCAAAATCAGTAGCATGTGGTGGAAGGCGTATACTGCAGGTGGGAGTAAAGCAGCCTTTTGAATCCGATAGCCTTTTCTCTAGTCTTCGCTCTACCATGATATGCAGATTATGTCACTTCTCAGAACCTCAGTGTCCTCATCTGTAAAACGGGATAATAATACATATTTAGGAGGGTTTTGGCAAGGACATCACAATTGTAAAATGCCTGGAGATGTTAGACACTTCGTAAATGACACTAAATATTATCATGGAGTATATGCTTTGGTAAATAAAAAACAATGGTTTCCATTTGTTTGGATGATAATAATGTTTTAAATCCTTGATTTATGTAATTGTGGTATCACTTTCCTCCTCAAAACAAATGAATTGCTCTGCACTGCATATAAGATAAGATCAACCTCCCTGTTTGTCTCCTGTAACACATGTACACACAAACATCTGTAAAATCCATAATTCAGCCACCGTTCACTCTGGACTATTATCCTGAACCATGGACTTTATGTTATGTCAGTCATTTAGAATACCAATTCCTTCTTTCTCTACATGTAGAACCATTTTATCAGCCTGTTGAGCTGCATCTGACCTCCCCCTCTTTGGAGCCTTTCATAAGCCCCCTGATTCAACTTGGGATTCCTCAGACCTCCAGATAACCTTTCATCATACCTCCATCCTAGGACTCTGCACAAGCAGCTTGTAGTAAAGGGATCTTGAAGCTGTCTTTCTGCCCCATGAGAATGTGAGAATCAACTGGAAATGGGAATTGTGGCATATTCAGCTCTGTATTCCTCCTCGTTGTGGACCAAATAAATAAGTAAACGCTGGTTTGTGCAGAAGTTTTGTGCTTATGCTACTCCTGTCACTGCTCTGTATTTTCTACTTGTTTATCTGTGATTTGCGTGCCTTGTCATTATTTTTATGCTCCTTGGCAGCCACTTACTTTACAACTATCTGTCCTTTTATATTGTTTCTAGACTCCTTGTGGTCTCATGTAAAGCATTTGGGGACCAGGGGAGTTGTTGTTGTTGTTGTTGTTTTACTGAAATGTCTCCCTCACCAGTTTTCATGTGGATGACCCCTTAAATAACCAGAATTAACATTGGGAAACAAACTATGAGTTTGCAATGCAGAGTTTCTGCCACTGCTATTGCATGGGAGGAAAGAAAGATCTAATACATTAGGATTGGATAGGCTTGAGACATTTTAATCAAGCATGTCAGTCCTTCTGCAAATAGAAAACACTGGCAGCAAAGAGACAGGATTGTCCAGGGGACAGGTCAGGAATGCTGGAAATGTTAGAAAGTTCACTTTCCTAATACCCTCTTCAGCTTAAGGCTTGCACATTTGCGCGGGGCACAGGTGCATGCCTGCTCAGAGCTGAAAGAGCCTTACTGTTTGCTCCTTCAGCCCCCCATTGATAGATAAGGTAATTGAGTCCAAAGGTGAATCAGCCAGTTCAGATCCTGTTGGCAATTAGGGAGGAAAGCAAAGACCATGACAAAAGTCTTCAGGCTCCAAGTCCCCCCACTCTTTCCTCCTCTATACCTTGTGGCCACTTTCTGTACACTGATTACTTGTGTAGTTCAAATTTTGACATTTTAAGAATTCATTTAAGGAATTAATTGCAACTTTCATCATTACCTCTTTTTACTTTGAGGTAGCACCAGATTTCAACATTATTAAACTCTGCAGCTCCATGAATGTTGAAGAGACCAGCCAGCATCTAATTGCCTTCATGCATTACCTACCAGCAGAAAGCTGGCCTGGATGAACATCTGTGTGTAGCTTTTCATTTTCTTTATGGTTCAGGCACTGTGCTCCTCAAGAAACTGGTTCTGTCTTTGTTTCTTTGCATTTCTTTCCTTTCTTGCTGGAGTTAGGGTGGAAGGGGATCTCAAATGCTTTTTGAGTTTTTTGCACCTAGGTCGACTATACTATATTTTGCATTTAGCATCATTGAAGTTGAGATGGGTCTTACAGTCAATGGTGTGTGATAGTTTAATTCTCAACTTTATTTCTTAAAAGGATGGTGCATATTACAATCTTGCTATTGTGAATTTTAAAGGTCTATTATAGTTCACATTTTACAAAGTGCTTTTCTGTATAGTAATAAGAACCAACATATATCAAATGCTCATTGTGGACCAGGCACTGTGGGCTTGGTGGGAGACAGTAACTATTTTACCTCTTCCTCATAACTCTTCAAGCTGGCGTTATCCTCCATTTTATAGATAAGAAAACCAAAGTAAAGTAATTTTGCCAGTGTAACAAAGCAGAAAGACACAGAGCCATAGGCACACCCGGGGTGATTTAAATCCAAAACTGGTGCTCTTCCCACCTCTCTTCCTATCAGGTTTTGCACTCAACCTCCCCCAGAACCAAATGGATGGTAAGAGAGGCAGCATCAGAGCACTGACTCTGGAGTTACCTGGAGCCAGTTACTCAATCTCCCTGTGCCTCCATTTTCTCCTCTGTGAAATTGGGGTAAAAAGAGCATAAGGTAGTTGCGAGGTTTAAGCAAGCTGAGCTGGATAAAGCACTGGGACCCTGACCCAACACACACCAAATGCTAAGGAAAGATGAATGATCACGTTATTCCCTGGTTTGCTTAATCCCCTGTGGGCACCACAGTAAGCTTTGAATATGCTCCAGTTCCTTCTGTTAGGTCATAAGCCACGTGGCCAGAAGCCTTTAGACGTGCCTTGTACCATATACCCTCTTCTAGGGTATATGACTTGATGCCTCTGCCTTCCAGGGACCCTCCACAGTCCTGGCATGATGACTTGCGCAGAACTCACCTTCCTCAGATGCTGCTGTCATTAGGAAGTGACTCTTCGGCCATCTCATCTCTTCATCCAAGTTCCCAGACTAAAGGGGAGCTACCCACAAAACTAGTCCCTGAAAACTACTCATGCCACTAGTAATAGAGTCAAGAGATTGAGTGCCTGCTGTTAACTTACAAATTGCATGGACGTGCATTTCACTCTTCCCTGGAGAAACATTTCCCAGCCACAACTCTGCCATTGCTTCCCAATGCCTAGACCTAATCCTAGGTCTCCTGTATGACCAAAGACTGCCTGACCTCACTGAACATTAACAATGTCCAGCAGGGGTGAAGCTGCTGCCACCCCTGCCCTGTGAACCTATTTACTTGGCCTCAGTTTCTCACCAGGGACCACTCATTGGCCAGAGTAACCTCGTGAGGAAGGTGGAGAAAGAAAACTGTAGAGCAAGCCAACTAGCTGATCATTCCCTGAGAATCTTGGCGAGAAGAAGGTGCCTCTCATCCGTGGCCAAGTGTAGGACCAGAAGGTAAACATCTGAAGTGTATCTGAGAGCAGGTGCAGAGACTGAGTCATAAAGCATGCCTGTATAACAGGTCACCAAGGCCAGATGTATTCATTCGTTTTCACACTGCTATAAAAAATTTCCCTGAGACTGGGTAATTTATAAAGGAAAGAGGTTTAATTGACTCACAGTTCCACATGGCTGGGGAGGCCTTAGGAAACTTACAATCATGGCAGAAGGGGAAGCAGACACCTTCTTCACAAGGCAGCAGAAGAGCAAGCGTGTGAAGGAGGAACAGTCAAACACTTATAAAACCATCAGATCTCATGAGAACTCACTCACTATTACAAGAACAGCATGGGGGAAACCGCCCCCATGATCCATTCACCTCCCTCCCGCGACACGTGGAGATTACAATTTGAGATGAGATTTGGGTGGGGACACAGAGCCAAGCCATATCACCAGGGCATCCTACAGTGGACAAAAAGAGCTAACGAGTCTGAAGAACTGAGGAACCAATAGCAGAAAGAAGCACAGATTGGAGTAAATGCACCAAGAGGTGACCTGGGCTAAGTCCAACATCATGGGCAAGTGCCTCTGTTGGGGTTTGGGGCATTCCCAATATGGGCAGGCCATATCTGCTTAAAGGAATCACTGGGACAGACATTCTAATTACCCAGAACTCCCTGCACATGGAGCAAGGCCCCTGACCAGCACAGGGACAGCAGACAAGCTCCAGGCCGTGCCCCACAGACCAGCCCTTGTCCAGCCTTATGCAGAACAGCCTGAGGATCAGGGACACCGGGTAGCAATGCCAAGGCTTTCAGCATTAGATCACTGCAGTATTTCATCACCCCACTCCCAATTAGCAGTTTCTGTGGGGTTTATTATGCAGTTAAATATCATCATTGGGACTTTAAAAATATTCTCTCTTTTATTAAACAACAAATATAATTTATTAGCAAATATATAATAATATATTAGCATTCAGTTTAATGTCTCTCAGTGGACTCAAGCTCTATTTAGCTATCCGCTTGTCTCCTTTCAGTTTTTCCAAGGACATATGATAAAGCCCCCCTATTTCTAAATAGAATGCATTTTCATTTAAATAAAACAGCTTAGACAAATTAGGGTTTCTAAATTAAACATTTCTAAAGCCATTTTTCTCTTAAGAATTAAGAGAATGGGAAAGATCTGAATTATGTAAGTAGCATGATGTAGGAGTAGTAAATTTAAAAAGTAGTAATAAGTAATCTGAACATGATTAATTGTTTATTTTGTGGCAAACATTGTGCTGAGAGACTCAGGTGCCAAATCTTACTTAACCTTGACAACAACACTGTGAGTGGAGTTCTTATTCTCATTTTACCATGTGGTAGAAATGATATTGGTAAAGTTTAATAGGTTCCTCCAAACAATACAGCTCTTAAGAGGCAGATCTAGAATTTACATCTAGATCCTTCTGATTCCACAGCCCAAGTGTTTAACTCAGCATAGGACATTTAGATTCAGACCTGGATTTAAATTTCAGCTGTGTGACTTTGGGAAAATTACTTTACCTCTGTGAGTCTGTAATCTGAAGGTTCATCATCCCTACCTTAACTGCCATGATGACTAAATTTAACATATAAGCAAGTGCCTAGTAGTACTATAATAGTACTATATGTGACACATATTAACTACTCAAGAATTATTACCCAAATTCCTAAATATTTCAGAAAATTAATGGGGGCTTTTTTGTCTGCAGTTTCTCTGGCAATTGATCACCTCCACTTATCATTATAGTGTGGAGAACACAGACAAGCCCAATCTCCTCGCCTCTGACTCGGTGCAGCTGAAATCTGTTTGAACGGAACTGGGCTGTGGTCATGACTGAGTGTCCATCCACCCTGATACTGTCTTGCAAACAAATGAATGTTGCAAGTGACAAACCAGGTGCTTCTGCCCTGATTCTAACACTGGCCCTGGAAGGTTTAAAGGCTACATGATGCTGGCTGGGTCCTGGGTGGAAAGTGTTGCCTTTATATTTCTTCTACTTAATTGTATGACCCAAAGGAGAAGAGCAGCAGATTTTTTTTAAGCCCTTTCAACTAGAAGTCTTTATTATGTGTGGACTTCTGGCTAACAGCCACATAGAGAGCTTTTCCTAATTTCTTTCAAAATATGAGGATTTAAGATGGAACAAAAAGTGGGGAAGGAAAGTTTAGCAAAATCTGAAGTTCAGGGAAATCTAAACCTTTTAACAAAAACAAGTTAAGTGTTTGGCTCAAATTTCCCAATGTTTGAAGCAGGAGAAAGCAATTCATGAGGAAACATGGCCAAAGAGACTAGGGATTTTATCTGACAATAGATGGTTCAGATTAGTTCAACAAATATTTATCAAGGACCATGTATTTGCCCATCACTAGACAAAGGGTGATATGTGGATAAGTGGATACAACCCTTGACTTCCAGAGGCTTCCAATCTGTTCAGGAAAAGACCCTAAAATAAGTTGCTTCAATATAGAATTTTTAAAATAGTAAAATTATATCATAAATTTAAAATAACAATAAAATATTTCTCATTCACCTGCTACATGCCTTCCAAATGCTTTACATGTATTAATTAATTTCATCCTCAAAACAACCCGTGAGGTACATATTTCTTTTATTCCCACTTATGGGTGAGGAAACTGAGGCAAGATGGCACAGCTTGAGAATGGCAGAGCTGAGGTTTGAATGCAGGTTTGGCTGGCTCTGTTTGTGCCTTCTTTCTCCTCTGTACCCATGTCCTCATCCAGGAGCAGGGCTGCTGTGTTGAACAACTTCAGGGGCCACCGTTTGCATCGTAGGTTACAGGCTGTGGAGTTGAGTACTATCTAGCCTATGAAGCTTATCCAGCCTAGAAGATATTAAGATGGGCGTTAATGTACTCATTTCATAGGGTTAGGTGATACCTCCAAAGTCACATAGCTAATAAGTGACAGTGCTGAGGCTTGGAACTGGGTCTGCCACCCCCATGCATCTTGGTCTTTCTAGACTCCATGCTAGGCAGCTTTGCTCCTCAGAAGCTACTATGTGAGCACAGGGATAATTTAGTATGGCAGCGCGGTCTGCAGAAATGGTCAGGGCAGGCACTGGGAAGAAGGGGCAGCTTGCCCTTTAAACTGTGAATTCCCAAAGGATCTCCATAACCTGCCTTCTCAGAGGCTGCAGCTGTCCCTGCACTCCCATGAATTCGCTCTTCTGCACAAATAAGCTGCTTCATTCCTGTCATCACTGCAAAGATTCTATGGGAAGAAACCAGACAAAAAGTCAGCTGAATCCAGGTTTGCCAACTTCACTCACTTGCTCAACACGTGCACCGAGAACTTACTAAGTGTTGGGCGCTGTTCTAAGAGCTGAGGATACAGTGGTGTGCAAGGCCCTTGCTTTCATGAGGCTTCTATTTCAGTGCAATATCTGCTGCCTATGTGCCCTTCCACATGTAACTCAAACGCTTGCCTGTCGGTCCTCCCATCCGTGAAATGGAGACAGTAGTACCTGCCTCATAAAGTTACGGGGAGGCCGAAGTGAGAGAATGAATGTAATGTGCTTAGCAGAGACCTCACCTATTACAGAGACCTCACCCCTTGCAAGTGGTCAAGAAATCTCATTCTGTTCTCCACCCACTTGCCACTCTACAAAATGCTTGCAGACAGACCTGCCTTTGCTGCTGGCTTTCCTCTAGGTGGTGAGTGTACTTGTTTGCTGCTTTGTAAGTTCGGTGGATTATTCCAAGACCATTTGACTAGCATGGGTTAAAGCAGTAAACTGGATCTCCGTGTTCCTCTACTTTATATACATTATGAT
Source organism: Pan paniscus (assembly GCF_029289425.2). Taxonomy (NCBI): domain Eukaryota; kingdom Metazoa; phylum Chordata; class Mammalia; order Primates; family Hominidae; genus Pan; species Pan paniscus. Next base: position 68,034,936 of record NC_073268.2, on the reverse strand, counting down.
TCTGTATATGAAACCATAAAACTCAGGACAGATTTATACACATGCCATGCTGCATATTTTCATAGAAATGCTTTTCCAGGCACCTGTAATACACTGATATATGTGAGCAGTTTGCTAAAGTTTATTTCTCATAGATCTCTCTTAAACTGCATGTAAAGTGACATTTTATGGTTTAACTTTTGTTTTCATGACACAGCGCCAATTTGCATCTCTGCCATAGCATTCAGGACTTCCCTGCTTACAGCATGTGTATTTCCCTGTCCTTGAAGCATGTCTTCGGGAAGCTAGTTCTAAAGACCCCAGTATGGCATCTTTCCTGAAGAAGCCAATCCTTCTGTGACTGTCTTGTGGAAATGGACTTGAATTATTCACATCCCATATCCAACTTGCTTATGGGGTATTCATACAAAGAAAGAGAGTGGTCTCATTCTTGGTGTGGTCACAGCCCTTGGCATGACAGCGGCTGTGATATCTCATTGCCCATTTCCCGAGTGGTTTTCTTTGCCTGGGGTTAACTCAGCCTTTCTGACCTGTACTTCCTTCCATCAAGTTCTGAAACAAAATAGAAAAGAAAGAAATGCACATCCACCAAGTTTCTTCTATGAGGCAGACTCGTTATGAAGCACTTTGCAGATCTATAATCTCACTAAAGACCTGCACATTTGGTAGTATTGACCTTATTAAAGGAAATAGTTGCAGAAAGATTAAATACATTGACCAAGGTCGTCACAGCTAATGAACGGTGAAGCCAGGTTTCAAGTTCAGATCTACTGATCACAGATCTTTCTGTTGCACCAAGCCCTCCAGCATCCAAGGCACTCAAAGGGGTTCTAGGTGGGCATAGTGTAACCTTGTCATCTCCATCTTACTTATAGGAAGCCATTTATTTGAACGGTCATTCAACAAACATTAAGTGTATCTTATGTGCTAGGCACTGTGGTAGGTGATGCATGTGAGCTAGCCACAACTACATATATTTAAAAGGACTCCAAAAAACTTAGTTATATATATATACACATATATTTATATATATATAACTAAGTTTTTATATTTATATATATATACACACACATATATATACATAAATATACACATATATACATAAATATATATAAAGAGAGACAGAGACAGAGATAGACAGACAGTCAGTCAGTCTCATTCTGTCACCCAGGCTGGAATGCAGTGGTACAAACACAGCTCACTGCAGCCTCGGCCTCCTGGGCTCAAGAAATCCCCCTGCTTCAGTGTCCTGAGTAGCTGAGACCACAGGCATGCACCACCATGTCTAGCTATTTGTATTATTATTTTAGAAACAGGGTCTCGCGATTTTGCCCCGGCTGGTCAAGAACTCCTGGACTCAAGTGATTCTCCTGCCTTGCCCTCCCAAAGTACTGGGATTGCAGGCATGAGCCACCATGCCCTGCCCACAGCAATTTTTTAGTTTCAAAAGGATTTCTCACGACTGCCTCCGGCCACTATAAATGTTTTGTAAGGAAACACTGACTCACACAGTGACTATTTTCTTCCTGTGACTCCAGTTGTCCCAGGCTCATATTGGGCACACTCAGAGGAGGTGCTTCCTGAACATTTTGGAGTGAATCAATGAATAGATGCATTCACGACAGCCCTAAAGAATATATGGCACATGTTTGTTTGCTTATGTGCATTCTCCACAGGCCAGTGCTGTGTATCTCCATTGCCTGCCACAGCACCTGGAACAGACTGGAGGCTTGCTGAATGAGTATATGAGTCAACAGATAGTTAATGTCAGACCAATTTAGGCACAATTAGAAACAATCATCAGATGCATCAGAAATATCACCAGAGTCATGAGTGTGAGAGAAGTGAGGCACAAGCCTCAGGTGCAAAATTTAAGGGGACACCAAAAAAACTTAGTAATCAAGATAAATAGCATTTTAATGCAAAATTGGAAGTATTCAAGACAGGATCTGAATGGACTAAGACCAGGATAAGTCAATGAGATTCATCAACCAAATGAAGAGCTGGATCCTGTCTCTGTTTAAAATTTTTATTTTTTCATCCTTTCTTGCATTGATTTTGGCTTTTAAAAATATTGCATGAAAATATTACTTATCTCAATCACTGAGATTTTGGCACCTCTTAAATTTTGTGCCCAAGGTGAATGCCTCAATTGCCTTAACCTAGCCCTGGCTCTGTAAAGCCAATAGCAGTAACTGAAATTCCTTGATGTCAGATTATATGAAAGGTACTTTGTGCACATAAAGTTGCAGAAGGTCCCCAAAAGGTCTCGTCTGGAAAGTGCTGTTCTGATCTCTGTTTCACAGATAGGGTGGCTCAGACTTGAGGAGACAAGTCTCAGGACATACTCCTGAGGTGTCACAGATGAATCACAGATGCACCTGAGAGATTGAGCTTCTCAGTCCCCAAGGGATGCTGTCTAGAAGCTTTGGTTACAGAGACCCATGGAAGGCTGCCTCCAACCAGATGAAGCCTAATGCATTTACCCCAGCATGCTGCACAAATACCATATCCCACTGATTCCTGCCATTATAAGAAGCAGGATGATTTTATGTACCATGTTCCTGCTGCCAAGATGACAGCAATTGTAAGGTGCTCACAATTGTAAGATATATCCCAACTTAAGAGATTTTATCATGCAAAGAAGTGCATTTTGGAATTAGATGATATGCGTTATTATCATATCCCAAGTGACCATGATATTGAAAAAAGTTGGGGAGACTGTACTCAAGGGTACACTGCAATAACAGACATAACAGGATTTTGGCATTCTCCAAATATCCAGAAGTCCATTCACCACCCCCAGGCTGTCAAAAGCTGCTGTGATTCCTGCAATGAGACAAACTTTAACAGAAAAGCAGAGGATGCTTAAAAAGGAGACTACTTCATTTGCCTTCTGGAGCGATTTCCCTGCAAGAGGGAAGATTGCAGTATTAGTTGTCTGGTTATATTATTATTGGGTGGGTTCAGAATTTTATCTACTTACAAAATTATTTGCAGCCACAGATTAAGGAGAGAGGGCTGATGCAGTGCAGCTGATGTGAGACTCAGAATCTCTTAGTTACCAGCCTCTATTTAAAGAAAATCTATGTTGAGCTCCAGAGATTCCCTAGCTGTCATCCAGGGCGTCATAGGATGGTTTTGGGTTTATTATATAACACTAAACTGTCCATATTATTCCACATCATACTGATCTGCCTACCTCATCAGGCAACTATCAGCACACCTAATTAATTTCATCCCAAAATATTACATTAACATTTATTTAGACTTATTCACAGTGCTATATTGATCCATGTCAGCCACTGGCTTCCTAACCATTTTAGGGCATGATCGCAAAACAGCTGAGCCTGCCTCCCATCATGTACTTTTCTAAAACATAACTACCCAGCACAGACACAAATCAGCCCACAGCGGTAGAGCAAGCTCAACGGCATTAGACTTGCATGATTTGCTTAAAAGGCTTGAAATTCTGCCTCATGTCATTTTTATCAAAATTCCAAATCAGATGTAGTAAAGAGTAAAACATCCTTTTTGCTGGCATTCAAAAGACTATGGAGAGATTAATATGGAGGGGCATGGCCTGAAGCCAGACTGCCCAGTTTTAAACTCAGCTTTGCCTCTTACTATGCCTCAGTGTCTTCACTTGTGAAATGAGGATAATAACAGTTGCTACCTGTTAAGATTGTTATGAGGATTTCCAGGGCTAATACCTGTAAAGCACTTAGATCATTGTGCAACAAGGGGCACATAAGATTGGCTGGCATTTCTGACCATAGGCAGCCCCAGCTCAGGGTTTCCACACTCAGACAGTCATCAGAGCTTGTCTATTCACCCAAGGGGTGTGATCCTACAGTTCTGAGGCTGCTGTATAAATGGATTTGCTTCTCCTCTCCTGCTCTGACCTTTCCTTCTTCAACATTGGATGGATGCAGTTGTCACCTGGAAGGTGGTTCCTGATTGATAATGATGGGCCTTTAACTTATTGTGCCCAGTGCATGGCAGGCACTTGATAAGTTTGGGTGAAATCAGGCAAAAGGCCAATGCCTCCTTTGCAGACCTGTGGTATGTCTGTAAGTGCTTCCATTTTCTCTGCTCCATGGTGAGGTATCCTCTCCCTTCCTCACTGGAAAAATTGTTAAAGCAGCAAGCTGCCCTCACTGGGCTCTCGAGGGATCAGGGAGACCAGAGACCAGCTGTTCACGTAGATATGTGAATTCCCTTGAATGTCCTCTAAAGCTTACTGGGTAGAATGCCAATGTTAGCATTCATGTCCATGAGCATTTCCCAAGGGAATATGAGAAACTTCAGATCACGTTTGAAATATCTAAGGTAATAAAACTGATAAATCTCATTCACAGAAGGCAGTCGCCCTTTATTTAGAATCTTCACATATCAGAGATGATGGGCCTATATGACAGAGCGTTCTGTGCAAGAAAGAAGCCCACTTTTTATCCTGTCAGGAAAAGAGGTGGACAAGGAGTGGAAATAAAGTTATAAAAAGTTCTCAGAGCCTTAGGAGAAGAAGGATCTGTTCAATGCTGAGTGCATTTTGAGTATACTTTTGAGTTGGGGAAATTGGATCTGAGGGAACAAAGGGGACTGCGCTAGTTGTTTATTGATGCATAAAAATTACGTCAATGCTCAGTGGTTTAAAACAATATTTAGTTTCATACAGTTTCTGTGGATCAGGAATTTGGAAGCAGCTTCACTGGGGTTCTGGCTCAAGGTTCCTCAAAAGTAAGGTCTACTTTCAAGATGGCTCACTCACATGGCCATGGCAGAAGGCTCAGTTCCTCACCATGGGGCCTCTCTGCAGGCTGCTAGAATATCTTCACGACTTGACAGCCAACTTCCACTGGAGTGAGAGATCCAAGAGAGAGTGAGCACAGAGAAAGCCGCAGAGCCTTTATATCACAGTCTTTGAAGTGATCTCCTGTGCTGATGTTCTAGGGCTGCCATAGCAAAGTGCCACAAACTGGTGGCTTAAAACAATAAAAAAGTATTCCCTCTCACATCTGCAGGTGAAACGTTCAAAATCGAGATGTCAGCAGAGCTGTGCTCCCTCTGAAGGTTCTAGGGGAGGAACCCTTCCTTGCATCTTCCTCATTCCTGGTGGCCACCATCAATCCTTGGCGTTCCTTGGCTTGTAAATGCATCATTCCAATATCTGCCTCCATCTTCACATGGCTGTCTTCTGTCGGTGTATCTGTTTGTCTAAGAGCACCAGTCATTGGATTAGGGCCAGCCATAATGACCTCATCTTAACTAATTATATCTGCAAAGACCCTATTTCCTAATAAGGTCACATTCTGAGGTTCTGGATGGACATCAAATTTGTGCGGTGGGTGTGGGTGTTTCTATGCAATCCACTCTACCCACCATCATTTCTGTTTTGTTTTATTAATTAGCACTAAGTCGTAAGTCCAGGCCACACTCAAGAAGAGGGGGATTAGGCTCTGCCTCTTTTTGGGACATATTTTGAAACTACCTCAAGCACAGTGTTACACTTCCATTCCAGAAACCTGTTATGCTGGGACTTTCTAGTCTCATGTGAGGTTGTATGGCTCAGTGAAAAGAGATAAGAATATTTACAGACATTCCATGTTATTTAATGACAATGGATACCTAGAAAACGCTATTTTAAGTGAGTTATCTTAAAATGAAAACCAAAATTCATTTAAAGATGAGTGAAAATATTTTGACTTGGATTTTACATTGAAAATTTATTTAAAAAGTAGTATATTTTACTTAAATTTGAAAAATATTTCAGGTAATAAATATAACTATCCACTAATTCTTGAAGGATAAATTGTCATGTTTTGTTTCAACTTTTGTTACAATTTCTCTAATAAAAATTGCATGATTTCACAACATATTCTTTACTTAATTTTGACTTTCTCAACATCACAAAAAGGGTTATTTTGCAAATTTCAAGTATTTTATCAATATTCCCTAATTCTGTTGGGATTCATGGCATTCTCTTCTAGAAGCCTAAACTATCATTATCCTTAAAAATTTCCTCTTCTTCAAATAAGATCTAGTAATGTTTCTGTCACATCATCATATCAATAATTCTGCATGTGATTCCAGCAGTTCTTCAACATCACTTTTTTAAACTTCATGAATCTCCCATTTCTGGGGGAAATTTAAAATTTTACCTTATAATCAATTTACAGAGCATTTTTATAAGACTATTTTATAAAAATTGGTGAGAGATCAGTTATGATGTTGACTAAGATTCCAGTGTTAAGTCGAGACTGATTTTGAATGGGGACTGATTTTTTAAGGGGTCAATTCAGTGATGACTATTTTCATGCTATTGTGAATTTACTTTTCTGTAAAACTTTGCAACTGTGGAGACTCCAATCATGAAAACCAGGTAATAAGAACTCCCTGAATTTTTCTCTTCTTTCTACAGCTACGCTTCTATCCTCCTAAAGACAGCATTAAAATCTTTCTATCTTCTTTAATGCAATACCATAAAAAGCAATAATATTAGAATTACTTTGAAGGGAAGTATATTGCTGTAGGGAAAGGTTGGCATATATAATTAGACACTATTACTAGGATGTATTTGAGTCATGAACTTCTTCACTGAAGATGAGCGCACATCATTTCAGATAACCAAGAGAAGATCTGGTACCTTGATTCCAAGGGAGACTTCACGTGGGGGAAAAAAATCAACCAGAAACTGGATGATTCCATTTTAACCTGCCCTGTAGCAGAGGTCTAAAATTTGTTCTTCAAAAGTCCCATGAAGTCTTAAACCAGTGTGCAAGGCAAAAACCAGTGTAACAAAAATAAATGACAGGATGCCTTTTCTTATAAATGTCATGGTTTATTCAAAGGCTGTGTAGTTAGAGAGTTGTCAATTTAGTAAGTTTTCTGAGCCTAACATTAGAGGCCCAGCCATGAGAAGCTGTCTACCTTTCTTTAGAGAATGGCTCCTTCCCACAGCAACCCACTCCAGTCCGACTTTACCCATTCAGAATGTGCTAGATGCCTGGAGTTCCTCGCTGTCTTCAAAAACAGATTGCTTCCACTGCTGGAGATGTCTCCACAGTTTATTTCTTCTGAAGCTGTTTTTCTTTAACTTCACTTTAGCTTGTTTCTGGGTGAATTTTGGCTATCACTTCAGTATCTCCATCAATCCCAACTTCAACACATTCACAATGAATTTTTAGCAATGGAGATGGTCACTGTACTTATCATTTGCAGGTAACTTAATAAGCCTGCATATGTGCATTCCCCTTGTTCAACTTCTGGAATTAACCCATTCTGCATAGTTCCCATTCTGCACATTTTTCTGCACCAGAAATGAATTTTTAGTTGTCTCTCAGAAGTTCATTTATGAAAACTGAAAGCCAGCTGAAGATATGGGGTCAGGTTGTGTGGTTCCATACCATATACTGTTAACTTTCTCAGACTAAATGTTGCCATTTTCATTGATATGACTCTTACTAAAAGCAAAAAAAAAAAAAAGGTTTAATATGAAAGAAAAATAAATGATCAGTTATACATATTTCTCTGTGTAAGTGTATATGTGAAAGAGAGTTTTATGCCAAAGATGCCTTATCTTTTACAAGGATATGTTTCCAACAAGTAAACCTAGTGACCGTGACTTTTCAAAACTGCGCATGATGTAACATATAATGACTGCTCACTCTAAAACTGCACACATTCTGATAGTGAACACAGAGTTATCTGACATGGTGCAGTGCTCAACTCAATCTCAGTAGTGTTTAATGGATAAACAGGATATATTTTTACATTTCTGCAGCTGTTGCTCACAGGCAGCCGGTTCTTTAGATCTTCAGATTTTCTCTATAATTGTGTCACGCCGTCCATAAGCAGAGTTCCTTGTCCCAGAATCAGTGTATCTTCTTGAGCCTGATCCTATTCTAACAGCATCCTTTGTGATTGTTTTTGTTTTTTCTCTTTAAAAAAAATAAGTGTTATATGTAGAGAGTAACTGTAGCTGACCCTGTTGGCTATATACTTAAAATCTGGCCTTCTCTTCTTCATTGATGAAGTACTGATTTTGTTCAGGTAGGCCCTCTCAGAAAACATGACCCTATCCCTCTTGGGGGACAAATTCCAAATAGTCTCAGACTATCACAGGAATCCCATACTGCTTATAAGTGACTGGGTTTAGAGCTATGCACACAGACCTTTTTCAGACCAGTGAAATGAGAAAGTGTCAGAGCCTTTATGGGAAATAGTTCCTTGGTCTTAAAAAGAGGCAGAAGGAAAAGACAGCCCCTTCTCTTCCTCTTGTCATTGGCATGCCTGGATATGAGGCATGGAACTGCTGTTGAAGCAAAACTTGGAAAGGAAGACAGGGTCACAGTGAAGTGGGGTCAGGGTCCTAATTTACCCTCCCTGGAGCTTTCCTGACCTGTGGACACCTTGCTCTGGGAGACAATAAATCATAAATTTAAGCTGGTTAAGTCCAGGTTTTCTGCTCTTTTTGCCAAAGCGGTTTGAAAAAGTAGCCAAAATAATAAATCAACCCATACTGTGTGCTTTGCTTGGAGGGAGCTTCTGCCCATGTTTACTTGGTGATTTTGAAGACTAACCAAGGTTTCTTTGAAGTGAAATGAACTCTAGTCCAATTTCTCATGAAACCTTCTACATATATCCTGCTATTTATCCTATTTATTGGAGTTTATTTGCAGGTTTGTCTTCCCACACTTACCTTGGAAATTCCCCTGTGGAGAAGCCAGATGTGCACCAGAAACACTGCCATGAGCACCAGTCAGTAAAATGTCACTAGCAAAGAAGATGCACTCTTTTGCACACTGGTTTACTGGGGAAGATGCTGCCAGAGTTAGAGACAATACTAGTGTCATAGCTGTGTGTGGAGGCCATGAAACCAGGAAAGGGGACTATGAAAATTAACTATCAGTATGTATCTACATACAGTCACATAAGATGGCAACTGTGAATGACATGCGGACTGAAGATGGCAACTATGAATGAAGGCTTAAGGTTGGTGTGGGAGGGTGAGGTCTGGACATACTGCCGCAGGAAAGGGAATGGAAGGAACCAAAAGAGCTAGTCTTTCTTATGGGTAAACAAAAGGGACTTGGCATATAAGAAACTGGTTCTCTCCAGGAAAGCAGGATCCTGATTACCTGGTTGATCAAAATGAAGGCCGTTACCATCTCTCCCTACTCCCATCACTTAGCCTTCCAGAATATTACTTCAGCTCTGCTTCTGAGCAAGCACATGGGTCTCATGAAAGGGACTCAGCTCTGGTTTGCTTTCTGTTTCTTAAATGATAAACTGTGAGTTTGTTCTCCCTGAAGTCTGCCTCTGTTACTGCTTTGGTTTCAGTGCTGGTCTGTTTTGTTTAAGATATCTGTAGCCACAGCCGCACTTTTTTTCACTGTGGTTTTGATATTGTATTTTCATACTCAAAACTTCTTGGCCTTCCGCTCATAGTCAGTTTCCTAGAGATGATAGCTTCTCCATTTGTACTTTCCTCTGTACTTGTATGATCCGTGGGAATCTCAGACCCAATATATTCAAAACTGAAATCATCATCCTTCCCATCCTCAAGCTAAGACCTACTCTCCAGAGTCAAAAACACAGGAAAGAGTCTTAATTTCTCCCTCCCTCTATCTATCACCTACCAACTCTGTGTTATTATAGATATAAGAAACTATAGTACGTGTGTGTGTGTGTGTGTGTGTGTGTGTGTGTACTAAAGGTTGGGATTGAGTTCAGAGTTCAAGTACATTACAAAAATCTATTGTTGGGACAGAAAAGCCCTAATATAATGCAATCAGAAGTACTGCATTCTGCCTTTTTGTCCACATCAGACATCTAATGAATGCATGTCAATTATCCAGTTTGCCCAGAAAGGCAACAAACTCAGTAAAAACAGCATGAGCTCTGTGATAAAGCCTGAGTGTGAAACCCTATCTTGATCCTTGCTAGCAGTGTGCTCTCAAACTAAAGAAATAGCACTTAGTGGGGTCCGTATTAAATACTTCACCTGCCTCACCAGTGAGGTGGGCACTATCATTATCCACTTTCCCAGGTGAAAATCCTGAGGCATAACATGATTTGTCCAAGGTCACACAGTTAAGTTATGGACCCAATATTCAAATCTAGTTCTGCTAGACTCCAAAACAGGTATACTTAAACACTATACTCTATTTACTTTATGCACATGATCCCGAGTTTTTATCTGTAAAAGGAGTTGAGTATTTACTTTCTAGCGTAAGTGTAAGGAATAAATGATACAATAGAAGGAAGAAACTTGCAACAATGTCTGACACCGAGTAACACTTTATCTAAATGTTAGAGACCCATTGCTCATTGACTAGCAGTGTGTTGCTGATTCCTGGAATTGATTTTCATGTGGATTCCTCTGCCAGAGCTATATTTGCATCTCTTCCAAAGTTTTCTAATTTTATATTTCAGTCTTCTTTCCATTTAGGACTTTGGTTTATTTCAGTTAGTCGATTATAGGCCAATCTCTCTACCAAGCTATAAGCCCCTCCAGGGTCCCCTGTCATTACTTTATATGTCTAGTTATCAGTTCATACCTGGAACAGAATGAGTACTTACCTAATATCTGAGGAATCAATCAATGAATTTTTTACTCCATTTCTGTTTTTAACTGCCTCTTCTACAAAGTAGTGCCTTTTTTTTTTTTTTTTTTTTTTTTTTGAGAAGGAGTCTTGCTCTGTCACCCAGGCTGGAGTGCAGTGGTGCGATCTGGGCTCACTGCAAGCTCCGCCTCCCAGGTTCATGCCATTCTCCTGCCTCAGCCTCCCCAGCAGCTGGGACTACAGGCGCATGCCGCCATGCCTGGCTAATTTTTTTGTATTTTAAGTAGAGACGGGGTTTCACCATGTTAGCCAGGACGGTCTCGATCTCCTGACCTCGTGATCCGCCCACCTTGGACTCCCAAAGTGCTGGGATTACAGGCATGAGCCGCCGTGCCCGGCCAAGGTAGTGCCTTCTTAATTACAACATTCTGCACATGGTAGGGAAGCACTGGATATGTTCAAAGCCTGTTGCTTCTTTTGCTTAACAATGAACATGCAATTGACTAAGGATGGAAACCATGATTTTATGCATTTGTGTCTCTTCCAGCAAACATTTTGTGTAGTGCCTGCCTTGTGCTAGGTACTGTGTTAGACATCGAGACTACAAATGAAAATAAAACAAAATCAATCTCTGACTTTGGTGGTAAGCACACGATTTTGTAGGAAAGAAAATAAAAAATGAAAACAAAATAGCTTTATTATTCATAGAGTCTATAAAGGGCACAATGATGGTAGATGAGTAGGAGTGATTCAATCTTTGATAGGAGAAGTGGAGATGAGAAGGGCAGGAGCAGGGTCATGGAAGGTGCTGGAGAACTAATCTGCAGGCTCCCTTGAGCATAACTGTGTGTTTTCCAACCATCTTCTTTGTGTTTGAGAAGTACAGGGTATGTATATAGAGATATTTGCTATGTAAAGGGGAAGGGCTCTTGCTTTACTATGCAGTGTCTCATTGAATTTCTATGGAAGTTTTGATAATGCATGAAGTCATTCCATAAAATAATTGTCAGTCTTCAAAGAAACCGAGAAACAAGGCTCTTTTCCTCTGAGTGTTAACTGCATTCAGCGCCTCATGGCAATTAAAGCAGTCCCATCCCCTGTAATTGAGTTAGTGCACAAGCCACTTCATACATTTATTTCTCAGGATTGCTGAAGCTACAGCAGTCCTAAGAACCACATTTTCATGGAGGTGGGGGGTTGGAGGCAAATGTGTGTTGATTTAGAAGCTACTGGTTCCATCAGGATCTTTTCTACAATAGAAATATGAAATATGCCAGAACATTAAGATATCAAGGATAGATATACAAAAGACATAGGTTAATGCTGAGACTCAGGCAAGATGGTTTAGTAGAAATGCCCTAAATTCAGAACGCAGAGCCAGGAATCTTGATTTCAGTCTGTCATTTGCTTCTTCTGTTGACCTAGAGGTAAATCAGCTATCTCCCTGGGGCTTAGATTTTTTAAATCTGTTACTGTATATTTGTAAAATGAATGAATTAGTGGAAGAATGTAAGATGAGGATCATGATACCTGCACCACCTACTTCATAAGAGTTTTAAACAAGGTAATTAATTACACGTTGGAAAGATAAAAGTCTTCAAGACACTTGCCCTCCAATTTTTAAATCAGTGGTGATAAATATCACTGTAAGGATTTCAGAGTCTGAGAATGTACAAATGCTTTCATCATCCAAATTTGCCCTTGACCAGGAGAAATGTTAACTTGAAGAGCAGATGTTATATTGCATTTTTGTTAGGTAATTAACTGATTTGAAACTCCAAATATCTAGCCTCCCATGGACCTGACTCAAAAATAAAATTTAAAAGTTAAAAATAATGGAAAGTTTTCAGTAGCACTGAAATAATGATAAATAACTATAATAATCCCTCATATAGGTATACTTGGCATATATAAAATATTTTACATTTTCACATTTGATCATGCACAAACAAAAGGCACTCTCTGATGAAGCAGTGGTTCCAGCTAATGCTTTCAGGGAAACATTGCATAGTGGGAAAGACAAATGCTTTGGAATAAAGGAGGCCTGGGTTCCAATCCTGACTTGTACCACCGATGTCATTTCAGATAATTATTTCATAACTCTAAGCCATAATTTCCAGACATCAGTGAAATGGGTCTAGCCTTTCATACCCAATATCGTAATGTGGTCATGAGAATCACATGAAATTTTATGTACTTATATCAATCCATCCACCTAATCTGCCAAAGGGTAGACCTTCAGAAATGTCAGCCCTCATGTCGTCCCCACGGTAATTGGTAGAAGAAGGTCCTACTTTTATAACAGGTGCCAGGATAATGCTAAAAGAGGAGGTTCATATTTTCTGGACACTGGACTTGCAAAGGAAAGCTGTGCAAAGGTCCGCTAACTCGGTTTTGCCTTCAGGATCTCTTCCTTGGAGGATCTTCCTGAAGGCTTGGAGCTTACATAGCACTAAACTCAATCTTTTCACTGACCTTCCCAAGTTGTGTGTAGGTGTGTGTGTGTGTGTGTGTGTTTGTGTGTGTGTGTGTTGTCTGAACTCAAACCAATGTATACATATTGTTTCTTATGGCATTATAAATGCTCATACAATATTTCACTCCCACATCCTTCTTTCTCCCCAGCCTTACACCCCCTTTCCCTCCTTCATTACTCCTTATGCCCTGCCAAGTAAAACCTTCCAATGGAAGGAGGTAAGTATATACACTAAGAATTAAAATGCATAACAAGCTCCTTTCTCTCTCTTATACTCAAGTATATTCCTCTTTGGGCAGTATTTGCTGTACCCACACCCTCCCTATCAAACCCCTCCCCATCAATTGCCTCCCTCCTTTGTGCCATCACAGTTTTATAACATTCAACATGTTATGTGCGGTTATTTTTTTACAAGTCTCTTTTCCTCATACACTGAGAGATCCTTAACAAAGGTGTCCAAATCAATTGGCCTCGGCACTTCACAAATGTTAAGCATTTGCGAATGCATGAACCCATGTCTTTTTCTTCTCTCAGAGCCTTTACTACCTGGTGGGGAAGGGTGGGGGCTCCCCACAGGCGAGTGGGGGAAAGACCTGGGTTACCCAAGTGCCCCGTGCCTGTGCTGTGGTACCTCTGCCCTTAGACAACTTGGCCATGGCTGCCTCCATCCTGTGAGCTCACTGCAAAGGAGAAACCTGACCTCTTTACCAGACTGCCTTTGCCTCCACGTTGGGTCCTGCTACCTTTCTCAAAGTGCTTTTACATAGAGCACCTCACCAAATTTACAAAGGATTCATGGGGTCTTGGGAAGAAAGATCACAAGAGGAGTAATGACAGTTTTTCTTAAGAGTGTGTTTACCTAAAATGGCAGTGAGAAATGGAGAACCAACCTTTAGCCTATAGAAAGGATGCCTTGCTTTTTGGCCAAGTCAACAAAGACTGTTGTAGTCCTATTTGTGTTTGCTTCTCGCAGTCCCTTCCCAGTCCATGAATGAAAAGTGTGTATGGAAACATAAACCTGCACTGACAGGTATATTGATGATGGCTAAGAGTATAAATCTGTTACATCCTATTTAATTTTTTTTTCTGCTCCTCCTCCTCTTTCCTCTCCTTGCCCTTGGGTCTTAATCACCATCATCATCAACACCATTATCATGGCTTTATTCCATCTCATGCCTTTATTCATGTTCTTCCTTCCATTCCTCTTCTATGTGGCTAATTCTTACCCTTCTAGCTCAAATGTCATCTTCTCTGACCTTCCTTGCAACCCTTCTCTGCTGCAGTAGCATTTTGTCTATTACACTCTTACGGCACTGAGCACTAGCACTGCCTATTAGGTTGGTTAAGTAGCTGACTTCCCACTTAAATCAAAGGCAGGTGTTATATGTTATTTTTTTATAAAACACATAAAGTACTTAGAGCACTGCCTGGAGGCAGTAAAACTCAATAACTGTTAGGAATTATTGTTGCTGGTATTAAACCCCCTCCCATTGCTCCATTTCTTGGCACCAAGGAGGTACAATGTGAATGTTTATTTTGTTGAATCGAAAGATAACAACACCTTTCTTAGAAACCTAATTTCATTTTGCCTTCTGCTAGTTTGCTTTCAGTGCCTATACTGAACTCACCATGTAGCAGAGGAGGAAAGCCTGATTGCTGAATGGCAGTGGCAAGCCATAGATAGCTGGGATGTTTAAGAAGTACAGCTGTGTTGTCAGCAGGCCACAGTTCCACCGCTGAAGTGCCACAAAGTAAATCTTGACTCACAAAATATATGGGTCAAGGGAAAGTGGTCTCTCTTCTCAACCGTATACTCCAAGGCATAGCCTCTACTAAAATGCCAACCTTGCTGCCTGCTGCTGAAAGCATCTGCCCCACCTTGTGTACCCAGCGTGTATCGTTCTCTGTGGTTAACTCTTAACTCTTCCAGTGGGAGGGGCTTAGACTACCTGCAAATGGGGGCTGACATCAGTCTAGGAATAAATACCTCCCTGAGAAGCTGATGTCCAGTTGCAAGATGTTTATCTACAACACCATTGAGCAGCCGGGGCACAAGGTCAGATTGCTTTTGCTGCTTTTTTGAGAATTCTCTCATGTTCTTCCTATATACAGCTAGAGTAGCAGGGAAGGGTTGGTCCCATTCCCAGAGCACAACCTCACACTATATCTGGCCAACTCAGCTCCTGGGAACCGTTGTCTGTCAGAGGACCGAATAGAATTGTCATACTGATCCTCTGCCCATAAATTTGCCCAATAAAGTCTGCTTTTGCATGACACTAGGATGGTTGCCATTACCTCTAGTTCCCACTAATGAGTATCTTTAATTCCCTCGACAACCATATAAAGTAAGTTTAATTGGCACCTTTTAGCAGTTGAGGAATCTGGAGCTCAACTAATTTCAACAACGTGCTCAAGGACTCACAGTAAGTGGAGAAGTATGGCTTCAAAGTCACATTTGTGTGACACTAAAGCCTTATTACTTTGTCACCTGCCTCATGTGGAAGCTTCTGCTACTCATGGGGAAGGGAGATCATGTGCTACATGATCCTCACAGCTCCTTGCCAGCCCAGGAGCATGGAGTCTGCTGGCATCTCTGAACCTGCAGTTAAAGAGAAAGTGGAACATTAGTGGCTCGATTTTATTATGATCATTTGGACAACAAGCGACTTCCCTTTCTTCTAAGTAATTGCCATTGTACAGATGATGTCTTTCAGGGGCATGAACAGAGAATCTGAGGAAGGAGGCAGGTCCATGAAGAGTGTCCATTCTTTTCCTGTTTTCCCATGAAATCCCAAAAAGTGCTACATGCAGTTACTTTATGAATCGAAGTCTGGGAAAAATCGCTAAATCATTCTTATGCGTGCATCATATGTTGCTTTTCAAAGGGAAAGGATATGCATTAAAGATTTGTTCAGTCTTAAACCTGCTTTTGAGCATCCAAGATCAATTTGAAGCCTGATTAAGTTGTGCTCTATAGATTTCTATAGTCAAGTTCATCAAGGCATCCATTCCTCTTCCCCTAATGATGCTGAACCCCAAGTTCTTCTCTGAAGTGCTTTAATTTTCACTTGGCCATTGCAAAAAGACAGTGACTTAATAAACTGTAAATAGGAAAAGAAAGTTACATAAATCATCTTTGCATCCTTTTCCATGGTCGTACCATGACTATTCTTTCCTCATTACAGTGCCTCCAGTGGCTTCTCCGTACTTGGCAGTGGAAATTAAATTATAAACCACATTTTCAGCAATGTGATACACCAATAAAAACATAAAATCATCAGGATAAATAACAAAGATGAATTTATGTCAACACAGCACAATATTATTTTACCCTGTGTTACCATAATTTTCTCCCAGCTGATTCTTTAGATCTTTTAGAAGATGGTTGCCTTCTAATATATATATACATATTTCAGAACTACTGTCTATCAATGAAAATTTTACAAAACTGACTTCCAGGAAAAGACTACTACACAGTACCCTTTTCTTATACTCTGACAGACAGTCCTGCCTTTCAAAATGATAAGATAATGAGTTTGTGGTTTGAACACAGCTCTGTGTTTTAAAGGTAGCATTGAAAATTAAAGTGAAGTATTAATTAAAGATTAATCAAAAGTGCTAGACCTCTAGTAAGTTCAGTGCTTTTTGCTTAATTCTGAATGGCCCACTTTGAAAGAGTATTTCAATTGAGCTAGAATTTTAATCAGCTGGCTAGAAGTTGGGAGAACAAGAGAAATAATCCTGAGGGTAAATGTTTAAAAATGCATCAAAGGCTGTTGGAAAATAAGCTCTTAATCTGTGTCATGTTGGAGGGAAAGAATGTTGACAAGAGGACAGGATGCATTGGTTTATCCTGGCCTCCAGGGTGGTGACATTCCTGAGATCCATCAGTGAGAATGGCCAGCCGGCTCCCCTTTCAGAACAAGCTACTCTCACTAATGCTCAAGGGAGAAGCCTGGATACCTGGAGGACTTCATCGTCATTCTCCCAGCAGAGGCACTAAGGGAAGAGCAGAGGAATCTACACCTGTGTTTGGTTCCAGAGGGCCTCTTTAAATTCAGCACCCCTCTCAGCTGGAAGGGCCTCTCCATCCATTCCAGAAACTCCTGTGTGGCTGGTGCTGACCTGCCTGTAGCTCTCATAGAATTTTGGATCTTAGAACTGAAAAGAACCTCAAAAGCCTCCACCCATACTTCCCTGCCTCCATTTGAAGCATGGATCACCTCTATAGGTGATGTGCTGCTTGATTACCTCCAGTGATAGGAAACTCACTTCTCCCCAAGGCCACTCATTTCACTGTTGCGTAGCTTATACCCCATGTCCTTTCTTGTGTTGTTCAAAATTTATCTCCAGTAATGTGATCCTTATCTTCAATCTCTGGAGACTAAACGTATATGTGAAATTGCTGCTTCACAAGCCAGTGCTGCTGATACTTAAAGAAAATCACCTTAAAGCTCCCGGTTTTTCTCCAGATAAATCCTCGAGGGTCGTCAGGCAATCTGCTACTGACATTCCTGTTCAGTTTCCAGGTACTGAGGTTGAATGCAAAGAGCCCAGGTATACCTGGATGAGTGATTCTGCCCAACACTTACCAGATTCTTCCTTCAGATCCATCATGAGCATCTTTAAGCCTTTGAGTCATCACCTGTATAAAGGTGTTATGTGAGATTAAATAAGCTGATGCACATAACATTGTTTTGCAACGCACCTGTAAGCACATGTCTGAGGAAACCCTCACCTTACACATGGTATCAACTACCTCTATTCTAAAATTACCGGGTTATATACATGTGTTGTCAGTCACCCTCCCTAGAAGGACTATGTATCAGAATACTCCACACTAGTCCTCCTCCTCCTCCTTCTAAAATAGTTATTGCTTATCATGTTCAGGAATTGAGTGTTACTATAGCATTCAGTCTTCACAACAATCCATGAGGCAGGGCTATTGCTATCCCCACATTACAGATGAAGAAAGAGAAGTGAGGAAACCCTTGCCCAGGTTGCACTGGGGGTGTGGAAGAGCCAGATTCAAACCCAGGTCTCTCTGACAATGGGTTCAACTGAAGGCCCTGAAGCACCTAGAAGTTGGCCTGGGGAAAACAGGAATGGGAATCTTCTAGGAAATCTCCCTCTTCTAGGAGCGGAGTCCCATTGCCAGATCTTGTCAACGAGGGAGCAAGCTTGGAGTGGGATTTTGGTAGGCATCAGTTGCCTACCTAGCAACCCCTCCCCTCCCTTCTTTCTTAATAGTAGAATCTGAATGTCTTTGCCCCCAGTAATAAAGCATGGTTGGTCTAAGCTAACCATGACTATCACATTCTTCCTTGTCAGATCCTTTTGCAACTAGCGGTGACCTTATAACCCTGTCCAGTCAGTGAAAAATAAGGTGGAAGGAAGGTCTTTTTCTGCTGCTGCTGCTGCTGCTGCTGCTGCTGCTGCTGCTGCTGCTGCTGCTTTTTCTTTTCTCCTTGGAACAATCCATTTTGAAGATGTCTTCCTCTTTTTTGTTTTCCTTTTCTTCTTGGAAAAATAAATTGAAAAGATGTGCTACTTGGAGCCATTGATAGTCTTCTTGGTCATTGACAGTGACCTTTAGACAACCAACCTTAAGATAAAAAGTAAACTCACAAAACATGGGAAGATAGAGGCTGAATCCTTACTGATACTTTGAGCCACCACAGCAACCCTGAAATCACCTATTCCTGCCCCATACTTCTTGTCACATGACAAGAATCTGAATTGCAAACAACAGCATCCACTGTAGTCAGGAATCTGAACTGCAAACAGCATCCACTGTGGCTAGTTCACATTTTAAAAAACAATAATTTTAAAAGGATGTTAGGGGACTTGCAGACTCTCCATGAGGGCCAGAGAGAGCCAAGCTTTAAAACTACAGAGACAAGAACAATGTCCAGCCATGCCATGGGAACTGTTTCAATGCAAGCATTACCATCAGAGCTATTGCTCTCAGCTCCAGTTCTGCACATGCTGGAATGCTGGAAGCTCTGCTTGGCTCCTTGGAAGAAGTAGCAGCCTCTTCCGTGATGAATCTCAGAATAGTGAGTGCCCACATGTGGCCACCCCCTCACATTGCTCACTCATGAATCCAAGTCTTACATGGGTATATTCGATTGATATAGGTTGGTGCAAAAGTAACTGCAGTTGTTGCCATTACTTTCAATGGCAAAAATAGAACACAAGTTCAGGCCTGTAGTCTAGCTGCGAAGGAATCTGAAAATACCAGTTTTCTAGTCTCCTGTTTTTGAGCAGGGAGGACTTGTAATATGAGATTTAACTAAAATATGGGGAAGATATGGAGCAGCCACAAATGGCAAATATCTACTAGAGTGACACAAACACATCATCATTCCTTAAGCCAGTGTCAGTCAAGTATTCTGTTTCGTGTCTCTCTCTCTCCTCTGTCAGGTGTTAAGTAAGCAGAGAGGCTGCATGTTGGCCTCTTTGCTGAAGCAGAAATGCCAGCTTTCTATCCCTGGAACACTTGGGCCCTGACCCTGCAAGCTCAGGGTTGTGACAGAGCCATTTAATGAGGTGAATTCCTAAAGTCATTCAAGAGTTGCAACTTTCTGGCATCAACTGATCATAAACTCTTCATGAATAAAAACAATAGAAACTACAAAACATGGAAGCATAGAATTGTAAGGCTGGAATGGATCTCAGAAATTGTTTGTTTTTTTTTTAAGTCCAATACTTTTTCTAAATCAGGTACATCTGAGAGAGAGAGAAAAAGAGATTGAGAGAGAGAAGAAAAAGGCATCCCTGGTCTACTGTGCAGGAATCTCATCCATTCCTACATTCAGAGACTTTTCTGGGATCCCAGTGCACTCTTCATGCTCAGTCACCTATGTGTAAATACTTTCTTGACTTTTTTTCTTTTCTTTTCTTTTCTTTTCTTTTTTTTTTTTTTTTTTTGAGATGGAGTCTTGCTCTGTTTCCAGGCTGGAGTACAGTGGTGCAATCTCAGCTCACTGCAACCTCTGCCTCCCGGGTTCAAGCGATTCTCCTGCATCAGCCTCCCAAGTAGCTGGGATGACAGGCATGCGCCAACACACCCGGCTAATTTTTGTATTTTTAGTAGAAATGGGGTTTCACCATATTGGCCAGAATGGTCTCGATCTCTTAACCTTGTGATCTGCCTACCTCAGTCTCCCAGAGTGCTAGGATTACAGGCGTGAGCCACCGCGCCCGGCCTCTTGAGCTATTTATGTCTATATTGACCCCTTTCTTTCTGTGGGTTGGGCTACTTCTAAACTTCATAACAAAGTTTCAAACACCTTATGTTCTAGGAAAGAACAAGGCTTATAAATCAGCCTAGCCTGGACTCCAATCCTGTTTGAATGAGTCCTTGATTGAGCAAACCACTTGCTCAAACCAGTTTCCTTGTTTGAAAAATTGGGGTGATAATTATAAGCACCTCACTGGACTGTATGAGAATTAAAATGCTGCTATGCTAAAGAAGGCATCTAGCACAATGCCTGGCATATACTAGGTACCTAAGTAAATGCTACTTTCCCTTCTCTTTCCCTTTGTGGTCTTTCTGCTTAGAGGGCTGCACTGATTGTCAATTGCATACGTCCCTCATGACTCCTTTTCCTAAGTATTAGCATGAAGATTTTCAATGTAGCTCCTCATGGCTGCCTTCATTTGCGTGGCACTGTCTTTGCAAGATGTCACAGGGGTAATCTTTTGAACCCCCATGGAACACAGCCTCAGCACCTCACTGTTCAGTTTCTGTAACAGCTTGGACAATCCATACGTATAATGAATCTTTACAGCCACCAAAGCTACGGACTTGGTAAAGATTTCAAACACTTTAAAAATTAAAGGAGGAAACTGCAGGGAAGCTGCAATGGGCTGCTTAGAGGATTCAAGACACATCCATGGGGGCAGTCTTTGAGCTGTTACCCTTAGGCAAGGATTGGCAAACGTTTTTCTGTAAACAACCAAACAGTACATATTTTAGGCATGCTCTTTTATTGCTCTCCTTTGTTTTTTTGTTTTATCCCTTAAAAATATGACAACCATTCTCAGCTTGCAGGGCCATACAAACACAGGCTATGAGCTGGAACTGACCTTGGGGGGTGGTTTACTGACTTAAGTAACAACCAGACATCTTAATAAAATCACGGAATGAAACTCTTCACCTATGATGTAATGAAAATAGCTAACATTTAGTGAGCGCTGGCTATGTGCCATGCACTATTTTAACATAACTCTTCATATCAATGAGGTATTTTTATTATTCACATATTATTAATGAGAAAAAAGAGACAAAAAAGATTAAGCAACTCAACATAAATGTTTACCAGTAAATCTTTGAAAGATTTATTCCATGAACAAAATGCATTTAGCTATGACACCACCCTACTGGAAAGTTTGAGCATAAAAATTGTTTTGTTTTCCATGTTTGTTGTTCTTGAAGCTTTGATTCCTCTTGGAGTGTCTTGAGTTAGTTTTTATATTTGTTTCAATGGTGGAATTTACTGGGAGGTAGTCTAAATATGTGGGAAAGTAAAAGTTTGGGATGCCTTATTTTGGCTATAATAAGTCCTAGGAATTCATTCATTCAGTAAATTTTTTTTTTAGTATCTACCCAATGCCAAGCCCCACATAAAACATTAAGAGTAGGGACAATAATACATTAAGGTCTCTGACCCCATGAAACTCATGGTCAGAGGAGGAAGATCAACATGTATGCAGAGAAATGAAATCAATTTAACAAATGCTTGCATACAGTTATGTGCACAGGAGCAGGAAGAATGGGCAAGAGAATAGCCAGACTAGCTAGGACATGTGGGAGACTTCAGAGAGAAGACTGGATGCAGAGAGATGTTCTGAGTTTGAAGAGGCCAAGGCTGTATATAACCTCCACGAAAACCACTGTCTGCAGTGCCCAGCCATAGGCCACCCCCTTAGACCTCCTAACTCCCTAGTCACAAGAGGCTGTGTTAGTTTGTACAACACCAGACACAGTAACAGATGAATTCTACAATCTCAGTGACTTTGTACAGTAGAAATTTATTTCTTGCTCACTCTAAGTCCAAACAGTGGCAATGGGAAGAGGGGTGTAGTGGAAGTTCATGTATTCAGAGATGGAGGCTGAAGAAGTGGCTGCCATCTTCAATGCAAGGTTTCCAACTTTGTCCTGGGTATTGACATCCTGCCAGCACATGAGAGAAGAGAACAAAAAGGGGAGAGTTTTATGGGCCAGGCTTGAAGGTGGTCCACATCATTTCTGACTACATTCTGTTAGCCAGAACTCACATGGCCACACCTAAGTTTAAGGAAAGCTGGGAGATGCAGTTCATTTTGTATACAGGAGGAAACAGAACCAGGCTTGGTAAAGAGCTAGCCAGTCTGTGCCACAGAGCCTCCTCAACCACCAAGTACTCACAGAGCCCATAGGATGTGTTAACTCTATGTCTAAAGATGGGACTAGTAACGATTACCTGCCAGCAAGAGATTAATCATCTATAGCTACTTTAATGCAATCATGAAATAAATATATAGACACTGTGTATGCTGTTAGCTAGTAAAAGGTGTAAGAGTTTGCCAAAATATGTCCCTAAAGCTCTATTTCTGTGAGATTTTCTTTCCAAAAAGGGTTCCTCAAGTAAGAAAGCTTGTAATGTCTACATATTATCATATTCCATCAATTCTAAGACCAACATTTTTTCACATTTTAACATCTTTAGGGATACATTTTATAATAGGCTTCTTACAGTTTAATTGTGTGTGTGTGTGTATGTATGTGTGTGTGTGTGTGCGCGTGTTTCTCTCCTAGTGGTGCATAGTATGCACAAAAGCAAATGAAATGCTCTGAGAAGTCCTGCAGATTGAAAATAAAAGGGGGTGGTAGTGATATAGTCTGTTTAACTTTGTGTCTCCCAAAGGTATTGGAAAATAATTTTTATGTCACTACTATCCATTAGATTGAATGTTCCATGGTATTCACTTTGCCAAAACTGGTAAAAACGGTGAGAGCTTTGAGTTCAGTGCCAGGTGGAGTAGCTGTCTGCTGGGTCCAGGTTTGCTAGGAAGGCCTCATAAAGAAAGTAAAACCTTGAGCAGATGAATCATGAGGGTCCCAGTAGGAAATGATAGCACTTATTAGGAGAACTTGAGGCGAGTTTGGTAGAGGGACTGTTTGCAAAGGTGTGTGCAGGGTATAGAGAAACCACAGGGAGAATGCATTGTCCAGCACTGGCTGTCACTGCCTTTAGCTATTTGAATGAGAGGGCCAGGTAGAGAGGGCTGCCTTGAGGGCAGCAGTGACCTCAGTTGAGGGACATAGCCAGACCAATGAGACCCTGAGTAGGGAGAGGACAATAGAATAATAATACCCTGGCTTCTTATTCCTTCCTCACTCCAGTCTCCTGCCAGGGCACCTCATTGGCCAAACCCAACTAGCAGCCTGAGAGTAAGGGAGCCACTGCTGACCCTAAAGGCCGGCCTCCCAGAGCAGAAACAGGTGGGAAAGAGTGGAGGCAGGAGCTAGGGGTAACTCTGAATATCCACGCAAGCAGGGCTCTGAAGGATGCATGGAAAATGAATTAAGCATGATTAAATCCACCCAGGGAAAATCTGATCACCTTCCAACTGCCTCATTGCTTCATAGCTTATGAAGTCCTTTCATATCATCTTTCATTTGCTGTCACAACAGCCCGTGAGGTACACAGAGCAGGAGTAATTATCCATATTTTACACAAGAAGAAGCTGCTTTCCTCACGTTGGAGCTGGAAAGGTCACGTTGGAACCTGAAGGCAGAATTTCCTGGAACCAACCTGGTGCAATTTCCACCATGTCAATGATGAACTTTGCTGACGGTGTCCCAGAAGGGTCATCTCCATGAAAGGACGTTGTCATTAGTCACTTGCTGCTTCACTTTCCAGTAGATAGTACACTTCAGTCCTTCCACGTGTATATAGCACTTTATAATTGCCATCCGCAGTATAAAAAGGTCATAGAAAATCCACAAAAACCTCAGGCCTCCCAGGAGCTGAAAGGCCATTCTCCTGGGCAGGCCCCATTCCTCTGTACCCACTTCAGCAAGCACTTATTACCATTGCTATTTTGCACAATGCAAAGATGAAATACACACAATGGATTAGGACAGATTATAAGTGCGTAGAGTGAAAGAACAATAAAGTACACTGAGAAAATTGAGAAATTAAGTGCTATGGGCATATGGGCATGCTAAGATTGATACAGAAGTCCTATCTTGGAGTATCAGGGAAGGCAACTGGTTCAGTCTGTCAGAGCCACCGTCTATACTGCCTGTTGTGCAACGTTCGAATCATTTTGTTGTGTTTCCTTTATCATGGAAGAGGTAGCTTTTATCTGAGCCTTAGAAAAGGAAAAGGTTAGGATGAGCAAAAATGGGAGAGAGTCATAGGCAAGACACTATGTTTGTATGTAATGAGTATGCAATTGAAAACAGAAACGTGCAAAAGTGAAATATGTGAAGTCCAGTTGATGTACATGTTGTGTAACAGGTTTGGTGTCCTGGTTCAAAAGATGGAATTCTGAAGTCAGACTAACTTGGTTAAGTCCATGCTCTGATGCTCACTAGCTGTGTGGCCTTGGGCAAGTTATTTAACCTCTCTGTGCCTGCTTTTTCATCTATAATAGGCAGCTCATATAAAACAGACAAGGTTCACACCCCATAAGGTTCTTATGGGATTACATAAGTTAATTCATGCGCAGCGCTGAGAAGAGGGCCTGGTACAGAGTATATTCTACATTAATAATTTTAATAATGTTACAAAGATGGTCCCAGAAGAGTTAAAAAAAGAAGGAAAAAAGCATCGAAGCCTAATTGAACTTCAGCTTTTGACACAATTTTCGATAATATACCTTCAGCAGTTTTATGCATTCTTTAATCCTCTTCTTTTCTTACACATGTGGACACACAGTCAACAGGAAAATGCAGCGAGGCTCTGATTGAGCTGAGAAAGCATTGTTTTGACATGGCTAATGATTTCCATTTTTGTTCCTATTAGATTAGATTAGCAGACTTATGCTTCCTCTTGCTAGATTCAGCTCTTTCATTTTTGTTTTCCACTCATGATCACAAAATAATAAAGAAAATGCAACAAAATGATCCGAAAGTTAAACAGCAGGCAGTATAGACAGTGGTACTGACAAACCGAACCAGCGGCTAGCCAGCACCGCTGCCAAGGCCATGCCTGCAAATGGCCATTGCTTAGTAAAGTGAGGAAGTCAGAATTTATGAAGCAACAGTGAGAGATGTCACACAGTGGTATATGATCAGTCCACCATAGTTTAAGAATATAGATAAAACACACAAACGTGCACATATTTCAAGAGGCCGATATCCCAAAGTCTAGGAGCAATTGCCCAAAGGCCTGGAGGGAGGAAATGCCCAAAGAATAAAAGATTCAACGCATAACTATGATTAGAGTGCAGGGCTGGGGTCAGGGTGTTTTCATTTTAAATAAGGATGAGATCAGTGCTGGTCTGAGCCATACTGAAGTCTGAGGCAAAAGGAAAAAATCAATAAGACTGATCTTGCCTTTATTTAAAGTTTTAAAGTTTTGTTCATCCTAGGGTTTTTGGCATTAAAATTTCTGAATTTTTAAGTACATTACAAGTTATTTTAAGCACGTTGCAAGTTATTTATTTTAAGTACATTACAATGTTATTTATTTTGATTATTGAATGTTGGTGCCTTCTGAAATTGTGCAGGGAGATGGGTGCCTCTCTTCCCCACACCAGCCAATCCCTGGCCCTGCTAGAGTGTAAACTACCTGAAGGGATGTATTAAATGAGATCTTTGAACTCATCTGGCACAAGCTTAAATCCTGGCTCAGATCTGATCCCAGCCACATCCTGAATACGTTACCATGGGTAATTTATCTCCTTTTTAAATGTTTGGTTTATTTCTCAGTAAAAGAGCCATGAAACCTAACTCATATGTTCATTCATCTACCAACAAATATTTATTGAGCACCTATTATGTTATTGAGGCATAGGCAATATAAGTTAACAAAACATCTCTATTGTTATGATGTTTTCATCTTAGTTTGAGAGAGCAATGATCAGTAAAAATAATATGAAATATCATGTAGCCTAGTTATGGTAAATGCTTAGAAGAAAAATAAACCAGGGTGGAGTGACAGTGATGGCAGCAGAGAGGGGTAAGAAAGAAGGACAAGCTTCGAGAAAGGTTATAAAGAGGAATAAGTGAGACAGTTATGTCTAACGTGTCACAATGCCTAACATAGCCTAATGACTTAATAAATGATTTATGTTGCTCTAGCTAGAAAAAGAAAAGTTTGGAATGACAGGTTGGGACCCACAGACATGGCTATGCTGCTACCTATGAAGCTGAAACTCCAGAACTCTGGGCAGTTCTAACAGTTCTACCACTAAGAGCACTAACTGCACAGACACAGTGTTCAAGTCTTAAGAGTTGTCCTCATCCACTGGTTCAGCTCTGGGAGCATGAAGGTCTCTGGCTCTGAGACCTGGAAAATGGAGTAATCAGAAAAGTTCCACCCTGTTCTCCCTCTACAGTGAGCACAACTAGGCTTCATCCTATTCCTTCCAGAGAGAACAGAGGAGAACCCAGATATGCAGAAGAGAGTAAAAATGATGGGCAGAACTGGAAAGCAGCCCCTTGGTAACTGGTATCCAAAGTGAACATGATTCCTTTCCAAAGCAGCGTCCAACCACGAGTAGAGGACACCAGCAAAGCCGTCGCCCTTGGCTGGAACCGGAGGGCTGCTCCTTACTCTGAACTGCAGCGACTTGAGTGCATACACCCACCGTGGCTTCCTGGAGTCTGCTGATCTGTCCTGGCCCAGCCATGTGGCCCTTTGCCGAGGTTCTGATGTGACCACCTGGGCATTTCACTAACTCCTTTCCTGGCTGTTGGCTTTCAGCACAGCAACATGTAAAGAAAGGAAAGATCCCTCTTCTTCATCTGGGCTTTCGATGTCTGTTAAAAATCAAAGAAAACACAAAAAGGAAAACAAAAGTAAAATAAATAAATAAATAAAGTGCTGCCCAGGTTAGAAAAGGCAGGGCTTGGGGAAATGTTTAAAATCTCTCTGTTGATAAAACCTCTAGTGGATTATTAAGCAGCAAAAGTGGGTGGGGGAGGGCAGTTGAGTAAGGCTGTGTCTCCTCCTTAGGCCATTGTAGAAGGATTCTGGCTGTCATTCCATCTAGAAGCACCAAAAATTTCACAAATGAATCATGATCTTTCATTCGTTTGAGTCTTCTCACATGATATTTGGACCCCCCATCAAATACCTTCTTCCCTCCTTTTCTGCCTGCCTAACACCTTTCAATTCTTCAAAACTTAGAGCAGATTTCTAAGAAGGACCCATGACCAAGTCCAGTTAGATGCCCCCTTTTATGTGTCTCTAGTGCACCACGCTACACATTCTTCCTACTTACATTTATTGAGTACCTACTATGTGCCAGAAACTGTTACAGTTACTAGAAATACATCACTGAAGCAAATCAGATTCCATTCTAATGGAGTGAAGGACAGTAAACACCTAAACAATTTATATATGTCCAGAAAAATTAAGCAGGAGAGTAGTAATAATGGGAGAATGCAGGTAGTAATAATGAGTGAGTGTGGTCAAGGATGGTTTTTTTGTTTTTTGTTTGTTTTTTTTTGTTTTTGTTTTTGTTTTGTTTTGTTTTTTTGAGACAAAGTCTTGCTCTGTCACCCAGGCTGGAGTGCAGTGGTGGATCCCGGCTCATTGCAACCTCTCCCTCCCAGTTCGAGCTATTCTCGTGTCTCAGCCTCCTGAGTAGCTGGGATTACAGGCACACGCCACCACACCCAGCTAATTTTTGTATTATTAGTAGACACAGAGTTTTCAATGTTGGCCAGGCTAGTTGTGGTGACCTCAGGTGATCTGCCTGCCTCAGCCTCCCAAACTGCTTGGATTACAGGTGTGAGCCACCACACCTGGCCAAGGATGGGGTTTTTAATATGAGATATGAGCAGAGGCCTAAAGAAAGTGAGGGATGATCTACATGTATATCTGTAGAAAGGATAGTCTAGGCCAGGATTGGTGTCAAAGTCCCTGTAAAAACTCTCAGGTGAGTGTGTGCTGGAAGTCATCAGGGCCAAGCAAGGAGGCTGATGTGTGTGGGCTGGGCTGGAAAGGGGTGACTACAGGTGAGGGCAGAGAGTATCCAGGACCAGATTATCCAGAACCTTGTGAGGACTTCAGATTTTACACTGAGTGAAATGAGAAGCCACTGAGGAGCTCTGAGCAGAGGAGTGACATGTTCTGACTTCAGTTTTTACAAGTTCTTCCTGACCCCTGGATGTAGACTAGACTGGAAGGGAGTGAATGTAAAAGCAGGAAAACCAATTAGGAGGCTATTCAAATTAGTTCTGGGGAGAGCTGGTAATCATTTGGACCAAGGGAGCAGCTGCGGGGAGACGACAAATGATCAGATTCATGATGTATTTGAGAGTAAAGCTGGCATGATTTGCAGATAGATGGACTGCAAGATATAAGAGAAACTGAGGAGTCAGTGATGATTCCAAGGTTTAGTGGATGGTCGTTCAATATTGACTTTCCCTCTTTCCACCTGTCCATGGCACTTGGCCTACTTCAAGGTGGTTAGGGATTCACCTGTCTCTATTTCCTTTTTAACTGTGGGCTCCCATGAAGGGAAGGAGCTTTTTCATTTGGTTTCATCTACCCAGCATCTAGCACCTGAATATCCAGCACTTAGCATCTAGTACCTGGCATGCATTATGTGCACAATAAATATTGGGAGGGAGGGAGGGAGGGAAGGAAGGAAGGAAGGAAGGAAGGAAGGAAGGAAGGAAGGAAGGAAGGGAGGGAGGGAGGGAGGGAGGGAAGGGAGGGAGGGAGGGAGGGAAGGAGGGAGCATGGATCTTTGAAGAAATTAATCAGCTACAGCTCTTCTACTAAGGAGTTCCACCTGGGGTAACAATCCTCAAGATTTCTACTGGATTTGCTATCCAAAATAAATCACTGCTCAGTTATTCTACCAAAAAGAAACACTTCTGCATCCAGTTTGTGGTAAGAACAATAACTGATGTACAAGTTAGATGCAATGTATTATCTAACATAACCCTCACACTAATTCTGGGAAGTGCTCTGAATGAGTAGATACTAGTATGCCCATTTTACAAATGAGAAAACTGAAGCTCAAGAATCTAGAGCCAATTGCCAAAGGTCACAGCCAATAGATAACAGAATCGGGAGTCAAACTTAGGTCTTCTGACTCTAAGCTCTGTGCTTTTCTGCCCTATTAAAGTAGCTTGGTATTAAGTAGTCTTCAGGTATAAGTGGAAATTTTCAAATATGATTCAGACTACAGGAAATGGGTTTGTGCATCAGAGATTTCATCTAGACATGAGAAAGAACTTTCTCAATAAAAAGACTATCTGATACTCAGAAAGAGAGAACAGGTTCAAACTAGGAGCTTAACTTTGTACAGGAAAATCAGCGGGGGGGGTGGGGGAGGGGAATCCCCAGGTTTATAAAACAAGTTCATTGCCTTCAAAAGATTATACCCCATGAGTCATCCAACAAACATTGACTGAATACCCACTGTGTGTCAGTTGGGGAAGTTCACTGTACATGCACAAGAAAAGAACGCATTGGAGTGGGAAATTGTGTAGGTGCAAACAACATTCTAAGAACTCACAGTTGAAGGGGGTATTACCTGGGGGGGGCGGCACTCAGGTTCATGTTCTGGAGTCAGACTTCTTGGGTTCAAATTCTCGCAACTTGCAAGCTGTGGAACTTGGGACAAGTCATTTAACCTCTCTGTGCCTCATCTACATTACAGGAACAATGGCAGTAACAGCCTCATCAGGTTCTTATAATGATTAATTGAGAAAATGTATATGGGAACTCAGCACAGAGTAAACCCTCAAACAAGGACAGACAGAGACAGAGACAAAGGGAGAGACAGAGAGGGGGATAAACAAAGAGGAACAGGCAGACAGAGACAGAGAAATCGAGAAACAGAGGGAGAGAAAGACAGAGACAGAGAGCATACATTTCCCAGTAGGGAGCAGGATTTGAGTAGAGCTCTGGAGGCTGAGTCTGGAGGCAACAGGAAGAGAGGGGAGAGTTATTCACTGGACTGGAAGCCCCTCCGTGTTCTAGGCTCTGGCCCAGCTGGAAAGAGAATCCCACCTGCACTACTTCCTCTTAGAAGAAATATGAGCACAGGCTTTGGGGACTTGGGAAACTGCTGGAAAGTTACTTTATTTTTAGGCTGCAAATCTGCTAAGTGACTTCAGAAGGTGACCACATTTCAGTTCCATTAGCTCATCAGCAGTTTCTTAATGAGGCTAATTAGCCCCAAACAGCTCCCATCCCTGCAGGGCTCTGCCAAGAGCTTGGTTTTGTGTAAGCCAGCGAGCCTGTGACCTCTGTCAGTGGCTAAGAGGCCTGTTTCCTGGGCATAATTTCATCAAAGCTTAATGCTTCAAGACATCTCATAGTAAGGGTTTGTGGTGCCATGGATCTCGGGAGCCACCAAGGTGAGGATCAGCTCTGTGGCCAGGAAGGAGGCTGCCCCAAGTGCAGATTAAATCAAGTGGCCAATACCAACGCTTGACCAGAAAGAAGGCATCCACAAGAGATCTAACTCAGGAAGTTTAAAGTGTATATGGATGGTTTCCTCAGTACCCACACTTGCTGACACCAGAACACAAAATAAATACATATTTAAATTCACATTTAGTAATTCCAAGCAAGAGACCTAAAGTAGCAGTGATTTTCTAAGATGCTGTTTTTCTCAATTATAAAACTGGGCAGATAGCCATGGTTGCTTATGACTTGTTTTTTTAGCATCCTTTTTATGGACCTCAGGATGATACATCTCAGCCTCTTTCCTGCCCCATGAGTAAATTGTACAAAGGAGGCTTTTGATGTAGGAGCCTTATGTTGGGCAGCTAAAACAGTAACTATGATAACAGCTGCATTTATAGTGTTACTACATGCCAGGGACTTCATTACATGCTTTATCCACATCATCTTACTTAACCTCTTGACACCCGTGAGGTAAGGGCTATTATTATTCTTGTTTTACACATGGAGAAGCTAAGAATCTGCAGGAGGGAAATAAAAGAGCTCAACATCCCATGGTTTGTCAGTGGCAGAGGCACCATGGAAACCCAGGTCTTTCTGAAGCCAAAGCTGGTGAATTTAATGTTGCACATCTACCCTGAAAGAAAAGGAACACATTAGGTGTGACTTCTGCACTCAGAGAACGATCATCACGAAAGCGATCCCTCCTTCAGGAGTCAGTGAAGTAGTGTGGAGAACACAGGGCCCTAGGAACCAAGGATCAGAGTTCTAGTCTCAGCTCATACTTCCTAGGAGACACAAAGCAAATCCTTTTGCCTCCCTAGGTGCTTGTTTCTTCAACAGCTAAAAGAAGGGTTGGTTTAGAAAGATGTAATGCCAGCGTTGGAAAGGCATTTAGGACATCATTCTACGATGTGCTGCGGTAATAGAAGCAAATAAGATATACTTAAATAAAAAGAGTCAGATGCTAATTTTGGCAGCTGTCAGTTTTGTGAGTATTTCAAAGAAAAATAACTTTCTTTTAATGCAGACTTAAAAAAGAAAGATTTACTCAGCTAACTTATTTCCTTTCTTATTTAAATGAGTTCCCAATTACAGGTAAGATAAGGATTACAATTCTGTTCTGACAGTTGAATGGAGTGAGGCTCAGAGAGGTTAAGTGACTTACTTAGGATCACATGCAATTCAACAGCAGAGATAAACAAGGGTTGACTTGTATCACTTGAAAGACCATTCTGGCAGCAGCCTTTTCACAGCTATACTTGGCAAACACATACACTACACAAAGGCAGTCAGATGATGATACTAACAGCAGTGAAAATGATGGAGAAAGCAATGTTGGGTTGTATAGACTGCTGGACATGGAATCAAGCTAGGTTACAATTCCAGCTCTGCCACTTACTAATTACACCACGGTGGGCAAATTCTTTGACTCTGCTTGTCTTTATATGGTAGTTTCCTTCCTATATTCCCTTAACCCCTCTGTGACTCAGTTTCCTTATCTGTAGACTGGGCGTGAGCATATCTTCTGCACTGCTACCTACCGATATGAAGGGATGTACCACTGCAAAGATATGGGACAAACCAGCTTTGGTCTTCTGCCCCATGCATGCCTTCTAGATCTGAGGATGTCGGCCTACCTCATCAAAGGAAACAAACCCATGTATGCATCGATACAGTTAACTAGTTCAAGCAAGTGACAAAGGGGCTACAGGTTCTGGCTTTAAATTCAGTTGGCCCAGTGTTCATAGGTGGCAGGCATGCTGTGTGTTCCCTTGTGCCCAGCTTCAGGCATCCCATTGAGCCTGAGGAGGGTAGCATCCTCCCAGGCTTTTTATCTGCATAAAGAGTCTGCCATGCATCCCTCCCCACCATCACTTACAGGAGAAAAGTAAGGCCTAGGGCAGAGGTTGGCAAACTTTCTCTTAAAGAGACAAATATTTTAGACTTGCAGATCATAGGATCTCTGTCTCAACTACTCAACTCTGCTATGAAAGCAGGCACAGACAATATGTAAACCAATGGGTGTGGCTGCA
This sequence comes from Pan paniscus, assembly GCF_029289425.2. Classification (NCBI taxonomy): domain Eukaryota; kingdom Metazoa; phylum Chordata; class Mammalia; order Primates; family Hominidae; genus Pan; species Pan paniscus. The sequence goes on along the minus strand of NC_073268.2, from coordinate 68,002,259 downwards.
TTCCAGTGAAACTTTATTTACAAAAACATGTGGATTGTAGTTTGTTGACCTCTGGCTTGGGGAAAAAGCAGCCCCACTTGATGATCCATAAAAAACCCTTCATCTGTTGTGCATTTCCATACCAGTTCTCCCATTTACTCCTCCCAGCCATCCTGTGTGGATAAGATTCTTTCTAAGAGCAAGTTTGGAAGCCAAAGCTCAGAACAATTAAAGGGTTTGGCAAGGTTAATTACAGCCAGTCAGGATGGGCTAATGGCTTTAACAAACATCTCCAATATCTCAGTAGATAACACAAGAAAGGCTTATTCCTTGCTTATACTATAGCCCAATGTGGGATGACAGGACTTTGGTGGAAGGGAGGACTCTGCTCCATGCAGTCATCCAGGAACCAAGCTCCTTCCACCAAGAGCAGCAACTCAATATTTTTGTGCCATGGTCCTCTTTGACAGTCTGGTGTGGCTATGGACCCTTCTCTGGATAATGTTTGTAATTGAATAAAATATACAAAAAATTTATAATATGGTAATATGTGTGCTTCTATATCAATGCATTATAAAACAAGATCTTTCAGCTGCTCCAATAACTGCTATAATTATAAAGTAGTGATGAGAAAAAATAATATTTTGAGATAGTTGATGTAATAAGTATTTCTGATTTGTATTAGAAAATTAGTTGTAGATACCAATAACACTACAATAGTTGGTGCTTACATTCATAATGAAAAAAAATGCTTTCAATTAGAGGTTAGTGACAATAAAGAGGCCATTTTTCATGGAAAGCAGTTTGGAGGTTCCTCCAAAAAACTAAAAACAGAGCTACCATATGATCCAGCAATCCCACTGCTGTGTATATACCCAAAAGAAAGGAAGTCAGTATATTGAAGAAATATCTGGACTCCCATATCTATTGCAGCACTGTTCACAATAGCTAAGATTTGGAGCAAACTAAGTGTCCATCAGCAGATGACTGGATAAGGAAAATGTGGCACACATACATAGTATAGTACTATTCAGCCATGAAAAATAATGCAGTCCTGTCAATTGCACCAACATGGATGGAATGGAAGATCATTATGTGAAGTGAAATAAGTCAGGCACAGACAAACATTGCATGTCCTCACTTATTTGTGTGATCTAAAAGTCAAAACAATTAAACCCAGAGAGTAAAAGAGTGATTACCAGAAGCTGGAAAGGGTAGCAGGGGGCTGGGGGGAGCTGGAGATGGTTAATGGGTACAAAAAAATTAGAAAGAATGAACAATATCTACTATTTGATAGCACAACAGGGTAACTTTGGTCAATAAAAATTTAATTGTATACATTAAAATAACTACAAGAGTGTAGTTGGGTTGTTTGTAACACAAAGGATAAATGTTTGAGGAGGTGGATACGCCATTCTCCATGATGTGCTTATTTCACATTGCAAGCCTGTATCAAAACATCTCGTGTATCCCATTATATTTATATATTTTTTATACACACACACATACACACACACACACTGTGTACCTGCAAAACTTAAATTTTTAAAGAGGACATTTTTTCTCTCTCAAATTCCAGTATCCACTGACCTCTTGGGGATCTAGGGACTTAAGTTTAAGAACTCCTGATTCATTATCTCAGTCAGATTTCAGAATTCTCCCCTGGATTTTACCGGCAGATGGTAAAAAGGAGCATGGATGGAAGGTCTCATGGATGGCTTAGGGGCCTGATCATTTCACCTGCAGCTCACTGCCAGGCACTAAGTGACAGGACTCTACCAATCCATGGTGAGAGGCAGGGAGGAGTTCACTGTATGAATTTTATCTGTACCAGGAATTAGAGGAGAACTATACAGCAGTGAGCCCCAGAAGTCTTTCTCACACTGGTGAAGCAGGGCTTGAACACTGACTCTCAGGCAATGGAACAATGCTGTCTTCAGTAAGCCAAGCTGCCTCAATAATTGGACACGCAACCCAAACCATCTCACTTCCTTTCATCCAGGGTTTCTCCACATCAGCACTTTTGATAATTGTGCAGGATAATTCTTTGTTGTGGAAGGCTTTCCCTTGTACCATAGGGTATTCAGCATCATCCCTGGCCTCTGCTCACTAGATGCCAGTAGCACCCACCTGGGGTGACAGCCAAAAATGTCCCCAGATACTTTCAAATGTCCCCAGGCAGGAGGCGGGGGTGGAGCTGCTTCTAGCTGAGCACTGCTGTTTTAGTCTCTTTATCTAATTGTTGGTGTTTAGTACTGTCTCTGGAATGTTCAACGCAACTCAGAAAGAAAAGCCAACAAGACACCAGAAGTTTCACTACACCTTTCCCTGAAATCCCACCCCTGTACCTTTGGCCGGATGTTTAAGAGAGACAAGAGAGAATCTGGGCCAGCTACACAGTGATGTGAAATTTGCTCAGTACAGGTAACTTAGCATTTCATTGGCAACAAGTGGAATTTAATGGGGGTTGGAGTGGTTGCCCAGCTCCACTGAGCCAAAACAGCTAGGAAACTGAACAAAAAAGGTTGTTAAATTTGTTATGGACAGAGGGCTGTAAAATGTTTCATATTGACTCAGAAACAGAAGAACTGGTTTTGCCAGGCACATGACCTTGATCAAATTGCTTAGTCTTGATTATACTAAGGGTTCCATAGAACAGGAGCACCAGAAAACCTAGTTTTACGAAATATTAATAGGTGTTCAGAGAAAGCAGTTTCTCTTTCATGGTTATATGTTTTAGCAAACATATTTAAACAAAATTAAGCAGGTTTCCTTACCGCAGGACTTATCACAGCCTTTAATTTGCCTTGCCCTTTTTTCTAAGTAGGCAACATAGCATTTCCCACTCATACATTTCTTCATAGAGTATCTTGAGGGACTAATATTTTCCCAAAACACATTTTATATAAAATGCCTCTGGAGCCTCTAGGCCTCAATTTCTTCACACTCCCACTGGAGTAGTAACATTTGCCTTAGCGACCTTCCAGAGCTGTTGGAAGAAGAGATAAGAAGACACTTGAGAAAGTGCTTTGTAAACTCTGAAGAGTTATAAAAGTTTAAGAGGTCATTATTAATGCATATTTATTAATAATTTAATACTAATAAAATTTTGCCCACCTTACTTCAATGTTGAGTTAATGAATGTGACAATTGAAGTAACTGAGGCCCCAAGAGGTTAAGGTCTTGCCGAAGGTCATGCAGCTAGAAATGAAGTCACAGACCAGATTAATTAAAATGACAAACACCAAAGCGCTCTGAGCTCTGGAAAAGCACTCTCTGCAATGTCAGTGGGTTCTGTCGTTGGCATGGTTATGATTTTGACTGTAGCAGGAAACAAGGCAGTAGAAAATTAAACAGTGGCATAAACCACCTGAGAGCTTGGCAACATTGAAGAAAGAGTGCTAGATTTAGGGTCAGAGCTAGGCTTGAGCCCTCTGCATTTGACTTGACCTTTTGAGCCTTTATTCTCCTATCTACAAAGTAGGAATTTTTTTTATAATACCTGCTTCCCATGAGTGGTTGGAAAAGCCGGTATATCCTATGGGACATTAGGATTCTAGCGTGGGAGTGGAGCCATTTGGAGGGGAAAGCTTTCACCCTCACTGTGCAATTGCACACAGCTTTATCGAGAATCCACTAAAGCTCCAGCTCTCTCTCATGGGCAGGTCCCTTCACAGAAGGCAAGAGAAGCAGGTGGAATGATCCTAGACCTTCAGGTGAAACATGCAAACAACCATGGAAAATAACACTGACCTTAGGGTCACCTGAGAGTGAGTTACTGGAGTTCTGAACAGGGCCTGATCATCTGAAAGTGCTCCATGGGGGAGGAGGGGCATGTGCTGACCACTTCTTATTTCACATGTAAGCACAGGCGTGGCCCCTTACAGCAGCCTGGGTGAATGGGGCAGGCCAGCGCCTGATGGAAGCCAACGGATTTATGCCAAGACTGCAGCAATTTAAAAACCTGCACCGTAGGTGTGCAGTACTGAAGCTCCACGTTCTGATATAATGGCACAATTATGTCTCAGCATTGATGCAGTGCTTTATGCTTTTGAAGTGTTTTACAACCATTAATTACCTGGACTATTAATGTGCCAGATACCATCACTAGAGGAAGCTGCTTCCTTCAGAGCACAGTGCTCTTGTTCCTCTCCCGGTGGTATAATTTTTAATCTGTTATCTATGACCCTCTTTTCTATTCACCCTGTGCTTTTTCTATTCACTCTGTGCTTTTTCTATTATCCGATTTAGTCCAAGTGAAATTTTAATGCCAATTGAACTTTTTAAAGTAAATAAATAACCTGATCATGTGTATTTCTAAACAGACCCTGACATAAAAGGAAGGCTCACCTATTATGACTTTTCTCTTAGTTGAAAATGGGGAGCTACTTGGGAGATGGTTAAGCAGGTCCCCTCATCCTGATGGCTCTCATCAGTACTCCAAGAGTGCTGTCAGCAATCCTCCCCTGAGCTATTTCTTGCCTTTTCTTGTACTCAAGCCATAGACAGGCAATCAGCCTGAGAGCAGGTGGGACTCAGGACAGTATTACAAAAGGATATCTCAGTGCCCAAAGATAGGACTCCTTAGACAAAGAAAATCTGATGCTTATACTTTTTATACCAGAGGGCAGGAGAAGAGTTTAGATAATTAATTTCCTTCTCCATCAATTACCTTATCACCTAAACAGTTCTTGAATCCATCCAGAGATCTCCAGCTTTGCTCTCAATATCTTCTTCAAGGCCTCAACATCCGTGGATTAGTATAGCCAGTGGGGTGCTAGTAAATGTTTACCAATCAACTGGAGAAAGGACAGCAGAAGCCTTGGTTTGTAGTGTTTGCCAATTTCAATGGTGTAAATATTTTCACTATGGTGAATTTCACAGCAACATGATGACACTAAACATGGGATTGGAAAGAGATGCACAGTAGGACACCATTTTATGCTATCTCTACCATATAGATGCAACCAATGCTAATGTATTCCAGAAAAAAACATAAAAGTATGAAAAGAATTAGTAAGTGATGAGTTTTGAGAATGTATTACCGTTGTTTTTAATATCTTTAAATGTCTTCAATTATAAGTTTATATAACTTAATTTGTAGTAGTGCTAGGTTTAATACTTGGCTTACAAAATTCCTAAAAATTTGGCAATCAGCACGAGCTGGTACAGGTGGGCTTCCGCATATTAGTGACCGCAGCAACCTTTTAGCAGTGCCATTGCCTTCCAGACAAAGGCAGGAACACATCTGCTGTTGAACAGGTTGAGTGTATTGCTGTTTCTATGAGGGACAATGCATAGTGTGAGATATCATGAGGCATATCAGCAAGAGGTGCTAGGAGGGACTTACAGGATTCAGATTTAGATACTTTGGAGGACAGTTCAAGGAAGCAGGGCTTCACTCTGGACTGTGTGCTGTCAGGAAATGGGGCTAGTTCTAAGATTGCATATCCCAGTAAATCTTATCTACACAGCTGGAAGAATGCAGCAGGGTTAAAACTGTAATTAGTAAACCATTACTAATAAATCATAGTAAATCATGCTACTATAAAGACACATGCACACATATGTTTACTGCGGCACTATTCACAATAGCAAAGACTTGGAACCAACCCAAATGTCCATCAATGATAGACTGGATTAAGAAAATGTGGCACATATACACCATGGAATACTATGCAGCCATAAAAAAGGATGAGTTCATGTCCTTTGCAGGTACATGGATGAAGCTGGAAACCATCATTCTCAGCAAACTATCACAAGGACAGAGAACTAAACACCACATGTTCTCACTCATAGGTGGGAATTGAACAATGAGATTACTTGGACACAGGGTGGGGAATATCACACACTGGGGCCTGTCGGGGGTGGGGGGCTGGAGTAGGGATAGCATTAGGAGAAATACCTAATGTAAATGATGAGTTGATGGGTACAGCAAACCAACATGACACATGTATACCTATGTATCAAACCTGCATGTTGTGCACATGTACCCTAGAACTTAAAGTATAATAAAAAAAATCAGCCACTCATATTAGCCAAGAAAGGGGACTGTTTGGTCATTTTTATAGTGTGGATGATGTTCATGCTTTTTGTTTGCATTCAGAATTTTTTTTTTTTTCAAGATGGAGTCTGTCATCCAGGCTGGAGTGCAGTGGCACAACCTTGGCTCACTGCAACCTCTGCCTCCTGGGTTCAAGCGATTCTCCCACCTCGGCCTCCCGACTAGCTGGGATTACAGGCACCCGCCACCATGCCCGGCTAATTTTTGTATTTTCAGTACAGACGTGGTTTCGCCATGTTGGCCAGGCTGGTCTCAAACTCCTGACCTCAGGTAATCTGCCGTGCTGGGATTACAGGCGTAAGCCACTGTGCCCAACCTGTGTTCAGAAATTATTATAGGGTGATCTTGTTTTTTGACTTGACCCATTGGAATTGCAGTGGCCTTGTCTGGTGTGGTTGGAGAAAATGTTTATTTTGATCAAGCAAGCATCAAGTCCTGGCTGATAGTCCCAGCCCAGCTCCTGGAGGGTAAGGGGCCACTTTTTCTCAACAGGGAACCTCATCCCCAATCTTGTGTCACCCTAATGTGTCTTTCCATACTGCTGAATTTTTTTAAATGCTGATTTGATCATGTCATATCTCCACTTACAAACTCTCCAATTGATCTCCTTTGTCCTTCAAATAAAATGGAAGCTTCCGGGGCTTCTTCTTGAGCTGCATCTTTAGGCAAGTCCTGCCTGACACTTCCCAGCTCCTCTGCATAGCACGTTTCACCACCATTGTCTGCCTGTGCCTTGGAATGCCCTTCCTCTCTTCCCTCAGCCCTCTCGCTCTTGCCCTGATTCCATACAGAACTTGCTCATACTTTAAGGCCCATCTCACTGCCACCTTCTGCAGGAAGCCTTCTCTGACATCCATGCCCCATTCCTGTCCAGGCTAGAAACCCTTCTTGGTGCTCCAAAAAAATCACTTAATTAACTCAATAAATATTTAGTGAATGTTTTCTTTTTCAAGCTTTGTTTGAGGATCTAAGAATTCAGCTAGAAATCAGACAGACATGGTTCCTGCTTTCTTGGATTTTATATTCTAATGAAAAGAGATAAGCAATCACTTTTGTTTGAAAGTGACAAACTGAGAAACATAACCAATGTTGATCAATATTCTGTATAGATTTAAGATTGGGGTCTATGGGAAATGACTGGATGACTACTACAGACCGGGCCTTTCTGCAGAGGCGACAATTTGAGGCTGAAAGCTAAATGACAGCATTCTGTCCCATGTTTTGGCCTCATGATCTGATTATGGACCCATTTCCCTTCCAAGATGGATGATGGCTTATATGTATCACTTCATTCCTAGCCCCCAACCAAATATAGATGTTTAATGAATATCTGAGGAATCAAAGGCCAGCTCTTTGTCATTCCTTATTGCAGCCCCTGCATTATATTTGACATAATTCACTGGACTCAATTGTGATTCACTGAAGGAAAATCACCCCCAACCTCAACCCAGCACATCCTTCTCTTCTGCACCCCAGCACCATGATCATGAGGTCATTCTCACCTGCCTGCTGTTAATATCTTCCCCAATATGTCCACATATCCAAATCTTACCCACTATAAAGCCCAGTGAGGTCCTCCATTGTTCAGGAAAGCTTTGCCAGCTACTGAGGAGTTTGTCAGTCCTGCAGCATCCGTCGTCTGTATCATATGATGGTTCTCGATACCAGGATGTTGCAGAGAAGCCACTGGATGTGCTACAAAGAGCATGTTAGTAAAGCCCAAGAGATCTTAATTTAAATCCTGGCTCTAGCACTGTCTTTCTGTGGGACATAGACAAGTCATTTAACCTTTCTGAATCTGTTTTTTGCATCTCTTCTGTGGGCAAGCTTCCTTGAGATAAAGGGCTATAATTTTCTTAGGTATAATAATTTTGGTATAAATGACATACAGCCATAATGTTGGTATCTTACTTATCTTTGTAACCCCAGCATTGAACACAGTGCCTGACACATAATAGGTGTTTAGAAATGTTTCTGGAATAAATGAATGGGAATGATCACATCTACCTTCATCAGGGAGTGTTTATGAGAAAACTGATTTCAAGGGTCTAATAAGCAATAGGTCAAAATAAACTGTTTTCATTCTTACATTAGCCTCTATTTTTTCCCTATCACTTTTGTTCCTTTTATTTGCATCATTGTATTTTTTTTTTTTTTTTTTTTTTTTTTTTTAGCCCTCATAGTGCTATGAGAAGATCTAGATGCCAAGTCAGGGCTTAATAAACTTCAGTTTACTGATTTAAATCTATAATGTTATTAGTAATATGAGAAACTCAATAGCTTTGAAAAACAGAATACATTTAGAAAGGAAGCCTTAAAGATATTGAAAATGAATTTTGTTTGTCTTCAAAGATGTCATTTTTGAAATTATAAATATAATGCATATTCTTGAAAGTAAATTTGGGAAATACAGAAAAGTAGGAAAATAACAATATACTCTAGTTCTCCTACCTAAACGTAATCATTGTTGACATTTAGTATACTTTATTTTTAGACATGTGTAATTTTGCTTAGTTGAGACATGCTATATGGACAATTTTGCTCGCTTTTTCCACTTACAATATTATAAGCACTTTCCAAGCTATTGTTGTATTTTAATGGCTGCATTATATTCCATCTAGCAGATGCATTATAGTTCACTTAAGCCTTTCCTGTCGTTGGTCATTTATTTGCTTTCTATTAGTTTCTATTGTAAATAATAGCAGTAAGCTTTTCTATGGACAAGGAGTCTTGCCCTAAAACAAAACAAAATCAAAAGTTCAAGAAACAGAGATGCAGATGTACATCTGAAATTGCCTGTAGAACTTTTGGATGGGTAAACAAGAAAAAGGAAAAAAAGCTATACGTACTGCTAAAAGGAAAATAAAATTCCTTAGATCCAAACTCTATTGGTATAAGTTGAAAAGTCAGAGAAAGAGGATTTCAGAAGTTAATTAGGAAATAACAAGCAAATTGAGTAAATTGCCTAATTTAAACCCATTAGATAAACATTTATTGCAATACAAAATCTTGATGACTGTAATTAACACATTTGTAAACTCTCTAAGAAACTTAAAAACCTTTCTTCAATTGACTGAAAACCAGCAGCTTTTTCAAGCAGAGCTTATGGCTAGGCTGACATGTTCCCTGGGCTGTGAGATTGGTCAGCAGATTCCCTAAGCCTAATATTCTTAAACCTGGTCTTACCTCTCAGAGCTGTAGTGAGAACAACGGGATATGACAGTGGAAACTTTATTTTTCACTCATTACATCTATTGAGGTATAACTTGCATTTAGAAATGCACACAGATCTTAAGAGGATATATTGGCAAATTTTTATCCATGTTGATACCCCTATGTTACCGCCACCAGATCCAGACACAGAACATTCCCAGCACCCTGCAAGGTTCCACTAATGTTCCCCATCAGCCATAGCCGCTGGCACTATTAAGACCTCAATCACTATTTTGCCTGTTCTTGAATTTCACATAAGTGAAATCATGCAGTCTGGACTCTTTTTTTGTCTGACTTCTTTTGCACATCATTGTATCTGTTAAGATTTACCCATGTTTGTTTTGTGAAGCAGTAGTTCATTCTTTTTCACTGCTGTGTAATATTCCATGTTGTCACCATACCGCAATGTAAGCACTCATTCTACCACTTAGGAAGGTTTTTGTTATTTCTATTTTGCGCTATTATTAAAAAAGGTGGCATGAACATTTTTATGTCTTTTGGTGGACAACTGATATAAGCATTTAAGTGTTCTACAAATTTGTGGTGAGAAAACAGATCTAAGAGCTAGAGGACCTGAGTTCTTGTTGGAGTTCTGCCGTTTCCTAGTTGTGTGATTTTAGACAAATCATTTCATGTCACTGGTTCTAAATTTCCTTAACAATAAAATGAATAAGGGCTTTTCACTCTGAGAATGCATGGCCTTCTGACTAAATACCTGTGTAACCTGAAAGAAAGTCCTTTCATTTCTGTGGGCCTCAGTTTCATTATCTATAAAATAAAGCAGCTAAAGCAAATGCTCTGCAGGGTCTCCTCCAGCTGCAAATTCCATGCTTCCGAAGCGTTCACCATGGTGTGCCTCCTAGAGACAACCATTGCTTTCTACAGGGAAATGCCCAAGTGTCCCAGATGTGGCATTTCTTTCTAAGAGCCACTAGCCAACAAAAGAACTTGGAAGCAGAAGGCACAGGTTTGCATCTCAACTAATACCTTAGACATGCACTTTAATCTGCCTTGGTTTTCTCATCCGTAAAATGGGGATAATGAAATTTGACTTTCCTCCCTTCAAGCCTGTTACATGATCCCCTGCTCCTTAGCTTCCTTCAACAAGACCACAGTCACTCTCAAGGGAACTCTTACTATCTTGTTAAACCAGGTACTAGCCAGCACCACATAACATAATGCCTGTTATCTTACAGGTGCTCAGCAACAATTTCCCCAATGAAGGAAAGTGCTTTGAATACTATACATTATTATCACACATTATATTCCTTGTGCTGATGGAATTCAGTCTCAAGGTAGATTCATGTATGCAACATGAAATTATGCATTGCCTATTTTGTACATTAAATTATGCTTCTTGTTGTGGGGATTCAAAACATAAAGCATGGTCTTGATCCTTGAAGAGATGCATCATTCAATTCAACAAACATTTATTTCCTGAACACCTGTTACTGTACCAGGCATAGTGCCAAGGGCTAGAAATAGAAGGAAAAACAACATATAATTCTTTTTTCTTTCTCATTTTTATTTGTTTATTGTATTTCCCATTAATTTACTGTTCAGTGAGATGTTTTTCCCCATGCAATCCACCAAACGAGTTGATAGCCTATGATAGACATGTAAACAGATTATTAACGATTGCATATAATTGTTGGTTTAATGAAAGTGTAAATTGAGCTCTATGGAAGCAAAAGTAGGAACACCGAGAAAGCCTCCCAAAATGGGTCACATTTAATCAGGCCTTAAAGAATGAACTGAATTCAGCCACATAGAACTAGCCTTCTAACTGACCTTCCTGCTTCCCTCTTTTTCCTCCCTCTAATATAGTCTCTACAAAACTGCTCAATTCTTTAAATGAGGATTGAGGTATGTCACACTGCTATGTAAAACCCCTTAGTGATCTCCCAATGCTCCTGGGAGAAAACTCAAGCTCCTCATCATACCACAAAGCTCTGAAGGTTCTGGACCCTGACTCTTGCTCTACTCTCACCCTTGCTCATTAAGTGCAGCAGCCTCCTTTCTGCTCCTGGGCCAAGCTCTTTCCTTCCTCCAAGCCCTAGCCTTTGCTATGCCCTCTGCCAGAGGGCTCTTCTACACACTGTTTGCACAGCTGGTTTGTTCTCATCCTTCAGATCTAACTTCACCACTGTCTTCCTCATTTGCTCAGTCATAAAGGTCCTCAATCCAGACTACACCAAAAACTCCCTGGGGAATGAATTGTCTAGAAAAGGCAAATCTATAGAAAGCAGATCAGTGGTTGCCCAGGGGTGGGAGTGGGGAGTTACTGTAAATGGGTGGGAGGAAGCTTTTTGGGTGATGGAAATGTTCTAAAACTGAACTATGGAGATGGTTGCACAATTCTGCAATTTACTAAAAACTGTCGAATTGTACACTTACAGTGGGTGAATTTTATGGTATGTAAATTATTCTTCAATAAAACTGTTTTTAAAAATTTTCTTGGGGAGTTTTTAAAATACTAGAACTTGGACCTCATTCCCAGAAATTCTGATTTAATTGATCTGAGAATGGGGCCCAGGCACCCATAAGTTTGGAAATTCTCCAAAGGATTCTGATGTATAGCCACAACTGAGAACCACTGCCTTATCTTATCACCCTGGTTATTGCCTTCACAGCACTGTAATTGTCTTCGTTACTCAATTGTTTACTCAGTATTTGTCCTTCTCAGGAATTATAATAAAATCTCCCTTAAGGGAGAGACTTTTACTCAATCACCTTTGAATCCCCAATCGCTAGCACACAGTAGCTGCATAATATGTTTATTAAGTTAATGAATAGAATAGTGGAAGATGGAAGGAAAGCCCTCACTAAGGCACAGAAACATGAAAGAACATGGCATGTTAACATGGCATGCTTGCCAAACAACTGCCCAGAGTGGCAAACGTAGCTGGAACTAAGATGTTTCTGTGAAAATCATGCAGACAGTGCTGAAAGGGACCACTGAGACCGGGCGTCCCAGCAAGACAGTCACATAACCCTGCAAGGCAATGTGGAAAGACCTCAGACTCAGGAAATGCAGGTGCCCCACAGAGGAGCCCAGCAATATGGAATGGAAAGTTCAGGAAAAGTACTGTCTCTCCCTTCCCTAGTTCTCCACCCTCAAAGTGGGAAAATTTGCAATTAAGGAACTTAAGACCTTCTGGCAAAAAGAGGGTTAAAGAAAGTGCTATAAATCTATGCTTTAAAACTCTTATGGTTGATTTTGCATTCTCTAAGGTAATAAAACAAAGAGAAGTTACTAAATAATAAAATATAAATAGCATCACATACGTATTTAATTAGTAAAAATGAGCTAGAAAGTTTTCAGGCCCCCTCCTCCATTTTCAGTGGGATGTGTGTAACTTTATTTCTCCTGGAAAAGCACATTCATTTGTTCTCTTTGGTGCTCTATTCAAGCTGCAAGAGTGAAAATGGAAACTAAGGCAGAGTCTTAGTGAAGACTGGGAGTCTATATTAATAGAAACAGAGACTTATTTCAATAAGGGGAAAACAAAATGTCTGACCTGAAGTCAAAAGTTGACCATGAATGAGATACAGGGAGCAGTTTCAAAAGAGAAGACCCAATAAATAAAAGGAGAGTCTAGTCTGAGAGGATCTTGTGGGGAGAGCAAGGTAAGCAAGATGGGATGGAACTTGCTCAGAGCTCAGTAAGCGAGCAGCATTCTGTGAAGAGGATGAAAGAGAAGCGTTGGAAACAAATGCGGACAGTGATAGGTCAAAATTTATGAATGATTGGCTAATTTTGTGTGGCAGGTGTTATCAATGACTTTCTGTTCTTGTTCTCCTTTTTTCTCCAGATTCATTTATAGAAATTTGTATTTTTTAATAGGCTTGACATTGAAGGAGATAAGTTTAGAAAGCACAAAGATTGTTAAAAATCATCATAGATAGGACTAATTTACCATTTAAATATGTGCCAGGCACCATTCTATAAATTGTATAATAAATAATTTATTATGCACAGTGACTCTATGAGATGGACACTAATTAATATGAATAAACTAGGGGATAGAGAGGTTTAGCATCTTGGTCAAGATCACACGGCCAGTGAGTATCCAAGTCATACCATGAACCAAACAGCTCAGCTCCTGGGCCTATGCACTTAACTACTACACAATTCATACGAAATACAATGTAGAAGAAAGTCTCTTTGATTATCATTGCTTTGCCTGCTTTTTCTTCTCTGACAAAAGGAAAGATGCTCGATTCCTTGCAGCTCAGTAACTTACAGGTTCACTGCGGTGAAAGTGAAAAACATTGAAAAGTAAATTTAATTAGTTCGCTGGTAATTATTGTCTGACTAAATTATACTTTAAAATTTAATATTCCAATCACCACTTAATTAGCAAACTGAGTCGTAGAGGATAGCCTTATGCTCCTAAACTGACTAAAGCTGGAACTGAAAAATCAGCATTGCACACATTTCTCCTTTTCCTAAAATGTAGTATTTCTTTGCTTATTCCTTCACACCACCCAAAAAAGGTAGAAATAAACCAACAGTTTTCCATGATTTCAAAATAGGCAGACATTTTTTTGGTGGCTATATTAGATTGCAAGTCTAGGAGAGAGACTGAGAAACCGGGATTTGGAGAGAAGAGGGAGTAAGGAGAAAGTGTAGTCTCCAGCTGAGGCCTGGAATGTAGGAATGCAGGAGGGGGAGATGCTGCGGGCAGAGCTGTCCAGTCCTGCTGCTACTTTGGGACAGTAAAGGCTCAGGAAAAGGAGGCCCCATCGCAGGAAGATGGAAGGTAGGGCCACTTCTGCTACAGTAATCGCTAGGAGGAAAACCCCATCCTTATCAGCTTCTCAAGGCAGAAACCCCAAACCCATCTCCTTGAACAGCCTTCCTGCAAGATGATCCTAGTTGCCCACAAATCAGAGAGTTGAAAACTATCCATTTTCTGGGAGATCTCAGGTGATGTCAGGGAAAATAAGGAAGAAACTGGTTTGCTCTGTGTTAGCCTAATCCCCCCATTTAAACCCGGAGTAGCATGTTAATTCTGTAGCCAGAAGAGTGTCTTGTCATAACTGGCAGGGTCCTGAGATTTTGGAATATGAGTCTTGCTGTCTGCTACTCCGCACTTAATGTCAACGAGATGACTGTTTTATGACTTCTGGGAAAGAAATGGGGCACTTAAATACAGGCAGATTCAGCAGAGCCTGGAAGCAGATAGAGCTTGACTCCTTGGAAGTAGGTACAGGTTGCAAAGCTGTTGGCTGTTAGATATCATGGCTTAATGAGTATGGCATGGACATGGCAAGGCCCTTCCTCACCACAGCTGTCAGTGTCATCTGCACACGAAGTGGAGGTGGGGACACTCTGGGGACATCCCTAGCCATCTGCCCCTCAGGCTGAATCCAGACTCATCAACCTTCCTCCCAACTTCAGGATTAATTCCCGGATGTCCTTTTTCTCAAATGTAGGGAGTGCTTCTGGTTGTTGTTTTTTTTTTTTTTCAGACATCAGGCACAAATGATCCAAGCAGAGCCTGCAGAGTACATTAGACTCGGTCTGAAGGCACTAGCCTGAGGGGAAAGAATTTCCCCATGTGAAAAGTGTCTTTCTTCTACAGATTCCAGGTATTGACTCTGCCAGGCATTTATGAAGATCACATGAGTTAGACAAAGCCTTTTTGGAGAGTGCATGGCAGAGTGAGCTCTTTCCCACTTGGCAAATGAGAAAATGGAAGTTCAGGGAGATTAAATAAATTGCTCCACTATCATGTGATGAAAAACAGAACCAGGATGGAAACCAGGTGTGCCTGATTCCAAATCATTCCCTGCTAGGATACTGTCTCCCTGAGAGGAAATTAATGAGACATAGTGTAACAGGCAGAACTCAACTCTACCCCAAGCCCTAGCTAAATCCATAGATAGGCATGATCAGTAATAGTTGGCTTTCCACCTGAAGTTCTAAAGCAGCCTCAGAATCATTCACAGGGTATGCCAAGCTGTCACTTTCCACCACTTGGAACCCAGATGAAGAATAATGCTATTTGCCGTCTCTCAGTCATGATACCCAACTGTAGGCATCTAGACCACACCCTGCACCTCCTTCCCAGGAAGCTTCTTCAGTTGGGGTCTATCAGTAATTGTTCTCTGAGCAGTGTCTTCGGTAATGAAATTGAGACTTCAAAAAGAAAATCTTACATGTGTCAAATACAAGAACCACTATGGGAATTACACAACTTACGCACCATGATCAAAGACTTCCTGGTGTCACTGGGTTAGATCCCTATCATAAAACATGGGTTGTCTGGCACTAGAATGCCTTCTTCTTACCGCACTATAATTTTCATGAAGTTCTGCTCTACACCTGGCATCATCCAGAACAAAATGCCAGCAGAAGAGAACTGTAGTGATGTAGACACAGCATCTACCACACTGCTTACTCTTCTTTCTAGATTTCGTTTCTGAGGAAGGTATCTGATCACACTTTTTGTTTTCATTGTCTGTCCCCACAGAACAATTCTACAGCCCACGTATATGGAAGACAAAACTGAAGAGCCTGTTTTTTTTTAAAATTTTTTTCCTCTAGTGTGAAAATTAGAAAGCACACTCACGCTGTTAAGAAAGTGCATGACAGCCTGCCAACAATGAAGCTACTGTCTTATCTTTCCTAGATGACACTTGTAAATTGCAAGAGGGGGAAAATAATTCTCCCCAGTCCCCAAGGGCGACTGGAGATTTACTGACGACCACAAGTTGGATGGGTGGACCTTTCATGCATCCTATTGTCCGTTAGTCAACAGCTCTGACTACTCCTCACCCAAACAAAAGTGAACATGTGTGTGGTTTTACACTCTCTTCTCTGTGGAAGCTGCCACTGGGGACCAGATGTCTCTTGCCACGACAAAGCACTTTCCTTGTTTATCCTCGTCACATCCCATCATAGGAGAGAGAGAAGATGCTTGAAGGGTATGGGAGGCAGAAGTGACCTCCAGTCCCTGAGGGAAAGGCAGGTTCATTCCACACTCAGAGATCCATGCCTACACAAACACAAGAGATTCTCAGGCAGACCAGGCACTCCTAGGATAGAGCTGTAAGGGGAATGACAGAGCACCAGGTAGGACCAGAGAGGGCAAGTACTTCTTCTGGGCCCACCTGCCGAATTTGATGAAGGCTGGGAGTCAAAGGTGGATACCCCCAAAATCCATTAATCTAGGAAAGATATCTGAGCCTAAAAATGGAATCTGAAGACAGAAAGATCTACTCAGTTGAATAGATTTAACTTCAGATGCTATTTCTTCAACACATGCCATAATTCATTGATTCTAATATACATTTTCCATATTTTAACATCTTCAAAATTAAGATATGTCTTATAATTGATGATCTGTCATAGTTAACTTGGTAATGTTTTTCTTGTTGTATATTAAATAATGGTGTCTCTTACAATCTATAGCATCATAGATTTTATGAAGTATGGTTAACTTAGCCAAGGTTGTAAGGTACTGTGCTGAGTAACTTTAAAGGAGTTATCTCATTTGGTTCTTTTTTTTGTAGAAGGTTTATTGAGACACCATAAAATTCTTCCATTTCAGGTGTATAATTTAATGTTTTTTTTTGTACATCCACAGAGTTGTGCAACCACCACCATGATCAGTTTTCAAACATTTTAATCACTCCATTAAGAAATGCATTAGAAGTCACCCCCATTTCCCTCTGACCCACCCAGACTTAGACAACCACTAATCTACTTTCTAGCTCTATAGATTGCCTATTATAGACATTTTACATAAATGGAATCATACATAGCCGTTTGTGTCTGTTTTCCTGCATTTAACATAATGTTTTCAAGGTTCATTCATGTTGTAGCATGTACTGGTACTTCATTCCTTTCTGTGTCTGAATAATATTTCATTATATGAGTCTACTACATTTTATTTTTCTACTAATCAGTTGATGAACATCCAGGTTGTTTTCACCCTTTGGCTATTATGACTAATGATGTTATGAACATTTGTGTGGACATACATTTTTATTTCTCTTGGGCATATACCTAGGAGTGGAAGTGTTGTATCAAAAGGTAACTCTGTGTTTAACTTTTTGAGGAACTTCCAAACTGTTTTCTAAAGTGGCTGCACCAACATACATTTCTCCAAGCAGTCTATGAGGCTTCCAGTTTCTCCGCATCCTCATCAACACTTGCCATCATCTGACTTTTTTATTTCAACCACCCTAGTGGGAATGAAATGGCATCTCACTGTGGGTTTAGCTTGCTTTACCCTGATCATTATTAATGTGACCATTCTTTTTATGTGCCTATGAGACATTTGTATATCTTCTTTGGATAATATACTCAGTTTTTGCAACAAACTTTTATTGAGCCTTTACTCTAGTCTAGTCATGTAAGAGACTTATTGCATCAAAGGCCCTAATTATTTACTGTATTCTATTTTCATACTCTTTGCCACATAATTTGGTAGCACTCTCTCCTTTTGACCCTGAACTTAGCCACATGACTTGCTGTGGCCAAGGAAATGTTAGGATATTGTACCCAAGGGAGTCTGTTGGAGGATGAGATTCATGGTGGAGAGCCAAGTTGCCCCATCATCCCAACAAAGACCATGCTAGATCAGTCAACAGCCAGTAAATCCCCAGATAGATGAGCAAACAAAGCGAGTTTAGCAGAGCTGCCTAGATGACTTACAGATAACCACAGAAACATGAGCAAATCCAGCTAAAATCACCAGAACCTCAAAGACTTATAAACTAAATAAATTGTTATCTGCCACTGAGGGTTTATGGTTATTTATTTTGCAGCATTGTTAAGGAACTAAATAACTGATATAAGACAGTGTCTTAAATACTGAGGATAAAAAGATGAAAGAAGGGATTCATGCCTTCCAAGAACCATATTGAATTGGGGAAAGCAGAAAAGTACCAGCAAGTGGTACTTTGCTGTGTTGCAAAAGACATTTGGACACTCCTTTGACCAAGTAGCTATGACTGCCCATTTTTCAGAAGAAAGCTTTCAGAGTTTGTGGGACAAAACTTCCTAGCTACTCCCCGCTGTTTCCCCACGCTGTGCATTTGACTGGCTCCCCTTGATGTTCACTGCAATGTATCCTGCACCCACATCATGTTCTTCCTGGAGCCATTAAAAATGTTTGGTGATGCGCAGAGTTGGCATAAAATTTTAATTATGAATCTTGGTTGCCCAAATTAGTGTACTAGCATAACTTTAATTAAAACTTACTGCTTTATATTCCTCTCAAGTCCTGCCCTGATAAAATGTTTTATTATCCCTCCAAGTCTGTGTCTTAAGCCTTCTCTGACTTCTCCTGCCTTTTCCTTGAGGCCTTTTGGGTTGGCCATACTTGTGCTTCCCACTAGTGACAATGCAACTTTAAACCAATTTAAAAAAATTCTCAAGCTGCATTAGCTTTTATGATCGTGTTTTCTATGTTGACATTTTATCAATCATTTTCACTATGCCTGGCATAATTAGATGTGCCAAAAAGGAGTAACTTAAGCTGCATCTCTCAAGTAAAATTATTTTTGTATTTTTTGTGTGTGTGTTCTAAACCATCTCCTTCAAACCAGTAGCCTCTTATTAGGGATATTGTAAACCAGAAGTTTTAGCCATTTTAGGGATGTAGATAAATGCCATTGGGCATGTATGAAAGTTACGAAATTTCTTGCCTGAAACAGACACAGATGCACATGCACAACAGTATTCATACATTTTCAGAGGCTGATCTCTAAAGCTTTAGGGTCTTCCTAGCGCCTTGAGGTGCCCACCTAAACAACGTAGAAGGAACCTGAGCTTCTATAAGGAAGGAGTATTACATATTTTTGATCAATAAATGTGCTTGCCCAGCCAAATGTCCATGTGTTGTATTATGAATGTAGAAAAATAGGAAGGAAGCTGTGGCCATCATTAAGGGACAGGGCATGTGCATTGTGAGAAGGAGCAAAACAAAAGAGGCGAAGGCATTTATTTCTAGTCTCGTAGTCCCATTTCTGTCAGGGCTTTGCTTAAGGCAAGTCACTTCCTCTCCCAGAGCCACTGTGTCCTCTTCAATAAAAACTGCAGGGAGGGGTGGATATTTGAACTGTGATCAGTAGCCCCTAGATGCTAGTCCGCGGATGTGTGGTAGACTAGCTACTCTTGTCAAATATAGATTTATTTCTTTTTTTTTTTTTTTTTTGAGATGGAGTCTTGCTCTGTCACCCAGGCAGGTGTGCAGTGGCGCAATCTCCGCTCACTGCAACCTCTGCCTCCTAGGTTCAAGCAATTCTCCTGCCTCAGCCTGAGTAGCTGGGATTACAGGCGCATGCCACCATGCCCGGCTAATTTTTGTATTTTTAGTAGAGACGGGGTTTCACCATGTTGGTCAGGCTGGTCTCGAAATCCTGACCTCGTGATCCGCCTGCCTCAGCTTCCCAAAGTGCTGGGATTACAGGTGTGAGCCACTGCGCCTGGCCTCTTCCTTTCTTTTTAAGGGAGTGGAGGGGTTTACCTCTTGATAATTCTGATTCAGTATGCCAGGGGTGGTGGGGCCTGGGAGTCTGTGATTTCTAAATGCCCCCAAGATGGTCAGTAGGCATAGTCAAGTTTAAGAACAACTGGATTCAATGATCCTCAGGTCAGGTCACCTCATGAGTTAGTGGAGGGCGGGGTGTGTGTGTGTGTGTGTGTGTGTGTGCATGCACACATGCGTGCGCGCGCATGCGCCTGCGTGCTATGATTTAGAACAAGATAGAGTTTGAAGCCTGACCGTGGGAAGTCCACAGGAACAGCAGCACACTGTACTGTGTGGACAACTGGATATCCTTTTTCATGCTGCTTTAATGCCCTCAGTGCCTATTTCATGTCCAAGTTGGCTGTGTCATCCACCAACCGCTGGAGCTACCCATGACAAGGCTGCCTGCCTCTCTGATGCTGGAGATGCACTCTGGAGCTGTGCAGAGGCTCTCTTGGTCCATCTTCCTTCTGATGGGCAGCTGTTCTGGCAGAAACAGCTGGCAGATGGTCTGTGGCTAGAAACCTAAGTGTGTATGAGATGCTTCTGGGAGTAAAAAGGAAGCCTTTAAAGATGAGAATAATGACTGAATAATTGTTAGGGAGGTCACCCTAACAATTATCCTCATCTTTAAAGACACCTATTCTATAGTTTATACAAGAAAATGCCAATGTCTCTAATTGCTGTGGGAGCTGGCTTTGCTGTGACCTCTCCAGGCCTTGTGGGTGGTCTGTGTGAAAGTAGAGGGCTCCTTGCATGGATGCAACCGGGCTTAGCAATGGACAAGACTACAGGGAGTTGGAGAGGAAGAGGATGAAATGACAGATGTTACATTAAAGTTAGGAGAATGACTTCCCTCATTTGAAGAGTTCCAGCCACCCTAACTATAGGTAGAGAAGCCCAGAGCAATACAATTTTGTGACTATTGTTGTGAACTTACATTTAACCCAAAGTTAAAGTGCTCTAGGATTCATGAGTTTTACTCAAATTACCTAAAAAAGTACTAAGACTAGGGAGTAATAGGTCTACTAATCTGTTTTGTTGACTCAATCTCTTCCCTATCTCCCCCACCCCATAGAATATAGATTTCTCTGCACAATGGCCTAGAATGGCCTCAGGACAGTGCAGACAGGACACTTGAACTTGCAATCCCTGGGGGTGAGGGGAGCACACTGGCCTTCTTTGAAGTCTTTGCACACTGCAGTAGAAATGGCACTGGGTCTATGATAGGGCAGGTGATCTCGGTCAGGCTTTCTCATTAACTTCCATGAGATCACAGACAAGGCACTTCCCCTTTTCTGGGCCTCAGTGGTCGCCTCTAAAAAAAAAGAACAGGATTGGAACACAGACTCTGTACAATGCTTTCCATCGGTAACATCTAACTCCATGTTAGGGGTCCTCGGGTGGCGTTAGGAAAGAAGGTGAAGGACCAGGTCATCACAGAGATGTCAGCAAAAACACTGGATGAAAAATCAGCACCCCCAGGTTCCAGTCTCACTGCTACTATTTACTAGAAACCTCTGTCTCATTCCAGACTGCAAGTCTCGTTCTATAAAATAAAGCTCCTGATCAATAGCTCTGCTTTCTGTGACTTTTTTATGCCATGATTTTCTTGTGCTTTGAATTCTCTCTCACTTCAATCTACCCACAAAATCTATTTTTGGAAAGCAGGGAGATTTGACACATTTGGAAGCATTAGTATGTGGACACTCACACCTATTCCTTCCTACAACTGCCCAGGACACTGATGCCCTGTGACCACCACGAGTGAGGATGAAGGCCATGCAGAGGTCACCTTGTGCCTCCCTGGGGTCGGCCCTGAGCTCTGTCAGCACTGGACAGATCTGTGAGAAGCTATTTTTAGTAAAGGCACTTGGGTCCTTTACCTCCTGGAGGAAGTGATGCCAAGAAACACAGACCTGCACCAAAGGCACCTTTGTTCTGTTAATATAAAACAAAACCTCAGTCACCCACAATTCTTGTAGCCACTGTATTCTGAGTCATTAATCTTCTGGTTGACTATGTGGCAAATACTTTTTCCTTTTCTCTGGCTAAAAGCCCTTCCAAAAATGTGTTTCCTTTTCTCTGGCTAAAAAGCCCTTCCAAAAATGTGTTTCCTTTTCTCTGGCTAAAAAGCTCTTCCAAAATGTGTAACTCCATTGCTCCTCTTTGGTAATCGGAACACATTAGTGAGAATAGAATTGTGTTTAGATGGCTACAGTTCCTGGGGCCTTGCTGCCATCATTTCGAATGTTGGTCCTCACTGTTTTATCTTATGGTGTAGGTGGCACCAGAGACAGCTTTGAGTATGGATCAAGCCCAGGAAGGTCCTCAGGAAGTGCATTTCTAGAAATGAGATCTGAGAAAATAAGCATTTACTAAGCAGAGGCTGTATGTCAGACTCTGGGCCGGGTACTTTACACACATTTTATCCTCCCACCCACACAATGAAGCTTCACATTGGCCTTTTTCAGTAAATGAAACTGAGCCATAGAGAAGTTAAAACTTCTGGAAAATCTGGAAGTGAACCCAGGCTCTTTCCTGATGCCATCCTGCATTCTTTGTGGTCTCTTTCTCCCAAAGCAGAACTAGCAAAAACAGTTCTGATCAACTGAGAGTCCCAGATAATTCCCTCTAGTTAACTAAGATTTTATAATAAACCCTATTTAAAGTGAGGATTTCACATGTTTGAAAAGCCTCAAGTATCTTGCCTTATAGACATGGAAATGCCTTTGGTTAAACTGCAATTACTACATTTCCTGGGTTGTACTCTTTAGTTTTTAATTTCTCAACTTTTTCACTCCACTGTAGATTTATTATATTTACCTTTGAAACTCTGATAATCTCTATTCCAGTGCTTTGCACACAGGCCCTAAATAAATATTTGTTGAAAGAATAAGGAAATTGATGATGTTGAATGTTATATGTAGTGTATATATAGATATATAACACATGATACTTATATGGTTTTATGTCTTTGGTGTTATTTAGTAAATATCATATGATTAAATTTTAAATAAAAATAGAACCCTAGTTGACTAGGAGGAGGAGTCTTACAGCCCAATACAGAGAAATTAAAATTAATACAATATAGTGGGGTGACACCTGCCAACCCAGGGGTAAAATGACGTAGTCTCCACATCCACCTCAGCCACAATTAGCTATATGACCTTGAACCAAGCATGTAGCCTCTCTGACCTCAGTTTTCTACTGGTAGAATGAAGAAGGGGCACTTCCATCAGCTTTCTTTCCAGTTCTTACACCCCTGTCTATACATGGGAGCATGCAGGCAGCATAACGCCCTGTTAACAGGCTCATTTTTGTTGTTCACAATGGAACCAGAAACCAACTAAAAACACACCTTTCCCTCTTGTGATATTCAAGAAATTCAAGGTGACTGGTGTAATTAACTTCTCTCCATGGGCCTTTCGAGACCCAACGAAAACGCTGGCAGGAAAGCAGTTGTTTTAATTTGCAAATATCTGTCCTGCCTAGTTCAATTCAGCTTTTTTCCAAACAACTACCTGGCATCTGTTGACTTTGCAGAGGTGGGTCCCACAGTCACCATTTGCCATTTGATGTGTTGTGTACAAAGAGAAAAGGACTCTGAAAAGCAAATCCTCATCAGACTGCATTGGATGTCCAGAATCTGAGCATGCTCAGGCATTGGAAGGCAGATGGAGGCACAGCAGGTAGATAAATGATAACCCCACACTGAATGCACAGTTGACAAAGAAAGGTCAGAAATGAGATGGTAAGGAAAGAAAGCACAAGGAACACCAAACATCTGTCTCAAAGACACAAGGGAAAAGAAATTGTCTCTCCTCTACAGATACCATGTGGGTCTCTGTAAGAATTTACCAATCAGCAGCTGTTCAGCGATTCTACTGTCCATTGTGCAGGAGACAAGTTTATTACCAAGCTACAGCAAATGTCTCTGCACTCAACCTCTAACCAAACAAACTTTTTGTTTTATCCCTCCATCTGAGCCAACAGTTTCAACACAGGACAAAACCTGGTTTCTGTGGGGTATCCAGCCTCTTGGGTGATAATGTAATAAGTTTTTAGCAAATTAAAGATTGTCAGGGATTATCATTCCAGTCTTGATTCAGTTTATTGCAGTCTGTGGTCCTTCCTCCTTTTCAACATGTGGCTAACTGATAGGGGCAAGCAAATAACCCTAAACCCACCCCCATCATGTGAAACTGCAACCACATGGTTTCCATAACATATTATTTTTTGTTTCCTTGATTTTTTCCCCCAATGGCCATTGATACAAAGGAAGTTGTCAGGACATTCAGGCAGTGCAAGAAGTTCATAGCCCAGCATTCTCCCCATTCCCCTCCACCCCAAGTTTATGTTAAACCATAAAGCGAAATTTTCCATTTCTTGAATTCACATGTGAGGCATCCTGGGTCCTCTGCATTGGCCATAGAGAGAGAAGAAAGATGGAACAGCATAGACAGGGATAATGTGACTGGAGTAATCAACTTTTCTCCATGGACCTCACCACAACCATCAAAATTCTTAGAAGAAAAGCAGTTCCTTAAGGGTCTGCATTTCTCTTCTTTGCTTTTGCATTAAATATGGCCAACATTGGGCAAGTTGCTTACACCCTTGAACCTCTGCTTCCTCTCCAGTGAAATGCAGGCAATAATATATACCATATAGTCTTTTGGAGAATACAAATTTATGCGAATTTGAGATAATGTTAAGACGACAAAGAGTTGTATAAACAATATTGCTCTATTGCTATATAGTTGTCATAAGAGTTAAACAAGATATTGATCATCTCTAAAGTTTACTCACACATGATTTATGACTCCTCACTGTATAATGCAGACCAGCCTCTCCACTGGTTGTGTTGATCTTGGTGCTTATTTTCCTTTCTTTTCTTTTTCAGATGTATGAAAGCATAATTAATAGCTACCAGTTCATTTATTTTTTAAAACAATTAACAGCATGCTAGGATGATTGTTTTGCACAAATCTAGCAACTGAGGCTAGGCTTCTACGTGAAGCTTAATTCATTAATTTTGTCTTTGCTTCCTATCTAACTGAATTGCCTTTTCATAATGTAGTTATTCAGACAAACATATGCTGCCACCAATCTTCTATTGCTCAAGTACTTTGAAGCTGTTAAATGATTTGATTATGCTTAGCTATGATCACATACCTCCTATTTGCAAGTGAGTTTATCAGGTCTTGTTTCAATGCTTACTGAGCCTCTGTCTTGTGCAAAACATTGAGATGGAGATGGAGAAGCAACAGGGATTTTGAAACTAAACAAAATTGGTCTCTATTTCTAGCTCCACCATTTGCTGTCTTCATTGCTTGGAGGAAGTTGCTTAGCCTCTGTATGCCTGTTTTCTCTTTGGTAAAACCTAGAAAGTAATATCCTTCTCTTCTATGAGAATTACCTGTGATAGCTATAAAGCATCTGGCATAATACCTGAACTCGGAGTAGATACAATATAGCATCTCTTTATTTATTTCTCTCTCACTTATTGTCTCCTTCCTTCCCAGCCCCACCCGTCATGCATGTTTCTCTGTGCAAAGATTATATAAGTGTCTATTGTCAAGAGCTTAACATCTAATAGAACAGAAATATGCATAAAGAATTTTAATACAAATCAGAATTACATAGGTTCTAAAATAAAGGTTCAAGCAAAGTTCCATGGAAACACAGTGGAAGTGGATTAATCCCAAAAATTTGAAAAGATTTACAGGGTCTTCAAAAGCTATTAAAAGAAAGAATTCTATGAATAGTAAGTGGGAAAAATAGAACATTCACTTAGGTAGTTAAGTCAAAACAGCTGATTCCACCACAGTACCATGAGAAATTCATTTGTGTCTGGTCATCTGAGTTGGTGGCGCCACAGTGAACATGATGCCCCAGACATGGGGATTCATCTCCTTATGGACCACAGATGAGTTTCCTTAGGGTCTTCGTCATTGACAGTTTCCCTAAAGTGGGCCAGAAAGAATGGAATTGATTCAGGCAATCCAAAAAAATTATGTTGATATTCTTCTGTTATAATCAGTTACCAAGTCTAGCACTTGCAAGGGGAGAATTCACAGGGAATTTTATTTAACAAACATTAGTTGAACACCCACTGTGCACCAGGCACTCTGCATTCCAATCAAAATGAATATACAGATGGAATATTAATTTTAACTTTGTAAATGAAGATAGAAATATGAGAATTCCTTGTTATATTATCATTTAATTGCATGAATTGGTTTTGAATAGAAATTTAAAATGGGGAACTGTTCTATCAGGTAATATTAAACTGGTACAATAGATGAGTCATGAAATTTGGAATGCCTAGACCTTAGTCTAGCTCTTCTATTTACTAGGAGGTATGTGGCAAGAATACCATTACCATTACCATGCACAGAGAACAAACTATATTCTGGGTACTTACATAAACTCACTTATCTTTCCAAAAGTGCTTTGAGGTATGTATCTTCGTTCTCATTTTACAAATGCAGAAACTAAGGCTAAATCAAGTCAAGTAACTTGTCCCAAATCACATGTCATGTAGCTGGGGAAGCCTGGAATTAAACCTCAGTCTGTCTCACTTCAAAGTGCATCCTCTTAAGCAGTATACTGTGCTGCTTCCATGCAAGTTGGCTCCTGAATAAGTTTCCATGCCCCCAAAACAGAGATAATATTGAAAGTGGTGATGTACTGCAAAACACTATACAGATGTTGGTCATTACTTTAAAGTGGCATTTAGTTCATTGTTAACAAATGTTAATATAAATGAGACACACAGATGGTAGAACCTTTAAAATTGATCCACCTACTCATCTTACCTTGTCATGGTAACAGAATGAATTTGAGACTAAGTTTATCTGGACACACACTTAAGGCAACCAATATTTTTTTTATTCCATTGTTTTTCCCAGTGTAAAGATGAGTAGACAGAATCTCTGCCCTCAAGGTACTCACAGCTGCTTGCATTTGCAGGCAAATAAATTGCAGTTCATTTTTGGTGAATTCATGAAAAGAAATGTGTTCAAGGTAGACAAATAGCAGAGAGAAAAGAATGCTCACTAGAACTGGGAAAGTGACAGGTCAAGAGGGTGAATCATTATGGATTTGCCAAATGCAAGAGGTATAATCCCAACCACGTATCCATTCAGCCAGAGATTTATTAACTGCAACTCAGAGGACAGTTGCTACAACAGGCACGTCATCCTGTTTCACGCAGGAGCCAGGTTCCAGCAGCAGGCACATTAGATCTGCTGAGTTCCCTTCTCTTCGCATCATTGAGGCAAGTTATCATGGGCCCAGCTGAACAAGGGAAATCAGAGGCTGGGGCTCCAGCAAAGCAGCACATTAAACCAGGGTCCCTGGCTCTGGAAACTCTAGTTTTTGCAGATTTAGAAAGCTACCACTCAGAGTGAGTCCTGGCTCCCCACTTGGTTAGTCCAAGCATCTGATGCACGATGGCTCCTCCCATTTCCAGCAACCAAGGAGGCCACTAAGTTAGACGCTGACCCAGCTTCACCCAGCAGAGCAAGGCTGGAGCTGGCTGCTGCTGGCACAACCTGTGGACTCCCAGGAGGGCCCTTAGGGTAATGGGATGTAAGATAATGTGACTCATACAGAGAAGAGGTCTAGGGACATCACCAATCTTCATCCCTTAGTGAGCCATCTCCACAATATCTCCTAAGGCTAAGAACCAGAGTCATTTGCTGGGTTTCACAGGCCCCTTACAAGGGTAAAGGTGAGGTGGACCTACTATCCTATGCATGGAAAATGGAAAATGAGTTTCTAAGTGTGAGTGTCATGAGCACCTGTGTATGAGCACTTGGCATGTGAAACAGGCTTAGGGAGCCATTACAGGATGGGGTCAGAGAAGGCTTCCCCAAGGAAGGGAGGATATGTTAGTCAGGTGGAGTGGAGGCAAGAGTGGGCAGAGAAACAGGCTTCAAAACTGAGGGAGTATCATGAGCACACACTCAGAGGCAGCAGGTGGTGAGCTCAGGGAGCTGTAAACCATGCAGCATGTGCTAGAGTGTTGCATGCAAAGGAGGTAGCCTTGGAGAAGAAGCTACTTGCCAGGATTTGTTGATGGAACATAAAAGAAACTCATGATGAAATACTAAGCTTGCATCTATAAGCTGCAGCTATAATCTGTTAGTACACAATAAATTACAAATCAATATAGCATCAAAGCATTACCATGATGTAAATGTCTCTTATTAGAAAACTGTAATTGGGCCGGGCACGGTGGCTCACGCCTGTAATCCCATCACTTTGGGAGGCCAACATGGGTGGATCTCCTGAGGTCAGGGGTTCAAGACCAGCCTGACCAACGTGGTGAAACCCCCCTCTCTACTAAAAGTACAAAAATTAGCCAGGTGTAGTGGTGCACTCTTGTAGTTCCCAGCTACTCAGGAGGCTGAGGCAGGAGAATTGCTTGAACCCAGGAGGAAGAGGCTGCAGTGATCCAAGCTGAGATCGCGCCACTGCACTCCAGCCTGGGTGATTGAGCGAGACTCCATCTCAAAAAAAGAAAGAAAGAAAACTGTAATTGAAAATTAAATTGTATGACAAACACTATACATGCCATTGAATGTTAGAGGAAAGGAAGAAAGAAAGAGTGGATTTATTTAGTTATTCTGTAGTTGTACATTCTATCTAGAGGTATTGAGGTAGGTTTTTTATCCAAATCTTTCAGGGGAGGAAACTGAGGCTCGTGGGAGGCAGAAGAGTAAATTACTTTGCCCAGAATCACAGATAATTCTGTGTAGAATCAGGACTTTAATCTGTGTCTATTCACTTCCAAAGTGGCTGCTTTTGCCTTCTAAGAACCATTGAAGTGTTCAAGGGAAATCATCCTAAAGGAGGAGATATGGGACACTGTGGAAATGCTCTACAGTAGGTTTGTTTGTTTTTTAAAGATCATTTTTGCTGATACATAATAATTGCACGTATTTATGGAGTGTATGTGATATTTTGATACATGCATCCAATGTGTAATGATCGAATCAGGGTAATTAGGATATCCACCCCCTCAAACATTTAGATGGAGGTCATCATGTTAAATGAAATAAGCTAGGCACAGAAAGACAAATATGGTAGATATTTACAGAACATTTCACCCAGTGGCTGCGGAATACACATTTGTTTCCTCAGCACTTGGACCATTGTCAATGGTAGACCATATGTTATGACATAAAACAAGTCTTAAAACATTCAAAAAACTTGAAATACTATCAAGCATCTTCTCTGGTCATAATAGAATAAAACTAGAAATCAACAACAAGAGGAATTTCAGAAACTAAACAAATGCATGGAAATTAAACAATCTGCTTCTGAATGACCAGAGGATCAATAAAGAAATTCAGAAGGAAATTGAAAAAAATATTGGAACAAATGATAATGGAAACACAACATACCAAAAAGCAGCAAAAGGAGTACTGACAGTGAAGTTTATGGCTCCAAGTGCCTGCATCAAAAAAGAAGAAAAATTTCAAATAAGCAACCTAGCCATGTATCTTAAAGAACTAGAAAAGCAAGAGCAAACCAACCCTAAAATTAGTAGAAGAAAAGAAATAATAAATAACAGAGCAGAAATAAATGAAATTGAAATGAAAACAATACAAAATATCAATGAAACAAAAAGTTGGATTTTTGAAAAGTTAAACAAAATAGACAAACTTCTAGGCAGACTAAGAAAAAAAGAAAATCCGAATAAAATCAGAAATGAAAAAGACGTTAAAACTGATACCACTGAGGCCAGGGGGAGTGGCTTATGCCTGTAATCCTAGCACTTTGGAAGGCAGAGGTGGATCACTTGAGGTCAGGAGTTCGAGACCAGCCTGACCAACATGGTGAAACTCCATCTCTACTAAAAATACACACACACAAATATAGCCAGGCATGGTGGTGTGCACCTGTAGTCCCATCTACTCGGGAGGCTGAGGCAGGAGAATCACTTGAGCCTGGGAGGTGGAGGTTGCAGTGAGCTGAGATTGTACCACTGCACTCAAGCCTGGGTGACAGAGAGGAGGGTGTCTCAAAAAAAAAAAAAGGAAAAAAAAGAAAAATAGAAAAAGCCATGATATCAGTGAAATTCAAAGGATTATTACTAGCTACTATGAGCAACTATATGCTAATAAGTTGGATAATCTAGGAGAAATGGAAAAATCCCTAAACACATACAACCTACCAATATTGAATCGTGAAGAAATTCAAAGGCTGAAAAGACAAATAACAAGTAATAAGATAAAAGCCATAGTTGAAAGTCTCCCAGTAAAAGCCTGGAAACTGATTGGCTTCACTGCTGAATCCTACTCAAATAATTCCAAAAAATGGAGAAGAAGGGAATACTTCCAAGTTCATTCTATGAGGCCAGTATTACCCTGATACCAAAACCAGACAAAGACACATCAAAGAAAGACAACTGCAGGCCAATATCCCTAATGAATATTGATGCAAAAATCCTCAACAAAGTATTAGCAAACCAAATTCAACAGTATATTAGAAAGATCATACATCATGGCCAAGTGAGATTATCCCTGGGATGCAAAGATGGTTCAACCTACCAAATCAATCAGTATAATACATCATGTCAACAGAATGAAGGACAAAAACAATACAATTATTTCCAAAAATGCTGAAAAAACATTTTATAAAATTCAACATTCCTTCATGATAAAAATCCTCAAAAAACTAGGTATAGAAAGAACATACCTCACCATAATAAAAGCTATATATGACAGACCCACATCTAGTATCATACTGAATGGGGAAAATCTGAAAGCCCTTTCTCCAAGAACTGGAACATAACAAGAATGCCCACTTTTCAGTAATATGTTGAGTAATATGTTAGTACTCAATGTTTTTACTCAACATATTACTGGAATTCCTAGCAAGAGCAATCAGGCAAGAGAAAGATATAAAGGGCATCCAAATTGGAAAGGAAGAAGTCAAATTATCCTTGTTTGCAGATGATATGATCTTTGGTTTGTTGGTTGTTTTGAGACAGAGTCTCACTCTGTCACCTAGGCTGCAGTGCAGTGGCACAATCTCAGCTCACTAAAACCTCTGCCTCCCGGACTCAAGTGATTCTTGTACCTCAGCCTCCCAAATAGCTGGGATTAAAGTCAAACATCACCATGCCTAATTTTTGTATTTTTCATAGAGACAGGGTTTCACCGTGTTGCCTAGGCTGGCCTTGAACTCCTAAGCTCAAGTGATCTGCCTGCCTCAGCCTCCCAAAGTGCTGGGATTACAGCCACGAGCCAATGCGTCCTCCCTGACCTTATATTTGGAAAAGCCTAAAGACTACACACACACACACACACACACACACACACACACACACACACACAGAGACACAGACACACAAAGATGTTAGAACGCATAAAAAAATCAGTAAAGTAGAAGGATACAAAATCAACATACAAAAATCAGTAGCATTTCTATATGCCAACAATGAACAATCTGAAAAAGAAATCAAAAAAGTAATCTCATTTACAATAGCCACAAATAAAATTAAATACCTAGGAATTTAAATACCAAATAAGTGAAAGATCTCTATAATGAAAACAATAAAACACTGATGAAAGAAACTGAAGAAGACACCAAAAAACTGGAAAGTGGAAAGATATTCCATGTTCATGGATTGGAAGACTCCATATTGTTACAATGTTCATACTGCCCAAGGCAATCTACAGATTCAATGTGATTCCTATTAAAATACCAATGGCATTCTTTACAGAAATAGAAAAAATAATCCTTAAATTTATATGGAACCATAAAAGACCCAAAATAGCCAAATCTCTCCTGAGCAAAAAGAAGAAAACAGGAGGAATCACAATACCTAACATCAAATTATACTACCGAGGTCTAGTAACCAAAACAGCATGGTACTGGCATAAAAACAGACACATAGGCCAGTTGAACAGAACAAAGGGTAGCTCTATTTTTGGTTTTTTTTGAGGAACCTCCAAACTGTTCTCCATAGTAGTTGTACTAATTTACATTCCCACCAACAGTGTACCAGGGTTCCTTTTACTCTACATCTTCACCGGCATTTGTTATTGCCTGTATTTTGGATATAAGCAATTTTTAACTGGGGTGAGATGATATCTCACTGTAGTTTTGATTTGCATTTCTCTGATGATCAGTGATGTTGAGCAACTCTTTATATTTCTATTTACTATTTGTATGTCTTCTTTTGAGAAATGTCTATTCAAATATTTTGCTCATTTTTAAGTTGGATTACATTTTTTCCTATAGAGTTATTTGAACTCTTTATATATTCTGACAAGGGATTAATAACCACAAAATCAGTATATCGAAGAGACATCTACACTCTCATGTTTGTAACAGCTCTGTTCACAATAGCCAAGATTTGGAAGCAACCTAAGTGTCCATCAGCAGATGAATGGATAAAAAATGTGGTACATATACACAATGGAGTGCTACTCAGCCATAAAAAAAGAATGAGATCATGTCACTGGCAACAACACAGGTGGAACTGGAGATCATTATGTTAAGTGAAATAAGCCAGGCATGGAAAGACAAACATTGCATGTTCTCACTTATTTGTGGGATCTAAAAATCAAAACAATTGAATTCATGGAGATAGAGAATAGAAGGATCATTTTCCGAAGCTGGGAAGCATAGTGGGGGGCTTCGGGGTGGTCCAGATGGTTAAGGGATACAAAAAAACTAGAATGAAAGAATAAGACCTAGTATTTGATAGCACAACAGGGTGACCATAGTCAATAATAATTGAAGTATACATTTTTAAATAACTAAAAGAGTATAATTGGATCATTTGTAACACAAACGATAAGTGCTTGAGGGGATGGATACTCCGTTCTCCATGATGTGATTGTTATGCATTGCATGCCTGTAACAAAACATCTCTTGTACTGCATAAATACATACACCTACTGTGTACCCACAAACCTAAAAATTAAAAATTATATTAAAAGACAAATATGGCACGTTCTCACTAATGTGTGGGAGCTAGAAAAAGTTGTTCTCATGGAGGTTGAGTGTCTAATGGTAATTACCAGAGGCTGGGAAGGGGCGGAAGACAGAGATAAACAGAGGTCGGTTAGTGGATAAAAAATCCATTCAGACAGAATAAGTCCTAGTGTTCCATAGCAGGTTTTGATGAGAGCTGTTTTAAACGGACACATTTTAAATTAAACCTCCCTAACTTCCAAAACCAGGCATAACTGCCTTCCATGTTTCCCTCACACCTTCCAGAGGCTAATGAGAATCACAGTGCTGCAGGGTTCTCCTGGGCTCTGGGCAGCAGCTGGATGGTGTGCTCCTTCCTGGCTGAGAAGATAAATGTCACCTCCACATACATGGGTTTGCCAGCTCCATGGGGTCCAGCCAACTCCTCTGAGAACTCCCAGAGTTCACAATGGGCACTTGGCCTTGGGTAACTGAAGCTGTCTGGTTTGCTTCCCTGCCTGAAGAATGGGAATAATAATATTTAACCCCTAGACAAGGAGAGGTAGAGAAGGGGGGTCAGGTACCATATACACA
Organism: Pan paniscus; assembly: GCF_029289425.2. Taxonomy (NCBI): domain Eukaryota; kingdom Metazoa; phylum Chordata; class Mammalia; order Primates; family Hominidae; genus Pan; species Pan paniscus. The sequence goes on along the minus strand of NC_073268.2, from coordinate 67,968,977 downwards.
GTGCTGCCTGCTAGGTGAAGCAGGTCCCTCCCTGTACCATCCCCGCTGCACTCCACTTCCCTGGCAGGCCCCTCCTCTTTCAAGGAGCCCAGGAGGCAGATTCTAAAGATGGAGAGCAGGCCAGCTCTCCAGCCTTGCTCCTACACAGCTGTGTATGGGAACTGCTGTGCTGTCTGCTCAGGGGCCCCTTCACACCTGCTGTCTCTGGGCCAGGATGAACCTCAGAACCTCAGCCTCCTGGTCCCACTGCAGAACCTCAGCACCTAACAGAGCCCACCCTCTTCTGCCATTTGTATCTGAGAAAGAACTGACTCTGGAAATTCTCATTTATCCAAGGAAAAGGACCCCCCTTTAAACCAACCAGACCTTCACCTCACCTCACTGCCTTTTCTTTTCTTGTCTCCTTTTCTGTTCTCTATTTCTTTCTTTTCAGTTCTTTTTTTCCTTCTTCTTTCTTATTCTCCTTGCCTGCCTCAGTATAGGGAATAGAAAAAGCCTGGATTGGAGTTAGGTGGTCCTTACTGAGAATTCCAACTCCAACATTAATCAGCAATAATGGGAAAGCGACTTGACCTTGCTGGGGTTTGGTTTCTTTATTTGTATAATGTAGACAGTGGTTGCTAGTTGGTGTATTTGTTGTGAAGACTAAATGTGAAAATCTGAGTTTTTATTTAGCCATTAATAAGTACCATGTAATTAATTCATTAATCAGAGTACCCAGGGTGTGTGAAACACTGTTCTACATTTTGAGAATAGAGCAATGAGTAAAAGCAACATGAGCTTTCATACTTCTCTAATGGGCCGTTCAATAAGTATTCATTTTCAATGTAGTTCCTGCTTTGGGGGCATTGCCCTGCTTATCATTGTCCCTGAAATATGGGAAGGAAAGAAAAAAAAATCATTTCTCTTCAGCCAGTAAAACAACTCCAGGGAAAAGAGATGACTATTTAGACAACAGTCAGCTGGGTGATTGTTGATAAAAAGTCTACTTTCCATATTATGTCACTCAGCATTCATGGTTGCAAGCAACAGAAATCAACTCTGGCTGTCTTATGCAAAATGGAGATTTTTCTGGAAGGAGATTGGTGGGAAATCAGAAGAGCAGACTTGGAGCAAGGGAAGTCAAGCATCAGAGACAACCACATGCTGGTCAGGAGGCTGTCAGTGACACTGATAACGTCATTGCTGCCATCACTGCTCTACTACTGCTGGGTCAAGCTGATGTCTGCCAAGCCACCATTTGCTATCACATACTCAAGATGCAACATCCTGCCTCCCTGCTGAACCAGGAATATTGGAAGGATCTAAGCTCCAAGTTTCCAGAGTGGAGGACAGGCATTGAGAATTACTTTCCTGCCAAGATCATACACAGTGGAGGAGAGACAGCGTCCATCTTGGTCAAGGGGGTTGGACGCTGGACAATCAGAAAATGGACACACATCTATCATACTTTTCTTTCTGTTTTCCTGGCTCCATGGAGAATGAAGAGATGAAAGAAGCAAGCTTGGCCTTTTCTTTTCAGAAAGAAATGAACCAATGCTGGATACCATCTGCCATTGCTAAAAGGAAGATTCTAGTCCAGTGGGCCTCCATTTAATTTTGATGGAGAAAATGTTTTCTCCATGAAGATCCCTAGTATCAAACCTGTTCTGCAAAGAGACCGCACTGATGAGCTGGTTTGTCTTCTGTGATTTCAGCATCCAGGTGCTTGTGTGATGGATGGGAAGCCTAGATTTTCAGGCAGCTGTTATAATGCTGCTTAGCATATAAACAGAGAAAAATATTTTCATTTTTCCCATATGACAAAAGAGCGGTGATTCCCAAAGGTGAGAACAAGTTAGTAGTACATTCTTTGGAGTAATCAGATGACCACGGGGCAAAAGTCTTTTCAAATTAAGTCTCTGAGTATTTAATAAATGTCTGCTTTTCCACATTAGGTTGGGTACTGAAAGAAATAAAATATTCAGCAAACATTCTGATTGGGGAAAGAGACTAATGTACATGGAATGAATTAGAACATCAGAAGACAGTGCACAAACTCAGGCTTGAGAGTCAGATAAGTCAAATCCCAGTCCTGCCACTTACTGGCTGTTAAGATTTGGAGCAAATCTTCTGAGCCCTGTTTCCTCATCTACAAAATAGGAATAATAACAATACCTATCTCAATGTTATCTAATACCTACCTCATTATATAAGACATAAAATGGTATACATATATTGTTAAGGATTATGCCTAGCACATAGTAAGAATTCAAAAACTGTTACATGTCATGATTGTTCTAAGAGCAAAGTCTATATGGCATAGGGATAAAGGTGGGACTTAAAGGGGAAAAGAAAAGGGAGGTGTCACATGCAGACAGAGAAACAGATACAAAGGCATCTTTATTAGCCATTCATTGAGTCCTACTGTGTTTCTGGTTCTGTGGATGACAAATGAATTGGTCCACTTTCAAGGAACTCAAAGTCCAGTGGAGGAAATGAACAAGTAGATTTTCATCATTATTAATGCAAGTGAGTTCAGATAATAAGAGGCTATTTGATCTACAGCCTCCATTGAAGACTTCCCCTCTGGACTCATGGCCAAATAGCATCTCTTTTCCTTATTTAACCTGCTGGAAAAAACAAAGCACCTTGCTTCTAGAGCCTATTTCCGAACTCATGACAATCCCACATCTCCATCTTCAAATGCACCCCAATTATGGAAAAAGTGCCATGAATAGCAGCCAACATTTTACACCACTCAGTAAATGTCAAGAACTGTGCTGGATTTATCTCAGATATTATAATAATATCCACAACAGTCCTTCTCAGGAATTATTTTTATTCCCATTTTACAGATGAGAAAGATAAGGCTCAGAGATGATAAATGACTTGTCCAAGCATGTCTTTACCATTGGAGTCCCTTCTTGATCTCGTCTTTACCAAGCTGATCAGATTCATCTTGTCACACCTTCCCTCCCAGTTCTTCCTCCCCAAGCTCTATGCTCCAACCATCCTGAACTACTTATGATAGACACATATTTAGAAGAGAGTGTCAACAAACTGCAGCCCACTGGCCAAATCTGGCTCTCTGCCTGATTTTGTAAATAGTTTTATTAGCCCACTGCCATGCCCATTTACTTACATGTTGTCATGCTACCACAATAGAGTTGAAGCCATATGACCACAAATCCTAAGATCTTTGCTTCCTTGCTCTTCACGGAAAATGTTTGCTGACACTTGCTTTAGAATTCGAAACCTCCAGGCTCTTGCTCACACTGTTCTTTCTGCCAGGTGTGCCATTTCTTTCACCAGGACATAACAAGATTTGACTTTTGACTCAATACCCTCTGAGAAGACGTCCCTAATTTTTCGAGGAGTTAGTCACTTTCTCTCTTGAGTTGCCACTGCTCCGTGTGTACTTCTACTCTTGCATTTGTCATATTTTATTGCAGTTGTTCATTTAGGTGTCCATGTGACCTTGCATCCTTACCCCTCATCATGCCACTCAATTCCTTGAATATATTGGGCTCTCACTTAATATGTATGGAAAGAAAATGAAGTCCTTGCTGATTTCCCTGCTTCTTAGCATACTGTGGTCAAATAATGAGGGGATCTCAGAAACAGTGTGGTGGCCAGAAAGAGGCACTGGGAGCTGGAAGCCAAGACTCGGAAAATGTGCTGTCTCATCTTTAGTTCTCTCATCTTATCTCCCAAGTAGCACTGAGCAAGTCTCTCCACCTTGCTGAGCCTGCATGCCTTCCTCTGCACCATGAAAGGATTGAACTAGATTGTCTCAAATGTCCCTCCCTGCCCTAAAAATTCTATGAGACTCTGATGTCTATGACTGAAGTTTAGCACGCTAAAATACAGTCAGGAAGACATCTAAGTCACAAACTCTCTTTTGTTGTCAAAGGAGGTTTTGCTAGAAAGAAGCCCAAGAATGTTGTAGAAGTCCAGGTTGAATGTCTATGATTACACTCTAGAATCTATTTAAAGTTTTTTTCTGTTAAAAAGTATTAATTGCCAAATCGTGATGTTCCTTCCTGTTTCATGTGTGTTGGATCAGAACACTACTCACTCAGCATCCACAGGGAGAGATATAGCCTCTGGATACTACATATGGCAAAGCCAAGCCAGAAAGTGGTGGCTGATGTCACTGAGGTGCCCACCATCATCCAACTGCAGGCAACACTTCCCAGCCCCAAGTTTCCAGCCTTCTCCTGAGGCACATTCCCTAACTTGTCTATGACAAGAGGCACATGAATTATTTTCCAAGGTACAGATTTTCAGGTTCCTCACCTAAATCCATGAATTTGAATCACCTAGATTGGGGCCAAGGAAGCTGTGTGTTTCACAAACAGCTGCAGTGGTTCAACAGGAAAGCTTGGGAATCCCGACATAGAAGTCTGACTCCAAATGTGAAGTTCCACTGGATCCTAAGCCACAGAGGTTTGGGGTCACTGTTTGGTTGAAATGGCAAGTCCATTTGTCACCCAAACAAAGGGTAATTCCAGGAAAGCATCTGCTGGAGGGGATGCATTTTTCAAGACCTGCTGCAGCACCTTCAGATTAGGCTGATTTGCACACCTGCATATTTTCCCCCAATTTTCCAGCGTAACCCTGTGTGAATCATTGCAGTTTTGCTAATTGAATCTGAGAGCACCTGTTTCTTAATATTAATGCATCACATGGACACAGAATTTGTAATGAATCATTCTAGGGGGAAGAATGATGAAATTCAAAAAAGTATTCACTGTTCATCTGCAACCTGATAACTTGTGGCCAGAATTCCATCTGGGAAGATGTAGGGCAGAGCAGGGGTAACAAACAGGGAGCCCCGAGACACCAGGCCCCTCCACAGGGCTCTCGAGCCACTTACCTTTCTCCCATTTTTGGAAAGGGAAAACAGTGCCTATAACCTGCCAACTCCCAAACACCTGTTCTGTTGCACCCTGGAAGTCCCCTTCTCTGGTTCTGAGGGCTTCAGTATTATTATAGTTTTCTGTTTCTTCTCAGTCCCCAGGCTCTGCACTTCCTGCCACAGACTCTCTCTTGATCTTGCTGTAGATAAAATGGTGCTAATTCAGCTGGCTGATGGAGGTCAGGGCCTTCCAGGAGGTAAAAGCCTGAGTTTCTGGGTCCAACTCTGACCCAAGAACACGAGGCTCCAGTGTTTCTATTTCCTCGGCAGTTTCCGCTAAGCAGTTTATTTCTCCAGGAAACACCCCTCTCCTCCTCCCTGAGCAGCCTGAGCTAGAGGCCCCATTTCTGGGATCCCCTGCATTTGTTGTACCTTCTAGCATACTCTCCTCTGATTGTTTCAGAAACAGAAACTGCCCTGCTCATCTCTGAGTCCCATGCCTCGCACAAGGCCTGGGAAAATGTAGGCACTTTACCAGTTTGAGTTGAACAAATGATTGACACTGAATTATTTCCTCTGTGTAAAGGTGTTAGATGTGATTTTACAGCCATCAGGACTATTACCATGTGGTCAAGGTGTGTTTTCTGCAATCCCATCTAAGTTAATGGAACAAAACCTACTAGCAAAGTGTTAAATCCTGTAAGACCTCATCATCTGGATCACCTATTCGGTGGCCTTATCCTTAGAAAGCTATCTGAAGAGTACTCATATAGCGATCTATGCCCCTGAACAAGCTTACAGGCAAGGCCAGCTGGCCAAGCTTGACTTCCACAGCATGCTGGGTCTGAAGGGCTGTGAGCTGTGCCTCTGGTGCTTCTCCAGTCCATCAGTTGAGTCTGGGGAGAGCTTTTCATGTGCCCAGTAGCGGCTTTGTCCCATGAAACAGGACCTTCAGAGTTGATGGGTCCCAAAAAGACTAACCCAAGGTAAACAGACACCCAGAAGAAGACAGCATAAATCTGAAGGCTGCTATTATTTAGAATGAGAGTGCACTTTCTGAAGACTATGTCCTTTACCCAAGACAGCTCTCTTTACTATCATTTGTCAACAAAAGGTACTTGGACTCGGAGAGCAAAGGGGAATATACATTCCTGAAGGATCTTTTCTATCTAAACTGAGGGGAGTGCTGTGAGCCAATCCTGCCTCACAACAGATGAGGCTCCATCAATAACCACATTATTTGTATCTATATATAATATTTATGGACAGTGAGAGACAGGTTCTTGCTCTGTTGCCCAGGCTAGAGTGCAGTGGCACAATTATGGCTCACTACAGCCTCAACCTCCCAGGCTCAAGCAATCCTTCCACCTCAGCCTCCAGAGTAGCAGGGACCACAGGTACATACCACCACGCCTGGCTAAATATTTTTGCTTTTTGTAAAGACAAGATCTTGCCATGTTGCCCAAGCTGGTCTTGAGCTCTTAGGCTCAAGCAGTCCACCCGAAGTGCTGGGATTACAGGCGTGAACCCCTGCGCCTGGCCTATAAATATTAATATCTGCAATTTGGCCATTGTTTCATCTTGTGCCCAGCCTGGGAGCTATGCTATAATATTTAAGATGACTTTGCACATATCTGATCATTCCCTTTATAGTTGTCCCTCAGTATACACAGGGGATTGGTTCCAGGACTTCTAAGTCTATCCAAATCTGCTCATACTCAAGTCCTGTAGTGGGCTCAGCAGAACTCTTGTACAAAAAAATCGGCCCTCCATATACATGGGTTTTATATCCCTCAAATACTGTATTTTTGATCTGCATTTGGTTAAAGAAAATCTGTGTACAAGTGAAATACGTTATTTTTATTAGTCAAGCTCTAAACTGTCCTGAAATATTTCTTGATCTCTCAGCTGGTCCATCTCAAAGCCAACTCAATATCACCACTTGGATCTTTCACAGGAACTCTCAACTCAAATGTCCAGAATCAAACCAATGGCCTTATTTCCAAACCAAGGCCTCCTCCCATCCTTCCTATCGCAGTAAATGCTACTACTATTCACACAATTGTAAGCCAGAAACCTACAAATCATATTTGATTTCTCTCTCTTTTTTCCTCTCATTTTGTTCAGTCTATAAACTGTTTCCAGCATGAATTCTCTTGCAGTGGATTCATCCCTTCCCTATTCCCTTTGGGTTTTATTTTCATCAGGGTTCTATGGCTACCTAACTACCAACTGCCTCTGGCTTCCTCTGGCTGTGAGAGTCTGCTCTGCCCAATCGCAGGCAGGCCTGGAGTGCCAGGAACGGTTCTTGGCCCTTGGTGTATGAAAAACCTGACTCCCACGCCCCACTACACAGATGAGATTCTCCAGGACTGAATTGTCCAATACATGTAGGTACTAGCCACATGTGACTACTGCGGTCTTGAAATGGGGCTAGTGCAAACAACTGACATTTTAACTTTACTTAATGTGGACTAATTTAAATTGAAAAACAGATAGTTCAGTTACTGGAAAGCTTTCAAATTTGTTAGTATGACCTAAGTGTATGAATATTTTTTTCAACTACAAGTTTTATGAAATTTAAACACAGATCAAGTACTAATAAGAAAATCTGGTACTCAAGTTGAGATGTGCTGGATTTTGAAGACTTCGTATTAAAAATGCATGTAAAATATTAATAATTTTTATTTTGACTACCTGTTGAAATGATCATCTTTGGGATAGATTGAGCTAAATGGTCTATATTCTTAAAACTGATTTTACCTGTTTTATTCTTTTGTTAATGTGGCTACTATAAAATTTTATTTTTTATATTTATTTATCTTTTCTTAGACAGAGTCTCACTTCGTTGCTGAGGCTGGGGTGCAGTGGTGCATTCTCGACCCACTACAATCTCCACCTCCCAGGTTCAAGCGATTCTCCTGCCTCAGCCTCCCGAGTAGCTGGGGCTACTCACACCAGGTCAGGCTCACGCACCACTATGCCCAGCTAATTTTTGTATTTTTAGTAGAGACAGGCTTTTGCCACGTTGGTCAGGCTGGTATCAAACTCCTGACCTCAGGTGATCTGCCTGCCTCGGCTCTAATCCATTCTTTACACAACAGCTAGGGTGACCTTTGTGAAAGCCAAATCTCAGTGTATCTCACTCTTTCTTTAAGGCTTTCAATGGCTTCTCATTTCTAAGATCTTCTCTAGACCTTAGAAAACACCTAGGGTATTCTCAATCTGACCCACAAGATCCTGCACAATTGGCCTACCTTACCAGCTGCATCTTGCCATATGTCCCATTCCCCTTCTGTTTCTCTGTTTCAGCCACACCTGCCTCCCTTCAGGTTCCCAAGTACCATGTGAAGAGATCATCCCTCATTCTTCCCCACATACGTACTCTGCTTGGCCTCTTCCTGCTAATCCCTGAGTCCTGTTTAAATGTTACTTGCTCAGAGAAAACAACCTTCAACTTCCAGACAAGACTATGTCGTGCTCCCTGTTAGACATTCTCCCAGCATCCCACGCTTCTTTGCTTTGTCCTTATTGCTGTGTAATTGTGCATTTCATTGTTAAATGCCTTTCTCCACCACTAAAATACATACTTGATGAGGACTCTTATTTAAAACCTGGGCCCTGACACATAGTAGATATGCAATAAATATGTGTGGAATAAATAAAAGGACAGCTTTGCTATTTACAATAGATTCTTACTTGTGTTGGAGATGGCTATAGTAAATAACATTCCCTACCCACCCCCCTTGTACCCTGCATGGCTTAAATTAAGAGAAAGACCCAGGAGTCAGGTGAAAGCCAAAATGTTAGCTTTATGGATGATGAAAACTGTATAGGGGATCCAGCTAACATATGCTGCAAAGTGAATTTGAGAGCATTGTCCACACCATCACCCCAAATTAAACTTACCCTAAACCATCAGCCTGACCTCAGCGAGGACAGGTCTTTACCACTGAAGTCCCAGCACAGCCAAGAGAGTAAACCAGACTGTGCCCTCTCTGTGAGCAGGCCTTTCAGAGCAGATAGCATGGCACTGAGCTTCACAGGCCCAGTCCTTTCACTCAAGTCACCAGTCTCAGAAGTATGCCCCTCCCCCTTTAGAGGAGTGAGAATGGGGCAGAGAGTCCAGAAGTGTTTCTCTGGGAAGAGTCCCTTGTCATGAGTCAGGAGGTATGGGGAACAATGGTCCCCCAAGGCCTGGGAACCTGCTTACCCATCTGTAAGAGGAGGGGAATAAATGGCACTGTTGGGAGGGTCAGGTGAATTGGGGTACTTATAAGTGCTTGGAGAAATGGTGCGTAACTATAGGATGTATGTATTAAAAACCTCTGCATGTATCTTGGCTGGCTGGCTGGCATCCTGCTTTCTTTCCTCATCTATCTTTTAATAAAAATAAAAATTACTTGAAAAAACTGGTTTCTGGCCCATGGCCTTGAAGCCTAGACGATGACCTTGAATGGGCTGGGCACAGTAGCTCACGCCTGTACTTCAGGAGGCCAAGGCAGGTGGATTCCCTGATCTCAGGAGTTCGAGACCAGCCTAGGCAACACGGTGAAACCCCGTCTCTACTAAAAATACAAAAAAAAATTATCCGGATGTGATGGTGTGCGCCTGTAGTCCCAGCTACTAGGGAGGCTGAGGCAGGAGAATTGCTTGAACCTGGGAGGTGGAGGTTGCAGTGAGCTGAGATCGCACCACTGCACTCCACCCTGGGCAACAGAGCGAGACTCCACCTCAAAAAAAAAAAAAAAAGAGCTTAAATGAAGCAAGGTTTCCACTCACCCCTCCCACCAATCTAGCATTATATTGCTACCCCACTCACAGAATATAATAGCCAAACAGATTGTTTTGCAGGCTTGCGGGCAGGGGGAGAAGTTAATTAAAAATGTGCTAAAGTCCTTTGAAAATTCATAAGTAAGTGCTAAGGTTCTAGTTTGGTGCTTACATTCTGACAGCCTGACAGCTTCATGGGTCGAACTCTTTTGAAAAAGTAACTTTAAAACTTGCATAAATTGCACCTTTTGTATTTTAAGTCACACAGGCATGACAACATGATTATTCATGACTTTGGAGAATGTTCTTGACAACAAGAGGACATTAATATCCCCAGCCCTATACCAAATTAATAAGAAGCCCTGAGAATCAAAGAGAACAAAGAAGCAGAGGCCCTTCTCCTTAGAAGGAGAGAAGAGTCTGTGCTTTGAAATGTGCTGGGACCTGGGGTGCCACTCATAAAAATACAGGTGTGTGTTTCTGGCTAGTAGCTGATAAATATGCTCAGGCAGAAACCACCGAAGAGACAGGTCTGTCTACCAGCAACCGAGCCAACTTGATTTGCTTTGTGTTGCAAGTAGCAGTTGGACTTCTGAGAGTTCTGAAAGCAGGAATGAAAAAGTATACAAGATGCCAGAAACATTCAGATGGAAAGCACAAAAGAATCAAATGGAGGCCCAACCTTAAAATGATAGCTACAGTTCATCGAAGTTGTATTATGCATCCAGCACTGTGCTGAAGCACATGACATGGGACCCTGAGGAAGGTATTCTCATCTTTATTTCACAGAGGGGTAAACTGAGGCATGGGCTGGTTAAACAGTTTTCCCATGGTCACACTGATTATAAGGAGCAGAACCAAGATTTAGACCTGAGCAATCTGGCTTCAAAGGCCCAGTGAGATCCTTTCCATGATGATAATCCTGCAGAAATCTAGCAATTTCTCCACCAGGCTCTGAGGGTGTCTTCCTACTGAATGTCTACTTCATCCTTCTCTCTGCTTCTCAGACAGGAGATGACCAGCCCACAAAGCCTCAGTTTACATCCCCTGTCTCTAAGAGACCACCCCAGATGTAATCTCCCTAGTCCTAGTCCCAAATTAGAAAGACAATTATCTGAGCAGCTCAGCTTCAGTAAAGGATCCATACTTGAGTCAGTCCTCTATAACCAGGGTTGGGAATGTATCACTCCAACCTGGCTTCCAGAATGTTCTACACACTGAGCAACCTTTGATTATGAAAGCTTTTGCATTCTCCTCAGTCTTTTATATCATAGAATCTCTCCTCTCTACTAGGTTACTCAACAGATACTTACCATGTACAAGTCAATATGTTAGTCAGGTAGGAAATAGAAAAGCAACTAAGATGCTGACTCTGTCTTGAAGGAGCTTATGGCCTGGTGGTAGGGATCACTTGCTGGTGTGCACATAAAGCAATGCATGCTGTGTGTGAGTGTTGTGTGCATGAATTACAGAGATGCTAAGTGCTCTAAGAGTCCAGAGAAGGGAGACATCAAAAGGCTGTCTCCCGAGGTGCTCCCCAGAGGCTTCTGTTGGTGGTAGAGAGGTAGAGAAAGCATGGGTTTTAGAGTAAAAGTCTGTTAAAATTCCATTTCATTTTGTGACTTCAACAAGGTACTTGAACTTGAGTCTCAATTTCCACATTTGTAAAATGAGACTAATACCATGTATCTCACATGACAGTTATGACAATTAAGTTACATAACTGTGTTAGCTGGCCTAGTTCAAAAAAAAAATGCTTCTCTCTTTTCCCTCTCCTTGTCTTCTCTGTTCCCATGGCAATTGTAGGCCTTCCCTCATTTTAACCTGGTGGCCTGTCTCTGTGTCTCTTTCCATCATTTCCATTTGGAAATTCCTCCAGGATTTAGTCAATATTTTAGTTCTCTTCATGGCCTTAATTACTGAAACATGAAATGTTAGGGATATATATATATCAAAAACAGCCAAGTTTAGGAAATCTTATTTTATATCACTTTTTTTTGCTTCGTATCATTCAGCACTTTCATTGTAAAATAATAAGCAAGTGCTTATACTCATTTGCATTTATTTGCATATATCTTTATAATTGTTACTTGTGTGTGCATCATAGTATCAGCAGTAATGGTAATACTAGTAATTGTTAATAGTAACTATGAGTACCTAATGTTTGTTAAGTAATTATTATGTGTTATGTACTCTTTCAACTATCTTTACATGTATTACCTTATTTAATCTTCACAACAAAACAGTAGCCACTATTGTTCTCCCCATATACAGATGAGGAAAGTGAGGCACAGAGAGGTTCAGCTATGTATGAGAATGAAATAGAGGAAAGTAAGTAGGAGGAGACATAGGACTCCAGCAGCAATGCAGAGCACTCCATGAGGCATCACAGGGATGGTAATTGAACCCTGATTCTGCAGAGCACGTGGCCGCAGATGAGGCACATACACTCTGTGAGAGGCTTTGTCCTCACCTGTGAGATGGGATGCCTGCTCCTACTTCAGAGATTCCTGTGTGGGAACCATAGGAGAATGGGTGTGTGAACACTCTCTGTAAATGGTAAAGAGCCATATTGATGTTAGCCAGCTTGGTATTGGTCAAGCCTCGCCTCGCTGGTCTCCTCCCCTCCTGCCCCATTCTGCCACTCAGAACCTAGGAAACCATTGTTCCAAGTACAAGTTCAATCAGTGCTTGCTAAGTCAACAGGAAAGAGTCAGGGCTGGCTAACATTCACTTTCTCAGATTTAGGAAGAAGTGGCAAGGCTGAGACATAGTGGGACAGCCACCCATGCCAAAAGGGGGAAAGGCAGAACTTGAGATTTCCAAGTGTATGACTACTGAGTTTCATGGAAAATCGGAGTCTCCAGACCCAACACAGTCATTACAGAGAGTAGGCAATGCTGGGTGTGGCATGGGAAAACTCCATTGTCTTAATTCTGGGAGGTGATATAATAGGGAGAAGTCTTAGCACTGGGCAAGCCTGGCTTGGTGACCTAATTTTATCACCATCTTGCTCTGTGATTTTGGACAGGTCAATCATCCTCCATTATAAGGAGTACCTTTTCACATCTATAAAACAAGTGTAACATTAGTGATATAGTTTGGATATTTGTCCCAGTCCAAATCTCACGTTGAAATATAATCTCCAATATTGGAGATGGAGCCTAGTGGGAGGTGTTTGGATCATAGGGGTGGATCCCTCATGAATGGCTTGGTGATGAGTGAGCTCTCACTCTGGGTTCACAGGAGATCTGGTCTTTTTTTTTTTTTTTTTTTTTGAGACGGAGTCTTACTCTGTCGCCAGACTGAAGAGCAGTGGTACGATCTCGGCTCACTGCAACCTCCGCCTCCTGGGTTCAAGCGATTCTCCTGCCTCAGCCTCCTGAGTAGCTGGGACTACAGACATGCACCACCACGCCAGGCTAATTTTTGTATTTTTAGTAGAGATGGGGTTTCACCATGTTGGCCAGGATGGTCTCGATCTCTTGACCTCGTGATCTGCCTGCCTCAGCCTCCCAAAGTGCTGTGAATACAGGCGTGAGCCACTGCGCCCAGCTGAGATCTGGTCTTTTTAAAAGTGTGTGGCACCTCCCCCACCACTATCTCTCTCTTGCTCCCACTTGGCCATGTGAGATGCCTGCTCCCTCTTTGCCCTCCACCATGAATAAAGGCCCCCTGAGGCCTCCCCAGAATCCAAGCTGATGACAGTGCTACACTTCCTCTGCAAGCTGCAGAACCATGAGCCAACCAAACCTCTTTTCTTTATAAATTACCCAGCCTCAGGTATTTGTGTATAGCAATGCAAGAACAGCCTAATACAATCAGTACCAGCTCATAGGATTACTGTGATGACTCAGTGAGATACTGTGCTCAGCACAGGGTCTTGCACATAGGAAACAGTTGAGCAAATTTGCACAATACAGTTTAGCAAATATTAGTATTAATGGTGGTATTATTTCGTGCCCCTCCAAGCCTAGGGTCTCGGGGGAGGGTTTGTGTCTCCTTAGTTTTCATTGTTTAGGGGTTCTTTGTTTCTCCATAGCATATGGAGAAAACACAGGATATTATAGCCATATTTGGTAACTTGCTGGTCACCACAGATAACTATGATTTAGAGAATAACGTAGAAGTCATGCCGGGAAAGCTTTTTATTTCTGGGCGGGGCGGGGAGGGTGTCAGGAATGCATTTTACAATGTGCAGCTACTGTGCATTCTTATGAATTAAAAACAGACAGGCACACCCAAATAGCTCTAGGGAAAAAAAAAAAACTACAGAGGCTATTTTTAAAAGGTTTAACCTCAGTCCTATAAAAGAGCAACAGAGATATAGAATCTTAGATTTGGGAGGAAGCCTCCTAGATCTCCTTCCTGTCTAGCCTTTCTACACCAGATCCTCCAGCAACTGGCCTAAAAAAGACTCAGAGTAGCAACTTTATGGCCTCAGAGTAACAGAGGATGCACCCATTTCTTGAGCATAAATGGACCCCCATATTTACACACTGCCCCACATTGCTATTTGATCATTGCCTGTGGCTGAATTGCGGCTGCCCTCCCATCATCAACCACGTTGGCTTCTCTTATATCCCCTCTTTACCTGGTCTGGGGCTGAACAATCAATTCATGTTGATCAACCGTTTTAGGATGCACTGGTGAGTGCCCAGGAAGTAGTGTTTAACTCACTGGCTATATTGAATACACTTTTTCTCTGGTCTAGTTCAAACAGAAGGATGACTGGAAATATATCTTTGATGCACTGTGCTGGTCTCATAGGATTTATGTGAGCCTGAATCCACCCCCTTTTACATATAGCTGATGTCTACCAATTCTGCTAGACTGATGTCAGGGTTTTATTTCCTTCCCAGAAATGTTTCTGAGTACCCTTTAACCCACTCCCCATCACCCCCAAATACACACACACTGTGTGAGTCATTAACTTCCTCTACATATTTCACTACGTCCCTTTGCAAACCTCTGTCTTAGCACTTACCATTTTGTACAGAATTGTGTATTTACTACTCAGTCCCCACCAGAGAGATGACTCTCTCTTTTATCTTTGTATTATATTTCTAGTTCTAGCACACTGCCTGGCACCTTGTGATTGCTTAAGAAATGCTGGGTGAGTGACCCAGTGTGCCCAGTAGTGGCAAAAACTCCACCTTCAGCTCTCCCACCCCACCAGCTTGCCATGGATCCTGGGGTGTAATCTCAAGGGAATCTGTCCATCCATTTTAAAAACTATGAGCAGGCTAAATATTAGTCATCCGAATGCTGTTTTCTCATTGAGTTGCCTTAACAAATGGCAAGAACAGATGGCATTCAAGACATGTTGTCATTATAAAAGTATAAAAATGTTATTTGTTTTTAAATTTAAAAAAAATACCTGCACATCATTGCAGACAATTTCAAGAGCAGCCCTGGAAAAACCGTGTGGAGAAGAAATACTGTGTTTTTTTCTTCTCAGTCTTGCCGTGTCATCAGTTTTCATCATTGGCCCTTTCCTTTCTGAAAATGAGATGAACTCTCAAAATTGAGTTTTGAGACAAGTTTGATTTTCCTTTGTCCTAGCTGGAAAGAGAGCTTTAACAGAGATCACATACCCACTATGTGCCAAGTACTAGCTTACATGACTTGCAGTGTAGACTCACAGGGTTTGTGCCACATTGTTTAATAAGCATAAGCAAAATTTTCTATAAAGTTAAAGCAGCAGCAATGGAGAGAAGGTAACTATCATCACTGTGGACTTGATATAGTGCCAGGAACTGAAATTTAAAATCAGGGACCCTGGCCTCATAAATGTCTCTCCCTGTGTAAGCAGATGACATCCTCATTGCAGAAAAAGTACCAGCCAGCAACTCTTGCTGGCTTGCCTTATTGAAAGTTGAGCACTAAGATCAATAGAGCAATATTTTATGAAATTCAATTTATCAGAAGATTTGATGTCTTAAAGATGATGGAATGTCTTATTTATTGGCAATCGTAGAAACTTCAGGAATGTTTGGCACACTGAATGCTAAAGCCCAAAGTTGATTTGAAATTTCCTGTCCTTGAAGGAAGACAGTGATGGAGAGTCGCTTTTGAAAGCTGAATCTCAATCCCAAACCTTTGCAGCTATTGTACAAGCAGGCCAAGATCCCAGGCCGAAATGAAAGTGTCGTGTGCCATGAGTTTTAAAAACTGCTGCTACCAGAAGCAAAATAAAAGATAAACAAGAAAAAAAAAAAAAAAACACATCTTTACGTGGATCCAGGCTACAAAAAATGTTAGCCTTTATCACTACCCCGACCTTTTCCCAAAGGAAATTGTGGCAAATAATCAGGTTAAAACTGAGAGTCACTAAATGCAATGTAGTATCCCAGCTTGGATTCCGGAATAGAAACCAGACATAAGTGAAAAAACTGGTAAAATCCAAATAAAGTCTGTAGTTTAGTTCAGCGCTCCCCAACCCCCAGGCCATGGACCGCTCCCCAATGCTCACATTACTGCCTGAGCTCTACCTCCTGTCAGATCAGTGGCAGCATTAGATTCTCTTAAGAGCATGAACCCTATTATTAACTAAGCATGTGAGAGATTTGAGTTGTGTCCACCTTATGAGAATCTAATGACTGATGATCTGTCACTGTCTCCCATCACCCCCAGATGGGACCATCTAGTTGCAAAAAAAAAAAAGCTCGGGGCTCCCACTGATTTTACATTATGGTGAGTTGTGTAATTGTTTCATTATATGTTACAATGTAATAATAATAGAAATAAAGTGCACAATAAATGTAATTGCTTGGATCATCCCAAAGCTGTCCCCCCACCCCTAGATCCCTAGAAAAATAGTCTTCCACAAAACCAGTCCCTGATGCCAAAAAGGTGGGGGATCACTGGTTTAGTTGATAGTGGTGAAACAATATTACCTTATTAGTTGTAACAAATGTACAATGATTACATAAGATGTCAACATTAGGGGAAGCTGGGTGAGGGATATATGGAAATCTGTGTACTATCTTTGCAACTTTTCTGAAGACCTACTGAAATTATTCCAAAATATCAAGTTTGTTTTACAAATTTAAGAGGCTCAAAGCCAGAGGTCACTGAGGATGAAGTACTAAAAAGAATGTGAGATATGGAATTCACCCAAGGATGAATGAAGTATGAGTGTGAAACTCCCCTCTTCTTCTATTAGTAGCTAACCATGTGATTAAGCTAAACTCCCTGAGCCTCAGTTTTCTCATCTCTAAATACAGGCATAATTAAACCCTCCTCATGCAATTATTATAAAGATCAAATGAGAGAACATTTAAAATGAACTTGCAGTTAGTAAACACTCAGTGCACAATAGTTGGATTTAGTCAATGGCCAAGACAAGGTAAAAGTCAAAAGTTAGAGATTTTTCAAATAGCAACTGATCTCTACCAAGGCACCTCCCAAGACTTCTGGACAATGAGTTTTATTGCAAGGATGGAGCAAGCTAATGGGCATTGCCAGTCATTGCCTATCAAGGACCTCTGGCAGGATGTTGAACTTAGCACAATCCACTTCTCACCTTAAGTAAACACTTCCTAATTAACACATTATAATTTTGAGCTCTCTAATTCATGGAAAATTTTTCTTTTCACAATTATTTTCCCAAGTTACTTGAGTTAACTGCAATCTTACTTTCCTGACTAAAGTCCATTTTAGATAAGAATTGCTTCAAAGGAAAGAATCCTGATTCTGTTTATAACTTATTTTTTCTTATCTTTGGTGTTGGAGAAATAAAAATAAGCAAAAATAAGCAAACTGACATATTCATTTATCTCCCCACTTCCCTGCAAATAGATAGATTGCCCAGCAAATTAAATGTCAGCTAAGGAAACCACAGCTCAGAGAAGTTAAGCAACCTGCCCAACACCGTGAAGCTAAGAGCAAAGGAGCCAGAACTTGAACCTGACCCCAGGAGCTGTCCTTTCTCCTACTATGTTGCCTGTCCACTCCACTGGAATCAAGTTGAAAAATGCTAGTGAAACCAGTATTTCCCGCCTGGTTCTCCCTGCTAGATCAGAGCCTTCCAGCATGGTTAGATAGCATGCTGGAGATTCATCAGCTCTCACATGGAGACTTGTGGAATTCATTTTCATCCACTTCTAACTTTAAAACCAAATAAGTACCTTATTTTGGGGTGCAGATTATAGAATCAAGCAATTCCAGCAAGCCTGAACATGGAGTCCTTGCTCTTAGAGGGTCTACGTTGAGCTGGAGCCTTTTAAAGAGATATCATTGGCTAGGGCTGCCTTTGGCTCCACCACCATCAAGTGCCTGGTTTTTTCTCATACCTCGTAGGCAACCCTGAATTAGGATGAGTTTACAGCACCATTGTTTACTTCCGAGCGTTCCTGAACCCTTTTGCTGCCCGGCATTCCTGTTTTTGAATTGCATCTGTTTGTTTCACCTTCAGGACCACCTGCTTTCTCAGGCTGGATTTCACACTTGGCACTGCTTACCTCGTAGTGATCTCAGCTTCTCTCTTCAGCTGTAATTTACTCTTGGCTCTCAGACTACTTACCCCTGACTCTTCCAGATATCCATCTGTCTGTCTGGCCAGAGCCATCTCAGCCCTCCGGACTCTCCCTGGTACCCTTCTAGTTCTTGACATTTCTGCTGGATTATCTATACCCAACCCCCCTACACACATGCATGCACACACACACACACACACACACACACACACACACGGAGCTGCCTGCCTTGCAAGCTCTCATTAGCATTAAATGTCAAGTTTCAGGAATAACCAGCCTTCTTGGTTACAACTAAAATGGAGATCGCTGCATTAATGCAGTAATGGAAATATAATGAAGGAATTTATTGTCCCTGAAAGACAATATCTGCCACACATACCCCATGGGATATCTCCAGACAGTAAGTACAGCTCCACGCCTCTAATTCCTCTGGCCCATAATTATCTTGGGAAGACGGTGACCCTGCAGTTCTCTCTATTAAGAGTATATTTCCTTACAAAATGAACTGTGCTGTATTGAATTGCATCATTTTGATCACTAGAAATTGACATATTGGGCTCATTAGCCAGGAAGTTGGATAGTTAATTTATGAGGTTTCTCAGAGCCTGTCCCAGACCACTCATTGAGGGAGCTAAACAGCCCACGATGAGATAGAAGAAAGTTACTCCAGCAGAGTGGCTTTATTTTTCTCTCATTACAGAGATAATGAACAGAAAACTTCTCTGGTACAGATATTGCTTCCCACCCCTTCTCCCCCCAACCCCAAAATGATTTTGCTTTATTGCAACGAGATACCATTTGATGGGCGAACAGTCTTATTCTGCTCATTAGCACCATTTTTCATTTAAAATCTTCAACTGCTGAGATAAAAAGACGATCTAAGTCTTTGCCTTTATCTTTAATATTTAAAACTGTTCACACAACATTTTAAAAATCAAATATTGATGCTGCTACCTGTTGTTCTTCAAAGTGGAGCAGTTATATTGCAGGCCCTTCACAGTAAGCCTGCCTTTATTAGAAATGAGAATGGGGATGTTAAGGAGACGTTTATTTCCCTCTCTGTGGCCTCTGCCCCCATCCCCATAGGTGGAGAGCTAGGAAGAGCATTTGGTTCTTAATCAAGAAATGTGCTGAGGCAGCCACTTGAAAGCACCTAGTGGGCAGGCTGGCAAGAAATACGGAGATGCTAGGAGCATCTTCAGGGTCGATTCTGCAGAATGGTACTGGGCCCTTGGAGTCATGTAGCCTCCTAGGCTCTCAGCCATAGGCCAGCTTCCTACAACCTCTGCAACCTAGATTCTTGGGGAACCGCAGTTTTGGGCAATGGGATGGTTCCACACTGCCCTCTAGTGACTAGGTTCAGAAGCTACATGTATCACACAGTCCTTTGCATTCAGCAATTCAAGGAGGACCTGCCCTGTCCTGTGTCAGGGACTGGGGATATGGAGGTGAAGGAGACACATAGCCTGTTCTCCAAGGATTTCTCATAGTGGGACATGGGGGCAGATAATTACAAAGCTATGTTTTTGTGTTATTACGCTTAAGTTAAGGATGTCATAGGAACTCAGGGAAGCATCATCACCAAGCCTGTGGGGTTTCAAAGGACTTTGAGGAGGTGGTCTTGACAAATGAGAAGGGGCTTTGCAAGCCTAGGAAAAGGAGATGCAGCTCAGGGCCTGATTGTGAAGGGCCTGTTGTGCCACTACAAGATTGTTGGCATGAGCAGTCAGGAGACAATGATAAGAGTTTCATAGAGATACTGTGTATCATCCATTTAAGATGCACATTTTTTTCCATGTTTCAACATCTCTTTAGGAGGCCTCCTACAAACAATGGCATATTTTATTTTATTTTATTTGTAGAGTTTTTTTTCACTTTCATGGTGGTTCATAAAATCAGGATATATTTCACAACCTATGGCATATTTCAGGAAATATGGTAAAATAAAGGCTTAAGTTGGGCCATGTCTAGGGGACAGAGAGGAGGGGTCAGAATAAGATGAGGGATAGAATAAGATACATTAGCAGAGACAGAGAGAATGGGCAGATTACAGAGGGTTTTTAGGAGGTGGAATTTCTTTAAATTGTTGAATGAGTGTATGTCAGAGGTGAAGAAGGAGAAGAAGAAAAGGTTGCTCTGCTAAGTGTGTGTGTATATAAGCAACTGGAAGGAACTCATGAAAATAGGTTTTGCTGTGAGCATTGAAGTTCATTGACAGTAAAAGAGGTAGGGGGATTGCATAGCAGAAATGCACCATGAAATCACCTCATCGAGTGGAAATCTGAGAGGCTTTTCAGTGGACTAGAATGGTGAATGTGGGATGGAAAGGGTGTTAAAATGGGTCAGATGATTTCATTTGGACCCTCTGGGTTTATGATTGTCTTCTGTTTATAGAAAACAGGAGCACAGAATTGCATTTAATTGTCTCTAATTCATCTGGTGAACATGCTTTCCTGATATTAGCTGGATCAATTGTACAAATAACTTCAGAACCACTCAATACTTTTGTCATGGATGAGATTGAAAGGTTCCATTTGCTTTCCCGTGCTGGATAACCAGAGAGCTGATTTTAGGGTCATTAGATGGCAATAAAGACTCCCCACCCCCACAGCACATGCTCCACCGACTTCCCTCAGTAGGCATTTCACTATATTAAAGACGCAAACTGGCTGATGTAACCATTGCTTTGAAGCCATGAAATGGAATGTCAGTTACATAAAGGGAGCCACATATTTCTGAGATATTGATTATTGCAATATAAATCTTCTCACCCCTAAGGTAAAATCCTAGCTGGTGCTGTGAGCTACTTGATAATCATGACATTGGGCTTTTCTTGGGTTTTGATTTTTATGTTTTATTCCTATTAGGCAAAGACCAGGCAAGAGGGAGAAGACCGTTGAGAGAGGCGCGGTGGGAGTGGAGGTGGGGGTGCACATCACAGAGGAGGCACCGAGAGTAGGGGCTTGCCTCGATATAGAAATGTAGCAACTCTGGAGAACTGGTGTCACAGGGCAGAGCATAAAAGCGGGACATTATTTCCTCGGAAAAGTGTCTTTTTAAAACATGATTTGTTTCATTTTGCAGTGGAAAGGGTTGGACAGATGTGCATTCAAATTCTCCCTCCTTTTCTTGCTAGTGTATGACCTGGGCAAGTTATTTAACCCCTCAGAGCCTGGTGTTCCTTATTTGTGACTCAGAGATAGTAATACTTCCTACCATACAGATTTTGGTGGAAAGTAAATAATAGAACTATGTGAAGCCCTAGCAAAGAATCTGTCACACAGTGGGTGTTTGGCACCTACTGTCACCGATCTTCTGTGCAAACCTCTCCCCGCAGCTGCTCCTGTTCCAATCAGTCTGGGAACACTGGACTCATGACAATTGCCACTCCCTTTGTGTGCCTTATATTTGCCCATTCCCAAGTCTTCACTGATTTTATTCCCTATTCTAGGCATCTCCAGATGCCTACATCCTACCCGTGCTCAAAGACACATTTCAAATGCCCACTCCTCTGGGAAATGCCTGTTGTACCCCTGGATACAAATCATCTCTCCTCCTTAGAGCCAATTACCCATGCTCCAACACCCATTTCAAATGCCTACTCCTCCAGGAAATGCCCCAGTACCCATGGACAAAAATCATCTCTCCTCCTTACAGCCAATACAGCAGCTCACCAGGCATGGGCTCTTTCACATGTATTATCTATTACACTTACAGATCTGTGGCCTATTTACCCTCACTGAGCCTCAGTTTCTTCATCAAATGGTGATAATAAAAATATCCACTTCATGGGGTAGTGGCAAGGATCAAGTTGCTAATGCATGCATAGTTGCAGCCATATAGAGCTCTGTGGATGGTAGTGATACTGATGGATTATTATTATTAGTATATCTAGATATGACCTCTAGTTAGAAAATGCAGTCTCCTTGGTTGCTTGCTTCTAGAAAGGATGCATGCAGTTTCTAGAAACTGGTGTCTTTTTCTATGGTCACACCTCACTTGTTAAGGGCTTCAGTTGTAAATAGCATCAGTGGTAAATCCAATAATAAGTGCCTGAAGGGTAGAGACCTGTTTGGATTTTGGTTGTGGATGATGTCTATATATCAGTTAAGGACCCTACGCCTTGCTTCCACGGCACAGCAAATGTTCATTACACTTGCAGAGCCACTGAGAAATGCAAATACTTGAAAACTGGACAGCAATGTGAAATACCAAATGCATAGTCATTAACTGACAAAACTAGGAGCTTTGATGAATAGAATAAATGATTGACCTTCAAGATGGGAGCAAGGATTAGGTAATCTTGGGAGGAGGAAGAAGCAGTGAAATGAAAGCCCCTGGGAATTCTTCCATCATCTCCCAACAAATATACCTGTGAACAAAAGGTTTCCCACTTTTATGTCATTTATCTTTTCAGTTTTTTTAAATGATTTTCAGATTCAACCAAATTCTTAGGAGAGATATTAAGAGGTTTATAATTTAGATAATGGGACACATTATGTATTCCTAGTAAATAGCACTAAGCTATGCACTACTGAGTTTCAACATCAATAGATTCTAACTGCCAACCCAGGCAACTGTCACTTGGCTGCTCCCAGGGTGGTTGGCCCATAAAACTTGCAATATGAATCACACACTCAAAAAGAAAAAAACCTCAACAGATAGAGGGCTATCTGTCTGTTTTGGGGGTAGGAAACAAATATAAGTTACTGGCATTAGATGCCTAATTTATTCATGGAGTGTTTAAGCCTCCTCAGAGCCTGGTATCCTCAGCAGCTGCCCAGCCGGCCACTCCTTAATATAGCTGTGTTTGCATAAGGGAGGGCAGCTTGGGAAGGAAGACTGACCTGACCAGGCTGCACTTCCAGTATGGCAGCCACTAGCCACATGCCGCGATTGAAATGTGGTGAGTTCCAATTGTAATGTGTTTTGAGTATAAAATACATATTAAATTTCCAAGATTTATGAAAAATGAATATAAAACACCTCATTCATAATTATTATATCGATTACATGTTGAAATAATATTTTGGATATATTGGGTTACATGAAATAAACTCCTAATGTTAATCTCACTGTTTTGTTTCATTAATGTGGCTACTAGAAAATTTAAAAATTACAGATGTAGCTTGCCTTCTGTTTCTTTTGGATAGCTGCTGTATTGGACAGGACTCTTGTAGCACACAGCCCAGGTTGTACCATCAGATGTGATTGTCTACAGAGTATTTCATTTCATTTTAAAAATCATTCTGTTTATTTTCAAAATTCAAACAATATGAAAGAGCACAAAATGAAAAGTAAGTCTCGCATCCCATCCCCTCCTTTTCCTGCATTTCTCTCTGTTCCTCCTCCAGAGGCCATCTCCCAGTGTACTGAATACTGCCCCAAAGACATCCAAGAGATGAGAGATGATGCTCCTCCATACCGCCACCATCTCCACCGCTCCCTGCTGTCACACACCTGGCCTGTCTCACTGATTTACACTGTCTGCTGACCACTGTGGCTGTCTTCAGTGTGTCCTAGAGCACAGCAGTCATAGTGAGCGAGAGCCTATAGGGGCAAGGACACCATGGGAAATAAATGTTACATACTTAACTTGCATACAATGAAATGACGAAAGAGCAAAGACTTACTATCTAATTATCCCCCAAACATTTGCTATTTCTACTTTGAAAAACTGGCATCAAGGATTCTGACATCTGACCAGTGATGACCACACGGGGAATGTTAAGAAGGTGATCTATGGACCCTGCCAGTGTCCTGTGTGCCACTGTGTTCCACAGGCACCCCTTAAAAGGCATTTTCCTCTTTGGAGATAAAATAACTGGAGATCGGGAGTTATTTGCCTGAAGCCCTGTGAATCAGGGATTGAATTAAATGACATTAAACTAGAAATAAGCTTTCTAAGGCAAGTTTTAGTATGTTAATTAAAGCAGCCTAACCTTGAATTTTCATAGTTTAGGGAAAAACTGTGGCCTGAAGATGAATCAATGTATAACCCACTACATATATTTAGAAAGAGCTTTAGTGCTATATATTTATAATTATCAAAGCAATTCCTTAAGGCATGAAGGGAGGATGGAGAAAGGATAAAAAAAAGTCACTCTATATTACTGTGCCCCTTCCCCACTGCACTGAAGAACTGTCAGACTCAGCTCAAACGAACATCAAAGGAAGCCCAGAAGAGGAAGACATCAGATTCCTGAGTCCCACCTCAGACCTACTGAGGCAGAATGGGGGGTGGAGCTTGGACCAGGTACCCAGATGATGCTCAAAGCAAAACCTTATCCATTTTCATCCAACAAATGGAAACCAAACATTGTTCAGGTGCTGAGATATGGCAGGAATCAAGACCGGTAAATAGATATCCAATCATGCCTGTATTATCCTTACAAAAAATATATATATATTAAATGTAGATTATTATATATAATAAAATATATATTAAATATTTTATATATTACATATTTACATATAATATATTAAATATATTTGATATATTAAAATATATTTTAAGCACACACACACACACACACACAGAGCAAAGAAGTGTACTCAACCTAATCTTGATTTCGGCTGGCATAGATAGCCAAGGTGAGCCCCCAACTCATGAAAGGAGCAGCAGCACAGGCAATTCCATTGGGGGCATACTGCTAATCAATCAGCTGGTACCATCTTGGTTCCCATAACTTTATCCAGTTGGCATAAGACTCCAGCCACTCACTAAGAAGTAAGAAAAAAAAATTGATCCAGACAACCAAAAATGAGGGGCTTGACAAGAACTCTCCAGGCTCTCCACATGCTAGTGGGCTAAGGTTTAAAGCAGAGTTTTCACCCAGGTAAAGGAATTGGAGAACTAAACCAGAAACCCACACTGAACTGGGGTCATACGGACTAGGCCTGCTTGTTGACAGTTAAGAGAAGCACAGTGAAGCATAAGGAGATTGACTTTGAAATCGGACAGTCTTGCATTCACAGTCTGGCTGTTGAACCCACTGGCCATATGAGCTGAGCATGTGACACCACCCTCTTACTGGAAAATGGGAAGCTCATGCTGACCTCGCAGGTTTTGTGTCAGGATTTTTAATGTTCATAAGGCAGCTAAGCAGACACAGAAGACAAATTATCAAATTTAAATTTTGTTTATAATACTAAATTATTAAAATAACAATATTAAACTAATAAAACCATTGGTTGGCAGTGGTGGTTCAGTAGGAAAGAAATACATGGGACTCACCCCCGGAAACCTACATACCAGGATTGTGAGGGAAAAACTCATTCCAGATACCACTCTCTGAAGTGTGCCTTCCTGGTCAGAGGCTGGGCAGCCTGAAATAGGTGAAGGGCTTCAGCGCCAATGACTACGTGTGGCAAGAACATGTTCAGCCTAATGCCAGCCATGAGCCCATGGTATCCTTGGGTTGGATGGAGGAAAGGGAGCATTCTCTTGATTTAGCCCATGCCTTAGTGAACCAAGCAATATCTTTCACACCTGTTCTCTGTGTCTTTTGTCATTACCACCATCAATCAAGTTGAAGAGATGCTTCACTGCAATGGTGCTACCTAGCATCCCTGCAGAGTGTGCAAATAAATCATCTATTATTTGAAGAGTCAATATTATCAAAAACAGATTCAATGCTTTTAATAATAATATGATTAATATAATAAGCAGTGCATGTGATCATTTCATCTAGTTTTTCAGTGTAGATGCCAAAATCCTATCCTTTTTACAGAGGAAACACAGGCTGACTCAGATGGATGGGTAAGAGAAAGATCAGCGTAAACTTAGCATTACTAAGGGAAAAAAACCCACTATTTTCACTGCAGGGTTAAGAGTAGTGGGTGAGATCTCAGAAGTACATCAACTCTCCTACCCAATCCCACCAATGGTAACTCGAAGCAGATCGCTCCAGTCTGGTTCCATTTTCTTATTTACCTACATCTAAGCCACTCTTTTCCTAACAGCCCCAGCCTACGAGCTCCAAATATTTCCCTTCTGCTTTCTTTCAAAGATGCATTGCAAAAGAAAAAAAAAAGGCCTACTCCTAAAGCTCCACACCCTCTGCCACCATGCTCTCATCTAGCCTCTAATCTTTTCCATTTCTAATCAATACTATGAAAGCTACATAGCATAAAACATCTGGACAAACAGTGAGAAGAGCCCAGTATCTAGATACATGATGTCATGTAAATGGCAGGTCCAGATGTCAACTTGAATTGTTTCTGTTTTTCTATAGGCTATGGTAGTTGTGTATACACACACTTATTATAGTACTCTAGCATTTCTAACTTTGAGTCAGTATTCTTAGGTACCCTCAGCATAAGATAATTTAAAGGAAAAGCAAGAGAATAAGAGGAGGGGGAAGTGTGCTACATAAAGCAAGAAACAGTCAGTGGGTTGATTTCTAATCTTGGGTTTGCTACTTGTTTGCATAATCCTGGACAACTCACTCAACCACTCTGTGTCTCAGTTTCCTGGTTTATTGAATAAGAGCTTGATGATCTCTGAAGTCCTTTAGCTTTAGAATCCATACGCCCCTAAGTTTGCTAATCTGTGTGTCTGCTATGCTGCACTGAAGCCAATGATTTGACTCCAGTTTTTGGTACTAATTTTTTTTTCTTGCGTCGATGCTTCCAGAGTGCCCATGTGAGCAGGCAGCACACTGGCTTTTTGTATTCACTCTTTACAAATCAGCCCTTTGATCTCTTGAGCTACTTTGCAGAAAACTAGACTAAGTGGTGTTCTTAAATCTCAGACTCACTAATTACATTGCAAAGAAAGCCTATTACACACCTCAGCAGAGTGGCCAGAGACATATAACAGGAAACTTCGGTTGCAAAGAAAGGTCACCTAATTCATGACACGGCTGTTGAATCTTCTTCACTGAGTGGCCTCCCAACATTTTGGGCTCAGCCACCCAGTTGCTCAGCCAACACTAGGAGAGGCAGGTATGACCCATCTCTCAACTCCCAGCAGGCGGGGACTGGAACTGCCCTGCCACCCTGGGTCTAGACCAGGTCTGGATACATTAAACCCAACCTGGCATATCCATGCAGACATCATATTTTAATTAAGAATTGATCCCTAACCCCAGAAGCTTTTTAAAAACTACCTCATCTCATGGCTGGGCGCAGTGGCTCACACCTGTAATCCCAACACTTTGGGAGGCCAAGACGGGCGGATCATGAGGTCAGGAAATCAAGACCATCCTGGCTAACACGGTGAAACCCCCTCTCTACTAAAAAATACAAAAAAAAAAAAGTTAGCCAGGCATGGTGGCGGGCGCCTGTAGTCCCAGCTACTCCGGAGGCTGAAGCAGGAGAATGGCGTGAACCCGGGAGGCGGAGCTTGCAGCAGTGAGCCGAGATCGCGCCACTGCACTCCATCCTGGGCGACAGAGCAAAGACTCAAAAACAAACAAACAAACAAACAAACAAACAAAAAAACAACTACCTCATCTCCCCAGCACTCAGCACTCTTCCTATCAACTTCTGACTTCTCTTTTAAAGAGCTATAGAATGTGCAGTCAAATAGGCCTGGGCTAGAATTCTGGGACTGCCAATTTCTAACTGTGGTGCTTTAAGTAAAAATCCTTTAACCCCTTTGAGCTTCTGTCTCCTCATATGCAGAATATGGATAATGCCTTCCTCACCTGGGCAGCATAAGGGTGAAATGAGATGATGATGGAAAGGGACTGAGTACACAGCCCAGAGTACACCACAGTCAAGCCGCTGTTGTGGATGTTGTGGTCCATCAACTCCCAGCGTGTTTATAGTTATGTATTTTTACAGTTATAGTAAAAGAAAATCTGTTGATTCAAGCTCATTCTTGTTGGTTAAAAAAAAAAAAAAATCTGCTGAAGAAGACTGTATCCCAAATCCCAAAGGCAAGAATGCCGGCTCTTCTATGTTACCAGTGAACAGGGCCCGGGTGCCAATTCCATATAGAATAGTAAATAAAAAAAAGGACATTAAGAAATTTCTGAAATGTACATGGACACTGAGAAATGGGAGTGCACCCTCTCTACAGTGACTTTGAAGCTGCTCCTTGAGACCCTGGGAAGAGCATGAGCTTTGGGTCGTGAAGACTCGAATTCTAGTCCCCTCACTTATTCCTTTTGTATCTTTGAGTAGAATTCTTAGCCGACCTGTACCTGGTTTTCTAATCTAAAAAGTGGTACAACACCTGACACATAGTAAATCCTCCAATTAGTAGGTGTCCTCCACCCTTCCTTTCCTAACTAACTGGGTTAAGAATGCAAGTAGCTCCTGTACACGTCAGATATGGGCCATCTCTTCCTTCTGCATGACTGAAATTCTATTTCCTCTCAGCTACTCCATTTGTAGTGTTATATTTCCATTTAAGCTGTAGAGAATTATTTTTTACTATATTAGAGGAGATCTGAGTCAGACTGCCTTGAGAGAGAACATATCGGAAACCTCACTTAATCTTTGTGTCACATCAAGCAAGTAGCTACTTATTGAATCTTTTGGAATTTCTGAAGGTAAGATTTCCTCTAGCTTAGCTTTCTGCAGTAAACATCCACCCTACGAGCGCTATCTCCATTAAGCCAAAAGACCTTTGACATGTGTATTTTGTGAATTGGTCTTTATAAAAAGATATACCTCTTCCTCTTTGTTATCTCAAAATATGAGTTTATACAACATCTAAGACCCAAAACAATAAGGGATTTACATCAAAATAATCTCCATGGTCCCACCTATACTCAAGGATAAACCTGCCTTGTTCTTTAACAAGAAAAGTTAAATTATTTCTTTATAATTGTTCTATCATTCAGATGTACATTTTTTCAAACTGGTTCTCCTTCTATGTGACTGACATTTGGAAAACAGTCTTTGTGTAGCTGACTTTTAAAATTATGTGATGTAGGAAATATATAGATAAAATGTATATGTGTTTGTATTATATATAATATACATATGTGTATATATAATATATACAGATATAGATAATGTAGCTATATAATATATGCATGTATATATACACACACGCATATTTGTATTATATATATAACCCTTTATGTGTGGTATCAGAACAACTATTTGGTTAAGAGCTATTTGAACTGATGTAATAAAGAAGGCAAATAGAATTTGAAAATAAGTGTAGTGGTTAATTGATGTGTTAACTTGGCTGGGCCATGGCGCTCAAATATTTGGTCAAACATTAATTGGGATATTTCTGTGAGAATGTCTATGGATGAGATAAACATTTAAATCAGTGGAATTTGAGTAAAGCAGATTGCCCTGCATAAGGTTGATGGGCCTCATCCAATCAGTGGAAGGCCTCAAGAGATCAAAAAGACTGACCTCCCTGAATGAAAAGGAATTCTGCAGGGTACCTTCAGAGGTAAACTACAGCATCAGCTCTTGCCTCCAGCCTGAAGGCTTTTGGACTTGCCAATGTCCATAATTAGATGAGACAATTTCTTAAAATCTCTTTATTTTACATGATATATATATATATATACACATATATATATATAAAACACACACACAATAGTATGTATGTGTGTGTGCGCATGTGTTATCTCTTTATTTTACCCGTGTTTATACATATATATGTACACACACACACACACACACACACACACTATTCTGTTTCTCTAGAGAACCCTGAGTAAACAGTAAGTAATCCTAAACATCCTGAGCTCCAAACTACTGTGAGGCTCCTACACTCTCAACCCACCTCTTGAAGAAAATGCTGTAATATTACATTGTTAAATAACCAGCTGTGGCTGGGTGTGGTGACTCATGCCTGTAATCCCAGCACTTTGGGAGGCCGAGGCAGGTGGATCACCTGAGGTCAGGAGTTCGAGACCAGCCTGGCCAACATGGTGAAACCCCGTCTCTACTAAAAATATAAAAATTAGCTGGGCGTGATGGCAGGTACCTGTAATCCCAGCTACTTGGGAGGCTGTGAAGGGAGAATCACTTGAACCCGGGAGGTGGAGGTTGCAGTGAGCCAAGATCACGCCACTGCACTCCAGCCTGGGCGACAGAGTGAGACTCCGTATCAAAAAACAGAAACAAAAACTGCACAACCTAATAATTTCCAGTGGTTAAAAGCACAGGCTTTAGAGCCAAAGATAGCTGAGGTCAAGTTCTGGCCCCCGACTGATGGCAGTTTGCTTCTATGGAAAGTGCCATAGAAACCAGGTAAGACAGGTATGCCCTGTGGGAGGCCTTCCCTCCACATATGGGTTTAGCCTAATATCTTCCCACTGAGAAGAAGCAAATAGTGCTGGGTTTGGTGAGGAAGAAATTGTGATGATTAACAGAGAAAATTCAGGTTCAGAATTTACCACCACCCCCTGTGGCACCCAGTAAAGTTCTAACCAAGATGCCATCTTTATGAACAGGATTGTGGCTGAATTTCAAAGAATGAAAATTTTTCCTACCTTAAAAATGCATTGACCAAATTTATTTCCCTCTAAACATGATAGTGTCACCAGAATGAAAAAAGATGACCCCATTTATTAGAGGCCCCAAATCACTGACTGCTGCAAAGCACTGTGTTTGCTATGCAAAGACATCTAATTTTGCAAAATAAATACACCAGGCATAAAATTTTTGCTTTGCAAAAGAACATAGTGCTTCTAGATGGTCTCAAGTTATCAAGATAATATTGATTGACATACAACCTGGACAGGCACATCTGTGGAGCACCTATTACCTGCTTCCCTCAATATACGTAGCTCCAACCAGTCTCAAACCAGTATGAATTCTGCAGGTGAGGAAATTGAGGGACTTCCTTGACCTTCAGGTTTCTCGAAGCCTCCTCCTGGGATGAACTTCAGCAGGCTAGCATCCAATTATAGTCCTCTCTTTTCCTGAAAAAGATCCCACTTTTTCTGGAACTGCCTAAGATCTGCAAATAGAGACTGGAGAAGAAATGAAAATCCCCAACATATTTTTTATTTACTTGTTTTTTATTTTATTTATTTATTTATTTATTTTTGAGATGCAGTCTCACTCTGTCACCCAGGCTGCAGTGCAGTGGTGCGATCTCAGCTACTGCAACCTCTGCCTCCTGGGTTCAAGTGATTCTCCTGCCTCAGCCTTCCGAGTAGCCGCAGGTGCCTGCTACCACACCCCGCTAATTGTATTTTTAGTAGAGACAGGGTTTCGCCATGTTGGCCAGGCTGGTCTCAAGCCCCTGACCTCAGGTGATCCGCCTGCCTCGACCTCCCAAAATGTTAGGATTACAGGCGTGAGCCAATGTACCTGGCCCCCCAAAGTATTTTTTTTTTTATCTGAAATGAGCAAGGACGCTTGCATTTGCTTACATCGAGATCATTAGTCTTGGAATCAGAAGACCTGGGTTTGCCACCTGCCACTGTGTGATTCTGGATAAGTTACTGAACCTTCACCAGCCCACGCTTACTTCCTTTGCTGGTAAAATGGACATCACACCCATCTCACACCTTATTTTGCAGTGAATTAAGATAAAACAAAAAGAACTGTGAGGCAGCCAGAGGCAACCTGGATATCCCCTGCAGCTTCAACTTCTCCGTTCTGTTTTGTTTCCTGGTCTGTATAATATAACTTTTTCCAACATGCTGTGCACCAAAGTAGTTCATTGAAAACACAGTAATTAGCATTCGAGATAAAATGGCACTGCTGCAATGTTAATTACTGCGGTGCAGATGTACCCTCAGATATCATACATAACGTTGTCAAGCCTTTATTTTTAAATTAAAGTGCAACAAACCATACCCTGGCTACACAGCTTTTTTTGATTAATACAAATTAATGTTATTTCGGTGTCTATGGGAAGAGTGGGGAAAAGGGGGTGTTGCATCTCATTGTAAGAACACATAGGAAAATGATAGCAGTTATGGATTGCCCATAACTTTGTGCCCCCATTCAGGTCTCTCCATAATGGAGTGTGAGCTCCATGATGGCAGGGAGAGGGACTGGCTTTGTTCAAAGTCATACTGTCCCCAGCTCCTAGCACACTGTTAGGTGCATTGAATGTTTTGTTCTGAGTAAATGGCCAACCAAATGAATGAATGAAGACAGAGCCATGTATGCAGAAGGGGTCTGGAAGTGAGATCGAAGAACTAGAAGGCACATTGGTGTATTCCTGCTTCTGGTTTGGGGTTTGCTTCATGGCCTTCAATATGATCTTGCATTCTCCTCATGTCTAGCACCTTAAAATCCAAAATGAGAGGCCAGTGAATCATCACAAGGCAGAAGTTAGCTCCAGTTCTTCATTATGACATTTAGCAAGCAACATTATATTCCACCAGGCTCTGGGAATTGGGGAAGACATGGGGAAGAAAGATCAATGAGAATCCTTCAATATCACCTAGGCACCCATGCCATAATAGCCAAGAGTAAGGGAAGGAAGAGAATGAACACGTGTGACCATCACATATATTAGTTAATTATCACAACCTCGTGAGGGCAATTTTACCAACTTTTTATTGTTGTAAAATACATATGACATACAATTTACCATCTTAACCATTTTAAGTGTACAATTCAATGGTGTTAAGTACATTCATAGTGTTGTACAACCATCACCACCATCTGTTTCCAGAACTCTTTTTATTTTGCAAAACTGAAACTTTATACTCATTAAATACTAACTCTCTCTCCCTCCCTCCCTCAGTCCCTGGCAATCACGATTCTACTTTCTGTTTCTATGATTTTGGCTACTTTAGATATAGCATACAAGTGGAATCCATTTACATTTAAAGTAATTACTGATAAGAAGGGACTTTGTCATTTTGCTATTTGTTTCAATATGCCTTATAGCTTTTTTGTCTGCCATTTTCATGGAGGAAATTCTGTTATCTCTATGGTTAAGAAAACTGAAGCTTCAAGAAATTCAGTAAACTACCCTAGGTCGCAAGAGGCAGACTGAGAATCTTTTGACTCCAGGGCCCCTGATTTTTCCACCTACTTGTGCCAGTGTGTTTCCCAAGTACTGGGAAAATTCACACAAGCATAAAATGTAGTCAGTGCCTTGATTCAATGGGCAATAATTTTCTTGAGAACATTAGACAGACATAGATGAAAGGATTTCTAGAAGTGTTAGGAAGCCCAAGATACTTGCCCAATGGCACAAAGCATGCATGTCATAGGAACTTGGAGCAATGTTTTTTGTTGCCTTTTATACCACAGAATGTCACTAGATTGAATCCCATGGTTCTGTGCTTAATGTCATTTGAAGGGAATTACAGAGATCCAGCCCTGCTCTGTGGGATCTACTCCCCATAGCAGATGGATGCAGCAATACATAGT
The DNA here is from genome assembly GCF_029289425.2 of Pan paniscus. Classification (NCBI taxonomy): domain Eukaryota; kingdom Metazoa; phylum Chordata; class Mammalia; order Primates; family Hominidae; genus Pan; species Pan paniscus. The sequence continues at coordinate 67,935,608 of NC_073268.2, read as the reverse complement.
AAATGCTGTAATAATGTGTACACTATTTGACCTGGAATTTGCATAATGAAATATCTCTGGATTCGTGAAAAGATTTATCCATGAGGATGTTTATTACAGATTTTTTTTACAATAATGAAAAAGTGAAAGGGCTGTAAAGATTCAACAATCAGCTAAACATTTTTACAAGGAAATATGATGTAGATATTTCAAAGTGATATTGCTAAAGAATAGTTAATGACATGGAAATATCTATATGTTAGAATAACATAAAAAGTCATATATAATATACATATATGCAAGTGAAAAGTCTATATTATATATTTATAATGCACATATATAAAATGATCTCATTAAATTATGGGTCTATAAGTATGAGTGTGAAAATTATATATATGCCAAAATATTAGTGGTGATTCCTGTTTAATTGTGAAATTGTGGTCGATTTGCTGTCCCATATCTTTCGAACCATATAATAATGCCTATGTATTATCTTAATAATTAGAAAAAATAGGTTATATTTAGAGATGGAAGTCACGTCTAACACAAATCTGTCTTGAGCTATTGTACTGAAAAGGAAGTTATGGGAAATGAAAAGAAAAGTTCTGATTATCTCACACCAACTAAATATACATTTATTTGAGGCTGGAGAACAGGAGTGAAGTCATTGGCATGGATCATTTGGTTGCAAGGAATAGATAACTTGAGGTTTAAAAATGTATTGGTAAGGTGTAGAATATTAGAAAGTACAGTTCAGGCCTCTTGAAGGAACTAGAACGAAGAGACACAAAGATATCTGAAGCTAAGTAGTTATTCTCCACATTCCCTCCCCACTTCCCCTGTGTGTGGTCTCCTCTGTCAATGTTGGGACATCTGCCTCAGTCCTCTCTCTCTGATCTGACTTTCTCTGCTTAACAGTATGGTTGGGACTCAGGCGACCTTGCAGTTCAGGAACTCAACGGAGAGTTTCTGTTGATAGTTCCAGATTTCACAGGAGAAAGAAGATGACTGACTTAGTGTCTATCAATTCCCTTTTGCTGCATAACAAACCACCCCAAAATTTAGAGACTTAAATAATCATTTAGCTCCAAGCCTATGGGTCAGTGGACATTTCTGACCTGGGCCAGGCTAAGCTGATCTCAGCTGAGCCAGTCAGCTAGTGGATCAGCCACAGAGTAGCCAGTCTAGATGGCCTCTCCTGGGATGGCTCTCCTCACTGTGGCCCCATCCTCCAGCAGGCTAGCCCAGGCTCATTTGCATGGTAGTTTCACGGCTCCACGAAGAAGTGAAGAAAACACGCATGCCCTCAAGGTCTACTCTCAGGACTAGCATGTTGTGTGCAGCACATGCTTTTGGCCAAAGTAAATGACAAGGCCAGCCCAGACTCGACGTAGAGAAATAGCCTCTTATCTAGATGACAGCAGTTACAAAATTACATTGTTGGGAGTGTAGTTATAGGGAGGGGAAGAATTCCTGTCATTTTTGTAAACTGCACATAATCTCTAGGGGCCTAGGCTGACATGAGCTCCATGCAGTCGCTGCACCACATTGCCATTTCCACATAATGCCATTGGTCGATGTACCAGGGAAATGTGAGTCTGGGGAATCCACTATTTCAACCTGGAAGTGACACTCGTCATGACCCCTCCCAATCCATGGCCCCTATCAGTCACATGGGCTCCATTCTACAGTAAGGTGGCAGGAAACAAAATGAGTCACTGGAATATTTGGTGAGCATTATGGTCTCTGCCACAGTGAACAACTCAAGAGCTAATCATTCACAACACCAGTGTCAGAAAGGTGGAAGAGAGGCAGGTAAAAGATAGTGCTATAGAGCATATATATGAAAACCACATCTAATGAAGGTGTCAGAAGGTACAGGAAGCCCTTCAGGAATCACTAGGGCTGAAGGCTTGGGCCAAAAAGTCAGAGTAAGCAGGAAGAAAATCCAAGTAGTTCAGCCTCCTGTAACCCAGAAACACTCCTTCCAGACTCATTCAAAGTCTCCCTAAGCTCTAGATCCTACTCCCAGAGCTAAGTCAACCCAAGAGAGTAAGAAAGTAGAGTTTCAGATGGGAATGAGTGTTCTAGAATCAATTGTTGTTGAGAAGTGCTAAGGTCACAGTCAGGAAAATGAAGCTGAACATCAAGTCCCAGCAAGAAAAGAAGGAAAAGGAATGCCAAGCATTCATGTTAGCAGTTTGGAGGGGCTGGAGCAAGATGGAATCAGGAATAAGAAGTAAGTCTAGGAATCTATGAAATTGGAAGTTTGAGTGAATCCCTTTAGTTTAACACTTGAGGCCCACAAGCTATGAAGATTCTGTGCAATGTCTGGTTGCAGGGCAGGACACACCAGATAGGACGCTTGAGAATTCGTACCTAGGCTTTCCATCTCCCATGAGCATCTGCTTCTAGTCACTCATTTTCTCTTCCCTGTCTCATTTGGCCTTCTTAGTATCTCACCTCTTGCTAACTGCTTTCTCCAATTTCTTGCAGCTGAGATTTAGAACTCTTGCTGTATCTTTCCATTCCAAATACTTATTGTAAGAAGGACAAGTTCATCTTTTATAAAATGCAATGCATAAAATATTAGTCACAAATGATGAAAAGTCTCCTTCAAGTTCTTACCTCAAATTCCTAAGCTATCATGTGGTTTATGCCTCACAGAAATTACCATAGATCCCACATATACCCTCTGGGGCAGCTGCCACTCCCTACTCCACATGTGGATTTAGCCCATCTTCCCATCAAGAGGAAGCAAAAGGTGTTGATCCAAGCACCATGCTGGGTTTGGGGAGGCATAGAAGAAGGAGGGCCTTGCTTGACCTGTTGCTAATTGCCTTGCAGGTCAGTGGGACCATGTACAACACTGGAAGACACGTATCCCTTCGCCTGGACAAGGAGCACTTGGTCAACATATCTGGAGGGCCCATGACATACAGCCACCGGCTGGAGGAGATCCGACTACACTTTGGGAGTGAGGACAGCCAAGGGTCGGAGCACCTCCTCAATGGACAGGCCTTCTCTGGGGAGGTATGTTAGTCTGTCAAAGTACTAAGGTTAAATGTCAACTTATAAGATTGGGTGCCTGTTTATGTCCAAGATGGGATAACATAACAAAGGGATTCGCTCTAATCTATGAAATGAGAAGGCCCATGCCTTCTTTCTCCATCTGTCTTTTGCAAATTGACATCGAAGTCAATAACAAGCTTCTAGTGTTTTCCAGGGAAGGCTACAATGAAACTAGCTCTTTCCTTCTGAGACAATGTTGCAGCTCTCTTGAGACTCATGTCCAGTGATATTTCTAGAGCATTATTTCAACCCCAAATCCTCACCTTATATATATATATATATATAATACATCTTTACTTACACCTATCTGGGCGATCAGCCTCTCACGTATCACATATGATAGCACAGATTCCATAACTTTTCTTTGGAATATAATGAGTCATATTTGCATAAAACTATAACATACTGTGAAATAAGTGTCAGGCAACTCAATAGTTTTCCTGAGTTTCCGCAAAATGGAAACGTCACTGTGTGCCACCATCAACCCAGACAGAACTCAGGCCACAGCAGAGAGCCCAACCACAGTTTCATTTATAGGACAAGAGCTACAGTTTAAACAGTTGTCATCTGTGGTGTGACACTTCACAAGTAGGGTGTAGGTAATTTGATCTGTTTTACCCCCATTATACTGGAGGGTGTTTATGAACTAGAGATCAGGGGTCCTTACATGCTAAATGCCCTGTGACTAGGTTTCTGCTTAAGAGTCCTCAATAACTGATGTTAGGAAGGCTTTGAAATTACAAAAATATGTATTGCATGTGGTGTTTTTATTTTTTTAAAGATCATGTATAAATCTGGCCTTATTTTCGGTGTGTTAAGGCCAAGCACTAAGAAACAGACCCACAATCTTAATGAGTCCAGCAGTCAGATTTTAATGTGCATCCAAAATGTGTCACTAAGAGCCTGCCTAGGCACTCAGCTAGTTACCAGGGATACAGAGATTTAAAAAAAGGGCTCCTACCACAGAGAAGCTCAAAGAGTGCTACATTCAAGTCATTAAAGTATAATGTCATGCTGTAATGGGGATGTACAAAGGCCCTGGCAAACTCAAAGGAAGAAGTGGTAAATTTTGCTTGAAGGGGTCAGGAGAAGCTTCACAGAGAAGGTGCCCCTTGAACTGGGCTGTAAAGAGAGGCAATGATGAACAATTTTAAGACCATCAGCTTTGGAGTCCAGTGACCTGAGTTTTGTAGTCTTGCTTTGATACACACTGTGTGATCTTGGGATGTTACTTGAGCCTTCTAAGGCACAGTTTAGACACCTCCATTTTAAAAATTAAGTGGGATTCCAGATGTAAAAGCACTGAAAGTACTCAATGATTGATAAACAACAATGACAAAGCAGGAAATGAGGGCTAGTGTGAGCAAAAGCCCCGAGGCATGTCAGGGCAGTGTGTGCTGGAGAAGCTGCATGATTTCATCTAGCATTTTATCTGTGATCTGTTAATAATGACTCTATAAACAATAGGGTTGAGCTGTAGTATGGGTCTCCCTCCTGGATCTGTAGGGAAAAAAAATGCTAGGATTGATTAGGGATGTCTGCCAAAGGCATTGTAATGCCAGGCTCCCAAGTTGCAGATTCTGAACTAGAGTACAACAAGAAATGTAATGAAAGCAGGACAGAAAGTCACAATTTGAGCATAACTGGGTACTGCCGGTCTGAATTAGAGAATATTCAAAATTAGATGAATTCTTCCTCTTAAGTTATTTTAAGGTTTGTAATTATTTTATCTGTTGACTTACTTGCTCATTTTTTTGTTTGCTGTTATTTCTTTTTCTCCCCCATATTCTGTCATATTCCAGCACCTATCACAACACTGCTTCAGAGTAGAAATATTTGTTAAATGAATAATTGATAAAATGTAGATGTTTACTAGGCTAAAATCTTTACATTGTATTATTCTTTAGTGACACTTGTTTCTTCAGTATATGATAAGGGTGCTTTGTAACTTATACGTGAACCACAATTTTAGAGTAAATGAGTGATTCCAAAATCCTTAAGGGAAACATATAGTAATTTGATCTCTTAGTGTATGAATTTTCCTAGACCTACACCAGACCACAGGTATCAGGTGCACCAAAGAATTTGCATTTTAAAAGTTCCCAGGAGAGTCTGACGATTAGGTTTGTGAAGCACTTCCACAATGGTACATTATTATGTGTTCCCAGTGAAGAAAGCAATGAGTGAAGAAAGCATGTAAGCAGGGTTGCAAATCACAATGAACTGGGAAGCCTTGTCAAAATATTTTCCTCTCAGTCCTTCCCAAAACCAACTGAATCAGTCTCAGGATATAGGATCCAGGTTTGTACATTTGTAAAACTTTCCCCAAGAGATTTTGGTTAGCGACCACTGTGCCAATTTTAGGTGAAACTCCGCCTGAATTATCCCAGTTTTCTAAACAAAGGGGACTTAATCAACAAAATCACACTGCTAAAAAGAGGGGAAGGCACACACATTGGTAATTGTCCCCTGGAAATGGCAAGGCTGGGTTGCTATCTAGACTAATGAGACTTGGAGAACAGCTTCCCAAGTAGGGTGGTCACACACACACATCCACTGCTCCAACGTAGGCTTGAGCACTGGCCTCAGCATAGGTATAATCTACCTTGCCCTGGGTAGATGCAGTCATCGTATCACATTTCTTTCCAAGCCTCTCAATGTCAGGGGTCTATAGACGAACTGGTATGGGTTTAGGTGCAAGAGACCAGAATTTCAGAGTCCCCGAAACAATGCTATATGCAAAGTAGTGCGATAAGCAGTTGACTTTTGAGATCCCATTTACGGATTTCAGCAAGCAAGAAGAGTTTGGCATCTTCTGTGTAGCATAAGGGAAGACACCTATGGCCAATGGGTGGTAGCTATAAAGAGATGGAATTCAGCTACATATGTGTTCTAACGATGAAAACGATACACTGATGAAATGAGTTTGCCTCTGAAAATTGTGACTTCGTATTACTGGAATTATTTTATTTATTTATTTATTTATTTATTTAGAGAGAAAGGGTCTTACTCTGTTACCCAGGCTGAAGTACAGTGGTAGCACCATCACAGTTCACTGTAACCTCTAACTCCTGGGCTCAATCAATTCTTTTGTCTTGGCCCCCCCAAAGTGCTAGGATTATAGGTGTGATCCACTGCACTCAGCCCCATTACTGGAGTTATTAAGCACTGAACAGAATTTGGTGACTCCATAAAGGTGACTCACATTCGAATGAGCAGGGGAAACTGTCAGTTTTAATGTATCTTCTGATGCTGAAATTCTATACAATCCATAATTTTTTTTTTTTTTGAGATGGAGTCTCGCTGTGTCACCCAGGCTGAAGTGCAGTGTCATGATCTCGGTTCACTGCAACCTCCACCTCCTGGGTTCAAGCGATTCTCCTACCTCAGCCTCTCTAGTAGCTGGGATTACAGGTGTGCACCACCACACCTGGCTAATTTTTTTAAGTACAGGTGAGGTTTCACTATGTTGGCCAGGCTGGTCTTGAATTCCTGACCTCAAGTGATCTGCCCCCCTCGGCCTCCCAAAGTGCTGAGATTACAGGCGTGAGCCACTGCACCAATCCATGATTATCTTATAGAAATTTCCTTCAATTGTATTCTACTGAGGATTAGCCTCAGTAAAAGTCAACATATCTCACCCTGAAGGTTAACTTTTTAAAAAATGAATTTCAACTTTTATTATAGATTAAAGTGCACACATGCAGGTTTGTTATGTGGGTAGATTGCGCGAATCTGGTTAACTTAATTTTTATTTTGTGCTACCTTCAAAGCCAACTTTGGCCTCTATTTTTGGCTATCCTTTGAGACAACCCAAGTAGACACTTCTAGCAAGAAAGCATGTGTTTATTTTGTTGACAGTGAATAATCACATTGCCATCTGCCCTATCTATCACTGCTGATCATGATAAGTCAATTAATGCCAGGCATTTTCCTTGGCACAGTGCAACAGTCGTTATCTGAAGTGCTATAGATTAATTGCAGTCTTGTCTAGTGAGGTTATTGTAATTGATGGTAATCATTTGCTTTGTTTTATAAAGCTGCATGGATGTATGACATAGTCAGCAACTGCATTTTTATAAAAATTACTCATGTCCTACACAGAGAACTCCTGGATTCCTTGTTGGGTGTTGGTGATAAATGAGCACATTCAGGGATTCAAATATCTCAATTTCTTTAAGAAGGAAAAATGAACTGTTTTTAATAAGTAAGACCCTTAGCTTGCTAATCATGTCTAAATGGTTAGATTAATGTCCAGTATAAAGTAGGATATTTATGAAAAGAAGAAAATACATTAGCCAGGGAAAAAATAATATTTGAAAAGAAACATGCCTTAGATTCCATTGCAGTAGTGGGGCTAGACAAGAAGAATCTTCCTGATTTGGGATACATTAGACAAGTTCATTTAAAAATCCTTCCTTAAGTTCTTCTTTTCAAGGGGGCAGAAGGGTACACTGAGAATTGTACCAGCCACTTCATGCAAGATCTATAGCCAGTTCCTCCTGTTAATTTCATCCACTCTTCACACGCTCTTGTGCTTCTGCCATGTGGTGGGCTCCGAGCTAGGCATGGGCCAGAGTGCAGCTTCTGCCCACAGATGTGTAAAGTCTATTGAGGGATGTATATTGATAATACCACATAATGTGGATTATATTTGAAGCTTATTCCAGATGGGGATTATGAAATAGCTCTCACTAGATAGCATTAAGCAAAGAATGGGTGAGCAGCTGTGCAACCTGACCCACTTGCTGCTCCCTCTGACAGCAAGGTAGAAACACCTTGACCTTGCTAGCTCTCAGCCTCTGGAATCTCTGATCCTGCTCAAAACACATCTGAGAGAGGGAAAAGTCCATAGCTGTTGCTATGGTGATATAGATAGGATGTGTTTCATTAAAAGGGGAGAATTAAAGTCATATGTAAAATATGGGGCTTTCTCTCTTGCTTTCTCTCTCTCTCTCAGTGGCTCTGAATCAGAAAAGAGAAAACAATTATCTCAGAACCAACAACTGAAACAAAACAACAGAAAATGCAGGCCTTGTCCTCTTCCAGGAATCAATTATTTGCATCCTTGAGAGGCTGGTTTCACTAAAGCAACACAAATTTGTAGGAATAAGCAACTAACATCAAATTGTCCTGAAGTGTGCTAGGGTATGAAAAGTGCTGAGGAGAACATCCTTGAGAGCCAGGGCCCCATTAGGCAATGAATGGCTTGTGAGGAGTGCTCAGGCAATGTAATTAGCACTTTGCTGCTCTGCCACGACCTCCTGGTAGAGATGCTCCATTGACACAATTGGAGATTGAGAGGAAATGAGGATTGGGATGTATAAGGACAGGTACATGGACAATACATATGGAAGTGCCACTTATATGCCATGGTGAAGCTGCTCCCTCTACTCTGAATGCCAGCCCCATCTCCCTTCCCCCATCCACCACAGTTCCCCATCATAGCTTCCCAAGCCCCTTTCTCTCCTCCCAGACAGGAAGGTGCTGCCTCCTTTTGACTTCCAGAGGATCCTGTGTATTCATCTATTACAGGGGTTTACAAACCATACCCTGTGGACCAAGTCCAGCCTAGGAGCTAAGAATGGTTTACATTTTTAAAGGATGCTATTAAAAAGAGAGAAACTGACCAACCACATGCAGCTTGCAGAAGCCAAAATATTTACTACCTGGCCTTTTTAGCTGACCCCAATCTATTATGTTGCCCATCACTGTGGGTTTTGTAACTGTTTAATCTCACTTCTATTGGAACCATAGTCCTTTGTTGATGGGAATTTTATATTGATCATTGCTGTGTTCCCAACACCTCATACATTGTCTGGACTTGAGGATAGTCAATAAATATTTACTGAATGAGGGAATAAATGACCTTGGTAAACCTCTTAAGGACAAGACCTATTCATCTTTGCATGCCATGCACCTAGCACAGTGCCTGACATACAGTCAATGCTTAAGTGGTGTTTGTGGAATGAGTCATTAAACCACTGAATCAACAACTCAGTCAACCATTTGTGTCCCAGGAGCAAAAATCTTATAGGCATTTTTTTCCCTGAAATTCTGAAGTATGTGGCCTCCGTTCACTGTACAGAAATATACAGCCCCATTTAACTTGAAGATGGAGTGTTTATATGAAGGCTACCCAAAGCATTAAATTCCATTAGAAACTGTAAAAGAGGAAGAGTGGTTCAGTTTGCAGTTACTACTAAGACATGTTCTGGAATTTCTCTGGGAAAGAAATATGCTTTGAGAAATTCAAAATGTATTTAGAAGGCACCTCACCTAGCCCTATCCCAAATGTGGTAAAGGACACAAAAGGATTGAACAATTAAGCGCTACCCTGGAGGGATGTAAGAGCCACTGGAAGGACAAGGCACAGACTTGAGTTAGTTACTGTGCAGCACAATCTAGAGCTCACCCAGTCATGCCCATAGGTGGCTGCAGAATCTCACTGCCAACACTTGGCCACTGTTCACATGCTTTGTGGTTTACCTTCATTCATTCATCCAGTTAACAAATATTGATTGTCTATTATGTGCTACAGTGAATAAAACAAATAAAAATGTCTACCTGTAAGGTGCTTATAGTCTAGCAGGGGGAGACAGATAATAAATAATAAACATAATAAATGAGTAAATTTACATGTAAATTTAGAATATGATAAATGCTATGGAGACAGAACTAGAGCAAAACAAGAGAGATCAGAGAATGAGGAGTGGAAGGAGTGAGCTACAAGTTTAAATAGTGTGGCCAGTATAGGCCTCAGTGAGAAGATGACATTTGTGAGGTTGCCAGGGAGATGTCTGGGGAAGGACATTCCAGGCAGAGGCAATCACCAGTACCATGATTTTGAAGTGGGAGGGAGCTGTGAGCATGCAAGGAAGAGCGGATGCAGCATGAGCACATGTGTGAGTGATGGGGAAGGAGGTCGGAGAGGTCAGAGCAGGGCCAGAGGCTGCTGCAGACCACGTGGGTCCTCTCTATGTGCACTTTGTATGGACTTTGGTTTTTACTCTGAATAAATTCCAAAGCACAGAGACAGAAATTCTCCCATTTGATCATAAACCTCAAGGCGGTTGCTCTCAATGTTACCACCTTCTTGGGGAAACAAAGGCCCAACACCATCCAGGCAATAAATAACCAAGATTGGACTTAGTTCGGGTCTTCTGATTCATAACACTGCCTAATATAGCCCACAATTTATCCATAAACCCAATACGAATGATTACTCATCTGCTCTGGGCCCTAGCTTGGTAGGGAAATTCAAAGACTGATAGGCCATAGTGCCTGCCTGTAAGGAGCCTACAGTATAGTAGAGGATCCTGTCTTTCCAATCAGACTGTTAACTCCCTACAGTCACAGAGTATGTTGTAGTTTTTAAATATCTCCCCATACACAAAATGGGCACTGGGTACATATTGCTGAGTAGAAATTAAATGAGTAAATGAAGATAATTTAAGAATGTAGCTTTCAAAGTACCTAAATTATACCCAATATATCATGAATTAAATTGTGTAGTCATAATGGCAAACCTAATAAAGTTGTCAATATTAACAGAGGTTCTAGAATTTTTTATGTTAAATTATTCACAAATACAAGGTAAGTAAATTCGGAGTACCTGGGAGAAATAATGGAACAATTGAGAACCTGTGTACCAGAAAAATTCATGTAGATTCCTCATTTCAGCCCTGGAATTACTCCTAGGATCAGACTAAGGAGCTTTGCCAATGCTAGACATCAAATTTCTAGATTCTAAGAGCCAGTCCCACCAGAGTGAGCAAACTGGCCTTCAAGAAGCAAAGCAAACAGAGGCAGAAGCTCAGATGGTGGTAGGGCACATTACAGCAATACCAGCAAGCATATGATGACTCTGATCTAAGGAGAGGAAGTTCTCCCTCTGGACATTTTTATAATTACTTCTGGGAAAGCACAGCCCAATCAAGTCAGCAGTTCCTGAATTGCCAGTATTGGATAGTCACTAGAGCAGCCTAAGAGAGAGGGCATTGCATTAGAAGACAGCCTCCTGCGGTCAACTCATTATCCCATTGACTCCAGCCTAATCTGCATCATAACTCTGGCCTGGACCCCCAGGATGGCATATGACAGCCACCATCCTCCTCCACTTGACTCTGATCTCCCTGCTGATGCTTCATCGGAAGAAAGGAGGAAGGTGTTACATTACAAAAGACAATATTAAAGACAGGCATTAACTGGAATTTGATCAGGGTTCTGCCTCAGACCTGTCACCATGGAGACCATGGCTATTATCATTTTACAAGTGTTGAATGAGGCCTTCGTTTATTTAGTAACCAATGACACTGCAGTTACAGGCATGAGTACCGCTCACAACACTTCCATGAACTAGCTGTGTTTTTTAACTCATTTCCAACGCTGCAGGAATAAAATCAATTTGAAAAAGAGGTGTTAAATAAGAATGACCTATATTCGTTGGGACTCTGATACCATCAATGGCCAATGAAAATTTGTAGAGGTTCCACGAAAGGTCACATCTCTCACTTCCAGACATAGACCTGGACTTGGAAAGGACAAGTCTACTCCAAGTGTCCATCTAAAGTGACAGTGTCAGAGGAGGAACTTTTGAGGCCATCTCTTCCAGCATACCCCCTGTGTGTACAAAGGAAAAATCAAATGCCAGAAAGGGCAAGAGACCTGCCCAAGGTCACAGAGATTTAGCGGCAGAATTAGGACCAGAACCCAAGTTTCCTGACTCTTAATTGGGGATTTTTAACTTTTTAAATAAAATTTAGAATTCTGTCAAATCCCAAGATTCAAAAAACCTTCTTAGGTCACCTGGTTTAGTCACCTCATAGAGCAAATAGAGCCTGAGAATCAGATTTCCTGCATTTGTGAGCACAGCCCCATCGCAAGGGCATCTATAGAGTCAGCCTCAAAACAGCAAAGACATTGGGAGATTATTTCACAAAACATAAGCCATAATGAGCATCCACAAGGAAGTGGATCTAGAAATCACCAAATCACCCCTGAGAAAAGACCACCAATGTGAGAGCGAGCCATAATAGTGCCTGATTGAGATAAATGTGAGAATTAAAGATTGGAAGACTAAAATATAGTGTCTTAAATGTTCTTCCTTGGTCTCAATATGAAAAGGCAATCATACTATTGCATTAAGAACCTAAGAACAGAAGCAATGCTTTTGTGCAGTTTAAATCTCCCCCGCCCACATTCCCCAATAACCCTCCAGAACAGTTCAGTAATATTAAATATAAGTAATCCAGATAATATTGCTAAATTAAATCATTCGATGTCTAGCTGCTCCGTGGATGTGCTGCTCTACAATTCAAAATAAGGCCATTTAAAACCACCGGATTCATTTGCACTGACATATCGATAAACTTTTGCTGAAACAAAGCTAATCATTTCAATGGTGCCAACTTAATTGCTCACCAGTTGACAGATAATAAACAGACCTGAGGATTAAAATATGAACTAATTACTGTACTCAATTCCATTTACTTGATTTCATGTTCCATTAATTTTTTGCATCATTTCTGGTGGAAGCCTTAGATTTATGGTTGCCCCAAATGAATTATGCCACTTAGTTGCCTGTGCCATGCTCATATTCAGAATTGGTTGGAAAGGGCAGAATTCTGGGCAGTAAATATTTAGCCGAAGCAGCCTAGGATATAGTAAGTGAAGGTGATTATCCATTCCCAAATACCAGCCACAGTCAGCCTCTATAAATCTATCCCCATCTCTGCAGTAAAAGGGCAACAGTAGGGTTACTCTCATGATTATTCATCAGATCTGCTGGTGAGAGGCACACTCCAAGAGCAATGGTTGGCTTGGCCTGGAAGGGGGGCTGTAGGGAAGCAGGGACAAACACACTAAGGGAAGGACAATGGCCTAAGAGTTGGACACTTGGGCCACCAGACAGAAGGCAACATTTTGACTTAGAAGATCTGACTTCAGCACTCCTCTCTGCCACTTACTAGCTGTGTGATCTTGGAAAAGGCAGAATTCAGTAAACTGCTTTGCCTTTTTGAGTCTTTTAAACTGGGAGATGGAGCTAATTATGCTGGTTCTATATATATATATTATAGGGTAATTGTGCAATGCAAAGAAACCTCTTCTGTGATAGGGCTTTTTAAGCCATAAAGTGCTGTACAAGTCAGTTATTGGCTAGCCAATAACTAAGTTCTAAGGTTCACCTTAGAACTCACCTAGCCCAAACTGAAGATAAGATACATTAGCATAATCACGGTGAACTAAAATGACTTCTACCATCAGCTGTAATTTATTGAGCATGTACTGTGTCTCAGGCATTGTGCTTAGGGCCTTATCACACCCAGTCCTCACAATAAGCTTTTGAGCTAGCACTTATCAGCACCATTTTATATTCAAGGAACAGAAACCTCGAGAGGTTAAAGAACCTGCTTTCAGTTGCATGGTCGGTCCAGGGAAGAGAACCCGGGTCTCTGACTCCAGCTATGCACTGAGTGACCTTAGACAGTCACCTTACCTCTCTGGCTCTGCCACTAAGTAGCTGCTTGATCCTGGGTAAGTCCATTCTTCTAATCATAAGTGCCTGATTGTGTTACCTGAGATGATCTTCCAGTTCCTCTCAATTCTGCATCAGCCTTAAGAACAGTCTGCACTGTTTCTAGCTGTAAGGTGAGACAGGAGCCTATTTCTCCAAGTAGTACAGCAGCGGTGTGAAATATGACACAGCATCATTCTGTGTTCCTGCGGAGGACCTTCATTCCTTCACTCACCTTCCCCTCCCAGATGGACAGCTACTGGGAAGTTACAGTTCCCAGATGGAAGCTACTGTACATGCAGATGTACAGTTACATTTTTTCTCTCTTCTTTATAACAAGCAAGGCATTGTATGTGTGTAAATTTGTGTATAAACACATCTATTTGCCTCTGCAAAGCACAAGAAACCATATTCCTTAGTCTCAGAGGTAGCTTGGGTGAATTCGTCATCTTGCTTTGGATCTATTTGCTGAGCTAGAAATTTCTGGACTCAGCCTTGGAAATGAATCCTGCAGGAGCTATTTGGCAAAATGAGCTTAGCCAGGAGGTTTTAAATCACACTCCCAGCCAGGAAAAAGGGGAAGGCCCAGGGGCCACCAGATATCTGCATCAGGACTTAGCATCCTGGCACCAGTTTTTCAAATCAAGTAATTGTGTCTGCTTTGGGAAAGACTAATTGTGTGTGGGCTCAAATGGTAACCCCAGAACAGCTGCTGTTTCTGTAAAGTCCTCTGTGGGGGTCAAGCATTTTCTACCTGTTGCAGCTGCCTCTCTAGGGCTAATGTGTTCCCATGACCCAGGTTAAGGGCCATGACCTACTTGCATGAGCAGCTGTTAATTGTGGAAGTGAAAATTGATGGAATTATTCATTCCTGTGTTTGAATCCTGGCTCTATCAGCTGTGACCCTAGGCAATTTATTCAACCTCCTTGTGCCCCAATTTCCTCATTAATGGGACAAATATGAGTGATGTCCATTCTACAGGGTGGTTTCCCCCAGTTTTGTTGAGGTATAGTTTGCATACAAAAAAAATTTAAGAATTTAAACTGTACAATATGATGCTTTTTCACAAATACAAAGTTGTGTAACCATGACCAAAATGGTCTAGAACGCTTCCATCAACCCAAAAAGTTTCTGTGTTCTTCTGTAGTCCTTCCCTCCTACCCTAGCCCCTGGCAATCACTGATCTGCAATCACTAGAGTTTTGCCTTTCCTGGATTTCAATCCGTGGACTTATACGATATAGTCTTCTTTTTTTTACTTTGTTTTTTAAGTTATACAGTAGAATTAACTTTTTTATTTTGGCATAAAGTTCTCTGAAGTTTAACAGTATATAGATTTGGATGACCATCAGCACAATCAGGAGACAGAACAGTTTCACTTTGCAGAGTAGTTTTGCGGATTAAGGGGATCAATGTATAAAAAGTGCTCAGAATAGTTGTTTGCACAGAATGAGTGCTCAAAAATGGTTGTTTTTATTAGCAATGGCATGCTTCTTCAAGCTGCATCATCTGTGGTTCACATTTTTTTCAAATAATTTCAACTTTTATTTTAGATTCGGGGTGGGGGGGTACATGTTCATGTTTGTTGCTTAGGTATGTCTCACGATGCTGAGGTTTGGGATACAGATGATCCCATCACCCAGGTACTGAGCATAGTACCCATCAGTCAGTTCTTCAACGCTTGCTTCCCTCTCTCCCTGCCCCTCCAGTAGTCCTCGGTGTCTGTCGGTGCCATTGAGTACCCAACGTTTAGCTCCCACTTATGAGTGAGGACAGGCAGTATTTGATTTTCTGTTCCTACATTAATTCACTTAGGATAATGGCCTCCAGCTGCATCCATGTTACTGCAAAAGACATGATTCTGTTCTTTTTTATGGCTGTGTAATATTCCACATTGCATATATACAGGGTCAGCATTTCTATCTTCCATCCATATCTAACAAGAATCCAGAGTAGCACCCATGCAGAAAGTGAAATTCTTAAAAATTACATGAGCAGTTGTGAGTTGGTTCCTGAAACCCTTATTCTAAGAAGATGGGTCAAGGGCCCTTCTAATGCTGTTTTCTTATCAGTGTCAAGGCATCCTGCTGTAAGGCTGCCAGGAGAAAAAGCCTCCTCCTTCTTTCCCTTTTGGCTTCCTCCATGAGATGACACAGCATTCCTCCCCTCCAGAGGATGCAGCCTCCACCAGAGAACTGAGCCTGCTGGTGTGTTGATCTTGGACTCCCCATCCTCCAGAACGGTGAAAAATAAATTTCTGCTCTTTATAAATTACCCCATCTCAGATATTCTGATGAATGGACTAAGACACTCACTCAGGCCTGCAGAAGACAGTCAAGCCCCTACTAACCACACTTAATTGTGGAGAAAACCCATCAGCTTGAGGTCCTGCAAGGAAGCGCCCTCCCGTTCCTGGCCTCCAGGTGGTGCCCTTCCCTGCCCCCAGATGGCAGTTTATTATTGCAAAGAAGACCCGCAAATAGAATATTCCTCATTCCTTGTGAGTTTGAAGCAAAGCCCTGAGCTGTCTAAATAGGATGATCACCTGCCCTGCCTTGCCCGAACAGTCCAGTTTGACACCAGTTAAGTCCTGGTATAACTGTAATATTATAGCACATCCTTTCACCTTCAAAAGTCCTCCAGTTTGCACAATGAATCGTATGCTCACCCTACGACTAGGTGACCTTTGGCAAGCCACTTAATCTCTCTAGATCTCTTTTCCTTCATCCAGAAATGAAAGGACTAGAGTAGCTCTTCCAGCACCAAGAGGCCTATGGAGTAAAATCTTCTTGCACAAGTTTGCCATCACGTATAAACCATTGATTAAGGAGTCATGATGCTATCTTGAGAGTCAGAAACATTGATGTGTAATAAATTATTTGTGTTACATTGGAGCCCCCCCCCCACCAAAGACTGAGTAGACACTTTGTAACCACCCTCATACCTCCTTTAAGGTAAAATCTTGGGAAATTAAGTCATTTGATGAAAAAGTAAAGCTCAGATTGTTCTGCTCACTTGGATGTGTGACCTTTTCTTGTTATGATGCTTGAAATATTGAACCTCCTGCTCCTGCCACTACCATACTAGTAGCTTGCACACACACACACCCCATCACACCTCAGTCATTTTGCACCTCCCAGGTAAAATGCCCCTGTGGTTAATAAGGTATTTTACTAGAAACTCTAGGTTCCCCTTGAACCATTTTGCTTTGTATAATTAATTACAAGTTAAATGATTTCTCTGCATTGAGCCACCCCTAGGAAGCAACCCCAGGAATTTATCAGCATCATCTACTTAGGTTTTGTTTCAATTCTGGTCTTTAGAGAGCCGAAATAGCAAGAAGATTCTGTCACCTCCAACTCCTCCGTGAATCCTATTGGTGTCGGCATTTAGCCTCCTTTGCCATCAAACAAAAGAGAGAATGTTTCTGCTCCAAAAAGCAGTTGCAAGCTTTGCTTTTAAAACCTCAGGGGCATCCAAACACTCAATCCTACAAAGCTCTAGTGCCGCTTCTGGAGTATTCATTTAGCTTGATTTACATTATTTTAATTTTCTTAGGGGTGTCTTTACTAGCTGGAGGGTGATATTTCCCCCTTAATTAAAGAACAAGTTGATTCCAAAGCACTCAAAACAAGCCCCTTTAAAACCCTGTCTCGCTTGTCACTTTCTCCTGCTGTTCCCTGTCTTCTGAGTGCTTTTCAGCTTCCCAGCCTCCCTGCCTTCTCAAACTGGAAACGAGACGGAACAACAGTGAGGCGAAGCGTGGCTTTCAATGGAGCCAGCCAGCCCTTGGCTTTAATTCATCTAATTCCCTGGAGCGTATGGCAATTTGGGGAGGACCAGGTAGTGTTATTGCTATCTCATAGAAAAGCTATATCAAGTTAGTAAAATTCAACAAAAATTCATATAACTAAGCCAGGAACTGTGCTAGGTTAGGGCTGCACCCAAGAACAAATCCTGCCACTGTCCTCTGGGGGCTCTAGTTCTTGACGGCATCTTAGGTAAAGTGCTTTGGGGGGCAAGTAACAGAAACGCACTCAAATGGGGTTAAGCTAAAAGGGGGATTTACTAGAAGACCTTTGGGATATGTCATAGAACTCAAGGGTAACTGGACAAATGAAGGAACTGGAAGCCAAAACTGAAACAAGGTTATAAGCCAGGGACTCACTCCTACTCCATTGCCCATCTCTGCATGATGGCCTTATTCTCAATTCTCCCCATGAGCTGTCTTTTTTTTATTTTTTATTCTCTGTGTATATAGAGGGCAGAAATGGTCCCACTTCAGCTCCCAAGTTTATGTTCCTTTGGCGCAAGACCTTCTTGTACTGACTAGCTGGCTGGCTCTTTATCCCAATTCCATATTCTCCATAGAAGAAATTTGGTTTTCCCCGAGAGGATCTGATGTCCTCTCTGACCCAATCAGCTATCCATGTGGGATGAGGTAGATAAATAGGTCTTGG
This sequence comes from Pan paniscus, assembly GCF_029289425.2. NCBI lineage: Eukaryota > Metazoa > Chordata > Mammalia > Primates > Hominidae > Pan > Pan paniscus. The sequence continues at coordinate 67,917,581 of NC_073268.2, read as the reverse complement.
TTACCTGCCTGTATGGTGGGGAGAACAGTTATCTGGTGAAGGCAGACACTGTCGGTTATGCAGACACCCTAAAAGATGTCTGCCACAGTGGGAAGATAGACAGTTCTATTCAGATCAGCCTGACAAAATTCACAAGCTCAAGTGCTGTTGACACATCCGACTCAAATTAGGGGGATGGAGAAGGCTTTCTGACATAAGCCGGATCTTGAAAGAGAAGCATGAACATAACTGAAATAGGATAAAAGCATCCCAGACAAACAGGAGTGTCACCCATTAATAGAAAGAATAACTATAAGCAATCCATAATGTACACTCAAAGAATTTAGCATCTTGTAATTGAGTGTCACAACAGTCTTCCTCATCACAGGGACTCAGTGGCACATCACAGCCATGTGACTCATCTTCCTGGCTGCTAACATTGTTCTCCCTCTCCTTCGTTTCTGCCAGTCAATGTAAAAATCACAGGGTGGGCTCAGATGAGTTGCTCAGGCGTTAGCATTAGCTTCAAGCAAGCACATTTGAATGACAGCTCTACCACCTACTGTGTGCCTTCTGATAAGTTATCTAGGCTCTTCCTGAGTGAGAAGAATGGTAATAATAATAATAAATAATAATAATGATGTCAACCTCAAAGGGCTGTTGTTGGGATAAAATGAGTTAGTATGAGATAACCTTAGCACTGGATCTGGCACAGAGTGCTAGCACTTTGGGAGGCTGAGGCAGGCAAATCACTTGAGGCCAGGAGTTCGAGACCAGCCTGGCCAACATGTTGAAACCCTGTCTCTACTAAAAATACAATTAGCCGGGTGTGGTGGTGGGTGTCTGTAATCCCAGCTACTCGGGAGGCTGAGGCACAAGAATTGCTTGAATCCAGGAGGTGGAGGTTGTAACAAGCCAAGATCTTGCCACCATACTCCAGCCTGGGCAACAGAGTGAGACCCTGTCTCAAAATAAATAAATAAATAAATCTTTTTTTTTTTTTTTTTTTTTTTTTTTACCAGCCCCTTTCCTCTGTGTCTTTTCCAGTAGTAGGCTGATGAGATGTCATAGATTTTAAAAATGCGGACTTTAGGTATGTGGTCTAACATAGGGACAGAATAGTTAAAACAAGGACTCCCCCCACCACCAAAGGAAGTTTTCTAACATAATTGTCCATCAGATATGTCCTCATCTCTTGTCTCCCTGTCAGTTTCTAGAACTCAGAGCAAAAAGAATTGTTTATATTGTTCCAGATTACTCATTGACCAGAATCCATTTCCCTTTCTTTTTTTCTTGAGACGGAGTCTCGTCCTGTCGCCAGGCTGGAGTGCAGTGGTACAATCTCGGCTCACTGCAACCTCCACCTCCCGGGTTCAAGTGATTCTCCTGCCTCAGCCTCCAGAGTAGCTGAAACTACAGGCACATGCCACCATGCCCAGCTAATTTTTGTATTTTTAGTAGAGATGGGGTTTCACCATGTTGGCCACGATGGTCTCCATCTCTTGACCTCATGATCTACCCACCTTGGCCTCCCAAAGTGCTGGGGTTACAGGCATAAGCCACTGTGCCTGGCCCCATTTCCCTTTCTTGATATGGAGCCTGTTAGATGTGCACCGTCATGTTCAGCCAATCTTCCTAGCTCCCTGTCATCCACACCCAGTCAGGGACCGTCTTATCCGGGCAAAGGAGATTGGTCTATAACAACTGTATTTAGTATCGGTCCTTTCCAAGGTACTAAAACAACCCAAGCCCTTTTTTTTTTTTATCCCTGTGTTGACTTATCTTTTTAACAGTCCCAGATGTAGGACACTTTCCAAAAACCTTTTGAATATTTAAGTCTGAGATATCCCCACTGGGATAGTTTTCCCATTATTAATGTTTTGAAAAATGTCAACAGGTTAGAAACACATAGCTTTCTTGCACAGAGGCTAAGCTTCATCAACATTGCAGGTTATATTATTTAATTTTTGTGCTCATTTTAATTAAAAGTTTAGTTACAGTGGACCTTTAATATGGAAGATGCATTTTTTTCATACTGGCATGTATTTGATTTCTTTTCTAAAGGAAAAAGAATGTTTGCTTGAGTTCAGAGCTGGGGTCAGGGTTTAATTTACAAAACCACTACTTTCTTAGCTATAGCATGACTCGCTTTATTGCAAACACATGTTAATTCCTTTAACCTCCCTTAAGTCCCTGTTGATTTTCTGGCCAGATTTACAAAACATTTCTATGAGGAAATAATACCCAAAAAGTGTAGAAAAGGAATCCAACTAAGGAAAATAGATTCCTACATTAGAGTCCGACCAGTGTCTCTGATGCCTTCCTCATCAAAGAAACAGAAGAATGACTAATCCAAAATAATGAATAATCCAAAACTCTGTATAGTGAATAATATTAATTCCTCACAGATACCTATTTGAGTTCCTACGGTGTGAATTATTTTGCCAATCTCTAGGTTCAATTATGAGTAATTCATAATTCTTGCCCTCAGGGAGCTTCCATTCTAGTAAGGAGATATTTAGAGTCTTTCTTTGCTGATGTTGTGCTAGGAGAAGGCACTGTCTACAATAGGAGTCCTCCACACTGGAGCCACTGCTAGAGGATTGTGGGTACATCCAGATTGCTTAGACTTGACTCTTGGCTCTGCTCCTGGTACTAGCCTTAGGAAAGTTATTTACCACTCCCTGCCTCAGTTTACTCATCTGTAAAATGAGAATTATTGTGGTACTAACTTAGGCCTCACTGATGCATTTTCTATGCTGATTCATTGGCCATTTAGGAGAGATTCCTATTCAAGACTTATTTCCCTTTATCTGACCATGTGGATTGACTTGCCTTTTATTTTCTCTGAAAAGAAATGCAACCTCAATATCCACATCCACCTCATTAGAGAAAGCAGAGATGTATGAGGTTTAGTAGAAACTATATGATATCATACAACTCATGCCAGCTGGTAGGAGGCATGATGCATATGCCTCTTTAGTCACCAGCAAATGAAGAGGGAGCAGAAGAATTTGCTAATACCTGAAATTTAGGCAGTGTCTAAAGCATGGAGCAAAGGAATTGATTGCTTGTCAACTTGGCAGTGATAACTGTCAGAAAAAAACAACCTTAAGGAGATGGGTGCTAAAGAGTCACAGTTGCCTATTGGCTTTTCAAGCATGCCCAGTTAGCTTAAGAAAGTTTCCAAGCCCATATGAAAAGTCCATATGCAGTGGGCTTCCCTCTAACCCACGTGCCAATACTTCTAGGGACTGGGGCACCTACTCACTCACTGTGTGTTTGTTTGTGTGTGTGCATGTGTGTGTGGTGATACACACACACACACACACAAAAGTTTAAGCATCTGAAAAGATGACATTGAATAAAACCTTAGAGAAGTGAGGGAGATGACCATGAGGGTAAAAAGGAGAACAGTTTCTCCATAAGGAGCTGCCAGCGCCAAGGCCTAAGTGTGGAGTGTGCTTGGTGTGTTTGAGGAATAGCAAGGTGGTCAGTGGGGCTAGAGGTCAAATGGGGGACAGATTGTGCAGATTGTGTGGGCCAGTGTTGGAACTGTGGCTTTACCTCTGGTGGAACGGGAGTCACTGGAGGGTTTTGAAAAGGGGAGAGGCATGGTCTGATCATGCCAAGTTTGCTCCTGCACTGGAAGCTGTTCCCTCTCTCTAGCATGCTCCTCCCCCTGGTCTTTTCATGGCCAACTCCTTATTATTTGGATATCAGCTGAAACTGTCCCTAACCACCCAGTCACTCACAATCACATCACTTAGTTTTGATTCTCTGCTCAAAACTGATCATTCATTGATAATTTTTCATGTTTATTTACTCCATTATTTTCTATCTCCTTTTACTTAAAAGCAAGCTCTGCTAATTCCCCTCCTCTTCAGTGTGGTGGGCAGGACTTAGTAACTTCCTTCCAAAGAAAAGCAAATGGAAAATAATATCTTCACAGAGAAGGAACCTGGCAGACACCACCTGGGCCAAGTGATCAAAGCTAACTGCACCAGGGACGTCTTGTGGATATTGGGTACCTCTGATGCAAAGAGAAGGGCACTTTCCCCTGTGATATGTATCCAAAAATCCATAAGCCCAGAATAATTGTAAGAGAGCATCAGACAAACATAAACTGAGGGACATTCTACAAAATATCTGATAAGTACCCGTCAAAAGTGTGAAGATCGTGAAAAGCAAGGAAAGACTGAGGATCTGTCACAGATTGGAGGAGACTGAATAGAGATGACAACTAATTGTATGTGAGATCCTGGATTATATCCTGCAACAGAAAAAGGACAGTAGTAGAAAAAGTAGTAGAAACTGAATATAGTCTCTAATTTAGTTCATAGTGTTGTGCCAATGTTAACTTCTTAGTTTCAATAAAAAAAAAATGTTAAGGGAAGATGGATGAAAGTTATATGCAAACTTCCTGTACTATCTTAACTCTTCTACAGATCAAAATTATTTCAAAATAAAAAGTATTTAAAGGCCTGGTACAGTGGCTTACACCTATAATCCCAGAAATTTTGGAGGCTAAGGCGGGGATCACTTGAGCCCAGGAGTTCAAGACCAGCCTAGGTAACATAGCAAGACCTTGTCTCTACCAAACAACAACAACAAAAAATTAGCTGGGTGTGGTGGCATGCACCTGTAGTCTCAGCTACTCAAGGGACTGAGGTGGGAAGATTGCTTGAGCCCAAGTATTCAAGGCTACAGTGAACCATGATCATGCCACTGCACTCCAGCATAGGTGACAGTGAGACCCTGTCCTTAAAAAAATTTTTTTAAGTCTTTAAAAAAAAAAGTTCTGCAAAAGTCTTTTATTTTTAAAAAAGAAAGTTCTGCAATAACAGGGGCATTGTCTGTCTTTTTTCACTGCTGTGTTCCTAATGTTTAGAATCATAATAGGCACTCAATAAATATTTGATAAATAAATAGGATGGACATGAAGTAAAATCAGTGATAGCATCTTTAAAAAAATTAATGAAGCATTTAAAGTGCTTTATCAAACTCAAAGTACTTTGCAAGTTGCTATTTACAAATATAAGGAAATATCATTATTATCCTATTTTGATTTTTAGAATAGGAGAAGGACTGCCCACTTCCTGAGGCATAGCTGTAAAAAGTGACAGCCGGGGACCCACATGAGCCACTGTATGTGATCAAGGCATTTCTGGGCATCACTGACATGCAGCCATCTCTGTTCATAAAGATCTTCTGAATCAAAGGCTCTGAGACAAACTTCATTTTAAAGTAAAAAAAAATCATCTTGGTGACATCTCATTAATCTGGGTTCATTAAAAATGTGTGGGATATCCCTCCTACTCCACAGGTGATTATTACTCTGAAAACACTCATCAGAGATGGCGGGAAGACCTTTCCTCCTGAAGAATTAAAAGTGAAAGCAGGAGATTACATCCTCTCCACTCCCTTCCTCCTCACCCCCCACAAATGCCAACTGCTCTGTGAAAGGTGTCCTCAGAAGGCTCTGGTAGGAGATAGTCCATTGCTGAGGAGTCTCCACTTTTGAAAATACAAACTTGCCTCCCCCAAGATGGTGTGGAGGCAACAGGGAGAGAGATGAAGAGGTTTAGCAAATAGCTGAAGAGTGGGTGGCATTGAGACAAGGCTGCAATTGACATGCATCACACACCCATGATATCCATCTATCCAGCGGCCTACAACAAACAGGGAAGCAGCTGATGAAACCAGCAGGCCACTACCTGAGAATCAGAAGACCTGCGTTCTGATCCCACCTGTGCCACCAAATGATTTCATTAAAGTTCATTTCCCCTTTCTGAGCCTCTTATTTGTCAAATGAGGGCAGTTCTCTGAAAAATCTCTAAAGTCTTTTTCTGGCTCATTCTAGATACATGTTAAATATTTTTAAGTACTCCGTTCTATGCTTGTCATAGTAGGGGAACAGAATATATATAGAATATGCTCTGTGCTTTCCAAAGGCTACCAGTATAGTTAAGGGGAAAAAATAGATATCCATTGGAGAGTTAAGTAACAACACAAGGCCTAGTTGATTAAGTATAGACAGATAATGCTACAGATTTTTTTATATATTTTTTTAAAATTTTCAACTGGCAAATTTAAAATGTATTTATTTTTGGTGTATAACATGTTTTGAAATATGCGTATTTTGTGGATGGGTTAAATCAGGCTAATTAACACGTACATCATCTTGCATACTTATCGTTTTCTTGTGGTGAGAATACTTAAAAATCTACTCGCTCAGCAATTTTGAAGTATACAATGCAGTATGTTGTTATTAACTACAGTCACTGTGTTGTACAATAGATCTCTTGAACTTATTCCTCCTATCTAAACTGAAATTTTGAATCCTTTGACCAACATCAGGATTATTTTAAAAGGAGAGCAAGGGGTTACCCGGAATAGTGTAGATCAGCCTCTCAGAGAAAGTGGGACTCATGCTGGACTTAAAGGAGGCATCACATTTACATAAACAGAGAATGAGTATTTCCCAGTTTCTTCTCTGAAAACCACGTTTATCCAGGCCTTTGCATAGGCATTCATCTGCCCAGAACGCTCCATCCTCCTGCCCTGTTTGCCTATCAAATCCTACTTCTCTTTCAAGATTCAGTTTAAATGTGCACCTGAGCTATGAAGACTTCTCCAACCCCACCAGCATCACTACTTTCACTCCCCGACAGGGTGAATGACTCTTTGGGGCTCTGGCAGAATGTGTAAATGTGTTCTCATTACACTTCACATTTTTTGTACCTAGAGGGTCTTCCCACCCCCAAGACAGTTCAGGGTTCCTGTCTCGCTTAGAACACAGTGTCCAGCATAGAGTAGGCACTCAATAAATAATGAATGCACAAGTGCACACATATATGTATAAAGAGCAAGCCCAGAGCCCATTACAGCTGACTGTGAACATCTGCCTTCTACTCAAGCCTGAGAAACAAGCATGTGGGATGGGTGCAGAGAAAGGGCAGAGAAATCTCAAGAGAAAAAGGGTCTCTCTCAGTGAGCTGACACCTCCCCCCCCCAGGATGCTGGAGAAGGAGAGAGAAACCAAAAATCATTCTTTATCAATCAGCCAGCAAGTGGCCACTGGGTACCTCCCTTTGCCCTCTCCCACATCCTAGGGATGTGTGGAGACACCCAAGAGGGCTGCACTGCTGGCCCTGCCACAGAGAGGGTTACTGGGAAAGCTTTCCTTGCCTTGTTGATATGCTGGGCCACTAGTGGTACACACTTCCCTCCCTGAAAAGTAAGTGGCTCACGCTGATGTAACCTTGACATTCAGTGAAACTAAAAAAGAGGAAGGTGTGCATTCTATTAAAGTTCAAGCCGACAGCAATGAGAAAACCAAGAAACCAAGCCAACTTACTGGTCCTTTCTCATATGGGTTATTCAAAAGCTATTTTCAAAGGGGCTCCGGCCCACTCATCAATCCTTGGCCTGTCCAGGTGCAAATAAAGAGAAGCACACCAGCTGGTCACAGCAATGTGTGTCCTGTCCTATGCAGAAGCCACTGAGATCTCTGCATGGAGCAGGGGCTTTGAAATCAGATTCCAGTCCTGTCGTTTACTGATTGTGTGGCCTTAGACTTCACCTCTTCGAGTCTCAGGCTGACTATTTGTGAAATGGGATATAATTCCCTTTTTGCTGGCTCATTATAAGGAATGCATATGGTGACTGTTGAGGACCATAAAACTGCTCCTACCAGAGCTGGCTCCTTGTAGGCACTCAACAGTGAAAACTGTTATCACTACATTAGTTATTACTATGCCCTTTATCTTCAGGTATTTACTGAGCGGCCAGTAGACTCACACCAATGTGCTGTGCCCTGGGAAACACAAAGATATTTAAGAGGGGAATTTCATGGAAGGAATGGAATTTTCCCTGGGTCTTCAGGGATAGGCATGGTTTAGTTTCATTCTCAAGTCAGGAAGAGAAATACTCTCTTTTACATTGTATTTTCAGTTGCAAACCTTCATCTCTTTAGAGAGCAGGTAATTGTTTTTCCACATTGCACAGATATCATAATGATATTCTGAGAAAACAAAATTTAAGAAAAGGAATAATTTACCCACCATTTTCCACCCCAACAAATCAAAGCTACTTTTGATTTCTGAAGTTCAGAGTGAGTGCAGTTTAATTAAGCAAAGACAGAGTGAGGAATAACTTTTCTTTCAGAAGTGGTTGGGCCTCTTTTACCTCATCCAAAGCATGGAAATTCTAGCCCATCTTATACTTTTGTTGGCAACTGCCGGTGTTTATAGTGAGCCCATTCTGAACATTCAGGTTATTTGAAAGTGCATATCCCAACTAGACCCTCCTAAGCACATATATGGAAAAGTTTCCTTAAGTAGAAAATAAGCAGGCAGAACCAAATAGCCTCAATACATCTCCCAACCAAGGAATGTCACTTATTTTGGCAATATTCTTTCATATTCCATCCATTACAGAATTCATGAGAATGGGTGTGTCTGCCACTCTGCAAGGACAGTAATAGAAACTGCACTTGCTGGAAGTTCTTTTTTTCATTTAAAATAACTGTTTACTGAATCTCACACTTTCTAATTCTATCCAAAAACTCATTCCTCTCCAGCCCCCTCAAAATTCCAAACTTCCAGTCCCCCCTCATCCTCCTGATTACTATTTGTCAGGCCTGTTCATCTGCCCTGCAGCACCGTTGGGAGCCAGAACCCAGGGCAAGGGATGTCAGAGCCCTTGGCTTCTCTCGCAGGTGCCCAGGGCAATGCCAGGTACCCCATGGGCACCCAGTAAACATGGGCTGGCTGGCTGCAGTGGTGCCCCAGCTAATGAGTGCCACGCTTTTAATCTGTACTCAGAAATGTGAGGACAGATGGAAAAGAGGGCAGAGGGGAAAAACAGCTTCACACTGAAGTCCAGATAGCATTGCACAGCGCATGCAGCAGACATGAAGGATTCTGATTTCAGCAAAGATAAAAGGGTCAGCAAGCATGCTATCTGAATGACAAGTAGGCTAAAAAAGATTTCTGCTTTTTCCACATCAAAGGAAAGATGAACTGAGTTTCAAAAAGCTTCCCCAGAGACCATATATATGTCATTCCTTGATATTATACAATGTTATTTCCCTGAAGTGTGTGTCTTTCCCATAGATGATATCCACGGGAGCACTCAGTAGATGCCCTGTCTTGTCCTGCGTGGTACCCATCACCACATCCCAGGCACCAATCCCAGACCAGTAGCACTTACCGGGTGTTCACATCCTGGGTTCTGAACCACGTTTCTCATATGGAATCCATCCTTTTCTTGAACCTTTTGGCTTCAACTTGATGATTCATCCTCCAATTTCATCCCTATCCTCACCTTTTGAACTTGACATTCAGCGCTAATTTTTAGCTGTAACCTTGATCCTCCCTGTCACAGTTCAAGTTCTCCCACCAACTACGTGTGCTAGTCTAGGTTGAGTAAGCACATGCCCAGGATTGACTCATCCCTCACATTCTCCTTTCCTTGAGCTCTTATTAGGCAACTGTCCCATTTGGTCCAGTCCCACACGTGGGAAGCAGGCAGCATCTTGAAAGGCTCATTAATAAAGCTGAGTGTTGTTGCTCTAATTACACTTTTCCAATCTTTGCCTCAACAGGAGGGAAACTACCTTGAGGAGGAGTCTATATTTTACAGACAGTGGTATTGGCAGGGATGGGAGATGGTAAACCCTAGATTTGCTATGAAGAAAATCTGCATTGGGGGCCTAAATGATATAACCAAAGGAGAAAGTACCAAAGTAAGAAGACAAATGGGTTTTTAACCCAGTTCTACCAGTGACCATGTGGCTTTGGGCAAATCACTTCCTGATCCAGGCTTCATTTTCCCTTCATAAAATGGAGGGATTTTGCCACATGATCTCCCAAATGCCCTCCAGGTTTAATATGCTTTGATTCTTTTACTGTAGTCTGTCTTTCTGAGATTCCATTCTCTCACTTGGAAAATAGTGATAATATGTCTAGTTGAAATGTCCTCCCAAGGCTAATGTGAGTGTCAAATAAGAAACTGTATGAAAGTCCATGGCACACTGTTAATTTTGGTAAAGGAGCAAGGGGACAGGGGGCCCTGAGGCCATCACACAACCTACTGTTTAGCAGAGTTGCTTACATGAGCTGTGACTGCAATCCTTAATATATCCCTCTTTCTCATTTCTTCAACTAAAGAAAACTTAGAAAACACATGAAATAGAACCAGATTACAGGATACCAATATCAGTCCTGTTGAAAAGATGCTTCTTAAGGGTAAAATGTCACACACACCTACAAATTTGCAATGGAACTTAATGTTGGAGCGAGGAGGTAGGCCACTGGAATTAGGCCAGATCATTGAAGTGGCTGGGGAGGCATGAGGGAGAATAAGCATTCATACAGTGCTATTGCCTTCTAGTCACTCTCGGTGCATTAGACAATTCAGCTGTCTCTGAAATCATGCTGTAAAAGCATAATTCATTATTATTATTATTATATGTTTTTTAACACCAGCAAATTCTCCAGTTCTCCAAACACCAGCTGACTGTTCTACAATTTAATTCAATTCTAAGATTTATCTACCTAAAGTTAACATCAGATCGCAAGAGTTAAAGTGTTTAGTTTCATCAGACTCCTCCTACTTCAGAGGCCAATCATAAGTCTAGGCCTCAAACTGACTAAGCAACTATAAATCCTACAACCCCTCTTCATGTTTGATAATTTGCTAGAATGACTCACAGAACTCAAGGAAACATAATAACTCTGGTTTATTATAAAGGATACAACTCAGGAGCAGCGACATGGAACAGGTACACAGTGTAAGGTTGCAGCAGGACTAGGGCAGGGGCGAGGAATATGCAGAATATGCATGAAGCTTCTAGGCCTTCTTTGGGTGTGCCACCGTCCCAGCACCTCAATACGTTCACCAATTGGGAAGCTCATCAAATCTCATGAAGACTTTTTTTTAAAAAAATTATGACCCGTCACCAGATGGATAGGATTTTTTTTTTAATTCATACATCTTAAAGTTTATTTTCAACTGGCCAGGTGCGGTGGCTCACGCTTGTAATCCCAACACTTTGGGAAGCCAAAGTGGGCAGATCACTTGAGCTCAGGAGTTCGAGAATAGCCTGGCCAGCAAGTGAAACCCATCTCTACTAAAAATAGAAAAATTAGCTAGGTGTGGTGGCAGGCGCCTGTGTAATCCCAGTTACTTGGAAGGCTGAGGCAGGAGAATCACCTGAACCTAGGAGGTAGAGGTTGCAGTGAGCCACTGCACTCTAGCCTGAGTGACAGAATGAGATTCTGTCTCAAAAATAAATAAAATAAAGTTTATTTATTTTTGAGATGAAGTCTCACTCTGGCCCCAGGCTGCAGTGCAATGGCGTGATCTCAGTTCACCGCAACCTCTGCCTCCCAGATTCAAGTGATTCTCCAGCCTCAGCCTCCCCAGTAGCTGGGATCACAGGCTCGCGCCACCATGCCAGGCTAATTTTTTTGTATTTTTAGTAGAGACGGGGTTTCGCCATGTTGGCCAGGCTGGTCTCAAATTCCTGACCTTAGGTGATCCGTCCACCTCGGCCTCCCACAGTGCTGGGATTACAGGCGTGAGCCACCACGCCCAGCCTAATAAAGTTTATGTTTAACTGACAAATAATAATTGTGTATATATATGGGATACAATGTGATGTTTTGATCTAGGCATACATTGTAGAAAGAGTAAATCAAGCTAATTGACATATCCATCACCTCACATCATTTTTTTATGGTGAGAATGTTAACAATCTATTAGCAATTTTAAAGTATACAATACATCATTATTAACTGTGGTCACCATAGAGCAGAGCGTAATAGATCACTAAAACCTATTCCTTCAGTCTACATGAAATTTTCTACCCTTTCTCCTTCCCTCTCTCCACCAACCTCTGGTAACTACCTTTCTACTCTGTTTCTATGACATTGACTTTTTAGATTGTACATATAGGTGAGATCAGTTGGTATTCATCATTCTGTGCCTGGCTTATTTCAGTTAGCATAATGTCCTCCAGTTCCATCCATGTTGCTGCAAATCACATAATTTCCTTCCTTTTTAAGGCTGTATAGTATTCCATTGTGTATATATACCATATTTTCTTTATGCGTTGATGGACATTTGTTGTTCCAGACTTTTTATAGAGCTTATATCTCCAGCTTTCAGACTGGTGGATGGGACTGAAGTTTCAACCCTCTAATGAGTTGGTTCTGGTGACCAGCCTCTTCCTGAGGCTATCTAGGGTCCCCACCTTAAGTCACCTCATTAGCATAAACTCAGATATGATTAAAAGGGTTCATTATGAATAACAAAAGATACTCTTATTCAGGCATGTCCACTGCTTCCGGTATATAATACTGTGCTATAAAAGGAAGTGCAGAAGACTTCCTCACTGCAGTAGGTTTCCAAAGATGGCAGGAACCTATTGCATAGATTACTCAATAGAATAATTCATTCTAGATGTCCCATCCTACTTAAGATTCCTCCTGTCTACATATTCCAGGCCAGAAATCCCAAGAGTTTTAGAAATTCTGTGGCAAGAACCACAGGCAAAAACCAAATAATATTTCTTATTATACCACAATTATTATTACTCTTAGTATTATTATCATCCTTTCAGTGCTGGAAAACCAGGGTTCAGAGATTTTATGCCTATTATGTTCTAGAGTTGAGCACCAAACTCCGGCCTATCTGGATCAAAGCCCACTTCATTGCCTCCTTAAAAGGCTGCAAAAGTTTTTTGTTTTGTTTTGTTTTTTTGTGACAGGCCCTGGCTCTGCCTCCCAGGCTGCAGTTGTGGGATTACAGCTCACTCCAGCCTTGAACTCCTGGGCTTGTGATACACCCCCCACCTCAACTTCCTGAGTAGCTGGGATTACAGGCTCATGCCACCATGCCGGGCTAACTTTTTTTTATTTTTTGTAAAGATAGGATCTCACTATGCTGCCCAGGCTTGTCTCAAACTCCTGGCCTCAAGTAATTCTCCCACCTCAGCCTCTCAAAGTGCTGGGATTTCAAGCATAAGCCACCACACCCGGCCAATACTTAACCTTTTAAATCACCCCAACATAAGACTGGGATATCATGAATGAAAGATATCTGATGGGTCTTAACTTCTCTTGAACAGAGGCAGCTCTTCTTCCTATTTGTAAACATGCCAAAAACATTTTCCGAGACCTGCTGTGTCCCAAATTTGTATTAGATGCTGGGCTACGGGGGAAATACACCATGGATCTTCCCTTCAATTCCCCAATGACTCAACTTTCTAGTCTACTTTTCAGCAACAAGCGAAGCTCAGGTGTCACCTAGGTTCAGTGGTGAGAGGTGTAGCTATTGCACAAGTTTTGTGAGGACAAGTTGAAAAGAACAAGGAGGAGCCATCTGGGAGTTTAAAATTTCATGCCTTCATGCCTCAATTTGCAGGCGATGTCATGCATCATTTATGTGGGGGTTCTGGTGGCATTTATTTTATTCAAAGCCCATTTATCCTGGACTTTTTCCAGTACTGTGTGAGATTTTATGATTCATCAAATCCCTCTTCTCCATAATGTAGTTTTGCACACATGCTGATGTGTGGTATGCTCAGATGAGCTCTCAGAAGGCAATAAAGAGCTGGAGTGAGGTCAGAGGAAAGTGTGACCATTTTTGGACCTGGCCATGCTTCCCATGTGTGATGCTGTGCTATAAGTAGAGGTATAGAAGACATCCTCAGGGCAGTAGTATAAGATATGGAGAAAAGAAAAAAACAAAGTGTTTTTTTCTATCCTCTCATTCAACAATCAACACTTCTGTGACCTCTGGTTGCCAAAACACGTGAGGATTTCTTCCCACGGTCAACCAAGCAATCAATTCTGCAGCAGACACCAGCTGGGTATTCTCTTATTCAATTCAATTCTGACACTATCTACTTTGAGATAGCAACAGACCCCACAGATGGAGGGCTTAGTTTTCCCCCCACTTCAGAGGCCAAATAATAAGCACAGGTTCTAACCCATGTTCCCATGACCACTTTTTTGGATTCAATTAATTTGCTAGAGCAGCTCACAGAAATCAGAGAAACATTTACCAGTTTACTACAAAGGGTATTACAAAAGATAAAAATGAACAGCCTGGGGGAATAACTGTATAGGGCAAGGTATGGGGAAGGGTTGAGGAGCTTCTATGCCCTCTCCAAGCCCACTGCCTTCCAGGAACCTCCAGAACTCAGTGCTTTTGAGTGTTTATTGGAGGCTTCCTTACCTAGGCACAATTGATTAAGTCATTGGTCATTGGTGATTAGCTCAACCTTCGGCCTCTCTCTTCTTCCTGTAGGTTGAGGTGGAGCTGAAAGTTCCAATACTTTATTTTTATTTATTTATCTATTTATTTTTACTGTAAGCTGCTTTGGCTTTTATTTCATTTTAAATCTTTTTTTCATAAATTATTGGGGTACAGGTGGTATTTGGTTACATGACTAAGTTCCTTAGTGGTGATTTGTGAGATTTTGGTGCTCCCATCACCTGAGCAGTATACACTGCACCATATTTGTATGTCTTTTGTCCCTCACCCCCCTCCTCCTCTTCCCCCCAAGTCCCCAAAGTTCATTGTATCATTCTTATGCCTTTACGTCTTCAGAGCTTAGCTCCCACATATCCGTGAGAACATACAATGATTTTCCATTCCTGAGTTACTTCACTTAAAATAATAGTCTCCAATCTCATCCAAGTCAGCAAATCCTGTTAATTCATTCCTTTTTATGGCTTAGTAGTATTCTATCCTGTATATATATATATACATATATACATATATATACATGTATATATATACACAAATATATATTTTTATATATTTATATAATATATATACACACACCAGTTTCTTTATCCACTTGTTGATTGATGGGCATTTGGGTTGGTTCCACGATTTTACGATTGTGAACTGTGCTGCTAGAAATATGCATGCACAAGTATCTTTTTCGAATAACGACTTCTTTTCCTCTGGATTGCTGGATCAAATAGTAGTACTACTTTTAATCACATGGTTCATTTTCCTGGCCAACAGGCCCATGTTGGGCTAGCCAGGTGCCCACCAAGAGTCATCTCATTAGAACAAAAGATGCTCCTATCACCCAGGAAATTCCAAGGGATTTAGGAGCTCTGTGTCAGAAAACTGGGGTCAAGGACCAAATGCTAAAAAATTCTAGCACCTCTGTCTACAAGGGTATTCGGAGCTCTCTCTCAGGAACTTAAGCAGAAGCCAAGCATTAGAACAAAAAAATTCCACTAGCACTCCTATCACTCAGGAAATTACAAGGGTTTTAGGAGCTCTGTGCCAGGGACTGGGGACAGAGAACAATATGTATATTTCTTATTATTTCACAAGTGAGGGTTCCAAAGATGGCAGCAACCTATTGCATAGATTACTCAAGTAACACTATAATTCATTTCTCTGTGTCTCATCCCAGTTAAGATCTCCCTGCCAACATTTTCAAAGCTCAGAAGACTATAAACTTGATGAACAAATGCTGGCCCTACCATGACCTTGACCAACCTTGGGCTTTCTGTTGAATGAAAAACCAATTTCCTATCATTGTTCAGTAATAGGTCGTAAGATTGAAGGGTGCATAAAGGAAAGGATTTTATACCTAATTCAACATTTATTGAGGCCTGTGATTCACTAGGGTACACGGCACATGCTTAAATAATTCCCCTACAAGATGCTGTGGAGGGAACTGCAGCTTAATGAACCCCAAGTTCGTACATTGGTAAGTGGTGAGACAGTATTTGAACCATGTCACTGACATCACCTTAGGGGCAGCCCTGCTACCCACTCCAACCAGAGCTCAACCCTGGGGGGCTGGCAAGAACCAGGAGGGGACAGAGAAGTTAGCCAATGGGTGAACTTCTTGGCATTTTTTCTCTTTTTTTTTTTCTCTGAATAAATATCATTTTTCGAGGCCAAAAAAGGGGAGAGAACCATGAACATTTTAGACATCCTTTTATTTGGGGGTAGTTTCTTGCCTCAGGTGTGCTTCTCCCAAAAATACTGATGCAGTTCCCTCAGATTAGTCACGTCCAGGCCCAGGGCTCTTCCATCCCAACCCAATTCCCCTGAAAATGATTAAAGAGTCTATAATATATCACTCCATCTCATTTGCTGGATCAAATCTAGAGGTAGAACTGCTGAGTAAGGTGACCCAGGGGACCGTCCCCAGGTGGGGAGCAAAAGAAAGAAAATAGTAGCCATTTTCACAGCGTTTTGTGTAGTAGTTATTGATTTAGGAAAACAAACACAAAATTCTGAATCAAATTACCTGGAGGATGATTACCAGAGTCTGGGAAGGGTAGTAGGGGGCTGGAGGGGAGGTGGGAATTGTTAATGGGTTCAAAAAATAATAATTAGAAAGAATGAGGACCGGGCACGGTGGCTTATGCCTGTAATCCCAATACTTTGGGAGGCCGAGGTGGGCGGATCACCTGAGGTCAGGAGTTCGAGACCAGCCTGGCCAACATGGTGAAACCCCGTCTCTACTAAAAATACAAAAGTTAGCCAGGCGTGGTGGCACGTGCCTGTAATCCCAGCTACTCAGAGGCTGTGGCAGGAGTATTGCTTGAGCCTAGGAGGCAGAGGTTGCAGTGAGCTGAGATTGAGCCAGTGTACTCCAGCCTGGGTAACAGAGCGAGACTCCATCTGAAAAAAAAAAAGAATGAATGAACAAGACTACTCTCTGATCACACAACAGGATGACTGTAGTCAATAATAAATTGCACATTTTAAAATAACTGAATTGTACATTTTAAAATAACCGAAAGAGTGTAATTGGATTGTTTGTAACACAAAGGGTAAATACTTGAGGGGATGGATACCTCATTCCCTGTTTTGTGATTATTTCACATTGCATGCCTGTACCAACACATCTCATGTAGCCCAAAAATATATACAAGCATTATGTACCCACAAAAATTTTTTAAAAGGAAACTTTTTTTAATTACTTGGAAGCTTCTCCCCAAAAATGTTTTTTGGTTTTTTTTTAATTTTATTATTATTATATTTTAAGTTTTAAGGTACATGTGCACAACGTGCAGGTTTGTTACATATGTATACGTGTGCCATGTTGGTGTGCTGCACCCATTAACTCGTCATTTAGCATTAGGTATATCTCCTAATGCTATCCCTCCCTCCGCCCCCCACCCCACAACAGTCCCTGGTGTGTGATGTTCCCCTTCCTGTGTCCATGTGTTCTCATTGTTCAATTCCCACCTATGAGTGAGAACATGAGGTGTTTGGTTTTTTGTCCTTGCGATAGTTTGCTGAGAATGATGGTTTCCAGTTTCATCCATGTCCCTACAAAGGACATGAACTCATCATCCTCCCTTATTTTGTTCTTCTCACCACAACAAACTTAGAATGTGAGAACATAAAGCTATAAGAACTATGATTATTGAAAAGCTAGAACTCTTATAAAGTACTGATAATTTGAGAAAAGGGCTCTTGTGTTACCAGGCTCTGCTATTTTTTTCATTCTCTGAATAATGAGCACCTATTTAGCCAGAATCACAAATGTGAAGGAAGAGCCGCGATTTCTAATTCCTCCCTGCCCACTCTCTCCTCAGGCCACAAACTGAAATCATCCCTCATAGGTGTAGATTTAAAAATTGGTGTTCTGCAGATTTCTTATGTCTATAATTCCTTCTTCTCTCTCCATCTGAGCACATTCTTGCTTGCATCTAAACTAAGCTTCTCCCATCACCACCGAAGTCCATTGTCTCAGCAAGAGCAATCATCGCCTTCTCAGTCATATCTCCCATGTTTGAAACCAGTGTGTCTCTACCCACCCACCTGAATGTGGCCTCATCAGGTATCTAGAGAAGGTCCAACCTTGTAAAATAACCATAGTGATGAGGACCCCAGCCCACCTCCCAAAGACCTCCAGAGGGAGGAAGGAAATTATTTTTCTAGGGCAAGTCACAATACTTGGCCCTTTTTATACATTGCCTTAAATCTCACAAACCCCTGTGAGAAGACAGGTATTATTGTACCCATTTTACAGGTGACAAAGGTGAAAGGATACAGAATTTGCCCAAGATTACATAAATTGCAAATGACAGAACTCAATTTTTTCAGTCAAACTCAATTTTTTCTGGAATGCAAAATCTATGCTTGTTCCCCTATGAGACTTTGCCTCTTTAAGAAAGAGATGGATGGTAACATATAATAATATCACACCCTGCCTCTCAAATTGAAAAGGGGCCTGAAGTACCTTTTATGGAGGCCTCAGGAACTGGTGTCAGTGCTTATACCAGCACAAATGCACACATATACAGACAGAGCAAAAGAAAGAGAGACTGGCCTTTCTCTCCTTAGGGGCACCATGGCCCCCTACACTGGAGCACTCAGTGTTCTTTGACTATAAGAAACGGAAAAGCCACTCTAGTTAATTTAAGGATTAGTTTATTTGAGAGAACACTAAGTAACTCATAGAATCAAGGACCACAAGAAGGTCAGGAACATCAGGTCAGTACCAGGGATCTCCGATTCATTCTTTCTGAGAACTGCCATCAAATTGACTTGTCTTCATTCACCTTCCATTCATATTTCACTCCACTTATAATTCAGATTCCTGGGAGACTGAGTCTGGCCAACCTGTAAGGTCATGAACCTACCCAGGAACAGGGTACCAGGATTGGTGCCCCCCAGGGCCATATGGAAATGCAGTAGGCACAGTTCTCCAAAGGAAAGGAAGGGTGCTGTTACCAAGGGAAGAGGGATAAATAAATATATGCTGGGCAAGATAACAACAGATGCCTGTACCCACACTCTACCCTTTGCTCTAGTAAGTAAGCCTAGTGATTAGGGAAGCTAGCTAGCCTTTGGTCCTAGGCTTAAGTGACAACTAAGGAGTGATATTTTTCAAAAGATATAGAACCAAAATTTGTATTTTTTCAGGCCCTATTTTTCTCAAATGACTTACCATCATCAATTGTCCTCAAGTCCTCCCGTTGTCCCCGCTAGATATCATTGATGGGTTCAGTTAATGCATATTTGGAATTGTAACCTTACACTGCCTATTAAACATCTATGCCCTTGCTGTGGTCATGACCCAGCCAAGAAATGGCCAATTATAGGCTCCTTTTTCCTTCTGACCATGCCTGAAGTCCAGCCGTTGATCCAGCCCCTTAATCAATGATAAGAATGATGCTCCTTTGGGAGGCCGAGGCGGGCGGATCACGAGGTCAGGAGATCGAGACCATCCTGGCTAACACGGTGAAACCCCGTCTCTACTAAAAATACAAAAAATTAGCCGGGCGTGGTAGCGGGCGCCTGTAGTCCCAGCTACTCGGGAGGCTGAGGCAGGAGAATGGCGTGAACCCGGGAGGCGGAGCTTGCAGTGAGCCGAGATCGCGCCACTGCACTCCAGCCTGGGCGACAGAGCGAGACTCCGTCTCAAAAAAAAAAAAAAAAAAAAAAAAAAAACACAGAATGATGCTCAAACCATTCAGTGCGTGTGTAAGATCATCTTGAGTAGCAGCTCCCAATCCTTCCACATCTCTAAAGTAGGAAAATACTTCTTTGGGAAGTTACCCGATTGAACAAGTGAAGTCTTCATGGTCCTGGTGAAAACCTCACCTCCAATTTACTGTTTGGCTGAGTTTCTGTGATGACCTTCTGCTCTAGAACCAGAGATAGCTTCCCAGCAGGGGCAAGAAAAGAGGATCTGTGGAGGACACAACAGATAATCAGACAGTGGGAACACCAAGTCACAGAGTTCTTGCAGCTGTGTGTCCTGTGCAGACAAAGCCACTCACCCTCCTCCTGCCTTTATGGAAGGAAGGTCGTAGGCAATGTTACTTTGTTTTTGGCAAACCCCCAAAAGAAGAAACCACTCCACATAGTCTGAGAGGTAGTATAGTAAGTGTTGTGCGTAGAGACCTCATTAATGGCCAACACCTGTTTTATTTGCAACTCACAATCTTTCTAGTTAAGAAGAGTTCAGAGCCTGACCTGCACACTATATTGGGAGATAAAACAATGAGATGCTCATTCTCAATGTGCCTGGCTTTATGGAGTAGCTTCATTCCTACAAGTGTATTCTGTAGATCAATATCAATCCCCGGTGCCTATTGACTTTACAGCACAGTTCCAGTATTGCTTTATCTTTACAGAGTAAATTTTTATTATCAGAGGCTTCTAATCCTTTAGCTTTAAATGTCTCTATTCCTGCACTTCAGCTTTTCTGAAATTTTTCCAAAGAAAAACATTTTATGAGAAAAAGCTAAATTACTAAGTATATTCATGTGCTATTTCTCCTAATCCTCACAAAAGCCCTGTCATGTTGTAATTTTTCCCTATTTTAAAGATTGGACAAGTGAGGTACAAGGCATCATTACTAATGAAAAACTACACAAGGGCTCAACCCATGTCTTCTGATGGGACTGAACCTCAAGTAGCAAGTTACTGCTTCATCTTCAGTGGGTGTTTGTGAAATGTGTAGAAAGGGCATGGAAGCTGCATCATATTCAGTGGACACTGCAAGTGATCTGTTTGCTATTCATTTAACACACATTTGTTGATGACCCATTATGTTCAGAGGTGAACAAGATAGTGTCTGGAGCCTGGGGTAGCTCTCACTTTAGAATAGGCTTGTTTATCAAAGACAACTTTTGTCTTGCCTAAGATCACTCAACAATCTCTATGAGGCAGAAGTTCCTTGGTCCAGTCATGTAGACCTCCTGCCCAGATCCCATCGGTAGCCGCTGCCCCTCTCCCCCAGCAGCTGTGACTTTGTCTGATCACACCTCACAGCCACCGCTTTTCCTGGGGGACTGCCCTCTGCTAACTGCTCAACAGGCTACCACATTCCCACCTCACCCCCAGCAGAAGCCCACGGCCCATGACTAATAGATACATGCCAAGGGGCATCAGAGGCTGATCTTCTTGTCTCAGGTGGAACTAATTTTGTTGTGAGATTCATACTCCAGCGCCCTCCTATGGGCTCAGACTGAAACAATCTGCAGGCAAGTCAAAAGCTTTGCTTAGATATTTGTTTCAGCTCTGTCCCGCTTTCCTCCTTCCCCTTTTCTGGGGACCATATCCTCAGGAAAACACTTGAACTAGACTCTCCATCGCAGGCTGTGTCTAAAGGAACCCAACAGAAGACATCTAGTTTGACTTTATTTTGCAGCAGAAGAGTTACAAATTTTTAGTGTCTGAAAAAAAAATCTGTGTTTCATGTTTTCACTCATTCAGATTGGGCCTTCTCCTAAAATTAAACAAAACCAGCAAGATTTTGCTTTGCAGGAAAGATCTGTCTTTGCAGGATTTTGTTTGTACTGAGGGTAAGGAAACAGTGATCTCTTAAAATATTCAGGACTACTAAAATACAACAGGTGCATTGCCAGTTTCCTAATAGTATATCTCGAAACCAGAACAACACACCCGCTGATAGGAGTCATGAGTTTTTGCTTTTGAGTAGTGATATGAACCTAAGTGTGAGTTGCATTGAAAATTAATGCGCTGCCTGCCTAATCATTTTCACAGAGCCTTTGGTGAGGTTGATGTTGAGCTTGTTGGATAATTATCTGTTTTTTAAAAATCTAAGCATCCTTTTATACGTCGCGTTTTCTGTTTGCAAGTTTTGCTTCAAGTTTACTGAACCATTTAATTAACTTAAGTGTTTAAACTTCGAGAGGTGTTGATTGATTCTAATCAGTATTTTCTGCTACTCTAATTGAAGGCTTCCTCTCTTGGACTATTGTCAGTGAAGCAAAAAAAAAAAAAAAAAAAAAAAGCAAAATGTTGTTCAGTCTTTGGCATAATCTAACACAAATTTAGTTGGTCCCATGATTGCATGAACTTCAGGAGGCCAGAAGAGAGCCAATTTGTCTATGTTTTTGAAATCGCGGAGCCAGCCCCAGGAAGAGACTGTGCTGCAGGCACAGGGAGGACTTGCAACCTCTGGCGGGGACTTAGACTCCAAGCCAAACCACTTTCAGGTTTGGCGGTTTTCACTCTTACTGGAAAATCAGTCGGGGGATGTTTTGCAGGGACCCTTACCACCCAGAGGAAATGATTTTCTCCTTTAATCACTCTTCTTTTCTCAGAAAAACAAAAAATTACCCCCAAACTCCCACCTCCTGTGGTAACACCCCAGGCAAAGGCAAACTTAGTCCCTAGAATAAGAGCTGCCCAATATTGAGTAGGTCTTTCTGCTGGTGGTGAGAAGTCAGGCTTCTGAACTCCAGGTGTTCAGACAACCCGGGTGTTGTGTTTATCTGCCCTTTAGAATTGCTCTGGAGAGAGCAAGAGGGGAGTCCCTGTCAAAACAGCTCAGGGAGCTCCTCCAGCCTGTAGGCACCTGAGATATGGCCCCTCGGCCACTCCCCAACTTCAGCTTTTGAAGACCAGGTTTTCTGCTGCCTTCAAAAAGATTTTCTGGCAAGCTGACTTTGGTCCCTCCTGAGACAATTCTGTTCTAGTTGACTTCTGTTCAGCACAAAATAATGTATTATGGATATTGCATTTTTCTGCTAAGAAAACGTCGGCTGCTAAACTAGATCAAACCGCCCTCCAGTTCTTCAGTGCTGACTCATTTTAATTATTGAACTTTTCTCCCTGGAAAGTACACTCCGTGCTGTTTGTCGAGAAACTGGTAGTTTTAACACAATTTGGAAACTTTTCATAGATTGATCACCCCAGGAAAACAGGCAGCTGATCACCAGAGAAATTCTGCAGTTCAGATTAGTTTGCTGTGTGATGACACTGAAGAAGTGAAATGTATGGGGTTTCTCCCTACCACCCATTCCAACTCCCTGGCTCCTCACAAGACAATGCCACTGCACACAGCAAGGAGCTCTTGTTTTCTGTGTACTTCTGTGTACTGTGGGGCCCAGCTCTAGATCTGTGACATGCTCACCAGCTCACCTAAGCGAATATGATCCCTGACTCCCTCCCCAGATTTGTTTCTTACCTCTATCTAATTCAGTCATACCTACCTTCTTTCTGCCTGGGGAACACTCCAAGCCATTCCCTACCTTAGGACATTTGCATATGCTATTCTGTCTAGTAAGTTCCACTTCTAGTCTAGGTTGCTTTGCAACCCTGACTGCACATTAGAATAATTTTAAGCCTTACCTTGAGGTCAATTAAATTTCCACCTCTGGAGGTGGGGTCCACCATCTATTTTTAAAAACTCCCAGGTGATATGAATGCACTTCAAAGGTTGTGAGTCATCACTTTAAATCTTCATGTGGCTGGGTCCTCCCATTGTTCAGGTCTCAGCACCAAGATCCCTTCCCAGAGAAGCATTCCCTAATCATCTTATCTGAAGTAGCCTGAACTCTAACCCCCCAGAGCTCTCTACATCACTCACTGATTTTATTATCTCTACAGTACTCTTCACTCTCTGAAGTTATCTTTTCTATTTTTTATTTATTGTCTTCCCCACTGTAATTCAAGCTTCAAGAGAGGGATTTGTTCATCTTGTTGACTTCTGTATCAGGACATCTGCCCGATACATAGTAAGTGCTCAAAATATATTTGCTAGATGAGCAAGTAAATGAATAGATGGATATACGAATGAATAGATGAATGAATGAGTTTCTGCCCTCAGAATCTGTGTTAGTCAGGGTTCTCTGAAGGGACAGAACGAATAGGATAGGTGTATATATGAAGGAGAGTTTATTAAGGAGTATTGACTCACACAATCACAAGGTGAAGTCCCACATAGATCGTCTGCAACCTGAGGAGCAGGGAAGCCAGTCCCAGTCCCCAAATCTCTGAAGTTGGGAAGATGACAGAGTGCAGCTTTCAGTCTGTGGCTGAAGGCCCAA
Source organism: Pan paniscus (assembly GCF_029289425.2). Classification (NCBI taxonomy): domain Eukaryota; kingdom Metazoa; phylum Chordata; class Mammalia; order Primates; family Hominidae; genus Pan; species Pan paniscus. The sequence continues at coordinate 67,893,783 of NC_073268.2, read as the reverse complement.
GGGCTCCTGGCAAACCACTGGTATAAGTCCAAGAGTCCAAAAGCTGAAGAACTTGGAGTCTGCCGTTCAAGGGCAGGAAGCATCTAGCCCAGGAGAAGGATGAGGATCGGAAGACTCAGCAAGTCTAGTCCTTCCACGTTCTTCTGCCTGCTTTATTCTACCTGCACTGGCAGCTGATTAGATGGAGCCCACTCATATTGAGGGTGGGTCTCCTTCTCCCACTGGCTCAAATGTTAATCTCCTTTGGCAACACCCTCACAGCCACGCCCAGGAAAAATACTTTGCATCCTTCCATGCAATCAGGTTGACACTCCACATTAACCATCACAGAGTCCAAGTTGGTATTTTTGATAGTATACGTCACTGGATAAGAGCTGCCACTCAGCACACCTGGGGAAAAGTATACTTGCTCTACAGACATTATTTTCTACTTTGAGTTCCTCAACATGAGGATGCAAAAAGTTTTAATAAACAACAACAAATTTATTTAACTACAACCTATCACAAGTTGCATATTGATATTGAAAATTCTGTGAAAGTCTAAGTGTTCAGTGCCTCTCCTTCCCTGTGTCCCATCAGCATGGCCATCAGAGCAGCAAGCCAATGCTTTGCCATCCAGCACCTGTGCCCTACCCACCCAGTGCCAAGCCACAGTGGAGGCATGAGAGCTCTTTTCTTTCCCTCTCTATTCGCTCTGCCTCCTTTCGAAGCTCCTGAGAGAAGCATTTAAATAATACGCTGGTCTTCAATAATAGAATCTGATTGGAAGGACTGCTGGAGCCCACTTGTAATCACTGAAGCAGCAAGGACAGATCACGTCTTTCATGATTTTCTTCCACTTTTAGTGCCATCTTCCACTTACTTCTACTTCCAGATCCTTCCTAGGTTGGTGTCCTGCTTTAAGTGTCTCCATAAGTGTCTTATCCACTCCAGTGTCTTCATCATGAATTGCCAGCAGCTCATCCTTTGACCAACATGTGTCCCAACTTGGAGAAGCCCGATGAGTTCTGGGAAATCACCACCACCATGTTTCTCTTACTCAGAGCTGCCTCCAGTTTTTCTATAAAACCCAAACCACTATTCTCCAAAACAGAAAAATGGTAGAGCTTCAAATGTGGTCATGAGGTCTTCCAGAAGGGATTCCATTTTCTTGATTAAGGATAGGAACATGAGAAACACACACACACACACACACACACACACACACACACACACACACACACACACATACACACATTCATCCACTTTCCTTCCCTGCACACCTGCTCAGCAGGCACAATGCCTGTGTTAATTCATTCATATATAATAAATTTATCTTCTTTCCTTCCCTGGTAAGTGGATGAATAATGGCAGACTCTGCCATTTCCTACCATTTTGGCTATTAATGCACATCAGCAAGTGTGTTTCAGCTTCAGGGAACCGAGAGATATTTCTGGTAACCTGTGAGAGCTAATTCACCTTCAGGAGGTGAGTAGCCAAATATTTATACCTTATCAGATTCTGACTCATTCTCCACCTTTAAAAGTATGTGTCACAGTGCCTAAAGCTTAGGCTGGGTATCAGGGACATCTAAGGTGCCAGACTGACTCTGCAGTCCAGAGGATTCAGAAATTTGATTTTAGCAGAATCTCTATAAAAAGAATGCTCGGGGAGCCTGGCCCACACTAACCTTATAAGCCAGGACAGTTTCTGAGCATACACATAAGGCTTCACCCCAAGAAGTGGGCTGACCATTCATTCACATAATAAATATTTATTAAGCACCTAGCACGTTGCTTCTATGAGAATCTAGGCACCGAGGAACAACAGGGAACAAAAAAAGAACAAAAACTCTTTTGTAATGGAACTTAGTGGGAGAGACAGATAATAGACAAATATGTAAAATATATAAGGATCAAATAGTGACAAGCGGTGTGGGTAAAATAAAGTAGGGGATGAGTTATAGGAAAAGGCGTCCAGTGTGGGGTGGGGATTGCAGTGTTAAATAAGGCAGTCAGGGAAGGCCTCAGCTAGAATGTGACATATGAACAAAGACCTAAAGGAGATGGAAAGGCCAGCTTGCAAGTTTCTAGGTAGAGAGGTTTCCGGCCCTCAGGCAGGAGTGTGCCTGGTGTGTGGCAAGACCACTGTAGCTGGAACCTATGTGTTAGGAGAGAGTGCATAGGATCAAAAAAGTTGGCTAATGTGAATCCTGAAGGTTTTGGGGGACTGGATCTGGATATGGATTTTCTTCTAAGTGTGATGGGGCCATCAGACATCTTCAAGCAGGGGAGTGGTATGATCTGATTTAGCTTTTAGCAGGTTTTTTCTGGCTGTTAGCCAAGAGAAGACCATAGGGGGCAAAGGCCCTGGCAGGCAGGCCTATTAGGAGGCCACTACAGTCATCTGGGAAAGAGATGCTGATAGCTTGAACCAGGGCAGTAGCAGCAAAAGGAGAGAGAAGCAACTGGATTCTGCATGCATTTTGAAAGGAGAGCCAACACAAATTACTGCTAGACTTGGTATGCTACGGAGAAAAAGAGAGGAGTCAAGGTTTAGAGCCACAGAAATGTACAGTTTCCATGAGAGCTCATTTCTGGCAAATGGGTTTACTCAGGAATCAAATGCAGACCAGATGGACAGTTAGGTGAGCAGAGAATTATGACAAAGTAATTCATCTCACTGACAACAGCTTTCACTTAAGAGCACTGAGTGTAGGCCAGGCCTTGTGTTAAGCATGAGCTTACATCCTCCGTTTCTTCTTCCAACAGCCCAATGGTAAACATACCATTATCCCCATAAATAAGGAAATTGAGGCTCAGAGCAAAGTGATTTGCCCAGCACTGCGCAGCTACTCAGTGCTGGAACTATGACTTCAACCAGGCCTGTCTGACATTCCCTCAACCACTGCGCTACACAGATTCCTACTCAAAATGCTTTTTAACCACACTCAGGAACAATTATGGATTGTTCTTTTTCCTCTAGGGCTTTTTCAACTACTTAACCAATATTCTAGACTGAAAAACTACCCCTACCTTGCACAGTGGCAGAGATCCCTGGTCAAATTCTGTCTCTCTGGCCTTTTGTTTTTTCCATCTCTACCTGTCACCTCTACCCTCCGTCAGCAGCTCAGCAGTGGCTTCACAGCTATTGTTGCATCCATTTTGGTTCAAAAGGGTCCTCCCCCTTAAGGTTTGAGAGACACTGTGGGCTACCTGGTGGGGTTTAGAGAGCACCTTGCTCTTATGAGCAGTGAGTTTACAACATATGGGTGGATTTCTTTTGAGGCCTTTTTTTTTCAAGTGAATTACCCCAGTAAGGATGCTATTTCCTGTCCTCATCTCCGGGTGTGAGGAATTTATATGTGTCAGCCTAGGGCACTCACCATATTCTCCATGTTTGTTCAGAAGAATGCTTGCTGGGGGCCCTGTATGTGCCAAGCACTGTTTTAGGGAGTGCAGTAGTGAGCAAACTAGACCCAGTTCCTTCTCCCAAGAGGGTGGTAAGCTGGTGGGGCAGCCAGATGTTAAACTAAGGATCCCCTCTGCTACGGTTCAGGGTTGGGGTTTGTGCTCTAAAAGGAAGAAACATTGATCTATGTGTATATATAGAAGCCAGGCCTCACCTGGGAGGTGAGAGAAAGTGTCCCTGAAGAAATGGTGAGTAGGCTGCTATCTGAAGGATGAGCAGTTCTCCCAGGATAGAAGATGGGGAAAGGTACAAGTGGTCCACACGGAAGCCTTGTAATAAGAGGGAACATAGCAAAGTTTAAGGAGCAAAGATAGCAAGTCAAGGCTTAATACAAAATGAGCTGGAGAACTGTCAAGAGCTGCGAATACCTTCCTTAAGAATATTGATCTTTAGCCAAAGAGGAATAGAATCCACCACTACAGGGATGAATGAAAAAAAAGATGTGATAGATTTTCTTTTTCTTTTTTTTTTTTTTTTTTTAGACAGAGTCGCTCTGTCGCCCAGGCTGGAGTGGAATGGCGTGATCCTGGCTCACTGCAACCTCCACCTCCACCTCCCAGCTTCAAGCAATTCTCCTGCCTCAGCCTCCCTGATAGCTGGGATTACAGGTGCATGCCATTACACCCGGCTAATTTTTGTATTTTTTAGCAGAGATGGGGTTTTGCCATGTTGGCCAGGCTGGTCTTGAACTCCTGACCTTAGGTGATCCACCACTGTAGCCTCCCAAAGTGCTGGGATTACAGGCGTGAGCCACCACACCCAGCTGTGATAGATTTTCTTTTGAAAAGATGACTCTGCCTACACTGTAGAAGATAGAGTGGATGGGCAAGGTGGACAGAGGAGACCACTGACGAGATTATTGCACTGTCTGCACTCACATGATGATCTCATCTTGCCCTGAATTTGCCTGGACAGAGAATCTTAGCATATCTGACCATGAAGAGATCTTAGAGAGTATTCCTTGAGTTCAGCTACATTATTTTATGGATGAAAAGTTTGGCCTAGAGAGAAACACTTGCCCAAGACCACAAGGCCACTTAAATTACAAAGTCAACTCTCAAACCAAGGTCTTTTGACTTAACGCCTTGTGCTTGTAACCATTGTTTCAATTGTGTGCTTTTACATGAAGCCTGGGCTCTTTCAAAGTATTGATTATGTCATATTTAGTATAGAATCTCCAGTGTTTGGTGGGAGTAGCAACTCAGTATATGTTGGATGGATAAATAAATGGCCGGAAGAATAGGTGGATAGACGGATGAATGATGATGGATGAATGAATGAATGAATGAATGATAGATGCATGCATGCATTGATGGGTGGATGAATGGATGGATGGATAGATGGGTTAGTACATGGATGGATGGATTTGAAAGGATACTTTTTTATAATCCACAAGCTTCCATAGAAACAATCGAAAGAGATCATTTTTCCTTTAGTGAAAACCATACTTCATAACCTTTCTCGAGTCATGGCAACCTCTCTTGGGCCACAGCATCAGTGTAACACCATAGGACATCCTTCCTTATCCAAGTCTGTGCCTGGGAACCTCAGTCCCTGAAAGAAGGTGATAAACTTACTGCAGTTGTTTGGAACGGCAAGCAGCCCGGGACCGGTTACGTCATGCACTGACTCCTTATTTTTCCTGGAAAGGAGCCTAGCTTGCTAACTGTCCAAATTGAATTTTAAAAACTTTAATTAGGTCACCACAAAGGTTTGTCTCTTTTAATGGCAGAAAGCCCAGTTTCCTAAGTGTTTCCTCAGGAGCCCATCCTTTGCCACCCCACGACTCTTGTACATCGCACACCTCATTAAGGGAGGACCCTGAATGGAATGCTGATGAAATATTATCTTGAGTGTCAACAGTATGGAGGTGCTCAGAAAATGGCTCAGAGACTATTGCCAAAATACACCCTTGACACACATCCTCTCATTTTATTCTCAAAACAATATGGGATGGGTGGGGTGGGGAGAGAATGAGGCCTTATCTCAATTTTGTAAACAAAGAGAATGAGACCATAGAGTCTAAGGGGCTGGCCCACCCCAGGGCCAATACACAGACTCAGACCTGCTAGGGACACTCCCAGTTTGGAATATCATTATCTTTCCATGGAAAGATATTATCATGGAAAGATAATGATATTCCAAATGTGCTGACTTCCTTGTTGGAGTTATTTAGAACATAATCACTATAACTAATGAACAAAGAAAACATGTTTGTCATCAGCCAACATTTATTGATTACCTATTATGTACAGTACATTTTACCAGAGGCTTATCTCAGGCCAATTGGACATTCCTCTTTGCCCTCCGAGCATGAAACTAGGGACCTCATTCAAGTCCCCAGTCAGCCACTTTCTCCACAATACGACCTAGAGAAAGACACTTAACCTCCCTGAGCTTCAGTCTCCTTCTCTGCTAAACGGGCACAGTGATTTGTGTATAACAACCTCCCAGCAGGATACATACAGAACACTCAAAATTGAATTATTTGAGGAGAATGTATTACAAAAAGACCATTCCCAAAGTCCTGGGTAAGGGAGCCACCAGAGATAATGCACTAAAGAGCCTGGCTGCTACTACTCCAAGGTCTAAAGAGACAAAAGGAAGGAGAGGTTATAGGAACTGGAAGGGGAGAGATTCTTGTAGATTTGGCATCCCTGAGAGAACCAGGGACCTCTGGACACAGCCAGCCTGAGACAATTTCACAGAGCAGGAACCAGAGTAGAAGGGCCCTGATCTCCCTGTCTACCTCCCTCTGGTTTCCTTCCAGGGTGGCCATGGCAGAAACCTTTGATAGCCAGAGGTATGGGAGTCAGTGAGTGCCATGCACACAGTGGGTCTCCCCAGGCAGAGAAAGGCGGAGAGGGACTCTGGGGTCCAGGTGGAAGCCACCATCACACAGCACCTCCTCTGCCTTCATGAAAGTGATCTTATAAAGGTAAAGATTCTCTGTAAAAGAGAAAATGTCAACTAGTATACAAAATTTTCTATAAGCCTGAGAATAAGAATGACCTGCCACCAGCCTTCTATTGGCTATCTTGTGTGCCACCAAGGATGAGAGTGATTGAAAAGCAGAGGCCCAGTAGTTCAAGCCAAGGTCATATAAAGGGCTCCAGATCCAGGCAATGCTGGATCTGAATCTGGATCTACCGACTGCTAGCTGAGTAGTCATAGCAAGTCTCCCAACTGCTCTGGGCCTCTGTGCTCTCATCTGGAATGCAGAGACCATAATATCTATCTTGCACCGTGCCGTGAGGTTCAAAGGGAATAGAATAGGAAACTCACAATGCCTGGCACATAATAGGTGCTCAAGAAATATATTGTAAAGTGAACAAATGAATGATTTTTAGGATCCCTTCTGACTCTCACATGGTAGGGGTCTGATTCTGTAGTCTGGTTGGCAGGTTCTGAGAAGCATTTGTGACATCTGGGTAAGGTGCCAACCTGAGGACAAGACCCAGGGCAGGATGGGGTGGCCAGAGGTACACATGGTGACTACAAGGTCCACAGAAAGAGGTTCTGAGTGGAGACAATGTGTCTCAGAACTCTGTCTCTAGTCATAAAACCTTTTGTAGAACTGTGGCAGCCTCTAGGTAAATGGAATGTGAATGCAAGCTAGAAAGTTTGATAGAATGTCTAATTTGTCAAAATAGGATTTTTCTGGCAATACGTTACAAATGACTGTGAAATTGCTTTCTTGGCCAGTTACCAAACATGGGTGAATAATTGAGAGTTAACTATTATCAGCCTTTCATTTGGGGATATAAATAATATTTAAAGGATTAAGAATAATATTTAAAGGATTAAGAACTTGAGGGAAGGAAGCTGACATTTGTGAGTATCATGGGATCCTACCAGCTCCTATATTAAAGGTCCCAATCTTCGCAGAGTTTTTTGAGCAGAGGTAAACAAACAAGAAACATAAAAAATAAATAAATAAATAAATGAGAGTGTTATGGGTTGAACTGAGTCTCCAAAAAGCTATGTTGCAGTCCTAACCCCCAGAACCTCTGAACGTGACCTTATTTGGAGTCAGGGTCTTTGCAGATGTACTTAATCAAGTTAAGACTAAGTCATACTGAATTAAGGTGGGCCCTGATCCAACAACTGGTGTCCTTATGAGAAGAGGGAAATTTGGACACAGACAGAAGACAACCATGTGAAAACAGAGGCAGAGGCTGGAGTGATGGTGCCGCCCGCCGAGGAACACCAAGGATTGCCAGCAACCACAAGAACCTGGGAGAGAGCATAGCACAGATCCCCTTCCCAGCCTCCAGAAGGAACCAACCCTGCCAGCACCTTGATATCAGACTTTTGAAAAAAAAATTGTTTTTTTAAATTTTAAGTTCTGGGATACATGTGCAGGGCATACAGGGTTGTTTCATAGGTATACGTGTGCCGTGGTGATTTGCTGCACCTATCCATCCATCACCTAGGTATTAAGCCCTGCATGTATTTATTAGCTATTAATCCTGATGCTCTCCCTCCCTGCTCCCTCCACTCCTACCCCCATAGGCCCCAGGGTGTGTGGCTTCCCTCCCTGTGTCCATGTGTTCTCATTGTTCAGCTCCCACTTATGAGTGAGAACATACAGTGTTTGATTTTCTTTTCCTGTGTTAGTTTGCTAAGGATAATGGCTTCCAGCTCCATCTATGTCCCTCAGTTTGTGGTGTTCTGACAGCCCAGGAACATGACCACTTATGGAATGTTAGGCGACGGTAAGTAAGTGCTGTCGTGAAAAGCAATCCAGAGAACAGGTGAGAAGGATTAGGAAGGAGAGGCCAGGCAGGCAAGAGAAGCATACAGTCATTGGGACAGGCTTCACGGAGACGTGAAGGTGAGATGAGCAGATGGAAGGCCATGAGGGGGTGAGCCAAGCACAGGTGGGGAAGAATGTGGCAGCAGAGGAAGCAGGTGCCATGGAGGTCCATGGAACTGTGCCATGTTCAAGGAGCACCAAGGAGGCCAATGTGGCCAGAGCATGAGCAAACGGAGGCGGGAGAAGGGGCCAGAGAAGATGTCGGACAAAACCCAGGGGTCTTGTCAGCCATTCCCAGGGGTCTTGTCAGCCATTGCCAGGATTCTGCTCTTGCTCTGAGTGGGGTGGGGAGCTTTGGGAGGGTCTGTGAGCAGTGCAGTGATATCATCTGAAGTATGACTTAAAACATTCCCTCTGGCTGCTGCATTGAGGACAGATGGAAGCAAGACAAGGACAGCAGGGAGACCTGTTAGGCGGCCACTGCAGCAACCCGGCTAAGACTACTTCACTGACCGGGACATTCACCAGTTTTCCAAGGACCCTCTCCTATTTCAAAGGCAGAGCTGGGATTCCCAGTCTGGTTCTCTCTACAGCATTGTGCAGCCTACCACCTGATGGCCAGGCCTCTCGCCACAACCATGATGCAAACTTATTCTAAGATCTTGAAAGGAAGGAAGGAAAGTACTTTGCATGCCTTCTCCCTTCCTTTACCCTCATCTCTGATGTCTACCCCATGGGGATGTTGCAAGAATCAAATAAAGGAACAGCTGTGGAAACATTTTTGAAAAAGCATGAAGCACTAAATGCAAGAGATTATAATTAATACTAATAGCAGTCACCTCTCTCTCTTTATCCTACAACTGTCTGCTTATAAATACCACCAAAACAATGTCTCATAAAGAGATTGATACCCATATGGGGATGAAGCTGGTATACACATCTGCTGGGGAGAATTTTTCATTTAATAGATCTCATTGTAACAAGATCAGCAATGCCCCGTTACCATGGGCCATCTGTCGGGACATGCAAGTAGACTTGTCATGCAGAACTGGACTGTCAAAGGGAACAGCAGTCTACCAACATGCAATAAAGCAATAGATTTTTTTCTGTATTTTTAAAAATGATGACTGTTTTTTCTTATGCTCTCGAGGGATGTCTTCGCTGAAGCTAAGCAAAAACTGAACATGAGGGACCAGTAGACACCTGCTGGCAGACAAGCATTTGCAGGAATTAGTAGGCCGGGGGCTGTGTGTGTCTCCGGTTGCAAGAAGGGGAGGAGGTTAGTTCAAAGAAAGCTAGAAAGCACTATGGAGACTCCTCAAACCACCTTACTATCCAGCAACCCCACTTCTGGGTATATACCCAAAGGAAATAATTTTTTTTTTTGAGATGGAGTTTCGCTCTTGTCACCCAGGCTGGCATGCAATGGCATGATCTCGGCTCACTGCAAGGTCCACCTCCTGGGTTCAAGCCATTCTCCTGCCTCAGCCTCCCAAGTAGCTGGGATTACAAGCGCCCGCCACCACACCTGGGTAATTTTTTTGTATTTTTAGTAGAGATGGGGTTTCACCATGTTGCCCAGGCTGGTCTCAAACACCTGACCTCAGGTGATCCACCCACCTTGGCCTCCCAAAGTGCTGGGATTACAGGCGTGAGTCACCACACTCGGCCCAGGAAATAAAATTTTTATCCTGAACAGATATTTGCACTCTCGTGTTCACTGCAGCCTTATTCATAATAACCAATATATAGAAACAACATAATGTTCATGAACAGATGAATGGGTAATGAAAATGGAATATCATCCAGCCTTAAAAACAAAGGAAATCCTGCCATTTGCAACATGGATGAACCTGGAAGACATTAGGCTAAGTGATATAAGCCAGGCACAGAAAAGCAAATACTATGTGATGTCTTATATATGGAATCTAAAATAGTCAAGCTCACAGAAGCAGAGAGTAGATGGTGGTTACCAGGGTTTGGAAGGAGAGGCAAATGAGATCTGGGCAAAGGGTACAGTATCAGTATACAAAATTAATAAATTCTGGAGATTTAATGCACTGTAAGTGACAACAGTTAACAATACTGTATTGTGTATTTGAAATTTGTATGAGGGTAGATCTTAAGTGTTCCTATCAAAGAAAAAAGAGAAAAGGTAACTATGTGAGGTGATGGATATGTTAATTAATTTGACTGATTATTTCACAATGTCTACAAATATTAAAAAGTCATTCTGTATACCTTAAATATATACAATTGCCTTCTATCAATTATACCTCAGTAAAGCAGGAAGAAAAACAGAAGGGAGACAAGAAAATTAAGGGCACGATGGCATCTCTTTGTCAGATACTGGTCCTAAGTGAAAACTGAAGAAGACTTGTTTTGTCCAGCGACCTTGAAAGGCTTGGAGCACACGCTGCTTCACTTCAGGGTCCAGATGAGCCAGCCAGACGGAAGGTGAGGGAGCAGAACATAGTGAGTTTCTAGGGAGAACATAGCGACAGCAATCAGAAAGGATGGGAAGCAGCAACAGTAGCAGCAGCAGCATCTGCTGTGTCTGGCAAGGTGATGAGGAAGCAGCAGGACCCAGCAGGGAGGCAGGAAAGCAGCATCCCACAGAGGGCAGCAGCTGCTGGACAGAGAGGGGCCACCCCCATAGGACTTCAAGTACATGATGCCACCACAGGTCCAGAGCTAAAGAACAAAATCAGATGGCCACCTGGGCCCCAATTATAAATGACTGGAGGAGACATCAGGGTAGTAGTCAAAAAGGAGGGTGACACCTGCAGATGTGCAGGTTTGGCAAGTAGTGAAATTGGGCATTAAAATTATTCACAGTTCCAGGATGAAGTATCCTGGGGAAATCCAGGTAACAACAATAATAGCTACATTCCTTAGATGTGTACAATATGCCAGGCACTGTACTGAGTGATTTCATTCATGCATTCATTTGTTTATTCATTCAGTGAATATTTATGGGGTGCCTTCTATGTGCCAGGCTGTGTTCTAGTTGCTGGGGATATACCAGTGTAAAACACGAAGACCCTGGCCCTCATATGGCTTACATTCTAGCAGTTGGAGATAGATACTAATTAATAAATACAACGTCTCATCTACAAGGAGATGTTAACTGCTATGGAAAGAAGAGAAAGCAAAGCAAAGGGTCTTGAGAGTGGCAGGAGGAGGATACAGAACTAATCAGAAGAGTCAGGACAAGCCTCATGGAGGAGGGGACATGAGAGCCAAGACTTGATGTGGTGAGCCATTTGGGGATCTGAGAAGAAAATGTTTGAGCAAAGGGAAGAGCTGGTACAAAGGCCCTGAGGCAGGCACTTGCCCAGTGAATTTGAGGAATGACTAAGAAACTAAGGCAGCTGGAAAGAAATGTGCTGTAGGGGGAGTATCTTAGGCTATAAGCTCAGAGATGAATGGGAAGCCCAAGTCAGGTAGAGCTTTATGTTTAATCCTCACCATGAAGCTAAAATACATGTTACTGTTCCCATTTTACTGATAGGAAGGCAAAGGTACAGAGGGTTTAAGTAACTTGCCCACATGGAGATAGTACATAGGTGATGGTACTAGTACAGTTCAGCTCTAACACGGTGCTTTTTTTTTTCATTACATTGCATTATTACCTCTTAAGAGGCCCCTGGGAGATACCTACCTGTGTACATAAATTGAAATCAAAGTCCTGTGGTTTACTGATTTCCCAAAGCCAAAACACATAGACACAGATGTATATACATATCAATCTATGGGATGTCTCTTCACTCTATTGTTTTCTTTGCTGTGCAGAAGAATACAGTTGCATCAAACTCGTTTTAGTTTGATGCAACTATATGTTTGTTTTTTGCTGCCTATGCTTTTGTGGTCCTATCCAAGAGGTCCAACAATTCATTGAAATAAATAAACACAGAGACAGAACATGCCAAAATCTGTGGGATACAGCAAAAGTTATGTTAAGGGGAGAGTTTATAGTGCTAAACACCAGCCTCAAAAACATAGAAAGATCTCAGATTAACAATCTAACATCACACCTAGAGGAACTAGAAAAACAAGAACGAACTAACCTCAAAGCTAGCAAAAGAGAAGAAATAACTAAAATTGAGCAGAACTGAATGAAATTGGCAACCCAAAAATCCATACAAAAATCAATAAATCTAGAAGGTGGCTTTTTGAAAAGATAAAATCAATAGACCACTAGCTAGATTACCAAAGGAAAAGAGAGAAGATCCAAGTAAGCACAATCAGAAACTGCGAAGGTAACATTACAACAATCCCACAGAAATACATAAATTTCTGAAAACACGCAACCTCCCAAGATTAAACGGAAACCCTGAACAGACCAATATTAAGTTCCAAAATTGAATCAGTAATTTAAAACCTATAACCAACAAAAGGCCAAATCAGGTGGATTCACAGCCAAATTCTACCATATAAACAAAGGATAGCTGGTACCAACTCTATTGAAACTATTCCAAAAAATCAAGGAGGCGGGACTCCTCCCTAACTCTTTCTACAAAGCCAGCATCACCCTGACACCAAACCCTGGCAAAGATACAACAACAAAAAAGAAAACTAAAGGTCAATATCCCTGATGAACATAGATGTAAAAATCTGCAACGAAATACTAGCAAACCAAATCCAGCAGCACATTAAAAAGTTAATTCACCGTGATCAAATAGGCTTCCTTCCTGGGATGCAAGGTTGGTTCAATATATATGAATCAATAGATGTGATTCACCACATAAACAGAATTAAAAACAAAAACCATATGATCATCTCAATAGATATAGAAAAAGATTTTAATAAAATCCAACATCCCTAAGTGATAAAAACCCTCAAGAAACAAGACATCAAAGAAACATACCTCAAAATAATAGGAGCCATCTATGACAAAACCACAGCCAACATTATACTGAATAGGCAAAAGCTGGAAGCATTCCCTTTGAGAACTGGAAAAAGTGAAGGATGCTCATTCTCACTACTTCTATTCAACACAGTACTGGAAGTCCTTGCCAGAGCAATCTGGCAAGAAAAAGAAATAAAAGGCATCCAAATAGGAAAAGAAGGAGTCAAACTATCTCTCTTTGCTGATGATATGATGATACCTAGAAAACCCTAAGGACTCTGTCAAAAAGCTCCTGGCACTGATAAATGACTTCAGTAAGGTTTCAGGATACAAAATCAATGTACAAAAATATAGCATTTCTATACACCGATAACATTCAAGCTGAGAGTCAAATCAAGAACACAATCCCTCTTACAATAGCCACACACAAACACCCACATATATAGTAATACATCTAACCAAAGAGGAGAAAGATCTCTACAAGGAGAATTACAAAAACAAAAACAAAACAAAACAAAAAACTGTGAAAGAAATCATACAGGAAACAAATGGAAAAATATTCCATGCTCATGGATTGGAAGAATCAATATTGTTAAAATGGCCATACTGCCCAAAGCAATCTATAGATTCAATGCTATTCTTATCAAGCTACCATCATTTTTCACAAAAATAGAAAAAACTATTCTAAAATTCATATGGAACCAAAAAAGAACATGAGTAGCCAAAGCAATCCTAAGCAAAAAGAACAAAGCTGGAGGAATCATATTACCCAACTTCAAACTATGCTATAAGGCCACAGTAACCAAAACAGTATGGTACTGGTACAAAAACAGACACATAGAACAATGGGACAGAATAGAGAACTTAGAAATAAGCCATACACCCACGGCCATCTGATATGCAACAAAGTGGGAATAAATAAGCAATGGGAAAAGGACTTCCTATTCAATAAATGGTGCTGGAATAGCCAGCTAGCCATATGCAGAAGAATGAAACTGGACCCCTACCTTTCACCTATACAAAAGTCAAGTCACTGAAGATATATTAATGATGTAAATGTAAGACTTCAAACTGCAAGAATCCCAGAAGAAAACCTAGGAAACATCATTCTGGATGTTAGCCTTGGGATATAGTTTATGAATAAGTCAAAAGCAATTGCAACAAAAACAAAAATTGACAAGTGGGACCGAATTAAACTAAAGATCTTCTACACAGCAAAAGAAGCTATCAACAGAGTAAACAGACCACCCACAGAATTAGAGAAAATATTCACAAACTATGCATCCAACAAAGCTCTGATATCCAGAACCTACAAGAAATTTTAACAACCGAAGAAGCAAAAAAAAAACCCCATTAAAAAGTGCGCAAAAGACATGAACAGCCACTTCTCAAAAGAAAATATACAAGTGAACAACAACAACAAAATGTTCCACATCACTAATCATCAGAGGAATGCAAATCAAAACCACAAAGAGATACCATCTCACACAAGTCAGAATGGCTATTATTAAAAAGTCAAAAAACAACAGATACTGGCAAGCTGTGGAGAAAAAGGAAACACTTATACATTATTGGTGGGAATGTAAATTAGTTCTGCCACTTGGAAAGCAATTTGGAGATTTCTTTTTTTTTTTCCGAGAACACACACTGGGGAAAGGACAGTCTCTTCAATAAATGGTGTTGGGAAAACTGGATAGTCACATGTAAAAGAATGAAATTAGACCCTTAACTCACACCATGCACCACAATAGCCAACTAAAAGTGGATTAAAGACTTAAATGTAAGACCTGAAACTATGAAACTACTAGAAGAAAACATAAGGCAACATTGGTCTATGACATTAGTTTAGGCAATGATTTTTTTTTGTATATGAACACAAAAGCACAGGCAACAAAAGCAAAAATAGACAAATGGGACTACATCAAACTGAAAACCTTTTATGCAGCCAAGGAAATTATCAACAGAGTGTAGAGACAACCTACAGAAGGAAAGTATTAATATTTGTAAAGCATACACCTGATAAGAAGTTGATATCCAAAATGTATAGGAGCTCAAGCAACTCAATAGTAGTAAAAACACCTGATTTAAAAATGGGCAAAGGATTGGAACAGACAGTTCTCAAAATGACATACCAATGACCAACAGGTATATGAAAAAATGTTCAACATCCCTAATCATCAAATGCAAATGAAAATCACAGTGAGATATTACCTCACAACTTAGAATATCTATTATCAAAAAGATGAAACATAGCAAGTGTTGGAGAATATGTGCAAAGGATGTGAAGAAAAGGGAACCCTGAAACACTGTTGATGGGAATGCAAATTAGCACAGCCATTACGGAAACAGTATGAAGATTCTTCAAAAAAGTAAAACCACCATATGATCCAGGAATCCCTGTACTGTATATATGCCCAAAGGATATGGAATCAGTATATTGAAATGATATCTGCATCCCATATTTGTTGCAGCATTATTTGTAATAGCTAAGATATGAAATTAACCTAAGTGTCCATCAGTGGAGCAATGGTAAAGAAAATGTAGTGGATATACACAATGGAATACTACTCAGCCTTAAAAAAAAGGAAGGAAATTCTGTCATTTGAGACAACCTAGATGAATCTGGAAGACATGCTAAGTGAAATAAGCCAGGCACAAATACCACAAGATCTCACTTACATGTTGTATTAGTCCATTTTCATACTGCTATGAAGAAATACCCAAGACTGGGTAATTTATAAAGAAAAAGAGGTTTAATAGACTCACAGTTCCATATGGCTGGGAAGGCCTCACAATCATGGTAGAAGGTGAAAGAGAAGCAAAGGCATGTCTTACATGGCAGCAGGCAAGAGAGCATGTGCAGGGGAACTGCCCTTTGTAAAACCATCAGATCTCATGAGACTTATTCACTATCACAAGAACAGCATGGGAATACCCATCCCCATGATTCGATTACCTCCCACCAGGCCTCTCCCATGACACATGGGGAATAGGGGAGCGATAATTCAAGATGAGATTTGGGTGGGGACATAGCCAAACCATATCACACATGGAATCTTAAAAAGTTAAACTCATAGAAGTCAAGAGAAGAATGTTGGCTACCAGAGGCTGGAGGAAGGTTAGGGGATTAGAGAGATGTCAGTCAAAATATACAAAATTGTAGTTAGAATAATTTCAATAGCCCTACTGTACAACATGATGACTATAGTTAATAGCAATGTATTGTGGTATTAAAAATTGCTAAGAGAGGGGCCGGGGCATGGTGGCTCACGCCTGTAATCCCAGCACTTTGGGAGGCCAAGGCAGGCGGATCACCTGAGGTCATGAGTTCAAGATCAGCCTGGCCAACATGGTAAAACCCCGTGTCTACTAAAAATACAAAAATTAGCTGGGTGTGTTGGTGTGTTCCTGTAATCCCAGCTACTTGGGAGACTGAGGCAGGAGAATCACTTGAACCTGGGAGGTGGTGGTTGCAGTGAGCCAAGATCATGCCACTGCACTCCAGCCTGGCTGAAAGAGTGAGACTCCATCTCAAAAAAAAAAATTGCTAAGAGTAGATTTTAAGTGTTCTCACCACAAACAAGTATACGAAGTAATGCATATGTTAATTAGCTAGATTTAGTCAATCCACAATGTATACATATTTCAAAACATTATCACATTGCACAAAATAAACATATTCAATTTTCATTTGTCAGTTAAAAATATAAATAACTTTTAAAATGCTAAAGGAAGGAAGAAAGGGAGGGAAAAAAGAGAAAGAAAAGGCATGTTGCCTGCACCACAGGGCACATGGAGGCTGGGGACAGCTCAAATTGTAAAGGATGTCAGTCTCTATACTGGAAATTGTCACTGGCAATCAGCAGGTCACATAAAATAGAAAGCTGTCCAGCACAAAGTCAATGTTCTTCCTTCTGTGGCATCATTTCCTTATATCTCAATAACCCCATTATTATTTCAAATTATATTTATCTCAAAGTAGAAATAAGTACACACTGATCATTCACTTTCTCCTTTGCCAATTTATGACAAATGACATTCCATCACATATTCATGTAATCATTCATTCATTCAAAATCATTGGGCGTGTTTGATGCCATGAAAAAAGAATGGCCCTTGGAATCAAATGGCCCTGGGCTGGAATCCTGACTGCTATGCCACCCCTAGGAGCTTTACATGAAGTTATTTAGCCGTGCTAAGCCTTAGGATTCTCATTTGTAAATGGCCATTTTTAAAATCTCTGCTTTGTAAAGTTCTCAGCATAGTATTTTATATAGCAGATAATAATTGCTGTTATTTTTATTACAAGCTTCCCATATTCCAAAAACTCTAGTGGGTACTAGGGAGGCCAACATAAGTGAGCCAAGGTCTCTGTCCATAGGGTGCTCCCTTTCTCTGAGGGATGATATGGTTGAGAGCACCACATTGGGAGCTGAAATGCCCAGGTTTTAATCTTGGCTCTACTGCGTGCTTAAATCTGTGCCTCCATTTCCCCTTATATAAAATAGAGATAAAAATAGAACTTGCCTCTTAGGGTTATTGTAACAATTACATGAGTCAATATATACAAGTGTTAGGACAACACCTGGCCTGTAATAACAGCCAAATAAGTGCTTGGTAGGATTGTATATGGTAGAAGAGATGGACATGTCAGTAACTAATTGTAATACACATGATAAGTGCTATAATAGAGAAAAGAATACAGGGACAAAGAGGAAAGGATCAGCTCTTCTAAGGTCAAGAAGGGCATCATAGAGTATAAATACTTGTACTAGGTCTGGAATAAAGTGTAATTCTGCAGGCAGATGGGGAAAGGGGTACAATTCAGGCATAGAAGATGGTACTGCAAATCATTTAGGCATGAAATAGTCCATAATAATATAAAACAAGAATAATGATAAAAATAACATTCAATAATATTAGTTCCAAACACAGACATCATCTCATTTAATCCTCACAGCAACCTAAGAAGTAGGGATGAATACTATTTCTATGTTATAGACAAGAAAGCTAAAGCTTAGAGATGTTTAGTGGTTAAACTAGCCAGTCGTGCAAACCATAATTCAAAAAAGATTACAGCAATGCAGGTCTCCAGATTTTTGGAATGTTATTAATCAATGTATTAGTTATCCATTGCTGCATAATTCATTATCCCAAAATGTAATGACTTAAAAAACATTACCTCACAGTTTCAGGAATCTAGGAGTGGCTTAGCTGGGTAGTTCTGGCTAGGGGTCTTCCGAGAGGTTGTAGTCTGATGTCACCCAAGGCAGAAGTCATCTGAAGGCTTGACTGGGGTAGAAGATTCACTTCCAAGGTGGCTTACTCATATGGGTGGTGAATCAGTGCTGGCTGATGGCTGGAGGCCTCAGTTCCTCACCACACACATTTCCCATAGGGCTGCTTGAGTGTTCACATGACATTGCAGCCATCTCCCCCCAAAGGAGGTGATCCAAGGGAGCATAAGAAGGAAGCTGTGGTGTTTTATGATGTGGCCCTGGAAGTCGCACACTGTCATTTACTTAATATCCTGTTGGTTTCACAGTTCAACTCTATGCAACATGAGAGGGAACCACACAGGAGCATGAATATCAGGTGGCAAGAATCATTAAGGAGTATTCTTGAAGGCTGGATACCACAATCATAACTTTTTTAGAAAACTAGAAACTTTATTGGGTTATCACAGTTTTTATTTTGTTGAGGAAGTTAAAATAAACTCCCAAATAACTTGTCATATATTATCAATAGCATTTTAAAAGAGTAAGGACATTTTAATATCAAAAAAGCAATAAGTAAATAATCTCAAAATATAAGCAAGTTGTTTCTATTTGATAGAACCACAGTGATGTCTTTGTTCTCATTTCACTATGGATTGACAAAAACTTGACCCGGAAACCACTGGTACAAACCATAGAGCATGGCCACTATAAGCTATAAAATCTTAAGCTAGTTTCTCTGGGCCTTGCTTTCTTTCATTGATAGAATTCATTCATTCATTCATTCAACATATATTTATTGAGCACCTAGTATGTGCCAGGCTCTATATTAGGCATTGAGAATTTAGCAGTGAACAAAATAGACTAGGTCCCTGTTTCATGGAATTTACATTCTGGTGAGGGCTTGTTGGTAACAAACAAGAAAATACTACATGGTGATAAATGACTAATTGATATTGAATGACTAAGAATGATCTAAGAAGGAGACATTTTTATGGTGTCATCTAAATGACAAGACCCAGTGAGCCCTGTGAGGATCAAAGGAAGTATATTTTACACAAATGAAATGGTGCAAAATTTCAAACATGGGAATGAGCCTGGTGGATAAGGGATGAATGATACAAAATGAGATCATAAAGGTAAGATGTAGAAAGTCATTGAGGGTTTCAAAAGTCAGGACAATGAGCTTGGATTTTATACGACATGGGATAGAAGCCACTGGAGGTTTTTAAATAGGGGTGTGACATGACCTGGTTTTAAGATTACTTTGGATACAAGAGGGAGAAGTGAGTAGAGAAGAGCCAAATGTAAGCAGATTAATTAAAACTTGCAGTGGTACAGGTTGGACTTGATGGTAGAATGATGTTGGATGTTTTCAAGTTGGAACTGAAGACTTTGCTGGTGGAGTAGCTGTAGGTAGTGAGAGAAAATAAACTAGTATCAAGCTTACTTTTGGGGCTTGAGAGATCAGTGGATGGGGAAGCCATCCACTGATCAAGTGTGAGATGATCAAGTGTGAAATAGGGATAATAATGAAGTTTATTTGGTCATGTTACATTTGAGACACTAAGTATACATCCAAGTGGAGAGATTAAGTGGGCAACTTAATCTCAAACTTAACTGCATCTTGGAATTACCTGTAGAGTTAAAACTAATGCCTGGGCCCACTCCTAGAGATCTTGACTTCATTCATCTAGGGTGTAGACATTAAGATTTTTTTAAATATCCTCAAGGTGATTCTAATACATAGAAAACTTTGAGACCCACTGACTAAGAGATCTAAGCTAGGGAGAGGTCAATTGAAGGTGTAACTTTGAGTATCTTCAGGGTATAGATGATTCTTAAAAGCCACAGGACTGATTGAGATACTTTGGTGAGATAGTGAGGCTGAAGAAGAGAAAGCCAAGGCCCAAGTCCTAGGGCACCTGTATTAGTCTGTTCTTATGCTGCTAATAAAGATGTGCCTGTAACTGGGTAATTTATAAAGGAAAGAGGTTTAATTGACTCACAGGTCCACATAGCTGGGAAGGCCTCACAATCCTGGCAGGTGAATGAGGAGCAAAGTCACGTCTTACACGGTGACAAGCAAGAGAGCTTGTGCAGGGGTACTCCCATTTATAAAACCATCAGATCTCATGAGACTTATTCACTACCACAAGAACAGTATGGGGGAAACAGACCCCCCCACACACACCCATGATTCAATTATCTCCACCTGGCCCTGCCCTTGACCCATGGGGATTATTACAATTCAAGGTGAGATTTGGGTGGGGACACAGCCAAACCGCGTTAGCCCCCCAATCCCTGGGGCACCCCAGGTTTGGAGGTTGAGCAGAGGAGCTGGCAAGGAGCTTAAGCAGCAACAGCCAGCATTGAGCTCAGAATGGGTGTCAGGCCATTTGTATTCCTCTTTGTGGAGTATCAGGTGCCTGTGAGGCAGGAGTTAACTTGATCATTTTCCTCCCTCTGACTTTTCTGGGGTTATTTTCCTACAACAGGGACCAGCCTCTTCAACCTTCACCTCTGTTGATTGTTTGGCTGCCACTCAGGCCCATTTCTATTCCCTGGTCAGTGTAATGCAAACCAATTCATTTAGCAGCTGTTCCTCCTTCTGATTGTTTGTTCCAAGACATATTATTTTATGTTTGTCCACATTAAACTGCATTTTATCATTCATTATCCCAAGTCCTTCAGTGATCTGGGTCCCTCTGCATTTGATTGCAAGGCTCAGTGATTTGTGGTGCCTGCAAAAGCCATCATTTGCAGATTTGAAATCCTTCTTTCAGGGCCATTACGTGGGTCATTAGCATCAATAACACAGAGCAGTTGTACCTGGCAGCTTTGCAGAGGTAGGAGGAGACACAAGGGGCTGGAGATGGGTTTGTTTTCTTTACCAGAGGACACAAAGACACTCTAGCCCTCCCATCTCCCACTCCCAGCCTATGGGACTTCCCTTCCAGTCCTGATGATGACACAGAGAGAGTCTCAAATGATTTACAGACGGAAAATCTGAGTCTTCATGCCATCTTCCCCATCATTCATAGCCTCCAGAAATCTCAATAATAAACCGTTCACAGCAGCATGCCTCTGGCTATCTCTAATCAAGCTGGGTGTATTTTTCAACCATCCCTAGCCTAATTGTAAGGGATATTTCTGGAGATCAAACATATATTTGTATTTTTAGCATGAGAGTCCTCAGATGGCTATATCTGGTAAACCATATGTCCCTCCTAACATCCTACAATTTGCCTTTGACCCACATGTGAGACCTAAGAAGGTGTTCAAGTGGGTAATGCCTGTCTAATTTTTGCAGTCAGGAATTCAAGGCCAAATGTGGAGCTAAGAAACAAACCACCCACCCCAGGCATCTAGGTATCTCTTTCTCTGCTTCTTTTAATGGCATTTGATTTCATTATTTTCAGCTTACACT
Organism: Pan paniscus; assembly: GCF_029289425.2. Taxonomy (NCBI): domain Eukaryota; kingdom Metazoa; phylum Chordata; class Mammalia; order Primates; family Hominidae; genus Pan; species Pan paniscus. The sequence continues at coordinate 67,872,076 of NC_073268.2, read as the reverse complement.
TTTTAATATTTTAAGGCATTATAAATTCTCTTTGGAGGAGTGAGATATAATCAAAGAATCCATTTATTTTCTTCACAATCACTTTGAGAGCACCAACTCTGGGCCAGGTGGTGGATCCGGATGTACAGAGGTCATGTAGGCATAAAGAAGTTTCCAATCTCATAGTGAGCAAATTAATACTAAAGAGAACCATTAAGCTTTAAATGTATTTTTAAAATTCTGCTCCTCTGAAGCCCATTCCCACATGTTCTTTTAGTCCCCAGATGTGTCAGCAATGTAAGCTATGCCTTTCAACCAGGGCATGGCACGTTTTGGGTAGTTAAATGATTTGGGAGGCTGGCACTTAGTACTTAATCAGATGCTAGGTGCCCTGCTATGCTAGGAACCAGCCTCCACTCACATGACAATAGCACCCCACTGATAAACACTGGGAACGGTGGGGGTGCACTGGTTTCCTATGGCTACTCTAACACTACCACAAACGTAGTGGCTCAAAACCACACACATTTATTATCTTATAGTTCTGGAGGTCAGAAGCCCAAAGTGGGTTTCACTGAGCTAAGATCAACGTGTTGGTAGGGCTTCATTCTTTCTGGAGGCTGTAGGGCAGAATCCATCTTCAAAGCCAGCAATGGCCAGTTGACGCCTTCTCACACTCATCGCACTCCAACCTCTGGTCCCACATTACATCTCCTTCTGTGCTCTCCCTGCTCCCCTATTCACTTGGAAGGATCCTTGTGATTATGTTGTGCTCACTTAGATAATCCAGGATAATCTCCCCCTTCTTCTCAAGACCCTTAACTTAACCACATCTGCAAAGTTATTTTTCCATGTAAGGCAACATTTTCACAGGTTCTGGGGATTAGAACATGAACATCTTTAAAGACCTATTTATTCAGCCTGCCGCAGGGTGGGACCAGGCTTAGGAGTCTGAAGGTTCTCTGACAGTCTCGGTCACTAGAGAGTGATCTAGGCAACCCCCAATTATCCTTCCTAAAGTGGTGGTCCTATTAATATTCATTTATCCATGTTAATCCAGTGGAGCACTGGCTGCCACATATCATGAGTTTCAGAGAACACATGTGCACATGCCTTCAGTGGGTGGCTTGTCCCGGGGTTTCTTGCATTTAGTAGCAGACTTTGCCAGAGAGCACCTTTCATCCTTTATTTCATCTGTCAATAAACGCGAATTCCTTATTTTCACATCATCCACGCTGTCTGAAGTCACCCAAAAGTGAGAAGAAAAGTTCAAAGCTTTATGTATTGCACAAAAAAGAAACTGGTTACACAGATAATTGGGGTATCAACTCCATCAGGAATGGATAATATTAAGACCTCACAGGCGGCTTTACCATTTGCAAAACGTTTTCCCGTCGATTATCTCATTTGGTCCACACAATGGATCTGGAAGCAGTCGGAGCAAGTGTGATTTTTTTATCACCATTTTACAGAAGAAAAAACTGTGACCAGGAGAGCTTTAGTAACTTGTCTAAGGTCACAGAGCTAATAAACTACAGAGCTGTAACTCAGTCCTTGGAATCCAGTTACAGCGGTCATGTCCTCTCCACCACACTGACTCTCAAAGCTCTAAGGAACTGATATGCAAAGCAGAGACAAATTTTAAACCCATCTTGTCTGTGTCTTAATTGGACCTGTTATTTCTAAGGAGGCACCATGAAGCCATGAAAAGGGTTTAGAATTAAGGGTCAGGCAAAGCTACTTTCCACATCTATATAACTTGGGGATGATGAATTACAGTTTAATGAAGTGTTTTCCAATCTAGCCGATCATTAGAAACCCCTGAAGTGATGGTTAAAAATACAGATTTTCATGTTTCCCCAGACAGTAGGATTCAGTAGGTCCAAGGGAGGGACAAAGACCTCTGGATTTATAATAAGCATGCCTGGTGGTTCTTATAAGCAGGCAAATTTAGGAAATAACCACCCACAGGATTTTTGTGTGCATTAAATGGAATGATGTATGTATCAAGCACCCGCCACTGTGCCTGCTACAGAGGAGCCCTTCATCAACGTCAGGTTTCCCTTCTTTGCCCCACCTTTATCAGGGAGTGTTCCGTCTATTTCCTTACATTTGGTTATTAGTGGTAAGGAGACAAGCTTCTGTTTCCAATGTATATACAAAATTTCAGAATGTTCTCATAGAATACATGGCCATGGGTAGGTGGGGTAAATGGGATGAAGCCTTTGGGTGGTGGCAGTAAATGGTCGCTTAAGAAAGAATCCGCTGGGTTTATTGAATTCTCTTCATTTTCTGTGTTAACTGTAATTCACCATCCCCTTTCACCTTTATCCAGGGAGCAGGAGTATCTAGCCCAACGCATTTATTTTACTTACCTGCTGATTTATAAAACCCACCTTCTGCCTTGAGCCCTGAGTATATTATACTCACATAAACAATAAACCCCATATAATCAGTCTTGTCAACCAAACCACATCCACTGAGATAAATTCAGCCTCCTCACAGTGGCCAGGGGAAGTTTCATTTTGCCAGCGGGTTCAGCTTGTGCCTTGGCCCAACTCTCAGAATAAACACCCACATAAATCCACTGGCCTCCCATCTTATCAGTGTGGCTGCCCAACCACGTTTTTTAGAAACCTGATGGCAGACTCTGCCCGGAAAACAAATGGCCACTTCATGGCCAGAGTTTTCAAGAGTCTTCTTGCTCAGCTGGGGCTCTGCAAAAAAAGGTGGTCCTACCTAGAGAACAGGGACCATGTCTTATTTCTATCTGTCCCCAGGATCGAATGCAGTGCCTGGCATTAGGGGAAAACATGGTATGTTGTTGAATTTACAGACCATAGAGCTTGGAGACTTATGGTCAGATTTTTTGCTAAGACAAAAATCAAAGCAATCCTGCATTTCTGCCTTCATCCCAAACAGCCACAGATCAGAAAATCAAATACCCCATGTTACCACGTCTAAGTGAAGCTTAATAATATGTACCCATGGACCTAGAGTATGGACTTATAGACACTGGAGACGCAGAAGGGTGGCAGGGGGAGGGATGAGAAATTACCTGATGGCTACAATGTATGTTATTTGGGTGATGGTTACACTAAAAGCCCATATTTCACTACTACACAATATAGCCATGTGACAAAACTGCAATTGTACCCCTTACATTTGTATAAAAAGATAAACAGCCACGACTTATTTTTCTCTTACCTTAAACCAGTGGTCTCGATCGAGGACCATATTGCCTTTCAGGGGACATTTGGCAATGTCTAGAGACAGTTAGGGTTGTCATGACTGGGGGTGCTACTGGCGTCTCTAGTGGGTAGAGGCCAGGGATACTACTAGACATCCTACAATGTACAAGGTAGCCCCCACAACAAAGAACTATCCAGCCCAATATATGAACAGTGCCAAGATTGAGAAGCCATCCCTTATATCAACCAATGCCATGCATGGCTAAAATTGGTTCCCCTCTAATTTTCCCACCTGCTATTCTGATGCCAACAGCAGCACTGATGGCATCAGAAAATCAGTTCGTGTTCATTGAAGCAAAGAGAGAAGGAAACTCATTTACAGGGCACCCCTGAGGGCCCCAATATTGTGCTAAGCCTGCCCCACAGATTATCTCAATCAATACTTAAAACAATCTATTACCATACCCATTTTGCAGATCAGAAAACAAGAAAATTTGAAATAACTTATCCAGGTTTCCCAGCTAGGAAGAGACAAAGCTGAAATCATACCCAGCTCTTTCTGATTGCAAAGCTAGCCACCTAACCACTGTGCAGATTAAGGCTGGAAGACTGGTTGTGAATAAATAATTGTCATTGACCTTCACCCATCATGCAAATCTTATCTTTCATAGGCACCATAAATATTCCCTACAATATAGATTCTCTTTGGATTTGTACTCTACCCTGGCATTCTGGCTCTCTGGGAATGTTGGGGGGAAATGGAAGTCTTTTGGTCTCACTGCCAAGCAATAGCATCAATCTGCCCTCTTGCTTGGTCTCCATTCATCACTATCCAAGTGGGTTCCATTCCCTTCATCCAAGTCTTTTAATTTCTCAACCTATGGTCATTCTACACCACAGAAGAGTCCTCAGACTGAGCATGTTATTGAGGGTGCTGTTGACATTCAGGGGAGGACATGTGACCTTGCCCAGAACTATAGTCTTCTGCATCCCACTGTAAATCCTTTAGCATTCTTGACTCCTGGGGAGTAAGTATCAGGAGATGTCCCCTAATTAGTATGACAACCCAAAAGAGATGTTTCCAAACACTCCCTGGGGAACAGGGTGCGGGAGTGTCACTCCCCAACTTTGAGAACCACTGGCTTCCAAATGCTCACCCAGAAATCCACTGTTATACCTGGCCTTCATTATTGCTCACGGATACACATGTAGTCCACCATACACTTGCCCAATTGGTTTAATCTTCCAGAGCTGGAACCAGAGTTTCTTTGTGTCAGAGCATTTCTCTTTCCCATTCAGAAGGAAGCTGGCAGTCTGGACAGCAACCTGGCTTAAGGCTTTCGACACTGAGATCTGCAGTCATGCCACCTGCTTTCCTTATTTCCAAGCCTACACATTTACTAGATTTCCTTCCTCCCCAACGGCTGCCACTCAGATCCTACTCACTGGTCAAGCTACTGATATACTCTTCCTCCATGAAGTCTCCCCTGATGAATACAGCTGGAAATGATCTTTCCCTCTCTCTTGAAATCCCATATTACTTTATACCAGGGATAGACAATTTTTTTTCCAGTGAAGGGCCAGATAGTAAACATGTTAGGCTTTGTGGGCCATATGGTCTCAGTTGCAACTACTCAACTCTGCCTTTGTAGTGGGAAAGCAGTCATAGACAATATGCAAACAAATAGGGGTGACTGTTCCAATGAAACACTGTTTACAGATGCTGAAAGTTGAATTTTATATAATTTTCAGTTGTCGTGAAACAGCCTTCTTCAGTTGTTTTTGTTTGAGTTTTTTCCCAACCATTTAAAAATGTATAACCATCCTTAGTTCATGGGCCATACAAAAATAGGATATGGCCTGCAAGCTGTTTGCTGAATCCGCTGTATGGCATCTCCTTTTTATTGTGGTTATCACACTCTAGCCCCTCAGACCAGGAACACAGGCTTCACCTCTGTGCTCTTAGAAATACAGAGTCTACATTCGGGAGGCTGAGGCAGGAGAATGGCTTCAACCCAGGGGGTGGAGGTTGCAGTGAGCTGAGATTGTGCCACTGCACTCCAGCCTGGTGACAAAGCAAGACTCTGTCTTAAAAAAAAAAAAAAAAAAAAAAAAAAAAAAAGGTTAGGCATGGTGGCTCATGCCTGTAATCCCAGCACTTTGGGAGGCCGAGGCGGGCAGATCACAAGGTCAGGAGATCGAGACCATCCTGGCTAACACGGTGAAACCCCGTCTCTACTAAAAATAAAAAAGGAATTAGCCGGGCGTGGTGGTGGGCACTTGTAGTCCCAGCTACTAGGGAGGCTGAGGCAGGAGAATGGTGTGAACCCGGGAGGCGGAGCTTGCAGTGAGCAGAGATCACGCCACTGCACTCCAGCCTAGGCGACAGAGCGAGACTCCATCCCCCCCCAAAAAAGAGAAAGAAAAACAGAGTCTCAGACCCTGCCCCAGACATAATGAATCAGAATCTGCATTTTAACAAGATTGCCAAAGGATTCATATGCACAGTACAGTCTGACATATGATGCTATGGTTTACTGTACACTTGTTTGTGTCCATGTCCCCCACCCCCACCAATAAATGGTAAACTCTTTGAGGGTGGAGAATGACTGTAACATACAGATAAGAAATGCAATTGCTTTGGAACATGAAGGAATGAATGAATGGAGAAAGCTTAAGTCTACAGGCAATCCTTGTCCTTCTTTCCCTTCATTCTATTATTAGTCTCTCCCAAAGCTTAGTTTCCTATTTGCTGGCTAATCCATTAGGGAAGGAGACGGCTTACTGTACCTAAGGCTTTCTTTGCTAATTAAGATAAAGAGAGAGACAGAAACTTGGAGGAGACTTCAGATCATCCCAAATTGTTTAACGGAGAAAAAATGCCAATTTTATGCTCCTGGATCTGTCTCTCAGGAGAACTTGCCTGCATCCTTCTCCTTCACATTTTTCTCTTGACTGCATTAAACCATTCCTATGGCCCTGTCTTAGATGTTCACCTGTCTTAGAAGCAACTGAGTTATTAATAACTTTCATAGTTCCTGATTTTTACCTGAAATCCCTGGACCAGCAAGGCCAAGTTAATGACCACATACACATGCTGGAGGGCTGCGTATTCGTCATCTGTGTTCCCCACATGGACTGAGGGATTTTCAGTTATAGCCAGAAGCAACAGAAGTAAAATATTTTTTAAACGGCTTTGCTTTTCCGAATAAATAAATCAGTTATTCAGGCTCAGCCTTTCATCCTTTATTGTTCTATAAACATATATACATATATATTTTTAATTAATTTTAATAGTATAAAAGTAACCATTTTAAAGTGAACAATTTAATGGCACTTAGCACAGTCAAAATGTTATGCAACCACATTTATCTAGTTCCAAAACACTTTCACCATTCCAAAAGGAAACCCCATTATCTATTAAAGTCACTCCCATTTCTCCCTTCCCCAGCTTCTGGCAACCTGTCTCTATGGATTTACCTGTTCTACATTTTACATATTATTATACAATATGTGAGTTTTTGGTCTGCTTTCTTTCACATAGCATATTTCCAAGGTTCATCCACATTGTAGCATGTATTGTAATTTCTTCTTTTTCATGGCAGGATAATTTTCCATTTTGTGGGTATACCACAAATTGCCCATTCATTCATTGATGGACATTTGGGTCGTTTCTACCTTTTGGTATTGTGAATAGTGCTGCTGTGAACATGGGTGTACAGTTTTCAGTTTGGGTACCTATTTTCAATTAGCAGCCGGTGGGGGGGTGTATACCTAGGAGTGGCATCGTTGGGTTATATGGTAATTGTATGTTTAACTTTTTGAGGTACCAAATTGTTTTGAGCACTTACCCTGTACCAAGCACTGAGGTGAAGAGTTCACAAAATAGTTCACTTGGATGACAAACATCTAGAACCAAGAGGAGACAGAGGGCCAAAGTAGTTCAAAAAGTCTTTAGGAATTTATGACAGTTCTCTCTCTCTCTCTAGTCCACCCTGTCTCCCTCTTTTTATGTACCTATTTGGGTTTTTTTAATTATCAGCAATGATTAATAACAGCAGTAACCACTTCTATTAGTTCATTCTCGCATTGCTATAAAGAAATGCCTGAGACTGGGTACATTATAAGAAAAGAGGTTTCATTGGCTCACGGTTCTGCAGGCTGTACAGGAAGCATGGCAGCATCTGCTTCTGGGGGGGCCTCAGGAAACTTACAATGATGGCAGGAGCAGATGTCTTCATATGGCTGGAGCAGGAGGAAGAGCACAAGGGAGGAGATACTACACACTTTTAAACAACCACATCTCATGATAACTCACGCACTATCACAAGAACGGCCCACAGTGGATGGTGCTAAACCATTCACGAGAACTCCGCCCACATGATCCAGTAACCTCCCACCAGGCCTCACCTCCAACGTTGAGTATTACAATTGAACATGAGATTTGGGTGGGGACACAGACCCAAACCATATCACCACCATTTATTGAACAAATATTATTCCACATAGTAGATATTATTAACCCATTTTGCAGGCTCAAGTAGCAGAATCAGAATTCGAACCCCGGTCTGTTTGACAACAAAATGTATGCTCTTTCAACACACTACTACATTACCACTTCCTGACAGCAGAAAAAGGAAAGGCTTAAAACAAACACCAGATATCAAATCGAGGCTGCTCTTGGCTGTCAGGAAGCCACAGAGGGCTACTCTGTGGCCATGGACTCTGTGGTAGACCCATCATCACATTTGCAGGCTGGCCTGGGTGGTAAAGAAGAGCACAGTCTCAGGATTACTAAGATAACCCTGGGTTATTTCTACTGTGACAAGTTTAGAGCCCCTGACATGACATGGAACCGAGGTGACTCTGCCTGGAATGGTAGGGTTTTGCAGTTGTAAGTGAAGTGGGTGCACATAACCTGCTAAAAGTGGGGAGTGTTGCATATGATTCACTGTATTTAAGTTAGAGAAGACTAAAAGCTATCTCTAAAAGCAGTATCTGACGCTCACTTTGCAGCCAATAGGGTTTCTGATGTAAGAGCAACAAGGATAACACTGCACCTACATCTATCTCGGAGCTTCTCAGTCTTGAGTAATCATCAGAAACACCTAGAGGGCTTCTTAAAAACAGATTCCTGGGCCTCACCCCCAGAAATGCTGGTGCAGTAGGTCTGGGTGGGGCCCCAGATTCTGCATGTCTAATATGCTGTCAGGTGATGGCTGTGCTGATGGTGCCACTCACAGCAGACAATCAGAGTGGGGTAGAGGAGTAAGAGCAAGTGAGCAAGAGGGACAACTGTGACAGATTCCCAAAGATGACTTGAACTACTTTGGCCCTCTGGTCTCCTCCTGGCTCTAGATGTTCAACCTCCAAGTACACTATCTCGTGAACTCTTCAACTCGGGGCCTGGCACACATAAGTGCTCAACTTTAAAATATAGGAAAACAGTTTGGTGGTTCCTCAAAAAGTTGAACATAAAAGTACAGAGTCCAGCAATGCCGGTCATAGGTATATACCCAAAATAACTGAAAACACGTACTCAAACTAAAACTTGTACACACATGTTCACAGACTCCACTTAAGTAGCACTAGCCAATCTTATTTGTGCCAAGACTCCCAATAAGCAGCCATTGCTGACTTACCATTAATACTTAGGACCTTACAAGCATCACGGTGCTTCATGTCCCTACAAGATATGTGTAGATCCTTCTCAAAAGCAGAGTGTTCCGATGGGAGTGTCTCTCACATGCAAATGTCTTGCATGTGTCAAGTAAGAGAAAATCTTATTCGTTGGGTACAAAAGTAATTGCGGTTCTTGTTCTTAAAACTTAAAACTAATGGCAAAACCCACAAGTACTTTTGCACCAACCTAAGAGAACTACTGATTGAGAGAATTGGGAGTTGTTGTGTGTTTTTTGTTTTTGTTTTTGTTTTTGTTTTTGAGACGCAGCCTTGCTCTTTCGCCCAGGCTGGAGTACAGTGGTGCAATCTAGGCTCACTGCAACCTCCGCCCCCAGGGTTCAAGCAATTCTCCTGCCTCAGCCTCCTGAGTAGCTGGGATTACAGGTCCCTGCCACCACACCTGGCTAATTTTTTTTTTTTTTTTTTGAGATGGAGTCTTACTCTCTCACCCAGGCTGGAGTGTGGTGGCGCAATCTCAGCTCACTGCAACCTCTGCCTCCTGGGTTCAAGCCATTCTCCCCTGAGTAGCTGGGACTACAGGCACCCAGCACCATGCCCAGCTAATTTTTGTATTTTTAGTAGAGATGGGGTTTTGCCATATTGGCCAGGCTGGTCTCAAACTCCTGACCTCAGGTGATCCACCCGCCTTGGCCTCCCAAAGTGCTAGGATTATAGGCATGAGCCACCATGCCCGACTGAGAACTGGGAATTTTAAAGGGCACGGATCCCATTCACATTGCTCAGGCCATACAGAATAATGACAATTATGCTAATTACTCCCCAGACCTCATGGCAGTTTGGGGGACTATGCTTTTCCCTCCTCTGGCTGCCTCCATGGGCAGCATCCTCTGCAAAACTACGCTTTCTTACCTCCTTGCCTCTTCAGAACTTATCTCTTACAAAGGAGCGCACAGCCTTCTGGAGACAGTTCTGTTTGTTTAAGGCAACTGGGGGCAACAGGCTGTGTGCTGAAGATGAAATGGGAGCCATGTTAATTTCGTGTTAATGACAGCAGCGCAATTTTCTTACAGGAAATAACTAGTTACCTTAATCATTTTAAGTAGTTATTAGCAGCAGCCTAAAAAGGATGGCTATGCTTATCACAATACACGCACAAAGGAAATGAAGACATGAATAACAGGACCTTAAACAGACTTCTGGCATCTTCCTTCTGGGTGGTATTAAATGGTATTAATCTTTTTAACTGACTTCAATCCTGAGTCCACGGCCATGTGATAAAATGTTAAGTGAACTGCTGGAAATAGAGGTGGTCCCCCCAGATTTATTGTGCCAATTTACCAGCAGCGGAAGAGCACACCACTGCTGTGAGAAAAGCCATAGAAAAGAAAGAATGACAGGTAGATGTATGGATTAATTAGTATAATGCAGATAATAGCATCTTTTCCAATATTAATACTTCTTCAGAGGCTGTTCTATATATGTCTCTGGGAAAGAAAAAAGCTAGAATATATTGTTTGCTATTTCATCCCATCCCCCTTGCAAGATAGCAATCAGAGTTAAGAAATGAATAAAATTCAGACAACTTTATCCAGACCACAGCGACACAATAAAAAAGAAAAAGTAACCACACAAGTAGGATAAAGTGCTTGTTCAAGGGTTTTACAGTTAAGATATGTCAAGTAATTTTTTTCCTAAGTAAGAAGACTGTTTTTCTTCCCTGCAGTGGTTGTGCTTGTGAAAGGAATCAGTTGGATCAATTCAGAAAAATCATCTATATCAACAAAGTATATTTAGTGCTTATGGTGTGTCAGAAGCTGTGCTAGGTCCTGGGGAAATAATTTCTATAAACCACTGTCTGGCCCTCAGGCAGCTCTCATTTTACCTGGGAGATGCGCTGTACACAAATCATTGCAATATGAAGCAGTAGAGGCCTTAATAGAGGTATGTTGTGGGCATGATGGTAGCAGAGAGGCATGCATGAGCATCTCTACCTGGAGGGTGAAGCCTGAGCAGGGTTTTGAAGGATGAGTAAGAGTTTTCCAGATGAACCTGGGGGGAAGGACATTCTAGGAGGAGGGGAAGGTGTGTTTACAGATACAGATGTGCAAACAGTCAGGTCCATGCAGTGGCTTGGCATGGCCGGCTTATGTGGGCTGGGCAGGGAGGTGAATGGTGAAGCTGGAGGTCATGGTGGGCCTTTCAGGCCAGATAAAAGAGCCTGGACATTTCCCAGAGGAAACTAAGGTGCCACTGAAGGATTTCGTTTGCAGGGAAGTGAAATGTTTAGACCTCGAGCCATCACAATGGCTATGGAGAGACTGGCTTCGAGAGACATAAGGTTGGAAGCAGCAAGACCAGTTAGGAAGTGATGCAATAATAAGGTGAGAGTACTTGAGGCCCTGATCTGAAGCAGTAGCACTGGGTATAAAGAGGACAGCAATAGTTGCAAGAACCGTGAAGTGTATTACAAAAATTCACAGAACTTCATGACTAATGAGCTCTCATGAATAAGGAAGACAAAAGAGTCTCCGTAGGCGCCCAAGTCTATAAATATAGCACTGGGAGGATGATGGCCATGTTAGAGGGGATGAAGGAAGAGGAGGAGATTTGGAGTAGAGTTCAGGGTGGCAGGATAATGAGCTTGACTTGGAATAGGCTATTTGAAGTACAGAATTCCCACTGAGTGCTCATAAGTCCTTCTTGCATAGACACAATGATTCACTACAACCAGCTGAGGTAGCTGCATGAATTGCCTGGGGCCATCCCTTGTCTCTACCATCTGGGACATCAAGGTTCCTGCTTACCAAATTCCAAAGGAGAATGAACACAAGAGAGGATCCAGGGCTGGCTGGGGCTAGGGGGTTCATTTTCTCATCACTGCTCAACCCAGCTCTGAATTCATGGACCAAGAAAGCAAAGAATGGCCCTTTCCTGAAACCATCCAATGTGGTAGGCATTAAGGCCACAAGACTGTTCAACTCAGAAAGACCAACAAGAGAGGTGTGTGTTTTGTCTCAGCCAAGACAGAGTCAAGAAAATCCATTTCTTGGGCATGCCTTGGAATAAACTAAGTTGGTGGAGTTCTTCCAAGTCTCCCCTCCTGCAAAGCCACTGGAACTCCCTCCCCACTAGAAAGCAGCCAGAGCTCAGGGAACTCATTTTAACTTTTCTGGGAGAAGACTGAGACTGGCAGGGTGAGGGATCTGGGCTGGTAGAATTCATTTATGTTCAATTCAGCTCCCCTGGGCAAATAGCCCTGGCATGGGAATCAAGAAATGAGCTTTTTCTGAATTTCTGAAGCCCTTTCTGAGACACTGGAGAGGACTCTTAAAATAATGCAGGCTATCTGGAGTTCACTTTCATTCTGGCTTCTGGTTAAGAGCCAGGATCTGATATTGGGCTCCTGGGGTCCAAATTCTAGCTCTTCAACTTATTAGAAAACTGAGATATTGGGTAAACTACTTAACCTCTAAGTTTTGGTCCCCCGGCCCCCACCACTCTGCAAAATAGGGGTGATGAAAATGTTATTACCTAACCCCACAGGGGATTCATTGGGAGGCTCAAATAAGATAATGCTTATAAAACACCAAGTACAATGCCTTGGTGTTGTACCCAGTAAATGTTAGCTGCATTACTGTACTCACTTAGGGCAGCTTATCCCAACCCAGGTGCTAGTTACTCGTTTGCAAAACAGTGACTAAAACCATGGGCTGCTAGGGAACTTTATAGCGCTAGCATGCTGTGATCCTGTACACACTGGGCATTGAGCCATCATCGTGGTGGTGGTAGCAGCAGTAGTATTGTTTGTGTGTGACAATCTGTGTGTATTTTGGGGAAGAGGTAATAAGAAATGTGGGAATATGGGTAACTTAAGATTCTTGAGTGCCTATTGCATGTCTGGTGAATACTAGGTGTTTTACATGCACTAACTTATGTAATTCTTACAACAACTGGGGAAATAAACAGTATTATCTCTACCCTAAAGATGAAGTTCAGACAGGTTAACTCAATGCCCTAAGTCACAGTTATGAAGTGGCAAGGCTAGGGTTAGATTTGTAACTCTTCTTACTACTTACAGGCTATGGAGGAACTGCTACAAGCACAGAAGCTATCATTGAAAGCACAGTCAAGCCCATATTTTAATGTTACAAGATTTCAAAAGGAGGAAGACAGCAAATTCATACAGGAAAATCCAGAAGGCCAGCATGGAGGAGATAGCAATTTAGGAGGGGCGTTCCACTAACAGAAATTACAGCCAAAACAATGGCCATTCCTGGTAAAAACCGCATGGATAAAGACCCAAATGTGGCCGGGCACGGTGGCTCATGCCTGTAATCCCAGCACTTTAGGAGGCCGAGGCAGGCGGATCATGAGGTCAGGAGATTGAGACCATCCTGGCTAACACGGTGAAACCACGTCTCTACTAAAAATACAAAAAATTAGCCAGGCATGGTGGCGGGCGCCTGTAGTCCCAGCTACTCAGGAGGCTGAGGCAGGAGAACGGCGTGAACCCAGGAGGTGGAGCTTGCAGTGAGCCAAGATCGCACCACTGCACTCCAGCCTGGGCAACAGAGCGAGATTCCATCTCAAAAACAAAAACAAAAAAACCGACCCAAATGTGTGAAACTGTGAGTCATGTTCAGGGGGCATCAAAAAGCCCCTTCAACAGTAGGTGTATGTTGTAAAGGAGGAGGTGAGAGAAGGCTGGAAAAGTCAGGATTGGACTACGGAGAACCCTGAGGGACAGCTCAGGGCAGGGAGCCTTGAAGGTGGGAAGGAGATAGCCTTAGCAGCCGGGAAGAGCCAAAGGCCGGCCCCCAATCAGAACCTGCAAGAAAGGGTTAGTGCTGTGCCTGGGGTAGCTCCTACCTAGAAGACAGAACCTGAGACTTAACAGCTGACAGATACACCAAGCCAGCTGTGCCTATTTCTCCACAGCTGACATGAAGTAAAACACTAACTACAGGAGTGCAAGGGGACTTCATTCCACAGGGGTTCATTTATTTAGCCACCCCCTAAGTCTGATTGACAATCCCAAGTCCCAGAGCACTTCCGTCTATTAGAGGCCAGATAACTCAGTGCTTAACATTTTGTTTTTGGCATAAGACACAAGCTCTTGTTCTATTAAAAACTGTGTGACCTGGATACATTACTTAGCATCTTTAAGCCTCAGTTTCCTTAACTCTAAATTGGAGGTGATAAGGTTCTCATACGTCGAATTTTTGCAAGGATCAAATGAGATAATGCATCAGAACAGGCTAACACAGCCCTGGCTCACATTATAGCCCAATAATGTTCACTAGAATTCACTAGTGGTGGTGTTACTCATTGTGGATATAAGAGACAAGCACCTGGAAACTTGGGGAAGTATGGATGCTACAGATAAATCCAGAGAAAGAGCTGGAATGGAGCTCAGGGATCACTGAACGCCTCAGCCAGGGCCCAACAAGAGAAGATTAATTCCCCAGATTCACGCATGAGTTGGTGTCCCAGAGATTCCAGGGGAAAAAAAAAAAAAGGAACGCAGACCCAATCAATCAGGGAAGCTCCCCACAATCCCTAGTGAGAAAGCCCACAGACCAGGTCTAACATGTGGCTCTGCCTTTTACTGACTGAGTGAATTCAAGCAAGTTATTTCACCTCCCCCACTTCAGTTTCCCCATCTGGTAAATGGGGACAGTAATCCCTGCCTGTACACCTGTTGTGAGAACTGAATGAGATGACCTCTGTAGGGCATTGAGGACCCTGCTGGCACATGGGAAACTCTCCTTAAATGGTAGCTACTATAATTCTTTTAAATTGAAGGTCAGGCAAGATAGGATGAGCAGATAAGAGTAGGGAGGTGTATCAGTCCATTTTCATGCTGCTGAGACTGGGTAATTTATAAAGAAAAGAGGTTTAATTGACTCACAGTTCCACGTGACTAGGGGAGCCTCACAATCATGGCCGAAGATGAAAGAAGAGCAAAGGGAACATCTTACATGGCAGTTGGCATGAGAACCAAGTGAAAGGGGTTTCCCCGGATAAAACCATCAGAACTCATGAGATTTATTCACTACCATGAGAACAGTAGGGGGGAAACCACCCTGTGATTCAATTATCTCCCACCAGGTTCCTCCCACATGTGGGAATTATGGGAGCTAAAATTCAAGATAAGATTTGGGTGGGGACACAGCCAAACCATATTGTGTCCAAAATTGGCAGGTTCTTGGTCTTGCTGACTTCAAGAATGAAGCCGCGGACCCTCGTGGTGAGTGTTACAGTTTTCGAAGATGGTGTGTCTGGAGTTTCTTCCTTCTGGTGGGTTCGTGGTCTAGCTGGCTTCAGGAGTGAAGCTGCAGACCTTCGTGGTGAGTGTTACAGCTCATAAAGGTGGCATGGACCCAAAGAGTGAGCAGCAGCAAGATTTAGTGCAAAGAGCGAAAGAACAAAGCTTCCACAGTGTGGAAGGGGAACCCGAGCAGGTTGCCACTGCTGGCTGGGGCAGCCTGCTTCTATTCCCTTATCTGACCCCACCCACATCCTGCTGATTGGTCCATTTTGACAGAGTGCTGATTGGTGCATTTACAATCCTTTAGCTGGACACAAAAGTTCTCCAAGTCCCCACTAGATTAGCTAGACACTGAGCACTGACTGGTGCATCCACAAACCCCAAGCTAGACACAGAGTGCTGATTGGTACATATACAATCCTCCAGCTAGACATAAAAGTTCTCCAAGTCCCCACCCAACTCAGGAGCCCAGCTGGCTTTGCCTAGTGGATCCCACACTGGGCCGCCTGGCAGAGCTGCCCTCTGGTCCCGCGCCTGCACTCCTCAGCCCTTTGGCAGTTGATGGGACCGGGGGCCACAGGGCCACGCGGGAGCCCACGGCAGGGGCGAGTGGAGTGGGGGGTCTCGGGCATGGTGGGCTGCAGGTCCCAAGCCCTGCCCCACAGGAAAGTGGCTGAGGCCCAGCGAGAATTTGAGCTTGGTGCAGGCAGGCCAGCAGTGCTGGGGGACCTGGCACCCCCTCCGCAGCTGCTGGCCTGGATGCTAAGCCCCTCACTGCCTGGGGCCTGTGATGCCGGCCGGCCACTCCGAGTGTGGGCCCGCTGAGCCCATGCCCACCCGGAACTCGCGCTGGCCCACGACCACAGGCACAGCCCTGGTTCCCACCTGCGCCTCTCTCTCCACCCGTCCCCACAAGCAGAGGGAGCTGGCTCTGGCCTCAGCCAGCCCAGAGAGGGGCTCCCACAGTGCAGCAGCGGGCTGAAGGGCTCCTCAAGCTTGGCCAGAGTAGATGCAGAGGCCGAGGAGGTCCCAAGAGCGAGCAAGGGTTGCTAGCACATTGTCACCTCTCAATATCAGGACAGTACACCAGACAAAACAGCAGCTTGACCAAGTCTACAGATCGAAATTAGACTGTGTTTGGGAATCAGAGACCTGGATTTAAGTCTAGATCTGTTGATAAACAACTGAGTGACTTTGGGTCCTCAGCTCCTCCTGTCTGAAAGACAGTTTCAAAGCATCCTGGCCTAATTCACAGAAGGGCTATTGTTTGGGTTCAGAAAGGAAGTGGGCAGGAAGATGCATTGTAATTTATAAAGCTCTGCCTGCAAGAGCTGGGTTTTTCTCTCTCTCTCTGGACTGAGAAATGCTTGAGGCCAAGACTGAGTCTCTTCTTGACATTGCCCCTCCCTGGTACAGTAGCTGGCATGGCATGCATGCCACCGCTCTGTGGATGGGAACCACACTGTACCCACTCGCCCTTGGGAATGCCTCAGACTCCGGCTACCCAAGGGATAAAGACCTTTCCCCCTCTAGCTGACCCAGTTCTACTGGAAACAACCTTTGCCCTGGCAAAAGACAGAGGCCCCAGAGGGAGCCATGGTATTTGGGGGTAGACCCTTTGCTGAATGGTTGGGCCTGGGTTACAAGGATAGGGAGGAAAGAATGAAAAATGGAATCTGCCCCAGAGAGATTGGGACCAGTGGTTTCCAAGTAAAGCCACAGTGCTTTCACATACACACAGATACACTTGGAATGGATATTGAAGTCTTAATATAGACTGCCCACACGCCTGTTCCCAAGTGCTGTCAGCAAAATGCTGTCTCTGTTTCCCTCCCAGAGCATATTTTGGAAGCTTAGGACAAGGGCACCATCTGGACTTCCCCTGCAGTACAGTGAGAGTAATTTGGCTTTCCCTCCTTCTGTCTCCTTTCCCCACTGTCACCCCCAACTCACCTTTCAGTCACAGGACCAAAGATCCTTCTGTAAAACAAAATCCACTAGAAGAGAAAAGAATCAGCTGCATCCTGCACAGAAGTGACATTCAATGACCACACAGGGTGCAGCAGGGAGGATGTTCTAACCCAAGGTCATTTTTTTTTGCTTGCTCAGCAGAAATACGTAGCACAAGAACCTATCAATCACTCTTCCAATTTACAGATAAGGAAACTGACTTTCCTAGCCACAGCCCTCCATCTGGGCAGTACACACACATATATATACCACAAGGGCTGTTTTAAAATGGGTAGGAAGTATTTGGGATTGACATCATGATGGAAGTACTGCAAGCAGTTAGTGGGAGTGGTGCAAAGGTTCTAAAGGCCCTGCAAGCAAGGGGCAATCACACACAATGAAGACTTGCTCAGACCCCACTGTCCATTGACCTCTAGCAACACTGTCTGGGGAGCAGTGGGAGAGCTGGATTCTGAGATTTAACTTGGCCCAAAAGCCCTTCCATCAGAAGTCACAATTCCTTTTTCAATGTGGTGCATTCCTGTGGCTCCCTCCCTCCTATGTGACATGTAAGAGCCCCTAAAACAGATCTCATTGTCCTCTGGCATTTGGCTTCATTTCAAATTGCAGCAATGGGCTGGAATCAATATGACTATCCCTGGATTGTTCAAATTAGTTCCTGAATCGTTGCTTTTATACTTTTCCACATAAATGTGGGTACTTTCTTGGTATTTGGTTTTTCTTGCCATTTATTTTCCAATAATTGGATGAAATGTGTCTTGTTTCTTGGAATAAGCTAATACTTTCCCGTGCTTGCCAAAAGTTGTTTTGTGCTCATTACTCATCTTTTATAATCTTCTTGGATGCTTTTCCCAATTTTTCAGAAGCCTGTGTTGGGATTTCCCATTCCCTGCAATCTGAATTGATACATCATTTTCTTATTTGCTTTTTTATTTAAAAAAATCACGAAATAATTTGTGGTGCCTTGTATAGTTAAAATATTAATACTCAGATATTCAAATTACTTTTAACTTGTCAAGTACTGGCACATGAGAGAGGTTATTAAATTTGGGTGATATGATTCCAGGGTTAGGAATACCTGGCTCACCAAGAACCTGGGTAGGCTCTGGAAGGGCAGGAATAGGGGAAAGTTGGCAGACAGTTGGTAATGTGATTTCTGGAAGAATCAGACACCACATTGAGAAAAGGCGCTATAGTAAAGGGTCACTTCCCTCTAGAGTTTTCAATCGAGTGTCAGAAACAAACCTGCTGTCATCAACATTCCCTACCACTGCACATACAACCCCCTTCTCCATCTTCAAACTTTGGATGACTTTCCACTGTTCTGAGGATAAAGACAATATTCTTACCAGGGTCTCCAAGACTGAATGTGGTCTGTCCTTACCTTTTTCTCCTGGGTCAGCCTACCTCATTCCCCTTCCCTTCTGGGCTCCAGCCTCTTCCTCTTACACATGGTCTTCCATAATGCTACAGGACACTTGCATATGTGCCTCCTACTGCCTCTAAGGCCTTCCCTCTTTTCATCTCCTCATGCCCAGCACAGTGCCTGGCACATGGGAAACACATACGGGTTTGTTGGAAGAATCAATGAGTGAAGGTTTGAGATATTTTGTTTTGTTTGGATTTGGTTTGATTTGACCTAAGCACGATCAAATGAAGAAACCAGAAGTCACAAAGTGGCTGCCAGGAGACCCTGGGACTAAGCTGCACATTCATATTTTTTGGCCATGGCCTTTGCCTAGCCTTCTTCTCTGTTGAGACAAGCAGCCTGGTCCCATAGTCATCCATTTGCAACCCCAGGCATAAACATGCTGCCTACTGAAATTTTGGTTTAAATATTTGGTTTCAATTCTACATACAGTCACATACCACCTAACAACATTTCCTTCAATGACAGGCTGCCTATGTGACAGTGGTCCCCTGAGACTACAATATCGTATTTTGATTGAGCCTTTTCTACGTTTAGATACACAAATACTTACCACTGTGTGCAATACAATTGCCTACAGTATTCAGTACGGTAACATGCTGTGCAGATTTGTAGCCTAGGAGCAATAGGCCATACCATATACCATCTAGGTTTATATAAGTACACTCTATGATGTTCACACAATGACAAAATCACCTAATAACACATTTCTCAGAATGCATCCTGGTTTTTAAGCAACATGTGACTATAACTTAATTGACTTTGATGGAAACTCAAGAGGCAACATCCTATATTTCCCATCAGTGTTTTAGAAGAATGACAAAACCCTGTCCTTAAAATCTCCATGTTTTCCAGATAAAGACCCTGAGGTCTAAAAGGGGGCAGTGACTCACCGAGCACACCTACCTACTGAATGACAGAGCTGTCATTCAAACTCAGCCCCTTTGACTCCCAGCCCTGTGCTCTTTCTAATATTCATCCCCCACAGTCAATCCACTGCGGGTTTAATGGCTTTGAAATAAACCAGTGTGTGTTTCTGCTTATTAAGTATCATGCTTTATGCAATTAATGTGTACAAAACCAAGCCTAGTTTTGTGAACAGTTTATCCAAATTGCTGCGCAGCTTCATTTATGAGAGGAAAGAAAACCCTCCTCTCTTATCTAATAGATGTTATGTGTCTATTTTCCATGAATATATCAGTTAGGACAGTAGCCACCTAAAGTGACTCTTCTGAATTAACCCTGAGTGAATAAGATGGCTTTGGCAAGCAGTGTGTGAGGATTCAGTCTTTCCTTCCTCCAGGATGGGGACTAACTGTGAAGTGAGCTAGAAAAGTCTTCTCCGTCAACCCTTTGGTGTGCATCTACTGCAGGTACTGAGAGTCATTGCCCCTGGATATTTGACAAATCACATTCCTCTTCAATTTAGTTATATCTATACCAGTGAAGCTATAAACCTTTATGAATAACTATAAGAGGATAAAACTTCTCACTGTGGTCTCCCGAAATATCATTCAATCACATTGCCCTCTGGACACCACATTGCTGAAGCTTTCAGAGCCTTTCTCAGCATCACAGAGACATGCTTTGGCCTGAATTGTCTCATGATCATCTAGAAGCTGTCTTCCTTGTTCACTCCAGAGCTCAGACCTCAGGCAAAAGACATCCCAGGCATCAGGTTGAAGCATTAGATTCTATTTTTTTTTTGTATACTTCATCCATTTAAGTGAGAAGTAATTCCACTAAAATGGATGTTAATTTGGTTAGCTCTATCTAAATACAGGTACTCCATATTGAGATGTTCATGTCCCTTTTTTTCTGCTTCATTCAATTGATGTGCTAGATCACATTGTAAGATTTCTCCAGCATTGATTTACCCTTAACTCCTGATGTGAGCCCTACTTGATTGTAATAAATTATTTTTAATGCTGTTTTCCACTAGCTAGTATTAATTTTGGCTTTTTGCATATATGATCGTAAAAGATATTGGCCTATTTTCCCCTCAAATATCTGCTGGAATATACTTATAAACCCATCTAGACCAACGCTTTTTTTTGCATAGGAGATGACCAAAAATAATTCTTGCCTTAACTCAAATGAACTACATAACATTAAATCTCTACAATAATTAAAACAAAGCGAGCCTTTATTAATACTATTTATGTGGGCTCTGGAATGACTTAATATTTAACAAAAATGCCCTACACATACCAGTACAGTGGTTCTCATGGGACAAACTCTTCCACAGAAATAGCAACAATCCTAAAAGAGAAAAGGTATTTGGTATGAGACATGTTCAGTGTATCTATTTTCATAATACAAGAATACGAGCTACAGAAAGAAAAGACTAGCAAAATCTTCTTGGTAGTCATCTGACAATAAGATAAAGTAAGATACAAATGTGAATGATATATGGACTGTCAAGAAATACAGTCCCAAAGTGTGAATGGCCTGACTTTGTTGTTATCTATGGAACTTAATACGTCACTTCATCATTCTAGGTCCTCTCCCTTTATCAGAGCCCCAGCAGCCAGACATTTCTAATAATAATCATTGCAACTCCCATTTAATGAGGGCTTACTTTGTGCCAGGCACTGCATTTGAAGCCTCCTTTATCCCATGTACACCTGAGCTCATTAACATGTTTTGGCTCATTTAATCAGCACGATTGAGTGGTTATGTTGTCATCACAGTTTTGCCTGTGAAGAAATTGAAGTTCAAAGAGACCAAAAGGCCCAGGACTTGGAGCCAGAGCCAAACTCTCCTCATCCATGCCCTGTGTTGGGATGAGTTTGAGGTTGTAGGAGCATGGGGAGGAAATAGGCTTAACTAAAATCAGCAGAGGTTTCAAAAGGACCTGCAGACCTCATCTCTAATTCTTGGATGGTGGCAGCCACTGCCTACAAGTCACTTCTGGGAGGATCTAGACATCGTTGCAGGAGGCTCATCCCACCCTGGCTTTCAGCAGCTTCTTTAATAAGAAGTGGAAGGGATACAGATGCTGTGGGGAAAGGATCATAGAAGAATAGTTGGCTTCTAGAAACAGCTATTTCAGAATGTTTCAGGAAAAAAAAAAAAAGCATCACGGAACTTCCCTGATTCTTTATGTGTTTTATCTCATCTGTTTATCTTGTTTACTTATACCCTGCCAAGTTCCTGAAAGACTGTGTCATTATCTTGTTTCACTCTCATGACAATTCTTAGATAGATGCATCCCTATATTATGCATAAAAAAATAATCAGAGGGGATAAGTAGCCCCACATTACTTGGACAGAAGAGGTATCTGACTAGGCTCAAGGTCTTGCATTTTCCAGCATGATCCTGCACCCAAATATATCACTCTACATTTGTGCAAACTCCCATACAACTTGATGAAAAACATGCTTTAAAATCCAAGTTTTGTTATCTTTTGGGGGAAAATAATTACATTCCATGCTGGTTTTCTAGGTTGGTATGATAGCCAGACCACATTTGTGGATCTTCTGTCAACGAAACTATGGAAAATTATTTTTATTTTTAGCAATAATTGCATTCCATAGCCTACAATGCAGAACATCTCATCACCGGACAGACCCATGATAATTACCAAACCTTAGGGTGAGAATATGGTGGCTGGTAAACATCAAACTGTGTTCTTCTCTGCAGACTGTGTGTGCTCTTATGCATGAAGACAAACTTGTTAATGACTTTCTATAAATAAGTTCTAGCTTATAGTTGTTCCAGCAACAGCTGCTGAAATGTGATCTCCCCTCAGATACAGAACACCTTTCCTTTTCTCTTTACTTTCTTGTAGAAAGAAACTATTTGCATACGCTAATGTGAAATGAATAGTCACTGTCACTTTTTGTCTGTGTGACCTCAGAAGAGGTGCTTAACCTCTCTGTGCCTTAATGTCTTCACTTCACCTATTTATTTTAGGAACAAATGTAATATGGGTGACCTCTTTTAGGCTATGGAATATACAGCATTCATCTCTGGACTTCTGGGATCTGGCATAGGGTGGGCATTTGGGACCTATACGTTGACTAGAATTCAGCTCATTTGAGTTGAATATGCCTTGAAAAGTTTAAAGGACTATATAAAGGTAACAATAGTAATCATCATCATTTAAAGGAAAGGGAGAGCTTAATGCTTAGGTTCTCTCAACATGTATTTTCCTATCTGTATAGAACACTTACTGGAAAATATATGCCTGGAAGTTCTTTATTCATCTCCCAAATTTAAACTAGCAGGGGTCAGAAAACTACAGTCACAGACCAAATCTAGCCTACGCTGTGTTTCTGTAGCTTTACTGGAACCCAGCCACGCCCATTCTTTTATATTTTGTCCATGACTACTTTCATATTATAAAAGCAGAATTGAGTAGTTGTGACAGGTACTATACAGTTGGCATAGATAAAAATATTTACTATCTGAATCTTTACAGGAAAAAGTCTGCTGACCCTTGAATTACAGTATGAGCCATTCGGAATGCATTTCTCTTTAAAAGTTCTCGCCTCATTCAGTGTCTGGAACACAGTGGGTGCTCCCCAATAGGTGACACCTTCCTCAAGTTTCCTTGGGAGAACAGACTCAGTGTCGGATGCACAAAGGAGACCTGCACATACCTAACTCCTATTTCTGCAGAAGCTGAAGGCTGTATTATCTATTGCTTGCATAACAACAACAATAGTAGCTTATTATGGAATGCTTACTGCATGCCAGGCCTTTGGCTAAGTGCTTTTTTATATTCGGTTTTATAGAATATCACACAGTGCTATGAGTATTAGTTATGAATTATTATTACTATCCCCGTTATAAATGAGAGACTTGCTCATGTAATGGTACCCAAGGGTGAAACCAGGCTTTGCGACCCACACAGACCAATGTGATACTCAGTGTCTTGGTTCCCATTAGAGGTACCCTTTGGAATTCCAGACTGTTCTTTAACCAGTTCAGCCAAGCACCTTGTTCTCTCTGTTCCTTGGGACATCACACTTCATTGTACAATAGACAGTCTGCATTGATTCATTCATTAACAATTATTTCTGCCTTGATACAGTTAATATGTACCAGGTATAGGAGATGTCACAGGGGCCAATAAGATAGAGCCCATGCCTGGATGAAGCCTAAAGTCAGTCTAGTGAAAGAGGTGAGCATTCATCAGTCACACGACGAATGTCAAGCTAAAACTGTGATATGTATTTTGAAAAGTACAGAGTGCCATGACAGTGGATCATGGGGATCTCCTTCAACAGGTGACCCTTGAGCTGAGATACAAAGGAGTTCATAAGTAGGAGTCAAACAGTGAAGGGAGGGAAGTTTATTCCCTCCCTTCTCTGTTTAAGGGAAGGGAAGCATAAGAAACAGAATAAGCATGTGTTCTAGGAAAGGAGGAAGCCCAGTATATAAGGGAGGCTGAAAGAAAGACACTGAGCAGAGCACAGAAAACAAGGACACATGGTTAGAAAAGCCAGGGGCCCCAGATGTGCATCTTTATGTTACAGGCAAGGGGAAGCCACTGAGGTGTTTAAGCAGGGGTAAGGTGATAGCATTGTCACTGTGAACGCCACGTGTGGTCTTCTGTTCCAAGGCTGCTCTTTTGCGCTCACAAAAGGGCTTCTGCTAATGGAGCATCACGCTGAGAAAGGTGATCTAAGGTCTGAGAACACAGCCTGTTGCCCTCCTGAGGCATGAGGGGTGAGTGAGCAGCCCCCGGCATGCACTAGTGCATCACCTTGCTACCACAAAATGAAAACTCTGAGACCTGTGCAACTGAAGCTGCTCGCAGCTTAACCTATGACAAGTGTGGCTTGTGTCAACTTGGAAGCCTGCTTGCAGCAGGTCTGCTTATTTAACACAGAGGAGTACTTGTCTGTTAGCTTGAAAGCTGAGTTACTGGTCACCAAAGGCCAATGGTTTTCAGGCTTCCACTTCAATTAAGTGCATAGAAGAAACTTTGCCTCTGGTCCTAAGAAAATTCTAGGACATAAGTGAAATTCTTCGTTACCCTTAGGATGGAATCAAGACCCCCTACCTTGGCCTGCCAAGCTCTCCATGGTCTTCTCCTGCCTTCCAATACAATTTCTCCTCATATCACCCTCCCTTACTTAGGAGTTGTTCAATAAACACATGTTGAATGATTGGATCTATGAATGACTGTATAATCATGGGCAAGACATAGCTCCTCTTTGATCCTCATTTTCTTCATTTTTAAAAGTCATGGGCTGAGAACTAAGACCTTGATTTTCTCTAAGACCCCTTCTAAGACTCTATGAGATGCAGAATTGGTATTCATTCAGCAAATGCTTGCCAACATCTCCTCTGAGCCAAATCCCATCACCAGGGATGTGATGATGGATATCCATGCCCTTGAGATGTTTACCCAAAAGTAGACACAGACTCAAAGAGTATACTTTCAAAATAGCATGTGCTTGAGTATGAACTCAAATAGTCACAGGAACTGGGCACAATCCCAGCTCTGCCACTATCTCTCAGAGGCTTGGTGTCCCCATGACTCAAATGGAAATAATGGCACTAACTCATAGAAGTTTTCAAGAATTAAATGAGTTGTTTCTGCTGGCATCGTCTCTCACACAAAGAGGTGTTCGACAAATGTTGGTAATGATCATCAAAAGTGGTGATGATGACTAACTTTAACAATGATATTCAGCACTCATGTGACTGTACTGGGCATCTATGGTTTACATCTGTTCTGATCACCCGGTACCCATCCCATTTTGGTTGCAAAGTATTTTGAATTTTGATTAGTCAGGGTTCTCCAGACAAACAGAATCAGTAGGCTATATACGTAGACATATAAGAGGAGATTTATTGTGGGAATTGGCTCACAATTATGGAAGCCAAGAAGTCCCACAATATGCAGTCTGCAAGCTGGAGAACCAGGAGGTGCTGATGGTGTAATCCCCAATCCCAAACCATAGGGAGAGAGGTGGTCGCTAGTGTAAGTCCCAGAGTCTAAAATCTGAAGGCCCAAGAACCAGGAGCTCTGATGTCCAGGGGCAAAAAAAGAGGGATGCCCCAGCTCAAGGAAGAGAGAATCCTCCACCTTTTTATTCTATTCATACCTGCAATAGATTGGATGTTGCCCACCCTCGCTGATAAGGCCAGATCTTCTTTACTCAGCCTACTGATTCAAATGCTAATATCTTCTAGAAGCACCCTCACAGGCACACCCAGAAATAATGTTTTTCCTGCTGTCTGGGCATCCCTTTGCCCAGCCAAGTTGCCATATAAAATTAACCATCACAAATTTCCCTCCTGGGTGAGAGCATCATGAGAGCAGAAGGGAGCTGCACTTGGTGTTCAGAGACAGTGTTTCATGGAAGGTGTCCTGGAGAAGATAAGACACAAAAAGAATAGTTGCAAAATAGCATGTGCTTGAGTGTGAACTCAAATAGTCGCAGGAATTGGGCACGATCCCAGCTGAACTATGAGGTAAAGAAGGGTAGGCAAGGCTTCCTCAGTCCCCACTTTGCCCTCCTCTACACCAGAGAGATCTTTCAAAAATGCACATCAGATCAATTGGTTTCTTATTTAGCACCTGTGACTTCCTATTGTGTTTGGAATAAAATCAAAGCTCCTCACCATGGTCTACAAAGCCTTGCATGAACTGGTCCCATCTTGAGCCACCTTCATCCTTTCCCAGCCATTCCTAGCCGCTTGCCCCTATCTCAGGCTCTTTGCATTGGCCGTGTTCTCTACAAGTGATATGCCTCCCTCTGATCTTCCCATACCTGGCTCCTGGTCATCAGGATTCGGCTCAAATGTTAGCCCACCCAAAGACTTTTCACCAACCATACTACAGAATGTTGCCCCCACTTCTGCATCCTCGCCCCCATTCTTTCCACTACTACCTTTCAATCTGTAAATCAAAATCTTGTTTTGTTTCCTTCAAAGCTATCTTTGCCACCATCTGAAACTATCTCTAGGAGGACAAAGACCTTCTCAGTCTTATTCCAATTGACCTCAGCACATAGTTGGCCCTCAAAGATTTTTTGAACAAATGAATTCCAGGCCCATGTAAAGGATTGAGGTGAGGTGGCCTTTCTGAGATGAGAAGTCAAGTCACATCAGATCATGGAGGACTTAGATATAGAGAATGCACTGGATCATGGCACCGGCCATGTGGGAGCATCATGACAAGACTGGTAGTATTCTCCCTGGAAGACTGCCTGCCATTTCTCAGTCTTGCATTTCCAGGAAGCTTCTCTAGGAGGATACTCGCCTAAAACTAATTTAAAAAATCAAGATTATTAAATAATTTCCAGGAATCCAGGTTTAACCCTTTCACATGGTAATGCCAACTAAACTAGCAGAAGCCCTCAAGGCATCTCTTTAACGAATAGCTTAAATTCTTGAACTTGAACTTGGTGTTTAATTAGCATGTCATCATTAGCCCCCAAAGAGTTTGCTCTCATTGTCCCTGCAGTCTTAGTCAAATCATGCACTTGCTCAGACAGTTGAACAATCACTTATTGATCATCTGTTTCACATCAGACACTGTGATTACTCTGCATAAGCCTTAAAGTTGGAGCTCAGTTAAGGTATAGCTTAGGGCCCATCTAAGTTATTCAAAATTCAGACTTTATATGGTTGAGATTTAAAAGTGTTACCTATAAATGGCAAAAAGAAATCCACAGGCATCACTTTCAGAACCCATCTGCCAATCTGATACTCTGTCCCTAGCAGGATGTGATTTGCACATTGCTGCTCCCCAAGTCCAAAGTCATGGTAGGAGAAGCAGTGAACCCTGCTTTTCTCCAGACCCACCTGGACCCATGCATATTGTGAGTGGTTAGTGGGTATTGGGTTGGCATTATTGTGCCTGGGTAGGGAATAGCAAAGGCAACAGCCGCAGGAACTGTGATCACCACCAACAAAGACCTGGAAGGCAGTAGAAAGGAAGCAGCACTTTTTCATGGTTAAGACCTGCTGTTCGTGCATGAACTGGTACAGGTCCCAGGTTATCTTTGATGCCCAAACTGTGTTCTTACAGCTGAGAACAAAAAGCCTGGTGACTGTCAAGCTGTCTCCTGGGCCCTTCTGTTGCTCCTAGATGTTCTGTTGCCTGGGGAAATCTCCTGGTGCCTCTTCAGCACACAAACATACACATTCTGTAAACTGCAAAGGCCTATAGAGCACATCTCTGCCTTAATAACTATCATCTGAAATTAAATACCCCCCAACCTCCACCTCTATTTTCTCCTGGCTCCAATCTACCCTCTTACAGTCCATGCTGATTATCTCATTCCCCTGCTCAAAGCCTTTCTATTGCTGACATTCCAGGGGTCCTATGATCTGGACTCAGCCTGTTTTCCAACATAGGTGATGCATGTGCTCTTTAACCCACCCAAACTGAAGTGGAGAAGGGGTAAACAGCCAGACAAAACAGGACTCTGCTCACCAGCCAACAGTATCTGCTATAGCAGCACTTCTGAAACTTTAGCGTGCATCCAAATCACTAGGAATTTGAGAAAATGCAGATCTTGATTCAGGAGACCTGGGATGGGGCTCCCGATTCTGCATTTCTAACAAGCTCCTAGATGCTGTGGCTGCTGCTGATCCCTAGAGCGCACACTGAATAGCCAAGCACTATGTCATCTTATTAACATCTGACTGGGGGTCAGAAAGAAAATGCTCAAAACTCATATTCAAAGTAGCTTTATTTCTAGAATGTATTAACTATAAATTCACCAGTTTTGTAAAGCAAAAGATCAATTTCATGTGGTTCAACCTAACACAATAGACAGTCCATCAACAACTACTAATAGAAACCAAAGCTCCTGATATCAGAATCCTAGCCAACTCACCTTGGAACAGAGAGGAGGCATGACTTCAGATCAAAGTTTTAAATGTGTTAACTCAACTCACCTTGGAACAGAGAGGAGGCATGACTTCAGATCAAAGTTTTAAATGTGTTAACTCAAGCTTAAAGCACAGCCTCAGCCCTGTACTTGCCAGCTCCTTTCTTACAGTTCCTGGCTCCCAAAAGAACCCCACCCTGAGAGGCAGCCCATGGCCCAGGAGACTTCTTCCTGCCTTTTTCTGCCTTGCAAGCTGGACAGAAGGATCACTCCACTGGATTGCCTTTCACGTCCCTGCTCTGGTGTTCAGAACATGCTGTAACTTCAAGGCATGTCTGGAAGCACTGGCACATCCCCTGGCGATTTTGTTGGTCACCTGTATCAGTGGGAAGAACTTAGCAGATGGCAGGGTGTGTTTTGTTCTCATTAGAAGCTTACTCAGCACTGGAAGGGAGGTGTGCTGAGTGTGTGAGAACCCCCCAGTCCCTGGTTCTTCCACCACCTGGCAACATTTCTCCACCTGCAGAAAGTCCTGGTTGTGTGGGGGTACAAGGGAGGGGGGATTAAAAGTCCTGCAGAGGCAGAGCAACGCCTGGCCTGCGGTTGCCTTTCTGATGGCAGAGTAGCTACTATAGAGTCATCCATCTCCATTGGCAAAACTCACAGGTGAAAAAGCAATAAGCAAATAGGATATTTCAAGAGCAGCAGTAACATGTGCTCTCTTCATGAGAAGTTCCTCTACACCTCAGGAGGCTCAGGATATTCTCAGATTCAAGGTACTGTCCATCTGACTAGGCATTGATGGGATATTAATGTTCATTGATTATGTTCCACTTGTTCTGAAGTCCAACTTCCCTCTAGCTGGTAAGCTTTTGATGAATACAAGTATCATCCCAAATCAATTAAATCAGAATGTGAGAAGGCATAGACAGGCACAGGTGGGCTTTAAAAGCACCCAGGTGATCTGGATGCACACTGAAGGTCGCAAACCACTGGGTTAGATATGGTTTCTTTTTCTCAAAGTTCAAGGAAAAGCATCTTTTTTGATCATCACATTTCTCAACTTCTAAAACTTCACCTTTTTTAATGCAATTCAAGATATTGGCAATAATGAGTACTCTCTTACACTTTCAGAGTCACAAATCACTTCTACATGCACTACCTTATTGGATTCTCAAATCAGCCTGTGGAAAATGCTAACACCATTACAGAAAGATATATGATGTGCTTGCTGTGACATTGTTTATAAGAGATAAAAAAATGGAAACAGCCCGAAAGCCAGCGAGAAGATGGTTAAATATGTTATGGGTGTTTGTGCAACTGAGAATTCTATAGTTATTTGGAAGACTTGGGGAGATCTATATGCATTGGCTTAGAAAGATAACTACAAACTACTTTTAAATTTTAAAAAATCAAGTTCAGAATCATAATTATTAATCATCCCTATTTTTTTAAGTTACTGTGGACTAGGGAATTTATTATTTTTTATACGCTATGTGTGTTTGTGTGGTTTATAAGCACAAAACAAGTAACCACAAGGATGTACACTAAACTGTTAATAGTTGTATGTATAGCGTGGACTAGAATTAGAAAGAGGTGGTGGGGGGGCATCACATTTTTTACTTCTATATTTTAATTTGTTAAAAAATTATGCTTCTGGCCGGGCGCAGTGGCTCACACCTGTAATCCCAGCACTTTGGGAGGCCAAGGCGGGTGGATCATGAGGTCAGGAGATCGAGACCATCCTGGGTAACATGGTGAAACCCCGTCTCTACTAAAAATACAAAAAATTAGCCTGGTGTGGTGACATGCGCCTGTAGTCCTAGCTACTTGGAAGGCTGAGGCAGGAGAATCACTTGAACCTGGGAGGCGGAGGTTGCAGTGAGCTGAAATCGCGCCACTGCACTCCAGCCTGGGTGACAGAGCGAGACTCCAACTTAAAAAAAAAAAAAAATTAGGCTTCCATACTGTTAAGAAAAAACTGTTTTAAAATCACAGTCCTGAGATGATGAATTTTTTTTTTTTTGGTTAAGTGTTTTTTTATTTTATTTTATTATTATTTTTTTTTTATTATACTTTAAGTTTTAGAAAATGTGGCACATATACACCATGGAATACTATGCAGCCATAAAAAATGATGAGTTCATATCCTTTGTCGGGACATGGATGAAATTGGAAACCATCATTCTCAGTAAACTATCGCAAGAACAAAAAACCAAACACCGCATATT
Source organism: Pan paniscus (assembly GCF_029289425.2). Lineage (NCBI taxonomy): Eukaryota > Metazoa > Chordata > Mammalia > Primates > Hominidae > Pan > Pan paniscus. The sequence continues at coordinate 67,841,554 of NC_073268.2, read as the reverse complement.
CTCACTCATAGGTGGGAATTGAACAATGAGATCACATGGACACAGGAAGGGGAATATCATACCTAATGCTAGTTGACGAGTTAGAGATGATGAATTTTAAGGAAAGATCATCATATCCATTTTTCAGAGGAAACAATTGATCCCAGTGATGTCGGGTAACTTGATCATGTGGCTAAAAATTGCTGGAGCATCTGTTTGAACATATATGTATGTTTATACACGATTTTTAAAAATGAATTTTAAAAAAATTAAGTAACAGGAAAAAGGCTCAACAGGTGGACTGATCCTTATTGAATGAGGAGGAAATAAAGTCCTACACAACCAGATGACCGGGACAGGCTGGTACATCAGAAGCCTGATCCATCAGCTACTACTGCATCTTGCAGGCTGGCCAGTTTCATCCCAGTCATGGCTGACTCAGGACCTAACAGCTCCCTGTTTGCTCCGAGGCTGCAAGGAAGATTTACTGGCTGCCAGTGGCAGCTGTTGGTGCAGCAGGGACACAACATCCACCCCTACAGGGCAGTTCCGTTCCTAATAAGGAAAATTCACTTTACACATGCTTTAGGGGAAATGTCCTGGGATGGAGCCAGAGCCAGATGGGCTCTGAGCTTATGAAAAGCATGCTTGTTACCAGAAAACATTTGCAAATATGTATGGGTATTTTTGTGTGCGTGTACATGCATTTTACACACATATGCACACATAGCTCTCTGAAATCCCTTCAATTAAAATTGTCTTCCAAATTGTTCCTCAATATACTTTGCAGTTCACCCTTATGTAGGGGCAAGTGCTATGCCTCATACCTTTTAATGTTGGATTATTGTTCTGATTCTTGTTTTTCCCTCCTGCCAGGTGCAGCTCATCCACTATAACCATGAGCTATATACGAATGTCACAGAAGCTGCAAAGAGTCCAAATGGATTGGTGGTAGTTTCTATATTTATAAAAGTAAGTCTCTTGCATTCCTTCATTCTTCTCACCATCCCCACCTCAATCAGAATACCAATTTACGGTCTCTGTTGGAGTTAGAAATATTAAAAGGGGTGCTATCCATGCCTAAGAAAACTATGGGGTGGTGCCTTTTATATACATGAGATTTATGAAAAATGAGGCCCCCTGCAGTGAGATGCAAAAATGATAATCTCCATTTCAGAGCATCTGGGCCTGAGGATTCAAGCAGCTTCTGTCCTAGAAAGAAAAAGGGGGCTAGATCCAGGAACAGGCTTTAGGACCCACCTAATGCAGTCAAATCAGAAGGATATAATACTAGAAGGGTGGGTGGCTCACTAATGCCCCACAGGATTAAAGTCCTGTTCACCATTCAGCTGCCCCTTATAAACATAGGAAGAAGTGAGATGTCTCTCCCCTCCAGGCACTGCACTAAATAGCTCCTTCCAGCTTCCTCACAATTGCTCTGAGCATCATCTTTCTCTCTCGCTCTCCCGTTCCTTCATAAGCCTCCCTGGTAATAAGATTACCCACACTGACTTTATGACATTCTGAGGAAACTCCACATCTCCCTAACAGTCAACAACGACAACATAAAATCTCCAACCAATCACATTCTAATTTGTTTAAAAAAAAAATACTAATTACCTTTAACATTTTAGCAGATGTAGAGAGAAGCAGGTATGCAAATTTTTTAATAAAAAATGAAATTGCTTTTCTAATTAGAAAAATAAAAATTAAAAAAAAGCAATGTGTGGCAGTTCCAAACATTAGCAGTCACCATGCTAGCCCCTGGGGATGTTTTGGCCAGATCATTAGAGAAAGTGCCCCAATCGGAATTGGGAATCTGATGAAGATGATCAATAGATCAAAACTGCCACCAGGGAATTTTAACAGGGCTGTCATGATGACATCATTATTACTCAGAAGAATGGGCACCTGGGGCACTGCTCCCTCTCCCCGACCCCACAAAAGCATTACCCTGTGCAATAGGCACTTCACCCTCCCTGGTCATCCATGCCATGCCCCCTCCTAACTTCCTCACCCTCCCCTTGGTCAGATCAGGGCAGACCTATGCACTGGGCAGGGGCTGGACGGGGCATCCATGGCATGTTGCTATCCCTGGCCACTAACCTCAACCTCCTCTGGTTTGTCATTAACAAAGAGAGGAAGGGACATTTGGCCAGGGAAGCATATTTTTAGGCTTTCATGCCTTTGTGATACTTGACATGACATCTCAAAGGAAACTGGTCCCAGCACAGATTCTAATGGTATCTCCTGGCATCATCACAAACCCTGGAATAATAAACAGTAGATTTCTGAATGCCAGACACTATGATATGTATTTTACATCTATTTTGTTGTTTAGTAATAAACTCAGAGGTTGAACATTCGTGTTGTATCTTACAGATGAGTAAAATTATTCAGAGAACCTTTGGCATTTCACCCAAGTTCATGTCGCTTATAACAGCCCAGCCAGGAGAGGATCCAAGTCTTCCCTGACTTTAATACTCATGAAAGAATGGCTTACTCATTCTATGCCTCTCCAATAGAGCTGGGAGAGAGCAAGTGAGGGCAAGAAGGGAGTACAGGACATTTTAAAACATTCTTCCCACACTCCCCACAACCCCATGCTACTCATAAGCACAGGGCAAATTCCTGTATCTCTTAATCAAGCCCTGATTATGGCATTGATAACCAATTTGTACATTCAACCTGGGCTGCACTCACTGTGAAGCCTGTAGATAGGTCACAATTGTCATGTGTGTCCAGGAGCTCACTTCCCCCTATGAGTTTCCCAGCACAAATCCTGCCTGCCCCAGCAATTCCTGTCCTTTGGAGAGTGTCTCGGCCTTGGTCCTGACTTTACCTCATGTGGCTGAAAACTTGAGTCAGTGACTGTCATTCTGGAAGCACAGGCACATGACAGCTGACAGAGTGACAGATACACTGGGAAGCCAACAACAAACTACTGGTGTGTTTCACAAGCTCCTACAGAAACGTTCATTCCTACCGAGCTCGTGACTAGCAGTTGGGGTTTGCAAGTCCTAGTTGCTTGCCCACAGGCTGTTGAAAGAAACTTAGGCTGTAGACCCTGAGGTCAGTGAAGGGATAATAACTAGCTCCTGCATCTTCTCAGGTCAGTTTAGCTCCTAGGAATGAAGCCATTCTTTCCTTGAGCAGACCTGAAACTTTCTTGCTAGATCTCAAAATAAGCCACAACATTTCTGTCTTCCCGCCATATAATCAACTCCCAGAAAATCAACTCCACCATGAGTTATTTAAGCTGTGACTGACCATTCACTCATCTCAAAACTCTGATGGAGCATGAGGTACTACAGGCCAGCCCTCTGCTAGGCACTGGTATCCAGAAGTAAGATGAACAAAGCTCTTGGTCCCTAAGGGTGCACAGCCTCTTGTAGTTGTCCTCCCCTCCTTCTGAACTCTCTGCCTTCCCTTCCCAGCAGGGTGGGCAGGAGTGGGATATGACAAGCCCCACATCCTGGTAGTTTAGCCCTAGAGTTATCACCCTGGCTAAAAGCTGAGCCGTAGAAACGTTGGAGTTACTGTCTAAAAGGAGATACTTGGTTATCTATGAGTTTTATTTATCTCTGTCCTCCACAAATCCCCCACCCTTGCTGTGACCACAGGGAACTGAGATTTGGCTGTAATTGCTGCTCAATCACACACCATTAACTTCCCACTTAAGCTCAGTTATACCAAGTACATATTTTATCCTCTCACCCACGCAGCCAACACACTAGAGCCCACAAATCATCTGTGTGCACTTTGGAAATTTTTCAATTATTTTTAATCAGCTCAAAATGGTCTGGTCCCAACGCAAGGGCTGACCAGACTCACCAGGTACCAGGAGCTCAAGGCACCCAGGAAGTAAGGTACATAACAGATTCCTTACCTGTCACGACAATATATTCCTAGCCATCTTTCTTTCATGGGGTGCATCAGCACCAGGAGCAGGCTTCAAGCTATCTTTTAAATGGCTGAAGAGGATGTCAAAGTAGATGTTGAATATAGCACTGAGGGGAGCAGCAGTATTCAATTTGGGACTTTTTCTATTTAGGGATGGACTTTTACCTCCACTGGGCATTGTCACTCACCAAGCTCCCTTTGGTGTGTGTCTCACCACAACACAGCCAGGAAACCGCAAAAAGGGAGACAGATGGAGGGAAAATAAACAGTCTGTGCTTTCTCCAAGCTAAAATTACCTGTTGCCTATCTAATAATAATAATCATCTGCTGCAATTTTTCCAAGCCTCAGATAAATCAGATTTAAAATGTTGATGTGTCACAACATCCGATTAGCCACTGAGACATAAATTACAGAGCAGAGCTAAGCAAGGTAGGAGAGAAATGACTAGGATGAACAATGGTACCCTGGAAAAGGCTGAGTAAACAGGTGTTTTTAAGAAAACTCTTTTCTTATGTAGGGCCACATCACAGTCTCATCAATGATGGTTCCCTACTGAAGCCCCTGGAAACCTGGTTTCTTCTCCCAAAGGAGGAATTTGAAGCTATAAGGGCATAGGCATAAAATGGGAACTGATCCCTGAACATCTGGTACAATGTTTGGCCCATAATAGACCCTCTGCAAATATTTGTTGGGTGGTGGGTGGGTGGGTGGGTGGCTGGCTGGCTGGCTGGCTGGCTGGCTGGCTGGATGGATGGATGGTTGATTGAATTACATGGCTTATGATATACTCAATTCATGCAATAATGAGCAGTGATACTTTTCAGTTTTTTTTTTTTTTCCATTTCCTTATACCTCTATTCTGGGTACTCTTTATGTCTCACTCTCTACCTAGATGAATTTCCTCTTCCTAACATGTCAGTCCCTACCTTGCTTAAAAGCCTGACATGATCTGGCCCCTGCCAATCTTTCTAGGCTCACTTCCTATCCTTCCCCATACCCTCAGCTCTAAGTACACTGAAGTCTTTGCACGAGCATGCCTGGTTCTCACTTCCCCATGTCCGTGTATGTACAGATTCTCTGTATGAAATGCTTTTCCTTGCCTTTCATCCCTTTTCACACTCTATCACCAGAACACTTTGTTAACTTCTACCCATCCTCTCAGACTCATGACTTAGATTCTCAGGTGGTGGCTGGTCTTCCTCCAACATCATTACACCAATGACTCAATCATAGCACTCTTCACACTATATGAGAACAGTTTGTTCACTTACCTGTCTTCCTCTCTAGACTGGGCTGTCCTTGAGAATAGGGACTCTGGCTTTGCTCTCTGAATTTGCAGTTGTCATTGTGTTTGGCTCATGGTAGATACTCCATAACTATGAATGAATAAGTGAATGTCACGGGGAGATGTTTGTCCTGCAAGAGTGATGCCCAGTCATTAATATTTTCTTTTCTCCTCCAGGTTTCTGATTCATCAAACCCATTTCTTAATCGAATGCTCAACAGAGATACTATCACAAGAATAACATATAAAAGTAAGTTTGGTTCAATTTCCTCTACAGCAACTATTCTATAAAGGTTAGACCTGCCTGAAGGCAGGAAGCCAGAACTAATGATCTCCATGGGCCCTTTTCAGTTTCATGATTCTGCAGTTCTGTAGAAAGTCACTCTGGAGATTAGGGTTTGGCTAAGCAGCAGCTCATTTCAAGCAGAAGTCCCTAGGGTGCCTTTGTCATCCATGCCTAAGGCGATAATGATTATGACTATGGTGGTCATCGTTATCCCACAGATTGGTAATGAGCCAGGGGACTCTGCTGGCTGACACACTCCACCATATCAGCTGGCCACAGTTGGGGCTTTACCAATTATGGGACTGAGAAAGCCCTCATCAGGTACTATGGATCCAATCGCAACATTTACAGAGGCCCTCAGCTAGACCAGTTCTCTGTGTGTGGCTGGGTCTCCTTTCCAGGCAGAGACAGGATAGCATCTCTCTTCAGCCACATGTGTGGCCCATGGATGTAGAGGACTCTGTCCAGTTTCCTTGGGTTTCCAGAGTGTTTTATCCCCAGACTCATTATGCAGAAAAGAGAGAACAGTACAAAGTTGAAGGAGGAAGGAAAAAGATGCTGCTGTCATCTCCAGCAATCCCAGAAGGTGCAGGATTTGGGAAAAGTTGGGTGAGACAGCACACACCCATAGATGAAAGAAATAATATGAGGAAAAAAAGATTGTCTTTACCTAATTAGGAGCGAGCAGGATACTGGGATTCAAGTCCTGGCTTTGTCCTTCATCAAGGAGTTTCCTCACTTTGACTCTGTCATTCATCTTATAAAGTAAAAAAGTTGAACTTCAAGTTTCTAAAGTCCTTCTAGGTCTGGGATTCTGAATCAAGCAATAGGTAAATAATGATTCTCACAAAAGTGAAAAACAGTTGGCAAACATCCAAGCACCCACATCCCCTTGGCATGCCCTTCACCAAGCCAGGAGCTCAGCTGTGTCTGCTGCTTCTATCTCCAATGGTGATGTGAAGAAAAAAAAATGAATGTGTACAGCTCTCACATTGGACTGCCAAGGGAGAGTATGGAGAATGCTTCACTCAGCCATTTACTCACTTATTCGACAAACATTTCCTGCATGCCTGCCCCATGACAGGCACCAAGCGAAGCTCCAGGGATGTAAAGATGGCCCAGACAGCAGCCCTACAACTACCACGTGCTCACTGCCAAGTCCCTCCCATCTGCAGAGGCTGGGAGACTGGTAGGGCTGAGGAATGAACCTGGAGAATCCCGCTCCACCTAGAGAGACATTGCCCAGAAGAATGAATTATGTTGTCTCCAAGCATATTCTGCCTTTTCTCATTAGTATTCTTATGGAGTCCTCTCTAAGCACACACTTAGATTGCTCAGCTAAGGGAGATATTTCTGTCTTGTGTGTAAATAGCACATTTATAACTGCCCATAAAAGATTATTATTCTTTTAACTTTTTTATTAAAAAAGCATGAAAATTAAATAAAATGTTTTCAAATAATCTTGGATTTGCAATTTAGAGACTGTGAAAATGCATGAAATCACACATTAAGCCCCAACACACAGTCTAACAGATTACCAGTTGCAGAGTCAATCATTAGAGGGACTTTCCTCCCCACCCCACCACCTACCCCCCAGCACTGGTCTGATTAATATTAAGTGATGTGGCTTGTGCCACCAAGGGAGGAGCAAGAGAGGGGAGGGAGAGGAAGGGGAGGCAGGGAAGAAAGAAAAGACAGATGGAAGGAAGGAAAGGAAGAAAGGGAGGGAGGGAAGGAAAAGCATTCCAAGTGTGGGGAGCCACATACACAAAACCTGGAGAGCACTGAAGGCCGGCGAAGAGTTCAGAGGGAGGAACTCTGTCTTCATCAGCTCTTCGTCTCAGTGCCTAAGATGAGGCATGCCCAATAAGCATTGGTGATGGCCTGGGTGAATAGAAGGATGAATGGCCTCTTTCAGGAGCTGTGACGGGGCAGAGGGAGTGGCAAGAAAGATGTTCTGGAGCCGGATCTTGAGCCATGTTAAGGTGTTTATGCAGAAGGCAGGCAGACATTTAAACACCCTTTTCACCTCTGAAGACACATTCCTAGAAATGCAAATAGAAGACAGCAGGAGCACCCTCTCCTTCTGACCCCCATACTCTACACCTCTCAGGGCCCAGGGAAAAGAAAGGGGAGCCAAAGCAAGATAAAGAGATCCTGGCCTGCATGGGGAAAGATAGCTGATTTAGGCCCCCTAATAACAGGAATTTTGTGCTCCTATAATCCAGCAGGGAGTAATTGAGGTGTCCGCTGTAGTGACCTTTGTCACATACCTGAAGGGAGCAGCACTGCAGGAATAATGATGGCCGATTCATGAGAATGACCCTGACACTGCTTTGCCCAGGACACTGTGGCAGAAAGGAATCGATTTGCGCAGCAGAAAAACCACAGCTCTCTTTTGTCCCTAGGGCAGCCAGAAGGTTAGCCCAGTGGCAGGCAGGGGAGTCTGGAGTAGGAGTCATTCACTAGAACACAGCCAGTGGGTGGGAAACATAAGACTGGAAGTCTCTCCCGAGGCTTTCCAACAGGCAGGAGGTTAGGCCAGCACTGGCCCATAAATTCAGGTTAAGATGAAGACAACTCAGGGGGCCCTATCAGGGTATCCTGCTTCTGTCCTTCTAAGTGTTCGAGAGACAGAAATCAACCCCCCGCCCCACCATTTCTACCATGCTACTGAGGGACACCTAACCTCCACCCCTGCCCATTCTACTGTTGCTACCCAGAACTGCACCCCAGCATAGCTTCAATTTGCTCTGCTCATTTAGATGCAGTATCCACTCTGCAACGTGCTGAGCCCCAGGAATATGGAGATGATGCTTACTGAGCACTTTCCACACACCAAGGTCTATGCTTTACATACAGGCTCCTTACCTAGTGCTCATGAAGTCCTTCAGAGCAGTATGATTGCCATCCCCAGTTTACAGATGGGAAAAATCAAGGCTTCAAGAGGTGAAGTCATTTGACCAATGACACCCATTTAATGGCTGTATCAGTCAGCAACTTTTGCGTAATAAACAAGCATTCAATGATAAGCATTGATTTCTTATTGCTCCCTCCTTGGGTTGGTAGGGGTGGCTCTGCTTCCAGCTACAGGTCTGCAAGTGAGCTGAAGCAGCTCAGCTCCACGTGACTCTCATTTTTCTAGGATCAAGATGATATCCAGGGCAAGTAGTTCTCATGGTAGAGGGAAGAAATAAGTGATGTGACTTAAGGCCTAGTCATGAAACTCACACACTCACTCTGTCCACTTCCAAGAGCCAAAGCAAGCCATATGGCCAAGCTCAACAAGAAAATCCTCCCAAGGAGATGAAGATGAGGAAGAAGTGAACATTTCCTGAAAAATATTCTTCCATAGTGGAAGAGCAAGTATCCAAATACAGGTCTTCCTGGGTACTGTTTCCTCTGCTTTTCCTTCCTATCATGCTTTCTCCCTAAGGAGGAAGGAAAGCTTAGCTCCAGGGTCTTAAAACTAATTGCAATGAAGATGTTTTCACATTCCATGAAACTTGTCAGCATGTTTTTCTCTTAATTCCAACTTTGGTTCAGTTTGAAGAAGCATCTTTTTGCTATTTGCATGTGCCTCCACTTGAAAGGGACATATACTAACCACAGAACTGATGGGAACTTTGGCAGTTCAAGTACATCCTGACCTAAGCTCTCTCCAACTCCTGCCTGGCCCTGAACATGGTACCTCCAGTGGAAATCAGTCATTCAGAGGGACACAGTGACATTGCCATTACTGACATATATAGTCACCAGAGAAGGCACAGAGATTAATTCTAGAGGGGGTCAGTCTTCTGAAAATCTGCCCCTTGAAGGTCATTGTAACAAAAAGCCAATCTAGGAATTTAAGCAGAGTGACATAATCTGTTGACAAAAGGATCGCCTCATTGCTTGGTTGAGAATAGACTACAAGGGGCAGAGTCCACAATAGAAGAGGATTGCAGCAACCCAAATAATGAGACGATGGCACTGACCATGACCGGGCTGATGGGGATTGGCAGGGAGATGGTGAGAAATAATTGGATATATTTTAAAGAAAAAGCCAAGAGGCCGGGCACAGTGGCTCACACCTGTAATCCCAGCACTTTGGGAGGCCGAGGCAGGTGGATCACGAGGTCAGGAGTTCAAGACCAGCCTGACCAACATGGTGAGACCCCATCCCTACTAAAAATACAAAAATTAGCTGGGATTGTGGCACGCGCCTGTAATTCCAGCTACTTGGGAGGCTGAGGCAGGAGAATCACTTGAACCCGGGAGGCGGAGGTGGCAGTGAGCTGAGATCGTACCATTGCACTCCAGCCTGGGCAACAAAGCAAGATTCTGTCTTAAAAAAAAAAAAAAAAAAAAAGCCAAGAAATGTACTGATATATCTGATAATATATCTGATGTTTTATGTGAGAGAAGGAGGGGAGTGAGGGATGACTGTAAGACTTTTAGCCTGAGCAACTGGAAAGAAGACATTTTCATCCACTGAGATGGGGAGACTGTGGATGAAGCGTATTCGTGGGTGAGAAGGAAATCAGAAATTTTGAACATGTTCAGCTTGAGATGTTTATAAGGTACCCAAGAAGAGGTGTGGAGTAGGCAGTTGGATATATGAGTCTGGATTTCAGGAGGGAGAACTGAAGATATAAATGTGGAAGACGTTGGCATCCAGATGGTGTTTAAACGTTGGTGAAATCCTGAGAGTAAGAATAAATAGAGAAGAGAGGCGGGACATGTCCTCACTTTTGAAAGAGCAACTCAAATCTCCATGACTTAGGATTGAAAATCACTTCTAAAGATATCTTTAAAATCCCACTCTGGAAGAGGCTCCCGCGTGGCTGCCTCATCAGCTCACTGAGGTGGTGCAGGGAGCTGCTGCACGCATGGAGGCAGCGGGGTGAAATCACAACATGGCAGCTGGAAGAGACACAGTCCATTTGCCCGGTTTGTAGGATTGGGCACAGAATGACCAGGAAAAAAAAGGGGGGGAACTGTGCAAAATCATTCTTTTGAGCCAGTTACAAAAAAAATCAATGCCAGGAAATTCATACAAGGAGGAAAGAGGGAGAATCTCGCCAAGAGGATTGGGAATTTTGGAAGCTAAATGCCATGCTGGTAAAGGCACCACACCCATGGGAGGCAGTGTGTTCTAGTGAAGAGAGATCTGGGCTCCTATCCTGGCTCTACCACTTCCTTTTGTTGCCTGACTTTAAGCAAGCTTCTACACACATCCCCGATCTGTAAGAGGAAGATATTAATGCTGACGCTGAGATGGTTGGCATGAGAATCAAACAAGGTAATGAGTCAAATGCCTGAACAATGAGTGGTATAAACTAGGTGTAACATGAACGTGTATTTCTAAGTTGTCTTAAGGTACCTGGCTATCAAATCCAGCTTCCCTCAGGGGAGGAGGCAGGTTGCTATGATGCCAAATAAAAATTATGTTGAAGGTAAATGCAATACAGGACACAGAGTCAACAGAATTTGCTTGTTTTAAATGAAACACCGCTCCTGTGCTTGAATCCATGCAGTGGATGGTGATGATTTAATGAGATTCTACTACTTTACTTTCCTTGCAAGCTTAGATTTCATATGTCTGAGTGAAACTTATAAAACACTCTAACTGGGACTGACAATGAAAAAAACTAGCCTGAACTAAATTCGGGCTGAATTTAGAAAGTCTTCTAAAGAAAACCCATTTTATTAAAGTCAAATTCCCCTTCAACAGACCGGGGGTTAAGACTGAAATCATGACATTGAAAAATAGATTTTCTGAATGGATTTTCTGGAGGAGATATTGGTAATTTACTTGAAGTATTTTAATTTTTTAATGTAGTGTATTGGAATAATGCTAATATCCCTCCATTTTTCTTGTGTTAATTAACTGGCATTAATTAACAGAATCCCAATTAAATAAAAGGTAGTATTCTTATTTTTATTATCTACCCAATTTCATTAAGCCAGCATTATTTTTTAAAAAGAGATTTTATGCTGTTTTCAAGTGGCTAAACTAGTGACCAATGAAGTGCAAAGAGGCTTCTTAAGTGGGTAAGAGGGAACAGTTATTAGAACACTGTGTATAAAACACTTTCCTCTAACATCCTAGGACAGTATTATTTTGGTAGCTTCATTCTCCTTCAGTGTCGCATGCCCCCATTCATTTAGTCCAATAAGAATCCAAAGGATCACAAATTTCAAATTTAAAAAGGTATGGTGGCTGGGCGTGTTGACTCACACTTATAATCCCAGCACTTTGGGAGGCTGAGATGGGCAGATCACCTGAAGTCAGGAGTTCAAGACCAGCCTGGCCACCATGGTGAAACCCTGTCTGTACCAAAAATACAAAAATTAGCTGGGCATGGTGGTGGGCACCTATAATCCCAGCTACTCGGGAGGCTGAGGCAGAACAGTCACTGAAACTTGGGAGGCGGAGGTTACAGTGAGCCAAGATCATGCCACTGCACTCCAGCCTGGGTGACAGAGCAAGACTCCATCTCAAATAAAAAATAAGGAAAAAAAAAGATATGGCTATTGTCTTAATGTATTTCCTCTAAGGAAATAAAACCACACCACTGAAGGCATCTGGAGGAGAGCTTTTAGATTCAGCGTTTTGACACGTGGCACAAGCCCTTTAAAGCATCTTTTTCAGTCTTACCTGTTTATAACTTTGCTTTACTTCCCCCAACCCCCAGATCTTCTATTCAGCTAAAAGATGAATGTGTAGGCAAGGACAGATCAACTTGGAACTGCCTTATACTTCTCAGTTCTTTGGGAAGTGTTTTATGCACCGCTCCTCAGAGGGACGTGGTGTTAAATGTGACGAAATATCACCAAGGAGTTTAAGCATATTGCTCCTGGTGCCTTTCTCTATGCTTAATTGAACTTGTACTTTCATTTCAAAGGAACGGCTTTGGAAATGTTTTCACAGAATGCGAAACGCAGCACACCACTTTCCATGTTGCAATCTAAGTAGTTACTCACGTCAGCAAGGAACAGAACAGGAGCAGCTTACCTCCATGAATCCAATTCTCAGAGGCCCCTTTTTTCATTTATTGTTTGTGTAAAACAAAATATCATATTACTTCATTCTTTAGTAATTGCCTTTTTTCATTTCAGTTGAATTTGCCTCAGATTACAAGAGGAAATGTCATTCTATATGAGAAAATTGCCAAATAGTTCCATATTGATCAGGAACAAGTCCAGTATTGATCTCTGAAACTGCCGTGCCTTGTTCTCATTGGAATAGTTCTCTTCAAATGGGAACTTCATAAGCAGGAAGCCGGGCAATATTAAATCTCATCAGTGGTCCACATGAGTAAGCACAATGCATTTAACAGAGGCTGCCTGTTAAATGCAGACTGAAAAAAAAAGTTCAGGCTGAGGGAAAGTTTCCCCCCACTCCCCCCAAGTGGTCCTAGGCATTTTATCATAGTGTACGTCTCCTACAAAAAGAAAAAGTCAGCTTGGGAGTTGTAACCATGACTAAGAACTCAGTATAAGATAAATCACAGGTTCATCAAGAACATGTCAAAAAACCAAAGGTTCAGCTGTCAACTTCTGCAGTCATTTGAAATAATAAAATTGGGTGATAAACTACACACATATATTCTACACTTATTGATTATTCAAGATCCAAGGGGTCCTCCTTTACTATAAAGATATAGCCAACACATACAAAATTACAACACTCTCATATAAAAATTTGACCCACCTAAGATAAATTTGGCTAACAAGCTTGTTTATGTTGAAAGATGGTTTTGGATCCATAGAATGTTTAATACCTGAAGATGCAATTTTCCAGGACTGTTTGGTATCCTCAAGTAAGAGGTTACATTCTTTTCCATGAAGGAAGAATGAGTTGCTGGCAAAGCTACCACTAGAACTCAGACTTGAATTAAGACTCTTGACTTGACATCTAGGATTTGCCCTTTATAAGCTATTTTCTCATATGACAGGTGATAGAGATATGAGAGAGAGAGAGAGAGGAGAGAGAGAGAGAGCTGAGAGAGAGAGAGAGAGAGAAAGAGGGGATAGGTAGAGAAACCTCTCTGCAAAACTATTCATGAAACTTTATTTGAACATCTGTCCTCACTTCCACCAATAAACATCCTTAAAGCAAGCAGAGACATGCATGATCACTCCCCCACTGGCCTCTGAGCTTCACCCCAAATTTGCATCTTTGTTCACAAACAACTCTGACCTCCTCTAGATCTTTGCCATCCTTACTCACGAATAGAGCCATGGAAGTTTAGAGAGGAGAATCGCCCTTCTGGTATATTGGTCCTCAGTCTACTTTCTGTCTATAATGCCCAGACGATAACGCTGACAAGAACCAAACAATGGTTTTCTGCTGGATGCTGCAAGGACAAGATAGTTTGTGACTAAAAACTAGTTCCTGGCCTAGTTAGCCCTGAAAACACCCCAGTGTGCCTTGACATTAGGGCTGAAAACTTCTGTTTTACTCATGTTCTTTTCTTGGGTCCCTCTGCTTCTGTCCTATCAAACATACAAAGCAAGCTTCAACAGAGAGAAAAGAAGATGCAGAAAGTTAGCCAGTGGCTTTCAAATCCCAATACCTAAAAGATAGACGCTGATTTAATGGCAGCCTCTGAGGTAGCATGCTGAGTCATGAAAACAAACATTACACGTTAAATGCACACTGACTCAGCAATGTAAATATGAAGGTACAGGAGTCTTTGGTATGGAAACATGGTAATAGCATAGGGAGATGGAAACAGGGCAGGCAATCTCACCCTGATGTCTTAGGGTGTGAGACATAGGGGGGAGATGGTAGGTAGCATGTATTTAAGCCAAGGATGCTGACTGGAGCCTCAGAGATGCTTCCCCTCATCTGATAAATGATGTCGTCTCTTCCTCCCTTGCTTTTGCCCAACACTGCCAGCAGGTAGAGCTGCTGAGCAGAAACCATTTCATTCGTTCATTCGAGCAGTGTTTACTAAACACCCAGTATGTGGTGGACTCATGCTGGCATTTGGGGGCTTAGAGATACAAGATGCAAACCCTTCCCCTGAAGGCTCACAGCTTAGCAGGGACAGTCAAATAGGCAAATAATGATTGACAAGCTAATTCAGTAAATACAGTGAAAAAGGAGGGCACTGGCCCAGCTGGGGAAGCCAGGGAGTCCTTGAGGAGAGGAGCAGTAGTTATTCCAGGGCAGGGTAGGAGGATGTGACAAACCTGGACCACACCTTATGCTAGGTGCTTGAAAAGCATGATCCTGTTTATTCCTCAAACAACCCCGTGAGCAAAGTACTCCAACCATCTGCTTATTGCAAATGTAGAAACTGAGGCTCAGAGGGTTACCTGTGGGTCCAAGGACACAGACAGTGAGCAGCAAAGTCAGCACTCCAACTGCGATGTGAGTCTAAAACTCACACTCTCCACTCTGGGTCTTTCCAAGTTCTGCTGTGTGAGGATATAAAAAGGGCAAAAGGTAGAGTATAAGTATTAACAAGATTTGCAGAAAGAACACAGTGGGGAGTGAAAATGTCAGGAGAGCAGAAGCTGCCTATGTCCTCTGATGACTGTTGCATCTTGGAGAGGGAGTGGACAAAGAGGGATCTCCTGGCAGGACCTCAGTGGATGGAGTCTGGGGTATCAGCACTACGGTGTTTTGGAAACCTGCTGTGTGTGATAAATCCCTGAGCATAACCTTTGACTCTTGCTCCTAGCCTACACTACACCTCGGCCCCCAATCTTTTCCACAAATATAGCTGCAGCACAAAGGCTGGTTACAGTCTCAAAGAAACAAAACATGTTCCTTTTCTTTACTCCAGTCATGCCTGGAATGCCTCTCTTTCTACTTCCCCCTTCACTCCTCCCCACCGCCCTGAATAAAATAAAATGCAATAATAACAGCATGCTAGAGTACCCAATGTGTTCCTCGTGCAAGCTTGGTTAAACAAATCACATTGACCTTTAACAAAAATGTGCCGAATGCTTCCTTCTCTTATTCAATATGTTAATCTTCAGGCCAAACCACCATCAGAGCAAGCCTCATTAAGTGCAAATCTGATCATGCTACTCCCTGGCTTCAAACCCTTCAGTGGTTCCGCATTGCCTCCGGATGAAGTCCAAACTCCCAGTAGCGCTGGGAAGACCTTCTGGTGTGGCCTGTGCTGACCCCACCAGCCACATTTCTCACAGCAGCCCTCCCTCCCCTTGCATCTCCACATCGCCCTGCACCTCACACTCCATATGTCCCCAAGTACACACCACTCCTTCCTTGACTCTTTTTCTAGCATTGCTCTGTCTACAGTGGCCTTGACACCCTACCCCATTCCCAGCTACAAACTGATCACCTCCTGCTGTTAAAGATGCAGTTCAAGTCAACTCCTCGATTCATTCCTTCCTGAGTCCCCCGCACCCTCGCCCCAGACAGAACTCACAGCCTCTCTCTGGGCCCAATGCAGATTTATGTCATTGTCTCTGTCATGCCTTCTGCATTCATTTAATTATTTCCTACTCATCTATACCTAGCTTAGTGCCTGACACATCTTAGGGACTTAAGAGGCAGTCAGAGACAAATGCTGATATCCAATGTTAACTTATTGGATTGGCCCCTGATGTAACCCCCAAGGTCCCTCACGTCGTGTGTGCCCTGGGCACTGTGGCCTTGTTATGGAAGCATCTGCCCAAACAGGCCATAGTGCAGACCCAGGCTGGCCATATTCCAATCACTGTCTCTCTCTTGAGCATGCCCTCGTTCCTTGGTGTTTTGACAGAAAGGTAGAAACGTTTAAATGAAAAGTGAAAGAAAGCCCTTCCTCCTAGGGTTGGTCTCCAAATCCAGCTTGATGAAGCTATCTTCCTCAGAGACTTTGGTGGATGGAACCTTGGAGGGGTTCCCTTACCCCATCAAGGGAGTAGGAGGCCAGGAAGGGCAGCTTTGAATGGAGTAGGCAAATTGTGATTGTATTTATATCATTCCAAACGATTGGCTCCATTGATTTGTTCACAATTTAATTGACAAAGCAACACTGAAATTCAAGTTCCCTTGGCAAAGATAACTCTTTCTTATTGGAGAAGGCTGAACGAGTAATTTCTAGAGGAAGAAATGGAGGAGAGGGCATCTTTGCCAAGGAAAATAAATTAGCAGCATTAATCAGTAGGTAAGTACAGGCAGGTCAAGGTGCACTTATTACTGTGACATTATAGCCTACTTATTTTTATTTTGCCATTTGTTATCTATCTCTCCAACTAGAATAAGGTCAAGGACTGCATCTATCTTGTTAATAGCTCTGTCCCCAGAGCTTAACACTGTGCCTAGCACAAAGGGGTTCTAGTGAATAATCGTTGAATGAAAAAATGACCTTGGTCTGGAGGTCGGAAGAGCTGAGTTCTAATTTCCACTTTGCAGTCACCAGCTAGCCCTGTGACCTTGGGCAGCCCACTTTGCCTCCCTGATCTTTAGTTTCTTGTCAGTGGAGGATGTTACTATCTGCCGGACTCATTTTATTGAGTCAATGTGAGGTTCCAGCCATATGTGAAAGTCTTCCTTTACCATATATGTGCACAATACTAAACTGAAGAGGTTCCCTCAACCCTTGAAGAATGAGTCCTTTCCCACTGGGAGTTAGACACATGGACGAGAGAACATGTGTGCATCACCATGGGGCTGGAGAGTCAGTCTCATCCCTCGGCCAGCCAGGCTTTGGGACCCTGCCATGTGTTCTCCAGGTCTCCTGGACTGGCCACAGTGATGGGTGCTCATGGTATGCCTGGGGATGTGATACCTCTGGAGATATAGATCTGGAATCACTGGGATGCAGAAGGCAAGTGAAGCCATGGATGTAGATGAGCTACTCTCAGATGAGAGGATAGAGTAAGAAAAGAAGGGAGCCTTGGACTGATCTTTGGGGAATTGCATCATTGAGAGAAGCAGGTAGAAGATCAGGAGACAGCAACAAAACCTGAGAGAGAATGTCCAGAAAATTGGGAATACTAAGTATGGTATTTTTGAAGCCAGCAGAAGAGAGCAATCACGTGCTAAAAGAAAGGAAGAAGGATCATGAAGAGGGGAGAAGAGGAGAGATACATTGCAATTAACTGATATTTTAAAACTCCAATACACACAATTTTATGAAAAATACAACCAATACATTGACTAAAAAAATTAACAGGAAACACACCAAAATGCTAATAGTAACAGTTTTAGATGACTGAAATTGTTTTTTCTTTTTTCCATATAGTCTGTGATGTACTTATGTCATTTTTACCATTGAATTACTATATTTAGTAATAGAAGATATATGGGTATGAATACCTCAAATGGGTGTAAGAGAAAAGGCTATCTGCATAGACCTGAGAGAGAGAAAAATACACACACACACACACACACACACACACACACACACACACAATAATCAGTTGTTGAGCTTAACCATAGAATCTCATGGTAGGATTTGGCCTGATTTACTTTTCTATCTAAAAGTATTTTCTTATTGTCGTTTTAAGTGAGAATGGTCACCAGGTGAATTTCAACAGGTCTAGAAGCTTTAATTGTCCATCTCATGATACCTGTAATGCCTAGGAGTCCAGATCTCAGGGACTAGAATCAAGGACTCCTCAAACAATCCCTGTGGTAGAACGCATTGTTTACAGCTCACCAATGCTCAGGGCCCCATCCTGTGGAAGGAATGTGCTTCCTCGCATCCCCAACATCAGCCTTAACCATGTGACTTCTTTGGCTACCAAAACATGAGCACAAGTGATGTGTGCCACTTCTGGGATGGAAGTTTTAAGAACCAACACACATTCGCCATGCTTTCGCTTCTGTCACTGTGATCCGCACAGGTTCAGGTGTTTACTGCTCTAAGAGTCTAGGTCCCAAAGCATGGACAATGACATGGAGGGAAGCCTCAGCCAACCTGGAATGATCATGTGTGTGAGCAAGAAATACATTCTTATTGCTTAAAACAACCGAGATTTGGGGGACAACTGCTTGTTACTGCAGCCTGTTCTGACAGATAGAGTCTTCTGGAATTCCAAAAGAAAAATATATATATATATCTGTGTGTGTATATATGTATGTATATGTATTATGTATATGTATTATGTATATGTATGTATGTATGTCAGCAATACCATCCCTTTCTCAAGAAACCTAATTTTTAAGTCTTCTTTCCTTCTCTAGATGATGCATATTTACTACAGGGGCTTAATATAGAGGAACTATATCCAGAGACCTCTAGTTTCATCACTTACGATGGGTCGATGACTATCCCACCCTGCTATGAGACAGCAAGTTGGATCATAATGAACAAACCTGTCTATATAACCAGGATGCAGGTGAGTTTCTCTCTGGTCATTTAGCTAATGGAGAAGAATGATGTTAAAAAAAAATCACTGAAATGTGGAGTGCCTATTATAATAGTTTACTAGGACCACTATAACAAAGTCCCACAAACTGGGTAGTTTAAACTAACACAAACTTATCGCCTCAGAGTTCTGGAGACTAGAAGTCCAAGATCAAGGTGTCAGCAGCGTTGCTTCCTTCAGCAGAATGTGAGGAAGAATCTGTTCCATGCCTCTCCCCTAGCTTCTAGTGGTTTGCTGACAATCTTTGGCGTGCTTTGGCATTTAAAAGCACCACCCCAAGCTCTACCTCCATCTTTTTTTTTTTTTTCTTTTTTGAGATGGAGTCTCGCTCTTGTCACCCAGGCTGGAGTGCAGTGGCGTGATCTTGGCTCACTGCAACCTCCACCTCCTGGGTTCAAGCGATTCTTGTGCCTCAGCCTCCAGAGTAGCTGGGATTACAGACACATGCCACCATGCCCGGCTAATTTTTATACTTTTAGTAGAGATGGGGTTTCATCATGTTGGCCAGGCTGGTCTTGAACTCCTGACCTCAGGTAATCCATTTGCCTCGACCTCCCAAAGTGCTGGGATTACAGGCGTGAGCCACCACACCCAGCCTCTACCTCCATCTTTATAAGGTGTTCTCCCTGTGTCTGAGGCTCTGTGTCCAAATTTCCCCTTTTTATAAAGACACCTTCTGTATTCCATTAAAGCCTAACCCCAATAAGCTTGTCTTAGCTCATTCCATCTGCAATGACTTTTTCCAAATAAGGTCACATTCTGAGCAACTAGGGGTTACCAGTACCTTCAGCTTATGAATTTCAGGGGTACACGATTCAACCCATATGCCTGGGTTTAAAGAGCCAGCATCCAAAAGGCTTAGCCTGAGCTAATTATAGAAGCATCTCACCTGTCTCAGTGGGAAAAGATAGCCATTAATTCCCAGAGTGTATTCTACAACTACAGTGTTCAGAAAGCAAGCAAGCAAAATGGAAGATGTCATCATGCATTTGAAAAAGTTGGGTTTTAAAAAGTTAAATAGATTCCATTGTTGAAGGATTTCTGGGGTCCTTCTTAAATGCTAATATATGTGTCCGTCTTCAAGAGGAAGTGGTATGATATGTAGTATTTGGCACACATATTTGAATATGCGGTTTTTTTTTTTTTTTTTTTGGATCATCTCACAGAGTTAGTACTCATCAGAACTGGATGGGGGGCAGATGGGTCCTCCTGTGTGAGCTTGGCTACACGGCTTATTGTGCTCTTCAGGCCTGTCACCCACCTCTATGAAATGAACACTCCTCTTCTTTATTGAGAGGGGGATAAATTAGATGAGTTTGCTCCAGCTCTGACATTCTACGACTGTGGGAGTCTATAACAAATTAAAGGAGAGATGAGCAAAGGAAGCAGAAGCCAATATCCTTGATGGGATATGTGTTCCCACCTGACCACCATTTGAACAATTTGAAGTTCCTTAACCTATCTGTATTGATTGGGACCCACTGGGTGACAGGCAACAGTAACTCCCCACTTAAGCTTAGAAAAAGCATTCATTTGAGAGCTACGAGGGCATCTTAGAGAATTTAAAATCAGAAATTGACATCAGAAATTCACTGAAATGGGAACCCCAGAAGTGCTTTCTCTCTGTTGTCCTCTTCTCACCACACATTCACTTCATTCTTCTCTCCTGCTAGAGACCGTCTTCTTTTGCCTCACAGTCCTGTGGCAGAACATGGCTGTAAACAGTCCAGCTACCTGGCCCTCATAGTCTCACAGAAAAGAAACCAAACTGGTCCAGCTTAGTTTAGCTCTGACCCATGGACCAATCACTATGATCCACGTAATACCATGTGGGAGTCATGGAATTATTGAACCAAAGAGTATCAAAGAAAGAAAGAACCTTAGAGAAACCTAACCAGATTTGCTCCTTTTTTGGATGCTGCATTTGAGGGTGAGAGAGCGCAAGTGACTTGTTCAGAGGCATACACAAGCTAGTAAGCTAGAAGAAAGGCTGGCTTCATGTGTGGAGGTATAATGGGCCTTCAGCTCAACTGAACCCATGGAAAAAAGGGACTCTGTGGGGCTTATACAGCCCTTTCCTCATACAGCCAATACCACCTAGCTTGGCCAGAGTCTCTGTGGTCTTATTTCTTCCCTAGTGCATTTAAGAGGATGGTTGGATCTCACAGCCACTTCTCTCTCCTCAGATGCATTCCTTGCGCCTGCTCAGCCAGAACCAGCCATCTCAGATCTTTCTGAGCATGAGTGACAACTTCAGGCCTGTCCAGCCACTCAACAACCGCTGCATCCGCACCAATATCAACTTCAGTTTACAGGGGAAGGACTGTCCAAACAATCGAGCCCAGAAGCTTCAGTATAGAGGTGGGTTTGGTGGCTCAGAGAGTGGAGGATCTAGGCTAGAGCTCAGTCTTTCTGCTTAGACCTGTTCTTAAAGGCCTGGCATTATCTTCCATTATAGGAATGATGACTGTAAATGACAATAGCCATCACACTCCATTTGCATGGTGATGAAGGTCTAAAGTTTTGATATATGTGATATAGATACCTGTATGAATGCATCTAGGTAGGTTAGGTAGGTAGGTAAGTAAGTGGACGGATGGATGGATGGATGGACGGTAGGTAGATGGCAAGGTGTAGAGGTTTGATATATGTGAGATATATATATATATGTAACCTTTAAACACATATGTCAAACCTTTAAAACCCCTGTAGATCAGGCAAGACAGCTTCTTTTTATTGCCATTTTTCAGAAGAGCCCAGAAAGGCTGATGTTGCCAAGGTTATCTGTTAGAACAGGATGGTGAAAAGCATTAGAGCTTTTAAGTATATGGAAGAAAGACCCGCTTTCCCCTAGAAGATGAACAAATACTCTAAAGGGCAGGCCATTAGAATCCAATGGGGTAATTTGTGAGTGTATCTTTGCCCAGCGCTATGTCCCTAGAAATGGTTATTATTCCCACTAAAGGGGACATTTAAGTCGACATCTGCCTCCTGTAACTCTGTGGTCCACACCCAGCCCTCTCTCTCTTCCCTTCTGCTTACTACTAAACATCTGCTAATCATTGTGGTAAACACTCAGTGTGGAAAGAAAGATGGAGGAAGGATGGGGTCTTGGAGAGCCCTGGACTGGAAATCAGGACACCCAAGTTCTGGGCCTAGTTCTAACAAGCTGTGCAAACCCAGCCACATTGTTTACCCCCTAGACCTGGCTTCTTCGTGACAGTTCCTATGCCATCTACTTCACAGCTTGTTAAAGGAAGCAAACAAGAGCCTGGATAGGGAAGCCCTTTGTAGCAATAACATGCTCCCCAAATAGGAGGGCTGTGGTTATTACCAGACAGCTTTTAGAAGCAGCCTCCACCACTACTCCTTGATCCTCCACTTCATTCCTCCTACTTCCCCCATGTTCCCTTCTTTTTTCTCTCTCAGATACACTTGCATGCCCAAACTACATATTTTCCACACCCTTCCAGCTGGAACTACCAGAAAAGTAAATACCTAACTCATTCATTGCTTCTTCTCTTTAGTCAAAACCCCTGTATTGTGTTCCTACCATGTGTCAGTTAGCTGGGTGATGGGTGACAGATAAGACACCTATCCAAACAGAGCATATGGTCTACAACAGGAGTCTACACACTTTTTCTATAAAGGACAGAGAGTAAATATGTTAAGTTTTGAAGCCATAAAATCTCTATGGCACTCTGACATTGTAGTATGAAATCAGCCATTGATAATATCTAAATGAATGGATATGGCTGTGTTCCAATAAAACTTTATTTATAAAAACAGGTATTGTGCTGGATTAGATCTGTGGACTGTTGTTTTTCCATCCCTGGCCTAGAGCAGTGTCATCCACTAGGACTTTCTGTGGTAATGGGAATGTTTTCATGATAGGTTGATGACTATCCTGCACTGCCCAATATAGCAGCTACTAGCCATATGTGGCTATTGAACATTGGATGGGTGACTAGTACAATGATGCAACTAATTTTTTATTTTAATTAATTTAAATTTATAGTAGCCACATATGGCAGCTAGTGGCCACCATATTGGTCAGTATAGGCCTAGAAGGTCATGGAGAATTGGAAGGGAGTAGTTGGAATGCATATAAGTAAGTAGGCATTTACAAAACAGTCCCTTCCCCTCTGGAGGAATTCTCTAAAACTGTGTGCAAATTAATTGAGTATGCCTCGTTTTATGTTGTATGTGTGATTTTTTTTTTCTTTCTCTTTCTTTGCAGTAAATGAATGGCTCCTCAAGTAGGGAACAAAGCCAAGAAGAATCCCACCTCAGTGAAATGCTACAACTGTGAATTGACGTAACCTAGAATGTCCCCCTTCTTGCTTCTCTCTCCTTCTTTCCCCCAAGCCTCATTCATTCTTGGGATTGGCCCTTTCTTCATGAAAAGTGTCTGCAAAACCATGGCAGAGGAATACATCTCTCACACATACAAACACACACACAAGCACTTGCACATACATACAAACACATGCAAACATACCTACACACACACACTCTCTTACAACCTCCATCATGGGAAGTCAAGTTTCAGAAACAAAAGTCTCATTCACAAGAGGTCTTAGAAGAAAATAACCAGTTAACCTGATTACAATTTTGATAACGTTTTCCTGAACTAATAAATCTACCCAATGAGACTTTTCAGCCTTTGTACATACAAAATTCTTCCAAAAGAGAGAGGAGAAAATACAGCTCTGATGGCATCAAACAGACTTTGCATCAAGTAATTTCAGATAGTGTCCTAGGATCCTTTGAGGGTGCTGGTAGCAGGTGAGCAGGACAAAGTTGACCAAGGACACTTATTTCTAGATTATGATTCTTCTGTTTACTCAACAATTTAAAAAGAAAAAAAGGACAGACATTGAAGAGCTACACATTGTATATATATCACCACAGACTATAAGGAAATGGAATTATTTCCCTCTTTGTCACATATCTGTAGTAGGATTTGCCAAGATCAGAAATGATCCATTTGCTGTTTCTTGTTTTCCAAAGGTCATACATTGTGTTTGGTTATTGTTACCAGCTCAATAAATGTGTTTAACGAGTTAATTTCATTTTTCTGGCTTTAGTCTGTTCTCCTTCCTTACAGGCTAAGCCCTGGCTCCATGCAACCGCATTCTTTGATCTCACTTGTTCCTTCATCTACATGTTTTGTTCATTTGCAGCCAGTTTTTACTGAGTTTGTGGCAATCAGGAATGCATTTGCTAAGCAAGTATGACTTTAATTCCACTCCATGGCTCGATCATTCACATGAGGTGAGCTTCAGCCTGAGATAGCAGGCGACAGACTTGTGTTTCAAAACTGCCATGCCCCCCTGTGATGCTCCTGTGAAGGAATGCACTTTGCCTTGTAAGTTCCTGGGAAAGGGGTATCTTTTCTCTCCAGGTGCAGCCAGATCTCACAAAGTACAAAACGAATGCCTTTCTTTTCTTGTTTATAATGGTCACTCACTGTGTTTGGTTACTGTCAAGAAATCAATAAATGTGTTTAACAAGTTACCCAGTACCCATGTCTGGCTTTACTGAGAAAGAGGATGCTCCCTGCTGAAGTCTCTGAGTCCTGCTGGGTGCAGGAGCAATTGCATACGGGGCTGGAAGGGCATCCAGAACAACGTGTCTAGCCATTCCCAGAGCCAGGTAATTAATACCCTGTTGAGAAAACATATAGGCTTAGCTCCTGGAAGAGAACACTTGGATGTTTGTTCAGTGGCCAAATTAAAAATAACTTTCATCTCTCCTTTCTGTCACACTCTCCTGGAAGGGGGAGAGCGCAGGCAAGGAGAGTCTGTGCAAATGAGAACATTCCCAAGCATATGAAAAACTTCAGCCTAGTGACTAGATGGATTGACAATGAAAAATTCAAAACACCCAGTTATTTCATATTCAAAATAATATACTTAACTGGATTTTATCTTTTACTTTTTGCATCAATGTCAGACACACGGCAGCCTTAGCTATGATGGCATCTAGACCTATTTCTGAGCAACCTTATTTTTCCAGAGAACCAAATATTCACAAAAGTTTAGGGTAAGCAGGTGGCAATCTTTACATGGCTTGCTGCTGCTTCTGAGGTAGAATCTTCCTTATCCTGCAATGGCAGGCAGCGATATAGTATAACAGCTGAAGAATATGGATGGTAAATCAACTTTACTCTGCCTCTTGCCTGCTGTGTGACCCTAGGCAAGTTGCTTTACTTCTCTATCTGTACGTTGGGGAGGTTAATAATTGCCTCTATGAGTTATGAGGCTTAAACACTATGTAGTTACTTAAAGCAGCCTGCACAATACCTGCAATGACCGTTCTATAAATGGTACCAATAGCAGAGCATTTGTACGACCTGCCTATTAAAAGTTTATCTGAGTCATACCATGCCTTCCTTTACAGGGCGGTGGTAGCATCAATCACAACAAGGACACCAGAGTGACAGCAAACGAAAGCAATAGATACCCAGCAGACTGCACATAGATAAATGCCTACGATGTGTTGAGGAAGAGAAGGAGAAGCACGAGCAAGGAAGGCAGGCAGGCAACTGGGTTTCTAGGCCCCACCCCATCACAGCATCCTCTCTGACACTGGGCAAGTCAACTCCCCTCCCTGGGGCTGAGTCCTTATCGACAAATGATTTGGACAAGATGACCTCCCCTGGCCTTTCCACTCTTAATTCCCCAACTGTGCCTCTCATTCAGTTCTTTAGTCCAGTGAGAACAAAGAAAAACCCAGTCTCTCACTCCTAGGGCCCCTAGGCATAGGCAGACTTTCACCTTGACCAAACAGGACTCAAAATGGGGCAAACTGGCTCCTGTCTCTGACTTTCTGGGCCAGTCCTAAATGCCCCTTTCTCCATACTCACTAGGTTTCCCAAACTAGAAAAAGAAAACATAGTCACTTTGCCCTCACAATATGTGGGAGTAATAAAAAGACTAGCTAGATTAGTACCTCTCAAAAAAAAAAAAAAAAAGGTGGTAGTTTTTAAAGTACCAAAGAGCCCCTGGACTTCCTGAGCACCCATGGGCTGTAAAATCTATTGATGTATTCTTGTTCTTTGGTGTCTTCATCTAGGACTTTGGTCTGATCTGGGTCTTGATCTCTTCAACATCACTAATCATCAGGGAAATGCAAATCAAAACTACAATGAGATACCTCCTCATACCTGTTGAAGACATCAAGGAACAAAAATACATTAATCAATTTTGCAGTCCATGGGTGCTAAGGAAGTCCCAGGGGAGTGGTGTCTCTGTGCTCCACGGTGTGTGCCGATCGGCCAGCTTTGCCTGTTGGAGCCCAGGCTGACAGGGGCACCCCTTCCCTTTTGGAGAAGTAGTCTACAACCTGCAAGGAAACACATGCTAAGCCTCAGTTCCCTCCTCCGCGAAATGGGGGAGGGAGGTAAATATACACCCAAGAGAGATCTGGACAAATTGAATGAAAAAAAGAACACATCGAGGTGAGTGGATCACCTGAAGTCAGAAGTTTGAGAACAGCCTGGTCAGTATGGTGAAACCGTGTCTCCACTAAAAATACAAAAATTAGCCGGGCATGGTGGCACATGCCTGTAATCCCAATTACTCGGGAGGCTGTGGCAGGAGAATCACTTGAACCCAGAAGGTGGAGGTTGCCGTGAGCCAAGATCCATCACTCCACTGCACTCCAGCCTGAGTGACAGACTAAGACTCTGTCTCAAAAAAAAAAAATCATGTGGAAATCCACAGCCCTAGCCCCTTCTTGGGGACACATTTTATGGTTTCCCAGACCATTTAGGGCCTTGTTCCAATCTCCCTCTGTAGCAGTTAAGTTTCCATGGTGACATCAGGACAACCACAACTCACTGCACTAAATGTGTCTGGAATGTGGAACACGACAGTGAGAGAATCACATGGAATCTGGACAGGAAAGCGGTCCTTGACCACAGCCCATAACACACACATCAGGCCAAAGAAGATGATTGACAATGGTCAATTAGCATATGCCCATACCCCCAGGGTGGACCCGTCCTGCTGGAATCCAGAACACCTGCAGTTCATAAGAGTATCTCAATTTTCCTGTTCCAGAAATCCTAAAAGTAGGAACTCTAGGAGCAGAAACTTACTGTAATATTATTCACCAACTGGCACAACTGAACATAAGGAAAGATCTGCCAAGACTCCAGATGAAAAAAACATACTATTATTGATAAGGTCTGCCATAGGTTGCATATTTTCTGTGGTCCAGGCCCTGTGCCAAGCAGTTTACAAATATCATCTCATTTTACCCACACAGTGACCCACAAAGTAATCACCACTGCTGTCCCTGGGTTGTAAATGCAGAAATTGACTTCTTATAGACCAGGTGATAGCCTCAGGATCACATAGCTCATAGGTGGCAATGCCAGACTCAACTCTTCTAAGCCAGTGGTTCTCAAAGCATGGCCCCAGCCAATAGCATCACTTAGGAGCTGGTTAGATATGCACATTTTTAGATCCCACTACAGACCTATTGACACTCAGAGGGTGAGGCCCAGCCATCTGTTTTAACAAGCCCCCTAGATGATTCTGATGCACACTCAAGGTGAGAATCACTGTAAATCAAATACTCATCCCTGCTACTTCCTACTCTAGAGGTTCCCAAACTTTACTACATATTAGAACCTCTTTAGCATAATGTCCTCCAAGTTCACCCACGTTGTGGCAAATGTCAAGATTTCCTTCTTTTTAAGGCTAATATTCCATTGTACGTCTATGCCACATTTTCTTTACCTGTTCATCTGTCAGTGAACAATTTAGCTTTTATCCATGTCTTTTTATTATTATTATTATTATACTTTAAGTTTTAGGGTACGTGTGCACAATGTACAGGTTAGTTACATATGTATACATGTGCCATGCTGGTGTGCTGCACCCATTAACTCGTCATTTAGCATTAGGTGTATCTCCCAATGCTATCCCTCCCCCCTCCCCCCACCCCACAACAGTCCCCAGAGTGTGATGCTCCCCTTCCTGTGTCCATGTGTTCTCATTGTTCAATTCCCACCTATGAGTGAGAACATGCGGTGTTTGGTTTTTTGTTCTTGTGATAGTTTACTGAGAATGATGATTTCTGATTTCATCCATGTCCCTACAAAGGACATGAACTCATCATTTTTTATGGCTGCATAGTATTCCATGGTGTATATGTGCCACATTTTCTTAATCCAGTCTATCATTGTTGGACATTTGGGTTGGCTCCAAGTCTTTGCTATTGTGAATAGTGCCACAATAAACATACGTGTGCATGTGTCTTTATAGCAGCATGATTTATAGTCCTTTGGGCATATACCCAGTAATGGGATGGCTGGGTCAAATGGTATTTCTAGTTCTAGATCCCTGAGGAATCGCCACACTGACTTCCACAATGGTTGAACTAGTTTACAGTCCCACCAATAGTGTAAAAGTGTTCCTATTTCTCCACATCCTCTCCAGCACCTGTTGTTTCCTGTCTTTTTAATGATTGCCATTCTAACTGGTGTAAGATGGTATCTCATTGTGGTTTTGATTTGCATTTCTCTGATGGCCAGTGATGGTGAGCATTTTTTCATGTGTTTTTTGGCTGCATAAATGTCTTCTTTTGAGAGGTGTGTGTTCATGTCCTTCTCCCACTTTTTGATGGGGTTGTTTGTTTTCTTGTAAATTTGTTTGAGTTCATTGTAGATTCCGGATATTAGCCCTTTGTCAGATGAGTAGGTTGCGAAAATTTTCTCCCATTTTTTGGGTTGCCTGTTCACTCTGATGGTAGTTTCTTTTGCTGTGCAGAAGCTCTTTAGTTTAATTAGATCCCATTTGTCAATTTTGGCTTTTGTTGCCATTGCTTTTGGTGTTTTAGACATGAAGTCCTTGCCCATGCCTATGTCCTGAATGGTAATGCCTAGGTTTTCTTCTAGGGTTTTTATGGTTTTAGGTCTAACGTTTAAGTCTTTAATCCATCGTGAATTGATTTTTGTATAAGGTGTAAGGAAGGGATCCAGTTTCAGCTTCCTACATATGGCTAACCAGTTTTCCCAGCACCATTTATTAAATAGGGAATCCTTTCCCCATTGCTGGTTTTTCTCAGGTTTGTCAAAGATCAGATAGTTGTAGATATGCGGCATTATTTCTGAGGGCTCTGTTCTGTTCCATTGGTCTACTGTTTTGGTACCAGTACCATGCTGTTTTGATTACTGTAGCCTTGTAGTATAGTTTGAAGTCAGGTAGCGTGATGCCTCCAGCTTTGTTCTTTTGGCTTAGGATTGACTTGGCAATGTGGGCTCTTTTTTGGTTCCATATGAACTTTAAAGTAGTTTTTTCCAATTCTGTGAAGAAAGTCATTGGTAGCTTGATGGGGATGACATTGAATCTATAAATTCCCTTGGGCAGTATGGCCATTTTCACGATATTGATTCTTCCTACCCATGAGCATGGAATGTTCTTCCATTTCTTTGTATCCTCTTTTATTTCATTGAGCAGTGGTTTATAGTTCTCCTTAAAGAGGTCCTTCACGTCCCTTGTAAGTTGGATTCCTAGGTATTTTATTCTCTTTGAAGCAATTGTGAATGGGAGTTCACTCATGATTTGGCTCTCTGTTTGTCTGTTATTGGTGTATAAGAATGCTTGTGATTTTTGTACATTGATTTTGTATCCTGAGACTTTGCTGAAGTTGCTTATCAGCTGAAGGAGATTTTGGGCTGAGACAATGGGGGTTTTCTAGATATACAATCATGTCATCTGCAAACAGGGACAATTTGACTTCCTCTTTTCCTAATTGAATATCTTTTATTTCCTTCTCCTGCCTAATTGCCCTGGCCAGATCTTCCAACACTATGTTGAATAGGAGTGGTGAGAGAGGGCATCCCTGTCTTGTGCCAGTTTTCAAAGGGAATGCTTCCAGTTTTTGCCCATTCAGTATGATATTGGCTGTGGGTTTGTCATAGATAGCTCTTATTATTTTGAGATATGTCCCATCAATACCTAATTTATTGAGAGTTTTTAGCATGAAGCGTTGTTGAATTTTGTCAAAGGCCTTTTCTGTATCTATTGAGATAATCATGTGGTTTTTGTCTTTGGTTCTGTTTATATGCTGGATTACATTTATTGATTTGCATATATTGAACCAGCCTTGCATCCCAGGGATGAAGCCCACTTGATCATGGTGGATAAGCTTTTTGATGTGCTCCTGGATTCAGTTTGCCAGTATTTTATTGAGGATTTTTGCATCAATGTTCATCAAGGATATTGGTCTAAAATTCTCTTTTTTGGTTGTGTCTCTGCCCGGCTTTGGTATCAGGATGATGCTGGCCTCATGAGTTAGGGAGGATTCCCTCTTTTTCTATTGATTGGAATAGTTTCAGAAGGAATGGTATCAGTTCCTCCTTGTACCTCTGGTAGAATTCGGCTGTGAATCCATCTCATCCTGGACTCTTTTTTGTTGGTGAGCTATTGATTATTGCCACAATTTCAGCTTCTGTTATTGGTCTATTCAGAGATTCAACTTCTTCCTTGTTTAGTCTTGGGAGGGTGTATGTGTCCTGGAATTTTTCCATTTCTTCTAGATTTTCTAGTTTATTTGCATAGAGGTGTTCGTAGTATTCTCTGATGGTAGTTTGCATTTCTGTGGGATCGGTGGTGATATCCCCTTTATCATTTTTTATTGCATCTATTTGATTCTTCTCTCTTTTCTTCTTTATTAGTCTTGCTAGTGGTCTATCAATTTTGTTGATCCTTTCAAAAAACCAGCTCCTGGATTCATTAATTTTTTGAAGGGTTTTTTGTGTCTCTATTTCCTTCAGTTCTGCTCTGATTTTAGTTATTTCTTGCCTTCTGCTAGCTTTTGAATGTGTTTGCTCTTGCTTTTCTAGTTCTTTTAATTGTGATGTTAGGGTGTCAATTTTGGATCTTTCCTGCTTTCTCTTGTGGTCATTTAGTGCTATAAATTTCCCTCTACACACTGCTTTGAATGTGTCCCAGACATTCTGGTATGTTGTGTCTTTGTTCTCGTTGGTTTCAAAGAACATCTTCCATGTCTCTGTTATTGTAAGTAATGTTGCAATGAACTTGGGAGTGCAGATATCTCTTTGCAATCCTGGTTTCAATTCTTTTGGGTGTATACGCAGAAGTGGGATTGTTGGATCATACAGTAGGTCTATTTAATTTTTTGTGGAATCTCCATACTGTTTTCCATAGTATGTACCAATTTACATTCCCATCAACAGTGTACAAAGGTTCCCTTTTCCCCACATCTTTGCCAACATTTGTTATCTTTGGTTTGCTTGATAATAGCCATAACATGTATGAGGTGGTATCTCATTGTAGTTTTCATTTGCATTTCCCTGATGATTAGTGATGTTGAACACCTTTTCATATACCTGTTGGCCACTTGTATGTCTTCTTTGGAGAAATGACTATTCGGGTCTTTTACCCATTTTTTAATCAGATTATTTGGGTTTTTTTCTATTGAGTTGTGGGAGTACTAAATGAAATAAGCCAGACTCAGAGGAACAAATACTACATGACCCCATTTATATTAGGAATCTAAAATAGTCAAACTCGTAGAAGCAGAGAGTACGGTGGTGGTTATCAGGAGGTTGGGGGAGGAGAAATCAGGGAGGTGTTGGTAAAAAGTCAAATCGTTTAAGTTATTCAGGATGAGTAAGTCCTAAAGATCTACTGTAGAGCATAATACCTGTAGTTAACAATGCTATCTTTTATATTTTAAAAATGTATATATAAAAATAATAGGGTAGATCTTATGCTAAGTGGTCCTATGACAAAAGACGAGGAAACTTTTAAGGATAATGGTTGCATTTATGCATTGTTTATGGTGATGGCTTCAAGGGTGTATACTTATCTTCAAACTCATCAAGATGTATATACATTAAATATATACAACAGTTTTATATGTCAATCATAAAAACATAATTATATAGATGTCATTCATTCATTTTGTATGTCAATCATAAAAATATAACTCAATAAAAAATATAGTAATAATTTAAAAAAGAATCTCCTAGAAAGTTTGAAAAATCCCAGTGCCCAAGTTGTACTGCATATCACTTAAATCAGGATGTCTGGGAGCAGCAGCCAGGCTTCAGTGTATTATAAAGATCTGCAGATGATTCCAACATGCAGCAAACTTCGGGGATCACACCTCTACCTAAAGGACCTTCTCAGTGGAGGGTTCACCTCTGACAGGCATCCATCGGAGCCCAGAGGCCAGAGTTATCTAATGGCCATTCCCTTTTCAGAATCAGGTCCAGATTCCTATGCATGTTAACTATTTTCGATGGTCTCAGAATGTTTCCCATCCCAATTTTCTCCTTCAATTAACAGGTCCAGAGTTTGAATAACAAATCTCTCTCTCAAAACATTGCTATTTGAAATACTGGCTTGGGACCAACCTTCTAAAATCCACTCCAAGTCATCACTTCTAATAACTCAGATTGCAAAGTTTCCAAGACCTCAGACTATTACAAACAAATGAAAACAAACTGTGAGTCAGGATACCAGAAGTTCAGAAACAAGCTGGGTCCATCACGAAAAGTTATAAGCCAGCTGTGGCCCCAAGAGTTCTAACTCCAAAGTGTCTCTTCCATGCCACATTCCCTCCCCCAACCCTTCAGCCCTGTGACAAGGCCTAGTCCCAGCCTTCATCCTCTTTGGCCTGGACTACAACAATATCTACCTAGAAGGTCCTTCTGCCTCCAGTCTCCAGAAAAGTGAGAGACCATGGGTCAAGAGTGTAAAAATACCCAAACACTGTTCTCATATAAAGGGAACCTGAGTTCATCCTGAATAAATGTTGAAGGAAATTTAGGCTGGGCTGAGGAGTAGGTAGAAAACAATCTGAGACAGTTTCCAGGGAGGAGACCAAAACACAAAGCTACACAGAAAATCCAGCAGGGCAGCATTCCAAATTGATTTGGTAGACAAACAGATTTCAGGCACAATACAAGAGGGCAGCACCTGGATGCCAGACCTGGAATGGACATAGGAATCAGGACTCAGGAGAATTGCCTGAGCTGCTCTTCACAGGGTATCTGAGGTCTTAGCCATGGCCCAGGTAGGGAGGAAGGGTTAGAGAGTCATATTCTGACCTGGACTTTGCCAGCCCACTCCCATCTCTTCACTAGGACGAACGAACGAAAACTTCCAACCAGAGCATATCTCCCAACACTCAAGCTTTCAATGGTTCCCAGTTGTTTCAAGGTTAAAGGATCAAATTCTTTTGCAAAGCCTTTCTTAATGGATTCTCAGCAGAGGTCCAAAAATTCATGTCTCAGCCCTCCTGATGAACGTTGAGGGGCCAGCTACCCTAGACCCTTGGCTGACATTCAGACACCCGCTCACACTTTCCAGCCTCCTAACCATAGTCCATGTCATCACTCAGCTTAAAATGCTGTTTTTGATTCTTCCTCACCTATGGAAACATGACATACCTTTAAAGAGATCTAGCTCAAATGCCACTTCCCAAGATTCCTTCATCTCCTCAGGGGAAATGATTTCTTCCATCCTCTGAGCTCACACAGCATATTGATTATATCTCTAATTAACATTTACTTCACTTGGTTCTATGTTTGAAATATGTGTATGTAATATACAAAGAACTTCATGTGGTTCTATATTTTCCTGTCTGCACGTGCCAATTTGAAGTTCCCTGAAGACAGAGATGATCTCTTCATTCATCTTTGTATCTCTCCCTTCTATGCACAGAAAGAGGAATAGAAAGAAATCATATAATACTTTGCAAAATAGGAGATATTAAAAAAAATTGCTACATAGAATTTTCCTATGGGATGGAGGATAGCATTTGATTCTTTTCAATTCAGAGTTGTTGACCTATGTATCATATATGTATCAGGCAGAGTGCTGGCTTATTTTACATATTATTTTACATACATTCTTTATTTTATTTGGTGCTCCTAGCAGTTCTGCCAAGTAGTTCTTGACCTTATTTTATAGATAAGGAAGTTATCAAAGAGATCCATACACACTCAGGATCATATAGCTGGTGTGTACTGGAAACAGAAAGTTACAGCAAAAGCTGATGCTAGAGAAGTCTTGGGTGAACATGTCTTAGCTGATGCCGGAATGGAACAGTGCTTCTCTTTGGGACTGTAGTCATCTAGTCTTATTCTTTATACTGGATCTGTTACGGTCTGAATTTTTTTTGCTTTTGTTTCTGAGACAGGTTCTCACTCTGTCTCCCAGGCTGGAGTATAGTAGCAAAATCATAGCTCACTGCAGCCTCTATCTCCTGGGCTCAAGCCATCCTCCCACCCCAGCCTCCCAAGTAGCTGGACTGCAGGTGTTCGTCACCACGCCTGGCTAAGTTTTATTATTTTTAGTAGAAACAAGGTCTCATTATATTGCACAGGCTGGTCTTGAACTCCTGGGCTCCAGTGATCCTCCTGCCTCAGCATCCCAAAGTGCTGAAATTACAGGTGTGAGCCACCATGCCTGGCCTAATCTGAATGTCTGTCTCCCTAAAATTCGTATGTTGAAATTTTAACCCCCAAGGCGAATGTATTAGGAGGTAGGACTTTTGGGAGGTGATTAGGTCATAAGGGTGGAGCTCTCATGAACGGGATTAGTGTCTTTATAAAAGAGGCTTGAGAGAGATGCCTCACCCCTTTTACCATGTGAGGACACAGCAGGAAGGCACCATCTATAAGACAGAAAGTGGGCCCTCACCAGACACTAAATCTGCCTTAATCTTGGACTTCCCAGCCTTCAGAACTGTGAGAAATAAATTTCTGTTTCTATAATGCAGCCAGTTTACGGTATTTTGTTTAAACAGCCAAAATGGACTAAGACAGGACCCAAGGCATAGGAACTCTGCCAATGGCTCCCAACCCCAGACCAATTAAATCAGTCTCTGACTTTTGAGTCCATGCCATCAATAGATTTTTTAATGTTTTTTTTAAGTCACAGGTGATTCTATTCTTCTATCTGCAAATATATCGAGACATTTGCTTTCCTCTAGAAAATAGTTTCCAAGGGAAAAAAAGATATTTGTCTAACAGTTCCAAATACATATAGGTTACCTGGCCCTGGAACAGATGCTCAGATAGAATGGTAGGACGGAGACTGGATGAAAGAAAAGAACAATTCCTTTACGGGCCCAGGATGCTAGGTTCTGACACATGAATTCAGTGAGATGTACTACAGGTTGATTATCCCTTATCTGAAATGCCGAAGTGTTTCTGATTTTTTCAGGTTTTGAAATAGTTGCAGAATAAATACTACTTTTGAGCATCCCAAATCTGAAAATCCAAAATTCAAAATGCTCCAATGAGCCTTTCCTTTGAGCACCATGTCAACACTCAAAAAAGTTTTGGATTTTAGAGCATCTTGGATTTCAGATTTTTGGATCTGGGATACTCAACCTGTAGTAGGATTTCTAGAGTTGACGAGGATACTCACCCCTCCCACCCAAGTTGGCCTCTTTACTTCTGGGGTCAGACTCTGGGAATTTTAAGGATATTGAATGGTTAACTTCAGACAAGAGTTAAGAGGAGGAAACAAGAGCCAAACTGTCACTGTGCCGGAGTGGTCACCTGAGTGAGTGGCAGCCTCACCCCTGTCACCAGACAATGAGATAAGATGCTTCTGCTTCCTGGAGTTAAGGTGCCTCATGGGAGAAATGGATATAATTTCTTTTCTCATAACCTAACAGGTTGTGAAAACAAAACCAGAAAAGAGATGAGAAAAAGCTTGGGGAAAGTGTTAAACAAATGTCAAATAGTGCTAATAGAAGGGATGCAAATACTTTTGCTGCAGTGAATGCAGATGCATTGCTGGAAAATATACACAGCCAGGGAACCGGGTGGACAGAGATTCAACAGCCATTGAGTGAAGGCCTACTATGTGCCAGGCACAAGCCTTGTCCACAAAAGAACTTAGTGTAGAAGGGGAGATGTGGCCCCAGTGGATTTTGGGATATACCTCCCTGATAGAGATTTTAAAGGTAAAAATTTGAGCTACATCTTAAGAAATACTTTTGGGAGCTGAGAATTGTGGGTTAGAAGAGAAAGGCCACCTTGGAAATTATAGGAGGAAGAAATTGATTCTAACAGAGGCTTCTGAGAAAGAAGCCTTCCCTAATGAATGCCATTTCAGCTGATAAAGCTCAAAATGAAGGAACAGCAGTTGGTGGGTGTGCCCCCAAAATAGTGAAGCAGTCAGTATGGCTAAGATCATCTGTGGGTGTCAGTCAGCTCTTTCCTGCAAGAGTTTTGCTGAGTCCCTTCAGAGCCAAGGCTGACACACTTCGTCTAAGTCACTTCATTTGCTGGACACTAGAGACTTAGCACTTGGCTTTGGACCAGGCACAGTGGGGAAAACTGAAGGACAAGTAATGGTCATTGCCCTCAAGAAGCTTAAAATCTAATTGGGAGGACACAACAAATGAGTGTGGAACTCTTGCAATCTATGTGACTTAGTAACATTTAACACTCAGAAAGCAATTATTTTGAAACTGTCAGATAGGCAAGTTGGCTAAGTATGGTTGTCCAGTCAGCACACTGCCCAAAAGTGCCCAGCTGAGAAGACGACTAAGGACATCCTTTTACAATTCATCAGCCTAGGGTAAATGAATGCCTTCTTCTAATTCACAGAAAGATGCTGCTTGTGCTAGCTGAAGGCCAAAGAGCACCAACTTGAAAAATGATAGGAAATTCAGAAATGAAGAACAAGGTCTTGATTGAAAAGCTCAGTAGGAAGCTTTAGTGAAGAAAGAGGGATTTGAATTATGCCTGCCAGGTGGCAGGATTGGAATTGGTGGGAGGCAGGATGGTATTCCAGACAAACAGAACAGCTGGGGCTAAGATCTGAAGCTAGAATGAGCCTGGCAGGTGTTCTGGGCATGATGAGAATTCACTGGCTTAGTACAGATCAGTTGAAAGTAGACTAAGGAAAACTCAGCTGGGTTTGATACAGGGGGTCAGAGAAGGAAGGCAGCGTGCAAACCAGAAGTAGCAGGTGCTCCTGGGTCTGTTCGTGTCTTCTAGTCTGGGCTCTGCAATTCACACGCTGATGATGTTTGACAATTATGTTATACCTCTGAGTCGAATATTCCTCATCCATAGAAAGTAGAAGAATCTCCCTTACCCCCTTTGCAAGAAAATACACAAAAATGAAATGGGGAGAGAGCTACCTACTTCATGGGGTTTCAGAGAGGTTTTGTTAATATAACAAACAATAGGAAGCCATTGCAAGCCATGAGAAAGAATATGGCATAGCCATATGGGATCTGGGAAAACATCTGAGACATAGATCCAGAGAACCCGTGGAGGGGAGGAAGAAGGCAGCTTTAGATCCCTACTGGTCAGGTTGGAATAAGCTCAAAGTCCCACTGCTCTAAACTTGGTGGGTGTCTTCTTTCTGTTCCCGAGGAGCTGACTCCCCAGGTTCCCAGGACTCCCCATGTTAAAGGGACAACACAGTGGCTCAACCACCTTGCCCAGGAAGAAATTTCAGTCACCAGCTGATGAAAGAGCTGCTCTGGATATTTGAAAGATGAAAGATCCTAATACAAATGGGGGTCCAAAAGGAGATTGCAGAAAGTAAGTACTGAAAAGAGAGGATAGCAGTGATTGCTAACGTTCATTACACACAGACTATGTGCTTTACAGGTATCAATTCATCTGATCATTACAATCCTCCTATAGGGGCTGTCATTATGAACGCCATTTTACAGAGGGGAACACAGAGGTATGGAGAGGCCAAGCCCCTTGACCAATATGGTTCAACCAGTAAGTAGCAAAGAAGAGAGCCAGGTATCAGAGTCCTCATGCCTCATCACGCTGTCATGGTGCCTCTCGGAAAATGTGGTGGCAAAAAACACAGCAGAGATTAATTAAAATAAGTAGCCAGAATACACCCCAAGGAACTGAAAACAGGTATGCAAACAAGTACACATCAAGCATGTTTACAGCAGCACAACTCACAATAACCAAGAGGTGGAAACAGCCCAAACACCCATGGATGGATGAATGAATAAGCAAAATATGCTACAATGACTATTATTCATCCATAAAAAAGAATGAAGTACTGATACACACTACAATACGGATGAACCTGAGCACATTATGCTACGTGAAAGCAGCTAGACCCGAAAGACCACATGCTGCATGCTTTCATTTCTGTGAAATATCCAGAACAGGTAGATCCGTAGAGATAGATTGGTGGTCACAAGCGGTTGGAAAGAGAGGGGAAGAGAGAGCAACTGCTCGATTGGTATGTGGTTTTCTACTGGGGTAATGAAAATGTTTTGGAAGTAGATAGAGATAGCAGTAGTACAACATTGTTAAGGTACTAAATGCCACTGAATTGTTCACTTCTAAATGGTTAACCTTACGCTATGTGAATGTCACCTCAATTTTAATTTTATTATTATTTTTTAGATGAATCTTGCTCTGTTGCCCAGGCTAGAGTACAGTGGCACGATCTTGGCTCACTGCAACCTCTGTCTCCCAGGTTCAAGCAAGTCTCCTACCTCAACCTCCTGAGTAGCTGGAACTACAGGTGTGCGCCACCACGCCTGGCTAATTTTTGTATTTTTAGTAGAGTCAGGGTTTTACCACATTGGCCAGGCTGGTCTCAAACTCCTGACCTCAGGTGATCCACCCGCCTCAGCCTCCCAAAGCGCTGGGATTACAGGCATGAACCACCATGCCTGGCCTTGCCTCAGTTTTTAAAAAAATAATAAGTAACCAAAGCCCAGGATAGGCAATGCTAGGGAGGAAAGCACCTGCTCGACAGGTGAGGAAATTACAGGGAGGCACAGAATCTGCAAACAGCCTCTGGCTCATGCCCCCCACACAGCCTTGCTTAAACTGAACTTTGTTGCATCACTTGGTTGGTGGGAAAATACAGCGAAGAGCAATGCCTACTAGTCACTGAATACCTTCCATGTGCCAGACATTATGCTAAGCACTTTACCAGCATTATTTTATCTGATCCTTTAATAGTATTCTGTAATTAAAAAAAAAAATACTTGTTGTCCCTAAGCACAGTGAGCCTAACAAAGGTTCAGAGCGTTGAAGGGACTTGCTCAATAGCCTAATCTTAGTAAAGTGGCAGAACCAGGATTCAAGCCCTTGTGTCTCAGATTGTTCAACACTACACCTTACTATACTATTCCTCTGTCCCTGAAACTTCAGAATCCTTCCTCATACCTGGGTTACTCTGGGACTAGGGAGATCACTACTTAGACATCCAGCAACACTTTCACCTCAGCTATTTACCATCCTTGGGGCAAAGAGAAGTGAGCTCACCCTTCCACCAGCAGCATGCAATGGAGTTACCTGCCTGCCAGAGTTTAACTAATAGCATGCAGCTTGGCCATGCGGCTTCCAATTTTTTTCCCCGATTCAGAGGTAGACAAGTAGTCATTGCGGCTTAGAGCAATTGTTTCATTTCCAGTGAATTAAAACAACTGTCAAACCATTGAGGCCATCTTCTAGACTCTTGTTACAGAATTATTCAGAAGGGAAGTTTGCATGATAAAAATGCAAACCAATTATAGAGAGAAACCCAGCATCAGAGAGAACCCAGACTCCTTCCGAAATAACTACGGATCTGTCAAACACCCAAGGGAAGCAGAGAATGAAAAATGGATAATAAATATTTTCAAGAGGAGACTGGACACTGACAAGAGGAAGTGGTACAAGTGGCCCAATTCCAGGAATTCAGACTGCTTAACCCTCACTCAAGTGGCATACAACCCAGGCTTCCCAGAAAAGCCAGAGTTGGGAAGAATTGATGACACCAAGGAAAGCTTAGTAGGAGAGCATAATTTAATAAAAAGAGATGAGAAAGTTGGTGACCCTAGGTGCCAGAAACCTCAGGAAGTAACTACTCTACAACCTCAAGAAACCCCCACGCTTCGGCCCACATTTGAGATCAAAGACAGAGGTAGTTGGGCTCTCCTTGAGCACATTCTATAAAATTGACGACTTTTGAAAATAATAGAATTAAAGTCAAGGTTGATATTGATAGTTTTTAGATTCATAACAAAAAGTACATATATATTAGCAGAAGCAAAGTAAAGGTAAGACTTTGATTTGGGTGAAGAAATTTGCCAAAGCTGGAATCTTTTTACGTGCCAGCTGCTCCCACCCACCAGAGGTACTGGCCCATCACCCAAGCTTGGTTCCCCTGGTGTTGAAATGTGGCTACACGGTGGGTTACTTTTAAATTGAGTAGGAACAATTCTGGAAGCTGTGATTAGAGAATGGCCACTTTCTAGGGGAAGTTTGATTACCAATAGAAGAAAAAAAGAGTGGGGTTTAAACATGGGTTCCAGTCCCAGGGTTTTGTCTTACTAGCCAGGCAGCATGGATGAGGCACTTTCCCTCTATGACCCTCAGTTTTCTCACATAAATGTATAGGGTGTTGCTTTCCATTCTCTTTTTCTTTTTTCACTGAGTACACACGTACGTGTTTTACACGATACTTGGTGAAGCTTTCTGAATTCTGACAGCTCATTTACTCTGGTACCTTCTGCATTACAGATGTCTTGTTCTTCACGTGCCTTTTTGAAAGTCTTTCTTGTATTGTTTCATCTGAAGGTCCCTTCTTCCTTCCGGATTATTAGTAACTTGATGGCTCCCCAGCTGTGCAATGATTGAAAGTTATTTAATTTTTTTAGAGCCACAGTTTCTTCTTATGCAAAGCAGAGATAATGAATAATAAATACTCTCTCACGATTGTTTGAGAGGATTCACTGAGTTAACATGTGTGAACATGCCTAGCATATTTTTTAAGTGCCTAGCATAGCATTGGCCACAGAGTGACGATCAGATAAGTGTCACTTTTATCTAAGAGTAAAATGCCAAAATAGAGGTGGTATTTTCTCCCACATCCTAGAAACGTTTCCCCTGAATATTTCCATTTAAAGGCTTAGCACATCAAGCACACATTTGAGGTAGCCTCAATTAGGCAGTGTCCAGCTAAAGACTAGGAAGAGAAGAGTATATTAATGAGTGAAGTGAATTAAAGCTAGCTGCTATAACAACCCCAAAAGTTTAACATTATAAAGATTTCTATTTCCTTTACATTACAGTCCAATATCAATGTCAACTCTCTTCGGTAGCTGTCCTCCAAGCAGGGGGTGACTCAGGGATCCAAGTTCTTTTTCCCACTTAGGATACTGCTGTTTTAAACACAGCCACTGTGTAAGTCAGGATTCTCCAGAGGGACAGAACCAATAGGATAAGGAGGGTGGTGGGGAGGGAAAGAGAGAGAGGGAGAAGGAAAGAGAGGGGGAGAGGGAAAGAGAGAGAGGGAGAGGGAAAGGGTGGGGGAGAGAGAAGGAGAGAGAGGGGGAGAGAGGGGGAGGGGGCAGAGAGGGGAGAGAAGGGGGCAGAGGGGGTGAGGGAGGGAGAGGGGGAGGGAGAGGGGGCAAGGGAGGGAGAGGGGGGTAGAGGGAGGGGGAGAGGGAGAGAGGGAGAGGTGGGGAGAGGGAGGGGGAAGGGAGAGGGGGAGGGGGAGAGGGTGTGGGTGAGAGGGAGGGGAGGGAGGGGGAGGGAGAGGGGACAGGGGGGGAGAGGGAGGGGGAGAGGGGGAGAGGGAGGGGGATGGGGGAGAGGGAGGGGAGATGGAGGGGGAGAGGGAGGGGGAGATGGGGAGAGGGAGGGGGAGAGGGGGAGTGGGGGGCAGATGGGGAGAGGGAGGGGAGGGAAGAGACAGGGGAGGGGGAAAGGGGGAGGGCGGAGGGGGGAGAAGGGGAGGGGGAGGGGGAGGGGGAGAGGGGGAGGGGGGAGGGGGAGAGGGAGGGGGAGAGGGGAGAGGGAGGGGGAGAGGGGAGAGGGAGGGGGAGAGGGGAGGGGGAGAGGGAGGGGGAGAGGGAGAGGGGGAGGGGAGGAGGAGGGGGAGGGGGAGAGGGGAGAGGGAGGGGGAGAGGGGAGAGGGAGGGGGAGAGGGGAGAGGGAGGGGGAGAGGGGAGAGGGAGGGGGAGAGGGGAGAGGGGAGAGGGGAGAGGGAGGGGGAGAGGGGGAGGGGAGGGGGAGGGGGAGGGGGGAGAGGGAGGGGGAGGGGGGAGAGGGGAGAGGAAGAGAGGGGGAGAGTGGGGAGAGTGGGGAGAGGGAGAGGGGGGAAAGGGGGCATGAGGGAGGGGGGAGAAGAGGAGGGGGATGGGAGAAGGGGAGGGGGAGAGGAGGAGGGGGGAGAGAAAGAGGGAGAGAAAGGGAGATAGGGGAAGAGAGACAGAGAGAGATGGACTGAGTAGGGAAGATTAGCCCTCAGTGTTAGCAAGCACCATCCAATTGGCTGTGGGCCTATCCACACTGAGGGCTAATCTTCCTCACTCAGTCCATCAATTCACACAACATTCTTCTCTGAAAACACCCATGCAGACACACCCAAAAGTAATGCTTTACCAGTTCTCTATGTATATCTTAATTCAGTCAAGTGGACCCTAAAATTAACCATCACAGACACCACCATCAATTTTGAAGAAGAGAGTCCTTTGCTTCTAGTGACACAAAAGGAAAAACCAGCGAGTTTGTGGACAATGACTCATGAGGTCTAATGGCCAGACTGGGAAGTGTCATCTGTCATTTATGGCCACATCTAATTGGCCAGGATCCTATCACATGGCCCACTCTAAATCCAAAAGAAACTGGAAATGTAGTCTTCCTGTGTGACTAGAATGGAGACAAAATCGTTTTATGAGAATGCGGCATTGCCCCCAACACGGTCTGGCCTCAGCCCTGGATTTTACATGACTGTGGCACTGAATGAATGCATGATTTGATTTCTCAGCAGCTCTTCTTACCATTCATTTACTTGTTTCATTCATTCTTTAATTTATTCATTTACTCATCTATTCATTCCACATTAATTGGGCATCTACTATGTGCCAGGCATTATGCTTCCTCCTCAGATTACAAATAAGACATAATGCTTGCCTCCAGGGAGTTGCTCATCTAGCAGGTAATAGATAAGCAAACAATTAGAGTACAGTACAAAAGTGTCTGCAATACAGACACTGTTTTTTTTCAATACAGGCCTGTACAGGCAGTACAGGGAGGAGTGCTACCCACTCCGCTGCTGCCTTAAGAAACACAGTCACTCCATCTCCTGGTACCTCAGCCCAGCCAGGGCCCACCTTGCTCTGGAGAAGGTTTGCTGCTCTTGGTCCAATGGGGTCTGTCCTGGGAGAAGGCAGGGCCTCCTAGGCAGGAGGTAACAATTTCACTCAGTAGCTGGTTGACCTGCCCTTCTACCTGTGCAACTCTGGGAGAGGGAGACTTGACTCACCTCACAAGGGGAGGGCCACCTGTGAAAGTGAATGTTGCTGCAGAAACACAAATACTTAGACACCTGAGTCCTGGGTCCTCTCCATCCACAAGTCCCAGGACAGAGCTTCCTCATTTCCCCAGGGTGCTATAGCATCTCCTTTCCCCTTCCAGACCCATTTTCCACTTGTCTGTATCCTGCTCTGCACCCCAGGAGACTGACCTTGGCACCCATTAGCAAGCTCCCTGGCTCTCATTCCCATTTGGGACCAGTATAGTCCTGTGACAAGCAAGAGACTAGAGGATGGGGAGAGAGTGAGGGGGAGGTATTTATTCCCACAGCTCTCTCTCCCAGGCAGCAGGCTGACAGTGTCTGGATTGTCTGTGAAAGGCCACAGCTCCAGGGACCAGCCCTTCCTGTAGCTACAGGCCTCAGAGAGCAGCTGCTTCCTCCCTCTGCCCCACGGGTTTCATTTACCCATGATGCGAGTCTCCACTGTGTTCCCTTGGCTAAGGCATTTATGCTGTGTGTGTCTGGGTACCTGGTGGCCTTCCCAAGAGAGCAGCTACATCCCGTGTCAAAGTTTCGGAGGATCTAGATCCCAAGGCTGATAGATCGAGTGCAGCATGGGCCCTCACTGCCGCCTCAGTCCCAGGAAGATGTGGGATGCGCTAGAAAGAGACGAGTCTAGGCCCAGACGGGGCAATAATTTGTTTCACAAATATGGGCAGGTTATTTAATCTCTCTGAGCCTCATTTTTCTTATCTATGAAAATAGGGTGAAACTATCCCTTTCCTGAGGACTCAATGAACAATATAGGTGCGGTGCCAGCCAGAGGGGAGCCTTCAGTAAAAGAAGAAAAAATATCAGAAAAAAGAAACTTTTTTCTTTCCTTCCTTCCTTTCTTCATTCTTTCCTTCTATCCTTCCCTTCCTTCTTTGTTCCCTTCCTCCCTCCCTCTTAAATTCCTCACCCATGCAGTAAAGGAGGGGACTTTAAAATCAGATTTAAAATAACACATCTTAATTAAACATCTACCATGGGCAAGCAACTCTACAGCATGCTATGGAGGACACAAGAGTATGTAAGCCCCATGCCTTCTTCCAGAGAGGTTAGGACTCTGACAAAGGAGACGGATTATCAGTCCCTGCATCTGAAACAGGTGGAGGTCAGCCAAAAACTTGAACAAAACACAAAGGGCACACACTGCAGGGAGCAATTACCCGGGACTGGGAGATGGGAAAAGCATCCTGAAGGAGTTCAAGTCTGAAGTTCTGAGTTTTCTATAGAATAGTTGGGACCATTACCTATTCAAACTAAGTACCTCATTTCCTACAGCAACCTGTCACCGTTCAGCAGGTTGGGCCTGACATCCAATTCTGCCCTGGGCAAAACACTCTTCAGAGTGTAAATGACATTTTCTTGTGGTTTTGTCCAAAATAAAATGCAAAAAGGAAAAAACAACATTGCTGTACACTGTGGACCTCTGACTGCGGTGGTAACAGAGCCGATTTGTTGAGAAAGTCTCCAGAAGGCTCCCCTGCAGCCCCCGGGGCTCATCTGATCTCTCACTTCCTGCTTATATCTCTCAAGGTTCCCCCATTGCCCTTGGAATAAAAATGAAATTCAATCCACTTAATAGTGTCCATAAGGCCTTTTATTATCTGACCCCCACCTTTCCCCACTGCTCTCAGACCCCAGACTCTCTGTCCTATACCCTGTGTTCTCATCACACGAATTACTGGCACGGCCTTGAACAAATCACAGTACTTCAAGCCTTGGTATATGCTTTTTCTCTCTGCTTGAAACATCCTTCCCCAACCCCTGTCACCTGCACAGTAAAAGCATTCTAAGTACCACTTCCTGCCAGAAC
This sequence comes from Pan paniscus, assembly GCF_029289425.2. Taxonomy (NCBI): domain Eukaryota; kingdom Metazoa; phylum Chordata; class Mammalia; order Primates; family Hominidae; genus Pan; species Pan paniscus. The sequence goes on along the minus strand of NC_073268.2, from coordinate 67,796,650 downwards.
CTCCTCTGACTTCGCCATCTGCCCTTCCTTTATGTACACGTCTGTATTGCAGACACTTTTGTACTGTACTCTAATTGTTTGCTTATCTATTACCCATTAGATGAGCAACTCCCTGGAGGCAAGCATTATGTCTTATTTGTAATCTGAGCAGGAAGCATAATGCCTGGCACATAGTAGATGCCCAATTAATGTGGAATGAATAGATATGTAAATGAATAACTTAAAGAATGAATGAAAGAAATAACTAAATGAATGCTAAGAAGAGCTACCGAGAAATCAAACCATGCATTCACATAACGCCACAGTCATGTAAACTCCAGAGCTGAAGTCAGCATTTGGGGTCCTGTGCAAGCCGATGAGTATGCACTCTGGAGAGAGGGAACAGAGCAGCCCCTCAGCAGCTGGACAGCAAGCTGCTACTTAGATGGAAGAAAGAGCCATAGTTAACCCTTTCTGCACTGTTATATCATAGGTGCAATTATAGTCTTCATTTTACACGTTAGGTAACCAACACTTGCCCACGGTCCCACAGGTAACAAGTGGTGAGCCAGGATTCACACCTGGGAAATTTGACATCAGGGCCGCCTGCTCAACCTCTACGCAATAGCCTCCCAACTTGGGGATACTGTCATCAGTTCTTCACCACTCCCCAGGTCTCCGAAGACCTGGCTCCATTTCTTCTACTTGTCTTGAATTACACAATGCCACCTGAACCCTGACAGTCAATGCCCTGCACTTGACCTGCAGGTCTGTGTTTCCTGTGACCCAGGAGGCCAGATTCAAGATCCTCTGATGAAGGCCTTGGGAAGGAATGGGAGCAAAGGCCAGGATAACACATGAAGGAGACCTAAGTGGGCCTCCCTGAAGCTCAGGGCAGAAGGGCACAGGCTGCCTGGAAAAAACATGCCAGAGGGTGGGGCCCAGGCTGGCATTTTTTTTTTTTCTGGTAGAAACAGGGTCTTGCTATGTTGCCCAGGCTGGTCTTAAACTTCTGGCCTCAAGTGGTCCTCCCGCTTTGACCTCCCCAAGTGCTAGGATTATAGGTGTGAGCCACTGTGCCTGACCCAGGCTGGCATTTTAAAAAGTAAAGTTCCACCAGCCCACCCAGAATGCTATACCTAAAGCTTGTCTTTACCTATCCCCAGGGCACAAGCCTGGATAAGGAATCTGCTCAAATTGTTTATTGTTTCTCAAAGGAAATGTCACCTAGGAGCTGTCAGCCTACGTCTCAGAGAAGCCTAAACTAAAAATACCAGCAGGATTCTGAGACTCAGAGACTCCTTGAATAGTAGAGCTGGAATAATGAAAATAATAATGAAAGCAGCAATGACTACATGTGCCAGGCCCCAGGATATGTACTCGATATATGTTCATCCAGTTCTCACAACCCTCCCTGCAGTCATCATGGTTTTTATGGCCGAACAATCTCAGGATCAGAAAGATTAATTAACTTGCCTAAAGTCAAATTGTTAGTGTCCAAGGTAGGAGTCAAGCCCCCATGGGTCTAATCTCATTTCTCAAACCCTTCCCGCTACAGCAGCATCAGCCCACTGCCTGTTTGTGTAAATACAGTTTTATTGGAACACAGCTGTGCTCACCGTTCTGTGCCTGCTTTTGTGGTACAATAGTAGGGTTGAGTATCCCACAGAGACCATACGGCCTGAAAAGCCTAAAATATTTGCTCTCTGAAACTTTATAGGAACAGTTTGCTGATCGCTTTTTTTATACCTTGCTACTTTGGAGAGTTTTTATTCCTACCTTTAAGATTATCCAAGTGATGTACAGATAAGTAGAGTGACCTGCCCAAGGCCACACTAGCTCTCCTCACTGGTTTTCACTCAATAAATATTTACTTTTTCACTGTGCTATTTACTCTGAGGAACAGGAATTAGCTCCTGTCCGCAAGGAATGTAACCTACTGTTGCAAAGACTGACATACCAGAAAAAGTTTCTGAACGCAAGTCAGTACACACTGCATATTGCCGTACATCTCGCTTCAGGCTCACCTCCCGCAACCCTACCCATCCTTCATTACACTCTGGCCTTCCTTCTGTTTCCCAGCAGGTTATTAAAGACTGACCACAAGGCAGAAAATAAGTCTTGGAGGGAGAAGCCAGGAAATCAAAACAACTGGATTCAGTCAAGAAAGCAAAGTGTTTGCAGGTCCGGCTGAGTGGTTGGGAATGGAGGCTGTGAACCCTTTGTGGGTAGACGGGGAACTCAGAAGTGCCAGACAGAAACAGACAGATGTGCAGCCCTCTTTATAAAGCTGATGCTTCAGCTCCACTTTTTATAGGAAACTTGGGCTGCTTTTTCAGTTGCACAGATAGCGAGAACTCAGTCAACAACATCTTCTTACTTAATTGCAAATTCCCAAGTGCCTTACCTGATGTAAAAGGTCTATCTGGATTTCTCCCTTAGAGAGCTAAGGAATTTGTATGAGAATCAGCTGAATGACAGCATTAGCTAACCCTGTTACCTAGACTAGGCCAAAAACTACCTCCTGGAAATCAAAACTCATTTTGGCTGGTGAACAACAAAGACATCAGAGACAAAGGAGAATCTTGGCCCTCACGGGGTCATAACCCGGTAGAGAAGAAAAGACATGTACAAAGAAGCAACGTGATAGAACATGCTGGGCTTTGGAAGATATGGGTTGCAGATCTGGCCCTTTGGATTGACCCCTCACAGGCTATCAGGTAGCCAAGTAATTGAATTAACCTCTCAGACCCTTGGCATCTTCACTTCCAGCCTGGTGATAATCTTGCCTATGACATAGGGCCATTGTAAGCATTAATGAGATTATTGTCAATATTAACAAGTAGTTATTAACTAGTATTTCTCTCACACTTTACAATTAATAAATCACTTTCCACTTAGTGTTTTCATAAATGGTAAAAGTGTTGTGAGAATAAAATCTTTGGGAAACACTTAGGTCATGCTCTTTTCCTTGTAACTACGGAGGACTATGCCTGAGCTACCTTATTTGATCCTAAGGGTCTGCTGCCCAGGAGTTGACGCATTGGGCCTTGGGGGAGACCCATTCTTCTCGAGGGAATTTACAAGCAGGTATACTGAAAAATAGAGTCTTGAGCAAGTTATTTCTTTCTGAATTTCAGCTTTCTCCTCCATAAAATGGGGTTATTAACCCTTAGGTTATTGTGGTCTCAAGAAAGAGTTTCCGACAAAGTAGAGGAGAGAGATAGGAGAGATGTAGATTAATAATACCTCTTCACCAAAGGCAAGCCATTCCCTAAGTTAGACCAGAACACAGGAGTTTTTTTGTTTTGTTTTCAACTGCAATGACGTTTCAGGTCAAGGAGCAATGGTATACTGTGGCAACTCATGCCAGCTCACAGAAAGCTGACAGTAAAACATTCAAGAATTTTGCATGCTAGTTGTTAAACCATTGGTGGTTTGAAATCAGCCACGGTGGGAGCATTTACACCATGGAAATTGGCAAACACTACAAACCAGGCTTTTTTTCTTCTTCCTGGAGAGCTGGTCTACCAGCACACCAATGGCAAAGTGAACAACTTGGTAGCGATCAGAGCATCAGGGTCAGTGATTAGAAATTCACCTGGGAATAGAATGAATGGAAAGCTGTTTTAAACAACATACTCAATTCTATAGTACTTCAGATATAAGGGGGTCCACAATCCTTTCCTCAAAACAGGGGCTCTTAAAATTTTCTCCTAGTCAAATACATGTCACAGGAAAAACACACAAGTCTGATTTCCTCCAGCACCCTGCCTGGTGCCCATCCCTTCCCCTCCACTGAAGAAAACATATCAGAATGCCACACGTGGGGGATAATACTTTTATAAACATAATCTCGAGGCTGCTCCCACTTTTCCTAAGTACACCGTTTGCAAACACTGTTACTTCATTACTACCAACAAATTGGTTATGACAAACTTCAAAGAGTCAAGACCCAGCTATTGAGAATAATCATACTAAGCAGATGATGATGGCTCACAACTCGTACTCAATCCAATGCCCTCATTTTTCAAGCTGACTTTAAAGCTGCTAATGCATTCTCTGAATTGATTTGGAAAGAGAGAAAAATCATCCCAGAGGTGACACTTGTGATTTTACACTTAGGCTTTCCCATATGCAATCAGTCATTCACCCATCTCTCTGTTCGATAAACACATAGTGGCCCTGTTGCATCCACCATTCTCTAGCTACTTCCAGGGGCAGCCAACAGAAATGTAGGCTTGATCCTTTTCTTCTCTTCTTAGACCCTTCACTAGCTCCCCACTGTCTGCAGGGTGGGTTCAACCTTGACCCTGAGACACAGGGCTCACATCATCTGGCCCCAGCATGTGTCCCCAACTGTACTTTTCTGGAATGACACATGCTCCCACATCTTGACTTGTTCTTATAAAATAATTGGGAACACATTCTCAGGATTAAAATTTTAAACAATAAAAAAATACATGGAGTGAAAAAAAAGTTCCTCTTTGTCTTCCATCTCTCACCCCCAACATCATCCTCCTCCCCAGAGTAACCACATAACATTTTAGGTTCTATCTATGTAGACTTTTTAAAAATGCATTTTCACATTTAGAGTGTGCATATTAATGTATTGTTTGGATTTTTAAAATAAATACGATCATATATATTTATATGTATTATATGCTATATATATATAATATGGAAAATAATTTTTTTACTTTATATCTCAGAGATCTTCCCATGTCTGGGCATGTGTATCTCTCATTATTCTAAACTGTTGTCAATTTCCACAGTGTATGGGTGTGTGTATGTATGTATGTGTATATATATATATATATATATATATAATTATTTAATCAACTTCCACTTGATGGACATTTAGGTTAACTGTTTTTCACAATTGCAAACAATTCTGTAATGAGTATCCTTGTACATATTTGTGCACATGAATAAGTATTTCTGTAGAACACAAATCTGGAATTGGAATTCCTGGGTGAAAGCACGTTCATTTAGAATTTCAATAGGTACAGCCAAAACACCCTCGATAAAGACTCTACTGATTGGTACATCTATCTACAGTGTATGACTGTTCCTATTTTCTCACAATCCCATCCAATCTTGGACTTTCTCACTTTTCAATTTTTTGCTGATCTGATAGGTTTAAAAAATATCTCATTCATTGTCACTTAAATTTTTATTTTCTTGGTTACTGGAGTATGCAATTTTTCAAATATTTATTGGCACTCTTCTACTGTAAATCATCTGTAACTCTTTGACCATTTTTCTGTTAGGTTGGTTAGGTTGTCTTTCTTACTGATTTGTATGAGTTATTTATATACTAATAGGAATGATTCTTTGTCTATTAAATATGTTAATTGGTCACCCCCTTTGCTTTTTAAGCAGAGGGCTTGAATGAGGAAAAATCTGATACAAGATTTTTTATAATATATAATCCCTACAAACACTTCTCTACTTATTGTACTCATCCTTTAATAGGTGCAAGCATTGCCCCTTTCTGTGCCTGTGATAGACTCACTGAGCAATTGTGACATTCTATCCCACTGAGCCTGAACATAGCCCTTGAATCTGTGTCAATGCAGTGCTCCAGGTAGCTAACATGAATAAACCAAAATTGGCCCAGTAGAGTAAACCTTTCTGCCACATCAGCTATAAAAACATACATGGTGTATGTTTAAGAATGGTCCTGTCCAAAGAAGCATCATCCCTCAGTCCTTAATTTACAGATTAATATTCCAGGGGCTTACAAAACTTCTCTGTCCTTGGCCAGGTCACAATGCTCTTATAAATGTTTAAAATAACATTGTTACTTGTGTATGCACCCTCCTTATCTCCTTGGGAGTTATTTTTGGGAAGGGTGTGTTATCATCCTTATTTTTAAAGTTCAACTGTAAACTAAGTTCCTCCCAGAGCTGGCTTGGCTTACATGCAGGAATGAGCAAAGGCAGTTAGCCTGTGAGGTCAGACACAAGATGGAGTCAGTTATGTTTGATTTCTCACTGTTACACTCACTACTGGGAAGCCAGACTGGATGATGACTGCAAGATTTTGTTCTTTCTTGTCAACTGTTATGCTCATCCTCCAGCTGAAAGTCCCATCAAAAATATGTTTATGCTATGTATTTTCCTCCAAATGTGACTTCATTAATTCAGCCATGTGATCAGGTTATACTTAAATCAATGAAGAGTAAATATTAAAACACTTTCTTGAACAGCACGCTAACAGCAGTGAAGAGAGGCATGGGTGTGACAGGTTTTCAAAAGGAGTTTAGCATGAAGGATGCCATATATGCTGTTGCCAATACTTGGAATACTTGGAACACAGTGACTAAAGACACAGTTGAGCACGCCTGGCACAAGCTCTGGCCTGCAACTACATTCAGTGATGATGATGAACAAGGTGGTGACTTTGAAGGATTCTGTATGTCAAGTGAGGAAAACATGATGTCTAACCTCCTTACATATGCAAAAAACATACCTTTGGAGTCCATCAGTAAGCCGGAAGAAATGGATATCAAAGAAGTTTTTAACATTAATAATAAGGTTACAGTTGTTCATTCATTGACCGATGGTGAAATAGCAAAAGTGATTGTAAATCAAGGTGATTGAGATAACAGTGACAAAGATGACGTTGTTAACACTGCAGAAAAAGTGCCCACAGACAACATGGAGAAAATATATACTGGGCTTATTGAAGGACCAGAGCAGCATGTGTTCATAACAGAGGCATGTCAGTTTAAGCCAGAGAGTCTTCTAAGATAAAAACCATTGTTCATGAAGCAAGTGATTCTGGAGGAAACAGCTTTAAATCCCATCCAGCAGAATGCCTCCTCATCCCAAGTGACCCACGTCCTGGTCCCTCAACTGCTTCTGATGTTTCTTCTCAGCAAAGAAAAATGAAATACAATGCACAATAACTTAAGTCAAAACACAACATTGAAGGTGGAGACTGAAAGCCTGCTCTTGTCAGCTGCTGCTGATGTCTAACAGTAGATGCAGGTATTATGGCAATGCTACTGTGCTGCTTAGTTATCCTGAACACATTATTTTTTCACCCTATTAATAGCATGTCATGTTTTCTAATGTTAAGTACTTACGGGTGAGTAAATGTAAGAAAATTATTGTTTATGGTAGCATATAAATTCAGTCAGGAATGACAGTGATGTCAAACAACCACAGATCATCCACATGGGTGATGTGATAGAGTCCTTTGCTTTCTTATGCTTCAATGTATACAGACTTTGTTTCATGCACAAAATTATTTAAAATATTATATAAAATTACCCTTTGTATATATAAATATATATGAAACATAACTGAATTATATTTTTAGACTTGTGTCCCATCCCCATGATATCTCAGTATGTACATGCAAATATTCCAAAATCTGAAATCTGAAACACTTCTGGTTTCATGCCTTTTGGATAAGGGATACTCAACCTGAAGTTTCTATCTGATGAACACTGTTGTGTCAGGTCATTCATGGCCCATTGGCCAACCTGGGCTGGCCCAGGTTTCATAAGGCTGAATCTCTTGGCCTTGAACAATGTGTCTCCAGCAGATAAAAATTAGGGATAGAGGAGGTATACTCCAAGTCACAGAGCACCCACACAGGAGACATGCTTGTGAAGCTGACACAGGCATCCTTACCAGTGGTGCTAGAAGAAATTGATTTCCTCTTCTGTAAAAAGTTTTTCCTCCATTCACACAACACTTCAGACACCAAATGTATACCAAGAAATTCTCCAACTCTCTGGACACCAACTGGGCGTCCAATAATTTAATTAATTTTGACACTACCTTAAGTTAGCATCAGATCCTGCAAGCTGAAGGCTCACTCCACAAGACTGCCCCAACTTCAGACGCCAGTTGTAAGTCCTGACCTCCTATACTTCCAACCAACTGACTATAAACTGGGGCTTCCTACCATCCCCTCCTTGGGTTCAATTATTTGTTAGAATGGTTCACAAAACCCAAGGAAACATTTTATACTTATTTTTACAGGTTTGTTATAAAGGATACAGCTCAGGAACAGCCAGATGGGAGATGCATGGGGCAAAGTATGGAGGTGGAGGGGTGCATGGGGCTTCCTTCAATGCCTTCTTTGGGCACATCACCCACCCTCCCGTCACCTCCATGTGTTCACCAACCTGGAAACTCATCAGAGCTTGTCATTCAAGAGTTTTTATAAAGCTTTATTTCCAGCTCTATTCTCCTTCCTGAAAGTTGGTGGGTAGAGCCGAAAGTGTCTACTCTCTAACCATCTGGTCTTTCTGGTAGCCAGACCTATCCAGAGGCTGTTTAGGATTCACCACCCAAAATCACTCATTAGCATAAACTGAAGTATAATCAAAAAGTGCTTGTTATGAGTAACAAAAGACACTCTTACCACTCAGAAAATTCCAAAGATTTAGAAGCTCTGTTCCCAGAACCAGGAACAAAGACCAAATATGTTTTTTGTTATACTACACTTCTGCTGCATGAGGAAAAGAGGAAGTAAAGACAAGCTTAAAAGTGCATGATACTTGTGTCCCTGATATGACACGTCACCTAGGAAGCCTATGCACCATCTCCTTCCCCACTCCCTGTGCATCCCTCAACTTTGCTGCTCTTATCTCCTTGTTCTATAACTGTGTTTTTACTTATCTGGAGCTCCTTCAAGGTAGGGATGAGGCCATATTCAAATTTTTCAGCGTATGAATTTGTCATAGTGACTGAAACTCTATAGCTATTCAGTAAATGTTATTGCACTAATAAATGAACGGTCACTGTACTTACCAGTGAAGGCAGAACTATTCTGTGTTTGAGCCCTATACTAAGAACATTACATACTTTATAATTTAATTCTCACAACACTATGAAGTTGGAGTTATTATATATTATATAGCTGGTGAAACTGGGGGTAAGTAAATTCTCTAAAATCATATAGCTTATATGAAAGTTGTCAGAATAAAAATGCATTCATTTGTGTCAAATAGCCCTGACAAATAGAAATGTGGAAGGCCATGAAAAGAGAATTCTCATGCATAAATGGCTGATAACAAAAACTGTCACAAAGACTGCAAAAAAACACAACCTTGCACAAAGGCCATAACTTTATACAAAAAAATACTTCTGCAAGGACATCTGCCCAGTAACAGACTGTCCAATCTCAGACTGGTGTCACTCTTGTTATTAATCCTTGTAGCCAAGGATAATTATCTCAAAACAGTTATGTAATTCTCCTCATGTTTTCTTTAAAACCCTTTGTCTTCTTTTGCTTCCCTGAATACTAGGGCATGTATATTCACATTGCAATACCCTACTCCCAAATAAATATCATTTACTTAGAGAACCTCTCTCTTTTTATTTAGGTTGATGTATAGGCCATTCTTAACATCACTATAAAGAGATTCCTGTGACTGGGTAATTTATAAGGAAAGGAGGTTTAATTGGCTCATGGTTCTGCAAACTTTCCAGGAAGCAGGGTGCTGGCATCTGCTCAGCTTCTGGGGAGGCCCAGGAAGCTTTTGATTGCAGCAGAAGGCAAAGGATGAAAGCAGGAGTAAGCAAGAAGGAGACAGGGTGGGTGCCACACACTTTTAAATGACCAGACCTCCAAGAACTCGCTATCATGAGGACAGCACCAAACCATGATGTATCTGTCCCCATGATCAAAACACCTCCCACCAGGCCCCATCACCAGCATGGGGGATTACAATTCAACACGATATTTGGGCGGGGACAAATAGCCAAACTATTTTGGATATCTGCCCCTAGTCCCTCCCAAATCTCATGTCCTGTCACTGTTGGTGAAGAGTCAAACTCTAAAATATTAGAAGAGATTTATTCTGAGCAAAATATGAGTGACTAATGGCCCATGACACAGCCCTCAGGAGATCTTGAAAACATGTGCCCAAGGTGGTTGGGTCACAATTTGGTTTTATATATTTTAGGGAGACATAAAGCACTAATCAATACATGTATGATATACATTGGTTTGGTCTGGAAAGGGACAACAGAAAGTGGGAACTTCCAAGTCATAGATAAGTTCAAAGATTTTCTGATTGGCAATTGGTTAAAAGAATTATTATCAATAGGAAGTAATGTCTCAGTTACAATAAGGGTTATGGAGACCAAGGTTTTATCATTCAGATGAAGCCTCCAGGTAGCAAGCTTCAGAGAGAATAGATTGTAAATGTTTCTTATCAGGCTTAAAGAGTCTGTTCAATCAGTAATTCCAAAAGGAAAGTGGGTACAATGATGCATGTCTGGCTCCCCCTTCTCATCATGACCTGAAATCGTTTTTTCAAGTTAACTTTGGATGCCCTTGACCAACAGCAGGGATCTATTCGGATGGTTGGGGGTGCTTAGAATTTTATATCATGTTGCAAAATACAATTATGCCAGGAGCTCCTCCCAAATCTCATATCTTTCTCACATTGCAAAGTACAATCATGCCTTCCCAATAGTCCTTCAAAGTCTTCACACCTTTCAGCATTAATTCAAAAGTCCAAAGTCTCATCTGAGACAAGGCAAATCCCTTCCACTTATCAACTTGTAAAATCCAAAACAAGTTGGTTACTTCTTCCAAGAAACAACGGAGGTATAGGCATTGGGTAAACTTCTCCATTCCAAAAGGGAGAAGTTGGCCAAAAGAAAGGGACTACAGGCCTCATGCAAGTTCAAAACCCAGCAGGACAGTCATTAAATCTTAAAGCTTCAAAATAATCTCCTTTGGCTCTGTGTCCTACGTCCAGGACACACTGGTGGAAGGGGGTGACTCCCATAGTTTTGAGCAGCTCCATTTTTGTGGCTTTGGAGGGTTCAGCCTCCAAGCCTGCTGTCACAGGTTATTTAGTGCCTGTGGCTTTTCCAGGGACAGGGAGCAAGCTGCCAGTGGATCTACCATTCTGGAGTCTGGAGAATGGTGGCCCCCTTCTCATAACTCCACTAGGCAATGCCCCACTGGGGACTCTTTGTGGGGCCCCCAACTCCACATTTCCATTTGACTCTACCCTTGCAGCAGGTTTCTACCTGGGCACTTAGGTTTTCTCATACATTCTGTGAGATCTAGGCAGAGGCTGCCAAGCATTCTTCACTCTTGCATTCTATGCACCTGTAAGCTTAACCCCACATGAAAGCCACCAAGACTTACAGCTTGCGTTCTCCAAAGTAGAAACCTGAGCTGTACCTGGGCCCTTTTGAGCCACAACTGGAGCCAGAGCAGCTGATTGTGAGGAGCAATGTCCCAAGGCTGTACATGGCAGTGGGGTTCTGGCCCTGGCCCACAAAACCATTCTTCCCTCCTAGGCCTCCAGCCCTGTAATGGCAGAGCTGCCACAAAAGTCTCTGAAATGTCTTTGAGGTCTTTTTCCAATTGTCTTGGCTATTAACACTTGGCTCCTTTTTAGTTATGCAAATTTCTCCAGCAAGTGGTTGCTTTCAACCTCCTCGAATTCCTCTCCCTAAAAGGTGTTTTCTTTCTCTGCCATGTGGTCAGGCTGCAAATTTGCCAAACTCATTCTGCTCCCCTTTTAACTGTAAGTTCCATCTTTAGGTCTTTTCCTTGCTCCCACATTTTAGCATAGGTTGTTGGAAGCAGCCAGGTCATATCTTGAACACTTTGCTGCTTAGAAATTTCTTACAGCAGATACCCTACATTATCACTCTTTAGTTCAAACTTCTACAGATCCCTAGGGCATGAACAGAATGCAGCCAAGTTATTTGCTAAGGTATAACATGTGTGACCTTTGCTCCAGTCTCCAATAAGTTCCTCACTGCTGACTGAGATCTCACCAGCCTGGACTTCACCGTCTATATCACTATCAGCACTTTGTTCACAACCATTTACCCCATTCTCTAAGAAGTTGCAAACTTTTCCTCATCTTTCTGACTTCTTCTGAGCCCTCTAAACTCTTCCAACCTCTGCCTGTTACCCAGTTCCAAAGTTGCTTCCACATTTTCAGACATCTTTAGAGGAATGCCTCACTCTTCAATACCAATTTTCTGTGTTCAGCAATTCTTGCATTGCTATAAAGAAATAGCTGAGACTGGGTAATTTATAAGGAAAAAAGGTTTAATTGGCTCATGGTTCTGTGGGCTTTACAGGAAGAATGGTGCTGGTATCTGCTCAGCTTCTGGGGAGGCCTTAGGAAGTTTATTATTATGGAAGAACGTAAGAGTAGCAGGCACATCATGTAGCAAAAGCAGGAGCAAGTGAGAGAGAGAGTTGGAGTGGAGGTGCCACAGACTTTTAAATGACCAGATCTCACAAGAACTCACTATCACAAAGACAGCACCAAGCCATGAGGATCACCCCCATGATCCAAAGACCTCCCACCAGGCCCCACCTCTAGCACTGGAGACTACAATTCAACAAGATATTTGGGTGGGGACAAATATCCAAACTGTATAAATTGATAAATAAAAATAAAGGCAATCCCAGAGAAACCTTGGAAGCTGAATCCCCAGCCACAACAGGATGAGAGATCAGACATGCCTGGTTATACCTCCTCCCTGGCTAACCACCATTAGGCTTTCTTCCCTAAGGGTTAAACAGAAACCGACTCTTTTGAAAGACTCCACCACTGATATCAACCAACAACCTAATGCTACCCAACCATTTTGGGGTTTCCACACAACCAACCAGCACTCCTTCCTAATAAGAGACCACTGACCATGGAGTGATTCTTGCCAGTCTACAGAGGACATGCAGCAAGGGTTCTTGTGTCCTCTGCTTTACCCTTTGATGTCAGAGGGATGAAAACTCCACCCTCAGGTCATGCTAACGCTGCCCATTTTTGCACGTGGGACCCATAGAGTGACATGAAGCTCAGTGTGCGTGCACGTGTTTCGCATTTCATAAACATTCATAATTCCCCCTGCAGCTTATTAAATATGTATATTTGGCCACTTCATTCAGCATAAATTCACATTCCCTTTGCCCCTCCCTCAAAGTGCCTGTTACTGGCTTCTAGCCCAAAGCTATGCTTCCCAGCCTGTTAGAATGGCCACCCTGCAAGCTACAACCCTTTATGAGAAGTAAAGCTCTCCTTTCCAAATTAATGAACTTCATCATTCTCCATTTGATGAGGTTAACACTTATAAGTGGTAAATCCAGAAATAATGCCAAGATCTATCTGAATTCAAAGCCCACTACTCTAAATTATTACTCTATACAGCCTCCAACTGAAGTCTGGTTCACAGGTAGGCAAGATAATGTCATTGTCTTTATGGAGCAAAAGGAATGAATACACATGCAGTATATAAAATATTCTGTGTATAAAAATAGGATATCTTAGCTATTAGAAATGATAAGATGAATATTCATTGATAATAAATTTATAAGTGAAAAACAGCCATTTTCAAAATATGCCCCATTATATATGATATATAATTACAGAAAAATATAGAAGAAAATATACACTGTGATATTACAATTATCATGGGTCTTGTGCATTTTTTATCTTCAAATTTGTCTGTATTTTTTAATGTCTAATATTTCAATTAAGTTCATACACATTATCCTTGAGATATTAGAAGACAACAATGCTCTCAAGATATAAGTCCTTGTGCCAGCTAGCAACTGATAATCAGAGATGTGAAATAAAACAGTATAGAATATTACATTTAACAATTAATAATAATGACCCCATTTTACAAATAAGATCAGTAAAATCCAAAAACGTGAAGTGACTTACTCAAGTTTACTAAGCTCCTGAGCAAGACATTCAGGATCACAGCCAAATAAAAATACCGCATGTTCTCACTCATAAATGGGAGCTGAACAATGAGAACACATGGACACAGGGAAGGGAACATCACACACTGGGGCCTGTCAGGGAGTGGGGGGGCTAGGGGAAGGGATAGCATTAGGAGAAATACCTAATGTAGGTGATGGATTGATGGGTGCAGCAAACCACCATGGCATGTGTATACCTATGAAACAAAACTGCAAGTTCTGCACATGTACCCCAGAACTTAAACATAATAATTAACAAAAAATTTCCTCTCCCAACTCAGGTTATCTCCAACTTACAACGCATCTGACTTCTTCCAGTGGGCCTGAACGAGGGACCTTCTGTCAATGCCAAAAACAGCACGTGGTGTCTCCTTGCACTAAACTCCCTTTTCCCTGCTGCTCTCTCCCTCTCACGGTGACCTCTGAAAGTATCCCAGGATGGAATGCTAACTTATTGCTGAGAAAGCACTTTTAAATACAGCAAAGGCAAAAGCACATATAGCCAAGAAAAAGTAAAAGCTATAAAATAAAAATGAAAACAGAGGCCAAACAAAGGTCCCTCAACCAAATCTGGCCCACTGCCTGTTTGTGTGAATAGTTGTATTGAAACACAGTCATGCCCATTCCTTTACACGTTGTCTTAGACTGCTTTTGTGCTATAGCAACACAAACTGTATAGCCTGAGAAGCTGAAAATCTTTCCCATCAGGCCCTTTACAGAAAGGGTTTGCTGATCCATAATGCAAACAAGTAAACGTTGTTAAATGAAGTTTAGCCTAAAGCTGCCTTTTTTTTTTTTAAAGGCAGGGTCCCAGCCTGACCAACATGGTGAAACCCCACCTCTACTAAAAAAAAAAAAATACAAAAATTAGCCAGGCATGGTGGCATGTGCCTGTAATTCCAGCTACTCAGGAGGCTGAGGCAGGAGAATCACTTGAACCCGGGAGGTGGAGGTTGCAGTGAGCTGAGATCACACCACTGCACTCCAGCCTGGGTGACAGAGTGAGACTCTGTCTCAAAAAAAAAAAAAACGACAGGATCTCACTCTGTCACCAAGGCTGGAATACAGTGGTGCAATCACAAATCACTGCAGCCTCAACCTCCTGGGCTCAAGCAATCCTCCCACTTCAGCCTCCCAAGTAGCTGGGACTATAGGCATGCACCAACACGCCAAGCTAATTTTTATATTTTTTGTAGCGAGAGGGTTTTGCCATGTTTCCCAGGCTGGTCTCAAACTCCTGGGCCCAAGCAATCCACCTGCCTCAGCCTTCCTTACGTATTTTAAGTTCGTCCTAAAGATTTCTCTGTACATAGTGAACAATAACCTAAATGGAGGTGTAAACAGACTGTAACCCACACTGGTGCCAATCGCCAGGTTTTCTCCATTCAAAGGGGACCAACTGTTCAAACTGTGTCCAAATAAGGCAAAAGTCGAGCTGTAACCCATAAAGCTGTTTCCATACCTTCCTTCCATTTTCTATACATCACTTTCCTTTTCCTTCTGTAAATCTTCTACCACAAGGCTGTGCTGCAGTCTCTCTGAGACTACTCTGGCTTAGGAGGCTGCCTGATTCATGAATCGTTCTTTGCTCAATTAAACTATTAAATTTCATTTGGCTAAGGATTTTTTTAACCATCTACTTCCCTTTTTGGTGACACTCATCAACAAGGACCATCAAACAATCCCCCACAATCTTCAGAGGTGGCCACTGAAGGGCGTAAGTCCACACAGTCCCTTCTGTTAACTTCAGCAGGCACACAGCCCAGAAGCAGATAACACAGACACTCAGATGAGCTCTCAAATGGTAACACTCAGATCACGGCTGCACATTTAATGTTTGCCATTTTCCTTTTTTTATTTTTAATAAGAGAAAAACACAAACCCCTACAAAAGGTCAATAAGACAGTTAACAAAGAGTGACGACGGGGCAAGATATGAGAGAAACACTGTCAACGTAATCTGCAAGATTCCACCAGTCAAACAGCATCGATAAGGAATAAATGGGCCATCCAAAGAGCTGGAAAAGGTCAGAGAAGACTACACAGATGATATTAAAGAGGAAATAAGGAAAATTGGAAAAGGCAGAGTATTCATAAGCGGGGGCAGGAGAGACAGATGGACTGTCACAGAGGGTAAATTGCTCCGAGAGAGAATGAGAAATATGCCAAGAGCTGAGAGAAAATCAGATCCTGGGCCCACCACGTGAGGTGGGGAAAGGAATAATAAAGACAAGTCTGCAAGCAAAGTGATGTACAAATAGTGTTTTTTCCAGAAATAGACTAATAAAATGCAGATGAAAACCATCAAATTGAAAAATGCTTTTCATCACCTGAAATGCAGCAGTACTATGTGCTGAAAAGTGTACGGCCGTGGAAGCCGGTTAGAAAGGGGTTGGAATTCGGGATCCATCGCTTAATAGTTCACCCACATCAAAATAAATTTTACTGAGAAGGAATTCTCTAAGTGACCCTGCTTACCTAGCTTGGCTCGCTATAGGTACCAGAATCTTGACTGATCCCGGTATTTACATCATGGATAATATTCAGAATCTCTAACGACAGTAATGGCATCAGCCCTGGCCAGTCAGAGTAGATGCCTACTGGTAAGGCATAGAGGTGTGTACTAAGCGATCATGAGCCCTGATATGAGACACAGCAATGCCTAGGGTGGATTTGTAAAGAGTGATTAGAGCCTTAGTCTGGAATAAAACTACTTACAATGTGAATGTGTATTAAGTGGACTAGAAAAAGACATGAGTCCTGACCCTAGTCTATGCTTACTCTTCAGGAAGAGGTGATGATAACTCTCAGTGCTGGCCTAGGATGGATCCTTCTTCCTTTTGATGTTGAGGATCACCTGTTTCCCACGTTGGCTTCTTGCTATAGGCCTTCATAACTAATTCCACATGCTCAAAGAGAAATCCTTAAGGATTTAGTCATTTTTCATTGATTTCCGCAGAAGGCAACATTTTCCTCTAATGTAATCCAACAAGCACAAAACATTGGCTGTGTGCATTCCTATCAGGAAGAAATACTCATATTCCTCTCTCTTTTTCTTTTTTAACCAGAGTGCTCAGGAAGGTGGCACAGCCTTCCACTGTGACAGAGGAGGGTTTTCATCACCTCTAACGAGCAGAGACACTTTCTGATTGAGATTTGAGCTGGAAATGGATGGGAGGTATGTCACTTCAGCTTTCTGAATCTCAGTTTCCTCATCTATAGAATGGTTGTAGCAGAATTCAGAAATTATTTTAGTAGCTGATACATGATGAAGCCTGAACTTCCTGGATGAAAAATACCCTGCCACCCACCCACCAGAAAACACCTGTGTCTCTCACCATATCAGTGAGGAAAAAAAAAATCAAACAAAGCAAGAATTTGGTTTTAGGCTAATGTATTTTAGTGGAAAGAACATAGTCTGAGAGCCAGGCCTAGAGGCCCAGGTTCAAGACTCCATCCTGGCATTACCTGGCCATGGGCTCTTGCACTGACTGTGTTCCCAGCTGTCAAATGAAAGCTCAGATCTAGAACAACAGTTTCTCTGGAGCTCCAACAAGATGCTTCAGGGACCACAGAGAATGAGGCTGAACACTGGGGACCTTCTCCCCTCCCCATCATCAATCCATTTCTACCTGAACCATTTCCCATCATCTGTTATATATATATTATGTAGTCACATCACATTTCAGTTGATAAAGTGGACCATTACTTAAGAAGATTAAAAGTTTAAAAACCTCCCTTAGCATTCTATGCTTCTATAACATGATCCTTTTTTAAATCATTTAAAAATATTTTTGTAAGACAAAAATGTAGTGCTTATGGTAAAATGCTAAAGCAGAGAGAGAAAGAGAAAAAGAGAGAGAGAGAAAAACAGAAAAAGAGGAAGAGAGAAAGAAAGAAAAAAGAAGAGAGAGAAAGAGAAAAGCAGCAGGCAAAATACGGAGGATTAACCCAAGTATTTAGCAGAGAATAATAAAAAGCCATAAAGGGTTTTTTGCTCTCCACTTCAAAATGGGACTGGATAGCTGGGGTGAGCATTGGATTGGTATTATTTGTCCTAAATTGCCTGTGTATCAGGTCTTTTTGGAAATGTTCTGAAATCCATATTACCTTGTCTTCTTAAGTCTGAGCTGATCTACCAGAAGGCACATGGTCTACCCAAAAGAGCAGAGTGTTGGTTTCCTATCGCCACTCTAACACATTACCACAAATTTAGTGGTTTGAAACAACAGAAATGTATTATCTTACAGTGCCAGAGGTCTAAACAGGGTCTCACTCTGCAAAAAGCCAAGTGTCGGCAGAATAGTTTTTTCCAGGAGGCTCAGGAAGACTCTGTCCTCTTGCCCTTCCCAGCTTCTAGAGGTGGATTCCCCACATTCCTGGGCCATAGCCCCTTTTATCTTCAATACCAGCATTGGCCATTCAAGTCTCTCACATACATTACTCTGACCCTGACTCCCCTGATCCCCCTTTTCCCTAGTACAGACACTTGTGATTATACTGGACTTACCCAGATAATCCAGGATAAACTCCCCATTCAAGGTCGGCTGATTGGCAGCCTAAATTCCATTTGCAACCTTAATTCCCCTTTATCGTATAACATGAGATACTCAGCTTCTGAAAATGACAGCATGAACATCTTTGTGGGGAGGAAGGGAGGACATTATTCTGTCAACAACAGGCAGTTTCCAAGGAAGGAGGTCTTAGGACCTGCCAGAGCAGGAGGTAGTTGGGAGATGATGGAAGGAGAAAGGGTTATTACCAGTCATCTACAAGCACTAATGTCAAGGTAGAAAGATAAACTGAAAATGGAAGTATCAGGAGTCCAAGATAAATGTTGAGAGCTCTGGTCGAGCAAGTCAGTGTCAGAACTAGAAGTATGTATCAGAAGTGGGGACGGACTAGATGGGAAACTAAAACTTACAGAGATGAAATGATTGACCCAAGGACACTCAAGTTTTTTTGTTTTGGGGGTTTGGGCTCTGTTTGGGTTTGTTTTCGGTTGTTGTTTCTTTTTTTTTCCCTGACTTGGTCTCACTTTGTTGCCCAGGCTGGAGTGAAGTGATGCTGTCATAGCTCACTGCAGCCTCGAACTCCTGGGCTCAAGCGATCCACCCACCTAAGCCTCCCAAGTAGCTAAGACTACAGGCAGGTGCCACCATGACCTGCTAAATCTTTTTTAATTTTTTGTAGAGATGAGGTCTTGCTATGTTGCCCAGGCTGGTCTCAAACTCCTGGGCTCAAGCAATCCTCCTGCCTCAGCCTCCCAAGTCACTGAGATTACAGGCATAAGCCACCACACCCAGCTGACACTCAAGTTTCAGGTGAATTCTAAATTATGTTTGTCTGATTCCAAAGCCCATAAATCACTGGGCTATCGTCCTCCCCGTCACATATAGCTTTTACAACAGAATTGGCATGTTTTGTCAGACTGGGGAAAGAGTCTTAAAAAAAATTTATTATTCAGTAACTTCACAGTTTTAATCTAAAATGAGTTCATAAAATGAAAAATAAGATTAATTTTTTTAATTCTCAACTTGTAACTTTTTAAGAATTTTTTAACCGTACTTTCTAGTATCCGATAATCAACAAGCACTGTGCAAGACACCTTAAGCTATGTATTTAGAAAATGTTTTCCCAATTGACAAGCAGTTAACAAATGTTGGTTACACTTTCATTTTAAAAGCATTGCCTGGGGAGTGTTGAGCTTGGTGTTAGAATCCTGTCTGGATATTGAGGAACTACAGACAAAACCTCTGCGTCAAGGTCTCCGTCCCTTTTCTGTTCCCTTCTTTTTCACTCCAGAAGCTGTCCACTCTTCCCTCCAAGTGTCTGAACGTGAGGCAAAGTATTCAGCTCCTTTTAGCTATGCAGTGAAAGAGAACCATAATTGAATTCTGTTTTCCAGAGTTTATTGTATGAATTCAAATTGGCATTGATTCACCTCTAGCAGAAAATTTACTCACAGAATGCCTTAACATTTGGGGCAAAGATAGCCGCCCTTATAATCGTAAGAGCAATAGAAAAATGCCTTTCAAGACTGAGTTTTGGGGCCTTCCATCCACAGATTCCCATTCAGGCTCTGACATTGCTTGTCCTTGATGTATCACCTTCCATACACAGGCCCTGGGTAACACAGTGAGAATCCTGGCCCACAAGAAAATGAGGTATTCTCCAAAGGGAATACTCATAACTGGCCAACAATAGCTAGTCAGGTCCTAAGAGATAGAGACAACACTCGAGGAAAGCCAGCTTTCTAAAGCGAAGCCAGATCACATCACTCCTCTTCAATTATTCAATGATCCTCCACCACTTATGGGACCCATGCCAAGATACTTAGTGAAGTACAAAAGGCTCTTCATAACCTGGCCTCTGCTGATCTTTCCAGGCTCATTTCCAAGCCTTTCTCAAATGTGCAGCCAGTCAGAGTCTACACTCTGGTTCTACCAAACTTGTCATCGTTTCCAAGTGCACTTCATCTTAAGGGATTCACACATGCTATTTGTTCTGTCTGGAAAGCAAATTCTTTACCTCAACCTCCACTCTGTTGACTGAGCTAGTCCTTTTGAAACCTTTAAGACCCCCAGTCAAATGTGATCCCATCTAACCATCCATCCACCTATTGTTGCCATAACAGTTGTATCATATATGTATTTTCACAAATATGTATAACCCAGAAGCAGAAAAGGCAACAAAAAGGCATTGTTTCTATCCACAGCTGTTTTGCTTCCCTTAGTCATCCCAAACCCAATGCTAAGATTGAATTTCTCTCCTTCTATGATTTACACCCAGAGGAGTATATACATCCGCAGAGGCCAGCCTCAGAGTATCTGATTTATGGACTGGATAGAGCCAAGTTCAAATCATGGTCCTGCCCCATATTATTTTATCTTACATAAGTTACTTAACTCTTCTGATCCTTAGTTGTTCTATTCTGCAGAATGGGGGTTACGAATATCTACATAATAGGAATTTTGTACAAATTAAATGATATAACTTAAATAAGAAAACTAGTAGTGCCTGGCAAATAGCAGTTGCTCAATAAATGGTGTTATAAGCTTCACATATAACAACTTAAAAGTTCACATTTTAATTTCTAAAAAAAAAGAATATATATATACACATTACCTTTCAAACTAAGTATCCTAGGAAGTATAACTGAAAGTGGTAAAGACATAACCAAAAAGGAGAAAAAGTGGGTGAGTTATGCAGCCTCCCTAGGTGACTGGTCATTAACTCCCTTTCTTTTGTGAAGGGAGGTTCAAAATGTCACAACTATAAAAGATCCCAGAGATTATCCAAATCCACACACCCAGCATTGTACTTTTCAAGAAGAAATCAAAGACCCAGTGGCACTGCTAAGAAACCTTACGGGGCCTAGAAGTTTCAAAGGACAAGGGCAAAAGTAATTAAGAAGTTAGCTGCCTCAAATTCATTTTTGAAGCAGGTGGGACATAAATAATACATAAAATAAATAAATAAGATTAATCGTTTTCTTCCTAACAGCAGCAGAGACTGCCTGCCTCTGATAAACCAGGAGCCAAATGCAAAGACCCTGTAGACAAGAGGCAAATACTAGCCTACATGCAATCACAAAAGGGGAAGACTCAGATAAGCAGCAGATCATAGTAAAAACAGTCTTCAAAGGAAGAATATGAGTGACAAAACATACCTTATTTATAATCAGCAACTAGAAATTAATGTCTTCTTTCTTAACCAAGAAAGGCTTTTGTAGGAAAGTATGAGCGAGTGTGAAGTCAATTTATTTTAAGTTATTGCAAACAGGAAGTTCCCCAAAGTGCTCACATTATTTCTAAGGGCATCTACGTTTCACCTAAGCCTAGCATTTCATCCCTTAAATGATACTGATGAAGCATTTACAGATGGTCCCCAGCTTGCAATGGTTCAACTTTGATTCTTTGACATTACAGTGATGTGAATGCAATATGCATTCAGTAGAAATCGTACTTAGAGTACCCAAACAACCACTCTGCTTTTCCCTTTCAGTATTCAACAGATTACATAAGATATTCAACACTTTATTATAAAATAAGCTTGTATTTTATTATTTTGTTCTACTATAGGCTAATGTAAGTGTTCTGGGTACATTTAAGGTAGGCTAGGCTAAGCTATGATGATCAGTAGGTTAGGTGTATTAATTGCATTTTTTACTTAAGATATTTTGACTTGCAATAGGCTTATTAGGTTGTAATCCCATTGTAAGTCAAGGAGTATCTGTATTTATTCAGCTAATATTTATTGCACACCTATTAAGTATCACACACTGTTTATCTAGGCACTAGGAATATACTAGCAAATAAAACAAAACAACATTCTGCCCAAGACGGGAGACAGAATCAACAATTTTAAAAGCCAGATAATTTTTATGGAGTGACAAGTGCTCCTTGGAAAAATAAAGCAAGATGGTCCAAGGGAGAGAGCTACCTTGGTAATAAAGATCTCTCTGGCAAGGTGATGTTTGCACTGAATGACAAAGGATTAAGCAAATGAAAATCTGGGAATAGTGTTCTAAACGGAAGGAAACATAAGTTTAAAGGCAATACGGAATAAGCCAGTTTGGTGTTCAAAGAAGAGGAAACCAAGTGTGGTTAAAGGAGAAGGAGCGAGAGGAAGACTACAAGGAGAAGAGGTCAGAAAAGTGATTGGAAGAGGACAGATAGGGTCAAGTCTATTAGGCCAGAGAAAGGAGTTTGAATTTTATTCCATACTTGGAAATTATTTGAGACATTAAGCATGGAAGTGAAATAATCTGACTTACATTTTCATTATCAAGTTTTAAAATCTTCAATATAATGGAAGTCAGTCTCTAAAATAGGTGTCCTTAGAGGAAAAGCCCAATGCCAGTAAGCAGCAGAGCTTCCTCTACAGTGAGTCTAAAACAGTAGCTTAGAGAATATGTGAATATGTGCATGTAACCCAGATAAGTCCTAGGGCCCACGTGACTCAGTGTCAGTATCATTCATGCATTCATTTACTTATTCATTCAACAAATATTTATTGAAAACTAAGTGCTGGACATAGAGCATTAAATAAAACAAAATGTGTCTCCTGATGGATTTTCCATTTTAAGAGGGAAATAACCAATAACAAACACACAAATATTTAAAGATTAGTACTATGAAGAAATATAAAATAATGTAAGGTGCTAAAGAACACCTGGAAATAATATTTTTGATTTTCCTCTTTTTAGAGGGAAAGTCCCTTTAAGGAATGGCGATTTGAGCATAGAACTAAATAAGTCATGCGGCTATCCAGGGACAGAACATTCCAAGCAAGGAATAAGCAATCACAGAAGTTCTGAGGCAGAGGCATGTTTGCTGTGTCCAACAAACAGCAGAGGCCAGGGAGGCTCTGCCATTGCAACAAAAGCAAAAAATGAAAAATGGCATCTAATCAAACTAAAGAGCTTCTGCACAGCAGAAGAAACTATACACAGTGTAAACAAACTACAGAATAGGGAAAAAAATTTTACAAACTATGAATCTGACAAACGTCTAACATCTAGCATCTATAAGAAACTTAAACAAATTTACAAGAAAAAACTAACCACCCTATCAAAAAGTGGGCAAATAACATGAACAGACACTTCTCAAAAGAAGACATACATGTGGCCAACAAGCATATGAATGGGTCATCCATGTGGATTTTAAAAACACCAAGAATGATGGCAGGACTAGGGATGGAAAGAAAGAAGCAAAAACAGTTGCTCTAATTTTCTTTCTTTTTTTTTTTTTTTTTTTTTTTTTCCTGAGACAGAGTCTCACTCTGTCCCCCAGGCTGGAGTGCAGTGGCGCGATCTCAGCTCACTGCAAGCTCCACCTCCCGGGTTCACGCCATTCTCCTGCTCAACATCACTCCTTATTAGAGAAATGCAAATCAAAACCACAATGAGATAACATCTCACACCAGTTAGAATGGATATTACTAAAAAGTCAAAAAACAACAGACGCTGATGAGGTTGTAGAGAAAAAGGAATACTTAGACACTGTTGGTGGGAGTGTAAATTAGTTCAACCATTGTGAAAAACAGTGTGGCAATTCCTCAAAGACCTAATGACAGAAATATCATTTAACCCAGTAATCCTACTACTGGGTATATACCCAAAGGAATATAAGTCATTCTATTATAAAGACACATGCATGTATAAGTTCATAGTTCATTGCAGCACTATTCACAATAGCAAAGTGATGGAATCAACCTAAATGCCTATCAATGATAGACTAGATAAAGAAAATCTGGTACATATACACCATGGAATACTATGCATCCATAAAAAAGAATGAGATCATGTCCTTTGCAGGGACATGGATGAAACTAGAGACCATTATCTTTGGCAAACTTACACAGGAACAGACAACCAAATATCACATGTTCTTACTTATAAGTAGGAACTAAATGAGAACACGTGGACACCGAGGGGAACGACACACACTGGGGCCTATCAGACGGTGGAGGGTGAAGGGGTGAGAGGATCAGGAAAAATAACTAATGGATATTAGGCTTAATGCCTGGGTGATGAAATAAGTCTGTACAACAAACCCCCATGATACACATTTACATGTGTAACAAACCTGCACATCCTGCTTATGTACCCCTGAAATTAAAAGTTTTTTAGAAAGAATTATTAACTAGTGAAAGGTAGTTTTGTGCTAACAGAATTTAAAGAACACTCTAAGGAAGACAGAAATAGTAAAAGTAGGGAGTAGTGACTGGCCATGGTGCTACAGTCCAATGCTGGCAAGCTGGAAGGTACCCAGTGGGAGGCTGGCAGAACAAGCTGGAAGGTGGGCACTACTGAGTCTTCTGCAAGCTGCTGAGAGCCACACGATCAGAGGAAGAAAAGCATCCTAGAACCTAAAGAAACACCCTCTTCCTCCTCCTGCTATGCCTTGCAGTATCCCTCCAGTGCCCTCTACCGACAAAGGCTAACATTCCGCCACCTGGCATTGAAATGTTTCCAGGGTCCAGCTCTACTATCACAAAGCAGAGCAAAGAACGGTGCATTTGGAGCTAAAAGTCATAAATTGGTAACTAGTATAATAACACTGTAAATTATTTAGCTCTAGAATGAGTTTTAAAATCCTTTAAAATAAGTCTTGAACAAAGCCTCCACCTTCTTCTTATTCAAAAGCACCTTGGCTATTCCTGGCCTTTTGCAGTTCCAAATGAACACTGGAACCAGCTTGTCAATTTGAAAAGAACAAAGTTTTAACCTGTATTGAGACTGCATTGCTTATATAATCAATTTGGGGAGTGTTGACTTTTCACAATCTTGAGTTTTTCCTTGCATGAACATATTAAATCTATTTGTTTTTACATTTTTTCTTAATTTTTTTCATCTTCTAGGTACAAGTTTTGTCAAAGTCTTTTAGATTTATTTCTAGGTGTTTGGTATTTTTGTTTTGTGGTCATGAATTTCAGATCAGTCATTACAGTTACAATTTTTCTTCAGCTACATTCAGCTTCTTGAGTGCAGATACAGTGTAGGAGGATAGAGTTAACCTGGGATAGTGTTTGTCTTACTGAGTAAGACAGGGGGAAATAGGAGCAAGAGAGTTGCTCCATAACAAAAGCTTTATGCAAAGGGCTACAAATATGGGCCTCGAAATTTAAGTTGGGTAACAGGGAAAGTGGGGGCATGAGAAAGACAATGGACAATGGAAAGTGTTGAGGTTAGTGGATTGAAGGTCTGAGTGGAGTCAAAGAGTTATTAGGGTGAGGTATGTGAGGGAGTTAACTGCAATGATGTGAGATGGTAGTCTAAGTACAATACTTGAAACTGTAATGACAAGGTCTCAGTGCAGCACTGTTCTACGGAGCTTTCTACAGTGATGGAAATATTCTATATCTATGCTGTTCAATATGGTAGCCACTAACCACACATGGCAATTGGTCACTCGTAATGTGGCTGGTGCTACTGAAGTACTAATCTTTATTGTATTTTATTAATTTCAAATTTAGACAGCTGTATGTGGGTAGTTACTGTTGTATTGAGCAGCTCAGGTCTAGTGTATGACCATGACAATGTCTGACTGAGTGTGGTGAAGGACACAATCATTGGAGTTGAGGTAGCCAAGGAACTGAGAAGCCAGGACATTGGATGGGTGATCCACGTGGATTTTGAAAATACCAAGAATGACGGTAGGACTAGGTATGAAAAGAAAGAAGCAAAAACAGTTGCTCTTTTTTATTTTTATTTTTATTTTTTGAGATGCAGTCTTGCTCTTTCACCCAGGCTGGAGCTCAGTGGCGCGATCTCAGCTCACTGCAGCCTCCGCCTCTCAGGTTCACACCATTCTCCTGCCTCAGCCCCCTGAGTAGCTGGGACTACAGGCACCCACCACCATGCCCGGCTAATATTTTTGTATTTTTAGTAGAGACGGGGTTTCACCATGTTAGCCAGGATGGTCTCAATCTCCTGACCTTGTGATCTGCCCGCCTCGACCTCCCAAAGTGCTGGGATTACAGGCGTGAGCCACCGCGCCCAGCCAGTTGGTCTAATTTTCAATGGATAAGTTTAACCATCAGAACTGAAGAAGACTGCAACAATGAAGGGCAGTGGATGGTATGGTCTGAAGGAGCTGGGTTCTTTAAGGATGCAGAAGAAACAATGGTCTGGAAGTCAGCATGAGGAACAGACAGTACCTTCAGGACCAGTAGTTGGCAGGAAGTGGGGGAAGGAAAAGCCACATGAGAGGATATAGGGGCAGTGGCTTCAGGGGAGAGTCAATTTTCATATAGAGCAAGAAAAAGAAGTAATGTTACAAAGAGAGTTTGAGAATGCTGGGAATTTTGCTATTAACAGACCAATGAGTTCCAAAGGGCAGAGTGGAAAGGTCTGAGAAGTTAAGGGGGTGATATATTGGGTCAAACTGGGGGATGTACAGACCCTTAAGTAGATGACAGTCCAGGTGAAAATGGGTCAAATGAGAAGCTTGAAAGTCTTGGTAAGTGGGGTAACACACATAAGGGTATGATGCAACTGGTCCTTGTGGTCACTTAGGGCAGTGGCTTTCAATCACTTCTGACTGAAATTCGCCAAAAGAAATACTTCATAGCAACACTAAGTACAGACATCATGTAAAACAACGTGGAGATTCCTCAAAAAAATTAAAATAGGCCAGGCACGGTGGCTCACACCTGTAATCCCATCACTTTGGGAGGCTGAGGCGGGCAGATCACAAGGTCAGGAGTTCGAGACCAGCCTAGCCAATATGGCAAAACTCCATCTCTACTAAAAATACAAAAATTAGCTGGACATGGTGGCAGGCGCCTGTAGTCCCAGCTTCTTGGGAGGCTGAGGCAGGAGAATTGCTTGAACCCAGGAGGCGGAGGTTGCAGTGAGCCAAGATGGCGCCACTGCACTCCAGCCTGGGCAACAGAGTGAGACTCTGTCTCAAAAAAAAAAAAAAATCAAAATAGAACTACCATATGATCCAGCAATCCCTCTTCTAGGTATGTATGCAAAAGAAATAAAATCTGTATGTCAAAGAAATAACTGAACTCCCATGTTCAATGTAGTGTTATTCACTAACCCACCATGAAATCAACCTGAGTGCCCATCAATGGATTTTTTTTAAATGTGGCATATATACACAATGGAATACTGTTCAGCCTTAAAAAAAAAAATAAGGAAATCCTCTTATTTTCAAAAACATGGATAAACTTGGAGGCCATTATGCTAAGTAAAATAAGCCAAGCACAGAAAGACAATTACTACATGATCTCACTTATATGTGGAATCTGAAAAAGTCCAACTCGAAATCAGAAAGTAGAATGGTGGTTACCAGAGACTGAGAGTGAGGGGTTTGTGGGAAATGTTGATCAAAATATACCAAATTTCAGTTACACAGAAGGAATAAGTTCAAGAGATCTATTGTACAACCTACTGACTATAGTTAATAACAATATATTGTATACTTGAAAATTGCTTGGGGAGTAGATTCTAAATGTTCTCACCACAAAGGAAATGTTAAGTATGTAAGGTAATAGATATATTAATTAGCTTAATTTAGCTATTTCATAGCTAAGTTATACATTATACATGATATGTATACCCCCACCCACCCACCCACACACACACACACACACACACACATATATAGGTTTGAGGTTTGAGGGAGTTCCTTTGTCTGTCTGCCAAGTGAAGACTCAGCAACACGGCAGTATCTATGAAGCAGAGAGCTTTCACCAGACACTGAATCTGCCAGTGCCCTGATCTTGAACTTACACACACACACACACACACACACACATTTACAATGTATAATTTAGCTATGAAATAGCTATATCAAGCTAATTAATATATCCATTACCTTACATACTTAACATTTCTTTTGTGGTGAGAACATTTAGAATCTACTCTCCTAGCAATTTTCAAGTATACGATATATTGTTATATTGTCTATATACACACACACACACCCTGTTGTACACCACATGCATACAATCATTGTACACCATGTTGTATACTGTCTTAGTCTATCTGGGCTGCCATAACAAAATATCTTAGACCATGTAATTTATAAACAACAGTTCTGGAGGCTGGGAAGTTCAAGGTCAGGGCAACAGCAGATTCAATGTCTGGTGAAAGATCTCTGCTTCATAGACGGTGCCCTGTTGCTGAGTCATTACATGGCAGATGGGCAAAAGAATTCCCTCAAACCTCTTTTATAAGGGCACTAATCCTATTCATGTGGGCTCCGCCATCATGAACTAATTACCTCCCCAAAGCACCACCTCTTAATACCAATACATTGAGAACTAGATTTCAACATATGAATGTTGGAGAGACACAAATATTCAAACCGTAGCAAATAATGTAAATATATACAATTTTTGTCAATTTAAATTTTAAAAATACTAAGAAACATAAAAATATAAGAAATGCTGCATTAATGTACATATGATGAAACAAAGATTTTAACAAATGATACCTGTCTTTACTATCTGTCACACAGCTTGTTTTTAAAATCTGTTTATTTCCTTATCTATTTATTTTGTTTTCATTAGAAAGACAACATGCAGGTCACAAGACATGGAATTGATTCCACTACTCTATAATTTGGAAAACACTGGCTTACGAGGAGGTGGATAATCAGATCTGGTTATGTCCTTCTTGGAACTGGTCTCTTGGACAGTTCAGTCAGGGGAGGCAGGGAGTTTGTATATAGGGTGTTGAAGGGTAAGAACCATGGGGTCTTAACAGGTTCATGGAGAGCTCTGTAGATCCCCTCATTTTAAATCCTATAAAGAGGACTGGTGAATCCAGAAGAGGAAAAGTCTTGCCATAGTATCATGATGTTGTCATCAAAGACTACAGATTAGCAACCAAAGCAACTTTAATTTCTATATGCATCTCTCAGAAAAAAATATTAAAGATCCAATTTATAATCTACAGCACTACTTTTTTTTTCAGAGCAGGAGTGAAAGTTTATTAAAAAGCTTTAGAACAGTAAAAAAAAAAAAAAAAGGAAGGAAGGGAAAGAAGGAAAGTACAACTTGGAAGAGGGCCAAGCAGGCAATTTGAAAAACCAAGTGCGCCCACAGCACTACTACTTAACACTTCCTCAAATCCTCTTCCTAATCATCTTGGTTTCCAGTCTTCTCAGAAGCCAAAGCTACACTGGAACCGCCTCCTTTCTAAGCCCTCACCAATCAAATTTCAACCTCAATGGCCCTGTACCCTGGATGCTCAGTTGAATCACCAAGGCAGTTTTATTAAAATGCCAATCCCTAGATGAGTTAAATCAGAGGCCCATGCATTGGCATTTATTATTATTATTATTATACTTTAAGTTTTAGGATACATGTGCAGAATGTGTAGGTTTCTTACATAGGTATAATGTGCCATGGTGGTTTGCTGCACCCATCAACGCATCATCTACATACATAAATCATTATGTATTTCTTCTAATGCTTTCCCTCCCCTTGCTTCCCATCCCACCAACAGGCCCTGGTGTGTAATGTTCCCCTCCCTGTGCTCATATGTTCTCATTGTTCAACTCCCACTTATGAGTGGGAACATGCAGTGTTTGGTTTTCTGTTCCTGTGTTATTTTGCTGAGAATGATGGTTTCCAGCTTCATCCATATCCCTGCAAAAGATATGAACTCATTTTTTACGGCTGCATAGTATTCCATGGTATAAATGTGCCACATTTTCTTTTTCCAGTCTATCATTGATGGGCATTTGGGTTGGTTCTAAGTCTTTGCTATTGTGAATAGTGCTGCAATAAACATACGTGTGCATGTGTCTTTATATGAGAATGATTTATAATTCTTTTGGTATATACCCAGTAATGGGATTGCTGGGTCAAATGATATTTCTAGTTCTAGATCCTTGAGGAATGGCCACACTGTCTTCCACAATCGTTGAACTAATTTACACTCTCACCAACAGTGTAAAAGTGTTCCTATTTCTCTACATCTTCTCCAGCATCTGTTGTTTCCTGACTTTTGAATGACCGCCATTCTAATGGTATGAGATAATATCTCATTGTGGTTTTGATCTGCATTTCTCTAATGACCAGTGATGAGCTTTTTTTCATGTTTGTTGGCTGCATAAATGTCTTCTTTTGAAAAGTGTCTGTTCATATCCTTCACCCACTTTTTGATGGGTTTTTTTTCTTGAAAATTTGTTAAAGTTCCTTGTAGATTCTGGATATTAGCCCTTTGTTAGATGGGTAGATTGCAAAACTTTTCTCCAATTCTGTAGGTTGCCTACTCGCTCTGATGATAGTTTCTTTTGCTTGCAGAAGCTCTTTAATTTAAATTAGATCTCATTTGTCAATTTTGGCTTTTGTTGCCGTTGCTTTTGGTGTTTTAGTCATCAAGTCTTTGCCCATGCCTATGTCTTGAATGGTATTGCCTAGGTTTTCTTCTAGGGTTTTTATGGTTTTAGGTATTATGTTTAAGTCTTTAATCCATCTTGAGTTAATTTTTGTATAAGGGGTAAGGAAGGGATCCAGTCTCAGCTTTCTGCATATGGCTAGCCTGTTTTCCCAACACCATTTATTAGATAGGGACTTTTTTCCCCATTACTTATGTGTGTCAGGTTTGTCAAAGATCAGGTGGTTGTAGATGTGTGGCGTTATTTCTGAGGCCTCTGTTCTGTTCCGTTGGTCTATCTCTCTGTTTTGGTACCAGTACCATGCTGTTTTGGTTACTGTAGCCTTGTAGTATAGTTTGAAGTCAAGTAGCATGATGCCCCCAGCTTTGTTCTTTTTGCTTAGGATTGTCTTGGCTATACAGGCTATTTTTTGGTTCCACATGAAATTTAAAGTAGTTTTTTCTAATTCTGTGAAGAAATTCAATGGTAGTTTGAGGAGAATGGCATTGAATCTACAAATTACTTTGAGCAGTATGGCCATTTTCATGATATTGATTCTTCCTATCCATGAGCATGGAATCTTTTTCCATTTGTTGGTAACCTCTTATTTCCTTAAGCAGTGGTTTACAATTCTCCCTGAAGAGGTCCTTCACATCCCTTGTAAGTTGTATTCCTAGGTATTTTATTCTTTGTAGCAATTGTGAATGGGAGTTCACTCACAATTTGGCTACTATTGGTGTACAGGAATGCTTGTGATTTTTGCACATTGATTTTGTATCCTGAGATTTTGCTGAAGTTGCTTATCAGCTTAAAGAGTTTTTGGGCTGAGACAATGGGGTTTTCTAAATATACAATCATGTCATCTGCAAACAGAGATAATTTGACTTCCTCTCTTCCTATTTGAATATGCTTCATTTCTCTTGCCTGATTGCCCTGGCCAGAACTTCCAATACTATGTTGAATAGGAGTGGAGAGAGAGGACATTCTTGTCTTGTGCCATTTTTCAAAGGGAATGCTTTCAGCTTTTGCCCATTCAGTATGATACTGGCTGTGGGTTTGTCATAAATAGCTATTATTTTGAGATACATTCCATCAATACCTAGTTTATTGAGAGTTTTTAACATGAAGGGGTGTTGAATTTTATAGAAGGCCTTTTCTGCATCTATTGAGATAATCATGTGGTCTTTGTCATTGGTTCTGTTTATGTGATGGATTATGTTTATTAATTTGCGTATGTTGAACCAGTCTTGCATCCCAGGGATGAAGCTGACTTGATTGTGATGAATAAGCTTTTTAAAGTGCTGCTGGATTCAATTTGCCAGTATTTTATTGAGAATTTTCACATCGATGTTCATCAGGGATATTGGCCTGAAATTTTCTTTTTGTTGTTGTTGTGTCTCTGCCAGGTTTTGGTATCAGGATGATGCTGGCCTCATAAAATGAGCTAGGGAGGAGTCCCCCTTTTTCTATTGTTTGGAATAGTTTCAGAAGAAATGGTACCAGCTCCTCTTTGTTCCTCTGGTAGAATTCGGCTGTGATTCCGTCTGGTCCTGGACTTTTTTTGGTTGGTAGATATTAATTACTGCCTCAATTTCAGAACCTGTTATTGGTCAATTCAGGGATTCAGCTTCCTGATTTAGACTTGAGAGGGTGTATGTGTCCAGGCATTTATCCATTTCTTCTACATTTTCTAGTTTATTTGCATAGACATGTTTATAGTATTATCTGATGGTAGTGTGTATTTCTGTGGGATCAGTGGTGATATCCCCTTTATCATTTTTATTGTGTCCATTTGATTCTTCTCTCTTTTCTTCTTTATTAGTCTGGCTAGCGGTCTATTTTGTTAATCTTTTCAAAAAACCAGCTCCACGATTCATTGGTTTTTTTGAAGGGTTTTTTGTGTCTCTATCTCCTTCAGTTCTGCTCTTAGTTATTTCTTGCCTTCTGCTAGCTTTTGCTCTTGCTTCTCTAGTTATTTTCATTGTGATGTTAGGGTGTCAATTTTAGATCTTTCCTGCTTTCTCTTGTGGGCATTTAGTGCTATAAATTTCCCTCTAAACACTGCTTTAGCTGTGTCCTAGAGATTCTGGTATGTTGTGTCTTTGTTCTCATCGGTTTCAATGAACTTATTTCTGCCTTAATTTCATTATTTACCCAGCAGTCATTCAGGAGCAGGTTGTTCAGTTTCCATGTAGTTGTGCAGTTTTGAGTGAGTTTCTTAGTCCTGAGTTCTAATATGATTGCACTGTGGTCTGAGAGACTGTTATGATTTCCATTCTTTTGCATTTGCTGAGGAGTGTTTTACTTCCAATTATGTGGTCAGTTTTAGAATAAGTGCTATGTGGTGCTGAGAAGAATGTATATTCTGTTGATTTGGGGTGGAGAGTATGTAGATGTCTATTAGGTCCACTTGATGCAGAGCTGAGTTCAAGTCCTGAATATTCTTGTTAATTTTCTGTCTCATTGATCTAATATTGGCAGTGGGGTGTTAAAGTCTCCCACTATTATTGTGTGGGAGTCTAAGTCTCTTCATAGGTCTCTAAGAACTTGCTTTATGAATCTGGGTGCTCCTGTATTGGGTGCATATATTTGGGATAGTTCACTCTTCTTGCTGCATTGATCCCTTTACCATTATGTAATGCCCTTCTTTGTCTTTTTTGGTCTTTGTTGGCTTAAAGTCTGCTTTATCAGAGACTAGGATTGCAACTTTTTTTTTTTTTTTTTTTTTTTTTTGCTTTCCACTTACTTGGTAAATCTTCCTCTGTCCCTTTATTTTGAGCCTATGTGTGTCTTTCCACATGAGATGTGTCTCCTGAATACAGCACACTGATGGGTCTTGACTCTTTACCCAATTTGCCAGTCTGTCTTAATTGGGGCATATAGCCCATTTACATTTAAGGTTAATATAGTTATACATGAATTTGATCCTGTCATTATGATGCTAGCTGGTTATTTTGCCCATTAGTTGATGCAGTTTCTTCATAGTGTCAATGGTCTTTATATTTTGGTATATTTTTCCAGGGGCTGGTACCAGTTTTTCCTTTCCATATTTAGCGCTTTCTTCAGGAGCTCTTGTAAGGCAGGCCTGGTGGTGACAAAATCCCTCAGCATTTGCTTGTCTGTAAAAGATTTTATTTCTCCTTCACTTA
Source organism: Pan paniscus (assembly GCF_029289425.2). Classification (NCBI taxonomy): domain Eukaryota; kingdom Metazoa; phylum Chordata; class Mammalia; order Primates; family Hominidae; genus Pan; species Pan paniscus. The sequence continues at coordinate 67,762,951 of NC_073268.2, read as the reverse complement.
TGAAGCTTAGTTTGGCTGGATGTGAAACTCTGGGTTGAAAATTATTTTCTTTAAGAATGTTGAATATTGGCCCCCACCCTATTCTGGCTGGTAGGGTTTCTGTTGAGAGATCTACTGTTAGTCTGATGGGCTTCCCTTTGTGGGTAACCCGACCTTTCTCTCTGGCTGCCTTTAACATTTCTTCCCTCATTTCAACCTTGGTGAATCTGATAATTACATGTCTTGGGGTTGCTCTTCTTGAGGAGTATCTTTGTGGTGTTCTGTGTATTTCCTGAATTTGAATGTTGGCCTGTCTTGCAAGGTTTGGGAAGTTCTCCTGGACAATATCCTGAAGTGTGTCTTCCAACTTGGTTCCATTCTCTCCTTTACTTTCAGGTACACCAATCAAACATAGATTTGGTCTTTTCACACAGTCCCATATTTCTTGGAGGTTTGTTCATTCTTTTTCATTCTTTTTTCTCTAATCTTGTCTTCCGGCTTTATTTCCTTATGTTGATCTTCAATCTCTGATATCCTTTCTTCCACTTGATTGATTTGGCTATTGATACTTATATATGCTTCACAAAGTACTCGTGCTGTGTTTTTCAGCTCTGTCAGGTCATTTATGTTCTTCTCTAAACTGGTTATTCTAGTTAGCAGTTCCTGTAACCTTTTATCAAGGTTCTTAGCTTCCTTGCTTTGGGTTAGAACATGATCCTTTAGCTCAGAGGAGTTTGTTATTACCCACCTTCTGAAGCCTACTTCTGTCAATTTGTCAAACTCATTCTCTGTCCAGTTTTTTTCCCTTGCTGGCAAGGAGTTGTGATCCTTTGCAGGAGAAGAGGCATTCCAGTTTTTGGAAGTCTCAGCATTTTTGCACTGTTTTTTTCTCATTTTCATGGATTTATCTACCTTTGGTCTTTGATGTTGGTTACCTTCGGATGGGGTTTTTGCACGATCGTCCTTTTTGATGTTGATGCTATTGCTGTTTGTTAGTTTTCCTTCTAACAGGCCCCTCTTCTGCAGGTCTGTTGGAGTTTGCTGGAGGTCCACTCCAGACCCTGTTTGCCTAGGTATCACCAGCGGAGGCTGCAGAACAGCAAAGATTGCTGCCTGCTCCTTCCTCTGGAAGCTTTGTCCCAGAGGGGCACCTGCCAGATGCCAGCTGGAACTCTCCTATATGAGGTGTCTGTCCACTCCTGCTGGGAGGTGTCTCCTTATCAGGAGGCACTGGGGTCAGGGATCCACTTGAGGAGGCAGTCTGTCCCTTAGCAGAGCTCCTGTGCTGTGCTGGGAGATTCACTGCTCTCTTCTGAGCCAGCAGGCAGGAAAGTTTAAGTCTGATGAGGCTGTGCTCACAGCAGCCCCTTCCCTCAGGTGCTCTCTCCCAGGGAGATGGGAGTTTTATCTATAAGCCCTTGACTAGGGCTGCTGCCTTTCTTTCAGAGATGTCCTGCCCAGAGAGGAGGAATCTAGAGAGGCAATCTGGCTACAGCAGGTTTGCGGTGCTGTGGTGGGCTCCACCCAGTCTGAGCTTCCCCGTGGCTTTGCTTACTCAGTGAAGGGAAAACTGCCTACTCAAGCTTCAGTGATGGTGGAGCCCCTCCCGCCACCAAGCTTGAGCATCCCAGGTAGAGTTCAGACTGCTGTGCTGGCAGCAAAAATTTCAAGCCAGTGGATCTTAGCTTGTTGGACTCCACTGGGGTGGGATCCACTGAGCTAGACCACTTGGCTCCCTAGCTTCAGCCCCCTTTCCAGTGGAGTGAACAGTTCTGTCTCACTGGTGTTCTAGGTGCCACTGTGGTATGAAAAAAAATCTCCTGCATCTAGCTTGGTGTCTGCCCAAGTGGCTACTCCGTTTTGCACTTGAAACCCAGGGCCCTGGTGATGTAGGCACCCGAGGGAATCTACTGGTCTACGGGTTGCAAAGACCATGGGAAAAGCATAGTATCTGGGCCAGATAGCACCATCCTTCATGGCACAGTCCCTCACAGCTTCCTTTGGCTAAATGAGGGAGTTCCCAGATCCCTAGCACTTTGTGGGTGAGGCAATGCCCCACTCTGCTTCTGCTGGCCCTCCGTGGGCTACATTCACTGTCTAACCAGTCCCAATGAGATGAACTGGGTACCCGCAGTTGGAAATGCAGAAATCACTGCCTTCCGCATTGATCTTGCTGGGAGCAGCAGACCGGAGCTGTTCCTATTCAGCCATCTTGCCCAGGAGTCCTTGCATTGGCATTTTAAAAACACTCCCAAGGAGGTTCTAACAAACAGCCTTGCCTGCCTCAACACCCCTTGCACTCTCCCTTTCCCTTCCTCCTTCTCACCATCTGCCATTGTTATTTTTTCTCTCAAGTAATCTTAGCTGGATAGGGGGAAGAATGCAGATGAAAGGACGGTAAAAAGTCAAACAGAAAACCCAGAAGTTTACCTAGCAGAGGTTTGGAGTGGAAAAGATTCTACAAAGATACTAATAGAATCATAATTTGTCTTGCGTGCCACAAGTATAACTACAGAAAAAAGAAACAGATTTTGGGTGTATGAATAAGTAAAAACTTCCTAGTTAACCATTATATTGGTTCATTATCAAGTATGGGAAGGCTAAAGTGTGACTTTCTATCTGCACTATATTTCCTGTGATCTTATGTGTACATTATAGTCCCTGGATATAGTCCCTGCCCTTTTAACCATAGGGCTGCCTGGGATCAACAGGCTAGAAGGACTGTACCAAACAGAAGAGTATTCAAGTATACACACACTTTGCAGAAGAACTTTTAGCAATGCAGAGTTTCCTCTAATTTAAATGTAGTAATATGATATAATGACCTTGTATTTTTATTGATACGTAATATTTGTACATATTTTGGGAGTACGCATATTTTGCTACATGCATAGAATGTGTGATCATCGAATCAGGGCATTTAGGGTATCCATCACCTTGAGTATTTGTCATTTCTATGTGTTGGGAATATT